>NC_080163.1:78626337-79295926 GCF_950295315.1 Erinaceus europaeus
TTCCTCCTCCTTCCTCCTCCTCCTTCCTCCTCCTTCCTCTCCTTCCTCCTCCTCCTTCTCCTCCTTCCTCCTCCTCCTCCTTCCTCCTCCTTCCTCCTCCTCCTTCCTCCTCCTTCCTCCTCCTCCTCCTCCTTCTTCCTCCTCCTCCTTCCTCCTCCTCCTTCCTCCTCCTCCTTCTTCCTCCTTCCTCCTCCTTCCTCCTCCTTCCTCCTCCTCCTTCCTCCTCCTCCTTCCTCCTCCTCCTCCTTCCTCCTCCTCCTCCTCCTCCTCCTCCTCCTCCTCCTCCTCCTCCTCCTCCTCCTCCTCCTCCTCCTCCTCCTCCTCTCTTCTTCTTCTTCTTCTTCTTCTTCTTCTTCTTCTTCTTCTTCTTCTTCTTTTTCTCACCGGGTTATAGCTGAGGCTCAGTGTCTGTACTAAAACTCCACGACACCACTGATCCTGGTGACCAGGGAGGAGAGACCCCTGCAACACTGTTCCACTACTCATGAAGCTTCTTGCATGTGGGGACAAGGGTCTTCAACCTGACTCCTTGAGCATGATAATGTGTGTACTCTACCAGGTGCACCACTACCCAACTCCAAATACCATCTTTTGTAATTGCAGAGCGCTACTTATTGAGTATATCAGAAACTTAATTATCAGCAAATTATTTCTACTGCAAAAATAAATTCCTCTATTAACTGTCAAACTGAGACCTCTGAATAATGGGTACCTTGCTTAAGAGACACTATATTTGTTTTTATGTGGAAAATAGTAAACGATAGGAGAAAATGTAGCCTACTCTTGGACTGTAATTGCAATTTATAGGATAGTTTGTTGCTTAGAAATCTGAGGATATGAAATCATTGCCCAGGTGTTTTAACAACGAATTTTACACCTAATAATATATTTAAAAGTCTGTCTCACCAAAGGTGACACTCCAAAAATGGCTGAGAGTAAAAAAATATCCAAATAGAGTAAGGGAAAAAAGACTTCCAGAAATGATGATTTTTCTGCTTCTTATTTTTGGAGGACTTACTGTTATGAAGAAAAATTATTTGTTAAAAGAGCTATTTTGCTAAATAATCAAGAAGAGGGAAAAATCACTATGCCAGACTTTTTCATATAACTGAATTCTGTTCCCAATACAACATTTCAAATTTAAAATATCTATGTCACAGTTTATAAATAATTTAGATACAACAATTGCAAAGCACCAAATATTTTATGTAAACTTTAAAAGCTCAGAATGTTACCTTTTCTGTTTCAAAATACAAAATACCTTTTTGAAATTTCTAAGATTTCAGAAGCACAAATATTTTTACATACCAAAAATAGTAAAATATTGATCTTGGCATGAAGTCTGGCCTATTCCTTGTTTCAAGTGGCCTTAATATTATCCTTTCCATACCTTACTCCTTTTTGCTAGACTTTCCCTTGACATCACAAGTGGAGAATGTAACCACAACGTGTGTAGCTTCTGAGGATGGAGACTCAAAACCATGTTAAGTTAACTTCAAGCTCCATAAAATAACAACAAAAGCCATTTAAACCAATAAGTTAACTTTAGTGTTTATATTGGTTGTTGGAAAAGTTATGATGTATTTTCTTTTTTTTTAAATTTATTTATTTATTGATTTATTTTATTGATTTATTGGATAGTGACAGAGAGAAATTGAGAGCAGAGGGGGAGAGAGACAGAGAGACACACCTGCAGCCCTACTTCACCACCTGTGAAGCTTTCCCCCTGCAGGTGGGGACTGGGGGCTTGAACCTGGGTCTTTGTGCACTGAAATGTGCACAACCGCATGTGCCACCATCTGGCCCCATGATGTATTTTCTATGCAAAAGTGAATCATGACTTTGCCAATAGTCCATCCTAAATAATCCAATAATACCCCCCTAAATCACACACAGTGAAACTCTGATTGAAAATTTACATTCCATTTTGAAAATGGAATGTAAATTGCATATATTAAAATTCAGCTTTATGTTTATAAAGTTAATTTAAATCACAGTTGAAAATCATCATGTGGATTAAGGCTTTTTTTTTCTGCTTTAGCAAATAATGAATGCAATACAATCTTTAAAGATTTATTCTTTCAGTATCTCCAGCTTCTAATTATTTAAAAGTATTTCTCACCTTATTTTATAAATTAAAAAGGCAAAGAAAGAGAAAACAGTACCAAAGCTTTTTTCAGTGTGGTGGGAGCCAGGCTTAAGCTTGCACATGACCACACACGTGACCAAAGCAGTGAACTATCCAAGTGTGCTGTTCTGCCTGCTCTTTGTACTTCACCTTTTATTTTCAAAAATTACATTTGAGAATAAGGGGATGAGAGTGATGTATGTAAACACATATCACCTTGGGAATTGTTTGAAATCGTAAATACTTTGTATTTTCTGGGTTTGCCTTTTCTCTGATAGATATTCAAGTAGTGGTAAGTCTAAATTTATAAATATAATTATCAATACTGATGACATGTTAACTAGACTCTAAACCTCAATTTAGTCCTTTAATTAAAGCTGACATTGGGAGCTGACATAACTGCTAAGGTAATAATATATGGCACAATCAGAATTAGTCCACAGAAAAGATGACTTAAGAACACTAGCTGGTTATCACTGTGTTACACTGACAAGTCTAGGCTCAGGAGAGAGGTTGAAGCCACAAAGATATTTTAGAGTCATAAGCATAGGGAATCTTTTTAAAGCCATTGGAGATGGTGGGGAGTAGGAAGGGGCACATCTAGTAGAGAGCACACATTACCATGTGTAAGTATCCAGCAGTTTCAAGTCACCTGCTGAGGAGAGGCTTCACAAGTGGTGAAGGTGTCTTTCTTTTTCTGTCCCTCTCTATTTTCCTCTTCCCTCTCTGTCCCCATCAAAAAGGAAAAACATGGACAATAGGAGTGGTGGATTAGACATGCAAGCACTTGAGTCCCAGTGATAACCCTAGTGACAATAAAAATTAATTTAGAACATAGGTATGCACAGATCTCTTTGGATGAGTGTGTTTGCCTCCTTGGGATATATCTTTAGGGACCGTGAGGTAGCTCAGCAGTAAGTGCACATGGTGCAAAGCTCAAGGACCAGCATAAGGATCCTGGTTCAAGACTCTGGCTCCCCACCTGTAGGGTGGTCACTTCACAAGCGATGAAGCAGGTCTGCAGGTGTCTTTCTCTCCCCCTCTCTGTCTTCCCCTCTTCTCTCCATTTCTCTCTCTCCTATCCAACAACAATGATAATAACAACAACAATGATAAACAACAAGGGAACAAAAGGGGAAAAAATAGCCTCCAGGAGGAAAAATAAAGGCTTTATCTTTAGGAAAGGAATTGCCAGGTCAGAGGGGTAGGCTCATTTGTAGCCTTGTGACAGTTCTTCAGACTGCTCTCTACAGGGTTGAACCAATTTGCATTCATCATTATGGAAAATATAAAATGAAATCTACATGGGTAAATGTATAGTATTTGGATTTTATTTCCATCAAACTCATTTGACAATGCCAGTAGTTTTTGAATACAAGTAAAGATATTTCTGATTCAATTAGGATTATTTTTAAATTAAGTTACCCATTATCTGCTTCATTTCAAAATAATGAATGACCTCATTTGTAATCAAGGATGAATTCACTCGTACTAATGTAAAATAATTGGTTCAATATTTTCAAATGTCATGATACAGGGTAATAACATATCTGAGGAAATTTGTATTTTATAATTATTTTTAACTGCTTGACTTGATTCAGTAATCACATTTGTATCATGGACTACAAATAGATGGAAAATAGGGGGCAGGTTCTGCCCACCACATTGCTCAATTATACTGCACATATATCTGAGAATTTAGTAGGAGAAGACAAAATAAAACAAACAAACAAAAAACCCAAGAGCTATGGAGATTAAGTATGCAGTAGCACACCAGACTTTCATGCCTAAGACTACAGAGGCTGCAGGATTAGTCCCTAGCACTATCACTAGGTACAACTTGTAAGTGATTTGGTCCCTTTCTATATCTCATTTAAATAATGAAGTAAATAATTTTTCAGAAGCTGCATTTCTGGGAACTTACAGAGGTTTGATCATGGAATAGTAGCAGTCAGTTAGCAGCTGAGACAACTGGAAATCCAACAAAAGAACACACCTATCTCATCAAACTACAGTTGAGACTTCTGAAGAAACTACATGGCCAGAGGTGAATGCACGTGGTAGTGGCCAGTGGGCACAGACAAAAAATATTTTCAACAAGTTATCCAGGATCAAATACTACTCTTGAAACTCATGTTGGGAAAACACTGTCTTTGGGAGGATTTAAGTAAAAAATATTGACCAAATTGAACCAATTTCCCTAACTTGAAACCACAATACTCTACAAAGAAACTACTAACATACTATTAACAAAAAAAGAAGAAAAGAAAGATCCACCCCCCCCCCCCATTGTAGCTTGACACATATCACCATATATAATGGAAACACTGGGAACTGTCATCATTACTGTCTCACAAAATGGAGACAGGAATGAAGTCAGTGAACCTGTAAAAGTAAATGTGTGTGTGTGTGTGTGTGTGTGTGTGTGTGTGTGTGTGTGTGTGTGTATGACTTTAAAACTTTGGGTGTGGGCATATGCTATGTGTCTTTAGATTAGAAAAGGTACTTGAATGCTGTTGGGGATTGCAATCCTGAGGAGGGCTTGTTGAAAGACAGAAGTTGGACCCACAGAAAATGTCTGTGGATCAGGAAATTTTTACTTTTTAATGGTGATGGAAATGCTGCTGTTCCACATTTTTAGAACCACTGACCTAGAGAGTTTCTAGTTAGCTCTTGACTGGAGAACTGTCATGGGGTTGCTGAGTGTGTTAAGACAGTTGGAATGTTCTAAAGAATCCTCACAGAAGATATTGAAACAGGGCAGCCCAGATGCTGATTTCAGTAAGGGAAACAGGCAGGCTCATCTTTCTGGTATGTAGCTGTTAAGACATGAGATGCTTTTCAAAAATGTGTAGCTCATACGTGGTGCCTCAGGGAAGACTAAGCCCCAACAAGGACAGCCAAAAGCACACTGATTACATCTGTATGCTAAGTGTGAAGGACTAAAGTCATTCACCAACTTCTAATTGCACATGAATAAGAGATCAGTCACATTGTCAGCTGAACAATCTTTCTATAAATATAATTAAAAATATTAGTTGTTCACCATTCATAAGTCAGGTAGTATTTATTTTAGTAATAAAAAGACTCTTGAAACAAATTTATCAGGAATATATGTTTGTCAATCGTGGATTAAAAGAATTTAATCTTGAAGACTCTAAATATGATTCATGAACTATGATAAGATGAAAGTAATGCATTGTATTTTCCTATATATAATAAATATGAAAAATTAATATATGTAACTTCAACAGGTATTAAGTAATGTAAATTAATCATCATTAATTATAATTAATACTTATAGACTACTTAATGCTTATATGAAGAAACTATTCATGTTTTAGAAAAATGTTTTAAAATGCATAGCAATGTTGGGCAGATATCTAGCTGTACTGCACCAGACTGTCATACCTGAGAACCCAGAAGTCACAGATTCAGTTGCAGGCATTGCCATATGCTAGAATTGTCCTATATTCTGGTGTGTGTCTCTCTTATGAAAACAAATCCTTCTAAAAATAAAAACACAAAAATGGGATAAAACTATGAAAAATGGTATATGCTTAGAACAGTAAGAAAAGTAAAGAATTGTTTCAAGCAAAGAATTCAGTGATGATTGATTTTATGTCTACTTGGCTAGTTATGATGAAGTTTTGATCAAATTTATCAGTCTAGATTTTCTTGAAAATTTTTCATTTGATGTATCTAACATTTAAGTGGGTTAACTTTGAGTAAAGCAAATTGTTACTCTCCTAATGTAGGTCATGCTTAATTTAAGAGATTAAAAGAATAATCATTACTCTTAAGAATAATGACTGAAGTTCTCCAAAGAAGGAATTTTTCCTCAAGACTACAAACTTCCTTTTTAAATTTCAGATTTGTCAGACTCTACATACATAGCTCTTTAAAATAAATATCTCATCATTCACTAATAAGAAAAAATAAAAGAAACCTGGGAAGATCATTAGAAATGTATATTCAGGGGAGTCGGGCTGTAGTGCAGCGGGCTAAGCGCAGGTGGCGCAAAGCACAAGGACCGGCATAAGGATCCCGGTTCGAACCCCGGCTCCCCACCTGCAGGGGAGTCGCTTCACAGGCGGTGAAGCAGGTCTGCAGGTGTCTATCTTTCTCTCCTCCTCTTTCTTCCCCTCCCTCTCTCCATTTCTCTCTGTCCTATCCAACAACGACAACAACAATAATAACTACAACAATAAAACAAGGGCAACAAAAGGGAATAAATAAATAAAATAAATATAAAAAAAAAAGAAATGTATATTCAGTATGGACCCTAGATCAGATTGATAGGGTTTACAGTTTATAGGTATTGATAAATGTTTCCCATATCTGGGAGTTAATGTCTTTGCTGATCCAGCTTTCTAGTCCTACTTCCAACTCTGATACCACCTCCTCAGACAATACCTTTAGAAAACTTGCATGTTAGCTGTTTGGCTCAAGCAAAAATTAATAAAGTGGTGGGCCCCTTGGAATATACCTAAAATAGACCTGCTAGCTTTTTCCAAAGTGGAGGCCCCCAAATCTCTCCTGCTCTATTCTTACCTTTAGGTTCCTGATCATTAAAATAATTTGTTCTGCTTTATATCTTAATACTTTTTCAGTCACTAAGTTGCAGATGCTACCATGATTCCAGCCTGACTTTCCTGGGCAGACGACTGTACCAAGGTGTCCTGGAACTCCACCTCTCCAGAGTCTTGCCCCACTAGGGAAAGATAGAGACAGGCTGGGGGGCACAGATCGATCTGTCAATGTCCACATCCAGTGGAGAAGCAGTTACAGAAGCCAGACCTTCTTCCTTCTGCATCCCATAATGATCCTGGGTAGAGGGGTAAAAAAAAGGAAAGCTTCCAATGGAGGGGGTGGGATATGGAACTCTGGTGGTGGAAACGGTGTGGTACTGTACCCCTCTTATACTATCAAATCAATAAAAAATAAAATAAATATCTCACCATTCAGCCCCATTATATCTTTCCCCCCTCTCCCATAAACACACACACACACACACACACACACACACACACACACACACACACACACACCTTCTCTTTTTCTGTTCTCTAGAGAACACTGACTAGTAAAGGATACATCAAAAATAAGACTGGAATTGTTGAACTTAAGACTTCTTCAAATTTGACTATGATGAACCCAGCTATTTGACTACTTGGGAATGATTTAGTTTTTCTCATGTTCTCTATTATCTCTAGCCATTACCAATTGAAAAGAAGAGATACTTACTGGTATGTGTTGTGAATATTCCTGTGAAATAGGTTTACCTTTGGTTTTTATAATCATATTTGCTTTAAAGATTCAGAGAGGTGAATTGTGTTTCTTCAGTGTTTTGATCAGTTTGAGAGAGATTGTATCATCTGCAACTGTGCTACCACCAGTTAATTCATGTCTTTCAGTTTTTAGTGCAGCTACACCAAGTAATTATTCTAACCAGAAAACAATTGCTCATTGCCTGTGACAAGAACAGCATGTACAAGGCTGCTGTTTTGCATACTGCCTGACTAGTGCAATGTGATGTTCTCAATCAATTATGATCACTGACTGGAAGACAGCATGGAGAATACATATTTCTGAACACTTAGAACTAAAATATGCTTCAAAGAAAGAAAAAGAACTGCAACTTGTGCTTCTGTTTTCACATTACTTATTATGTGACATTGTTAATTTCGTTGTTTTATGGGTTTGACTGTGAGTTTAGTCAAAACAGGAAAGACATCTTTTTTAAAAATTTGTTTTCCCTTTTGTTACTCTTGTTGTTTTTTATTGTTGTTGTAGTAATTATTATTGTATTATTGTTGTTGTTATTGATATCATCATTGTTAGATAGGACAGAGAGAAATGGAGAGAGTAGGGGAAGACAGAGAGGGGGAGGGAAAGATAGATACCTGCAGAACTGCTTCACTGGCTGTGAAGCAACACCCCTGCAGGTGGGAGGCAGGGGCTTGAACCGGGATCCTTAAGATCCTTAAGCCAGTCCTTGAGCTTCGTGCCATGTACACTTAACCCGCTGCTTTCCAGAACCCACTATTGGTAGCAAGTAATTGTTGAAAATATTTCATGTTGAATGAATGTCAAAGCAAATAACCAGAATTTTTAGTATAGGTATGTATATAAATAGAACCCCTTAAACATAAAAAACAAAAATTGAAATTCATTTGGTTAGAAATTCAAATATTGGGGCCAGATGGTGATGCACATCGTTGAGTTCGAATGTTACAATGTGCAAGGACCCAGGTTCAAGTCCCCAGTTCCCACCTGCAGTGGGAAAGCTTTATGAGTGATGAAGTAGTGCTGCAGGTGTCTCTCTGTCTCTTTCCCTCTGTATATCCTCCTTCTCAATTTCTGGCTACCTCTATAAAAATAAAGATAATTAAAAATAAAATAAAAGAAATTTATGTACATATAATTTATTAGCTTATAGTTTTCTGAATGTCAGTGACAGGTATCTCAGTGATAAAATCCTATGTAGAAAATGTGAAGTTTAAAATAAATTATTTATTTATTGCCACCAGGGTTATCACTCGGGCTCAGTGCTTGCACAAATCCACTACTCTTGACAGCCATTATTCCTTCTTTTTACTTTCATTTTTATTAGATTGGACAGAAATAAACTGAGAGGGAGAGAGGGAGACTGACAGGAAGAGAGAAAGAAAGACACCTGCAGACTTACTTCACTGCTTGTGAAGCTTCTTCCCTATGGGTAGAGAGCAGGGGTTCAAAGCCAAGTTCTTGGGCACCTTAAGATGTGTAGTCAACCAACTGTGCCACCACTTGGCTCCCAAAGTGTTCTTATTTCACATGAAATAAAACATCTCTGGAGAGCTTTATTCACAACCATTCCATTGCTGCTGAATAAATTAATAGTGTTATTTTCTAAATTTAAATATTACTATAGAGAGCTGGTAATTTTAATGTTCTAGACATTGAAGTTACATTTTAAAAACAAATTTTGTGAGGACTGGGAAACAGTTCCCCAGTGAGAATGTATATATTACTAAGTATAAGGACTCAGGTTAGAGCCTCTCATCATCCTATGGGAACACCAGGCAACAAGGAAACGTCAGAGGTTGTGGAGAGGTTCTGTGGTGTCTCTCCTTTTTTCTGTGTCTCTATTTCCTCTATGTCTCTCCTTCTTTATATAGAAAAAAGTCTTTCAGGAATGGAGGAATTGCATGAATTCCTAGCAAAATCCCTGGCAGAAAAAAAAAAAGCAAACTTTTAAATTAGAACTGAAAAGAAATCTACCCCATAACAATTATTATCTATAATATTCAGGTTGGACTGAACTAATAAAATACCACAGACTGTGTAGCTTCTAAATCAGAAATCTGTCTCCACTATAGAAACTAGATATCTAAGATCAAGGTCCAACAGACTTGATTTCTTAAAAGGATCCTTTTCTTACCCACTATGATCAGTCACCTGTTCTTATGACTTTAATTATCATGAATTCTCTAGGCTAAATATTGTCAGGTTAGGGATTAAGACTTCAACATAATAAGCTCACATAATATGAAGTGTAAGCGTCCATACAAGGATCCCTGTCCTATCTCCCCACACCCCAGAAAAGACTTCAACATAATATTACCTTTTTAATTATATTAAATTTAACTTGTGGGATCATTTTAGAATAACTTTCATTTCATTCTTACACTTTATTTTTACCAGTGATTTAATTATGGTTTACAAGGTCATATGGTTACAGGGGTATAGTTTCATACCAAAAGGACCACCACATTCTAAGAATTTCAGCTTGAAGCTCCAGAAATTATTTTGTCGTGTGAAACACAAAGTTGTATTAATAAAAATAAGTTTATATTTGTCTTTTTTAGGTAAGCAGTATTAGATAAAGCAAGGGAAACTATTTTTTTCAGTAGTTAGGAGTAATAGTCATTTACTTGGCATTATCTTTGCAAGAACTGATATCAGTTGGCCTTATTTCAACATACACATTTCCTTTTGAACTTTTAATGTCATCTTATTTAGACTTTTAGATCAGGTCATGAACCCAAAAACTATCCAGTTCAACTCCCTGTTTTTTTTTTTTTAAAGATGTGGAAGTTTAGTCCTAGTGAGTCTAAGTTATTCAAATTCCTCAGCAAGTTATTCAAAGTCTTTCACAATTTTCTTCAATTTTCATTTTAACTAAACTATCCTTCCTCTCACCTACACAATATATTTCCACCATATCAAGAATACTTGTCAATAATCTTTTAAAAATATTTATTTTTTAATTTTTAAAAATATTTTAATATATTTTTTATTTTTCCCTTTTTGTTGTCCTTGTTGTTTTTTATTGTTGTTGTAGTTATTATTGTTGATGTCGTCGTCGTTGTTAGATAGGACAGAGAGAAATGGAGAGAGGAGGGGAAGACAGACAGGGAGAGAAAGATAGACACCTGCAGACCTGCTTCACTGCCTGTGAAGCTGAAGCGACTCCCCTTCCTGATGCTGGTCTTTGCACTTTGCACTTTGCACCACGTGCGCTCAACCCACTGCACTACTGCAACTCCCAATCTTTTAAAGTCTTTAATTTTCTCCAAATGCTTCTACTCTCCAGAGATTATTATTCAGTTATTTCTTTATCTTTAGAATCTTTCAAAATGTCTATGTATCACTTATGGAATTATACCATAGTAATCTCTATTAATATACATTATCCACTAAAATGTAGTTTATAACATTTGGTAAGTGGCTAATTTTTTTCAGTTTATTTTATTTTATTAGTGATTTAATATTGATTTTCAAGACTACATGTCAACAGGGATATATTTCCACACCGTTCCCACCACCAGAGTTCTGAATGCCCAATCTCCCCACTGCAAGCCACCACAGTCCTCCTGAGGTTGTAGACAGGGGCCAACCATCATCTCTACAACTGTCTACATTTGCATATAATTCCTCCCTTTTACTTCCTGGTCCAGTCCTCCAAGCCACTCATGACACCATTACTACATCCAAATGTTCCTCTCCTTCCCCTCTTCTCTCTCAGTGTGCTGATGGAACTAGAGTTCAGAGCTGTTTTATCCTTTGCCTCCTATCACTTCTCCCCCACTGGGAATATGAATCAAGATTGCTTTTGGGGTGCAGAAGGTAGGAGTTGTGGCTTATGTAATTGCTTCTCCTCTGGGCATGGACATGGGCAGGTCATACCCCCAGCCTGTTTCTATCTTCCCCTCGTGGGGTAGAGTTCTGGAGAGGCAAGGTTGCAACTGGCTAAATTTTTAGTTATGCTTATAGTTATCAATATTCTAGGCTTTAAGTGAACTGTAGTATACAATATTTAAAAATGAAAAGATTTTATTTATTTATTAATGAGAGTGATAGGAAGAGAGAGAAAGAACCAGACATCATTCTGGTACATTTGCTGCCAGCAATTGAACTTAGAACCTCATGCTTGAGAGTCCCATGCTTTATCCACTGCGCCTCCTCCTGGACCACTAAGATCTTTAATACAAGATTTCTGTTTTTATTTTTCGAAGGTTATGTGGTGAATAAATGGTACATTAATGGGGGCTGGGCAGTGGTGCATCTGGTTAAGGACAGATGCACAAGGACTCAGGTTCCAGGCAGCAGCCCCCACCTACAAGAAGAAAGCTTCACAAGCAGTGAAGCAATGATGCAGCCCCCCATCTGTCTGTCTCTCTGTCTGTCTCTCTGCCTGCCTATCTATCTATCTATCTATCTATCTATCTATCTATCTATCTACCTATATCTCTCTCCCTTCCCTCTAGATTTGTCTCTGTCTCTACACAATAAATAATTAAAAATAAGATATATTTTTAAATGGTACATTACTAGTGGAAATCTATGTTTCCTGCCTTTCTGATCAGCATCCTTTTTTAATAGTAGGCCACATTTGACTCAATCTATAAATTTGAGAATTCTAGACTTTAAAAAAGTCTAGAGAAGATTTTATTTATTTATTAATGAGAGTGATAGGAAGAGAGAGAAAGAACCAGATATCATTCTGGTACATGTTCTGCCAACAATTGAACTTAGAACCTCATGCTTGAGAGTCCCATGCTTTATCCACTGCGCCTCCTCCTGGACCAAAGCCAAAGCATCTCAAGTTATAGATGATTCAATTAAGTTCTTACTTGAGTCAAATGTTACATCCTAATTCACTGTGTTTTGTTTTAAATATACCATTCTAGAGAAAACTGCTGTGTTTATTTATGTTTATGTATTTATTTTGTTTATGGACAACATATAACCAACCATTTAGTACCAAGTTTTAGGTTTGACTTTTATTGTTATAACTCTATTTGGAAGAAACTAAGAAAAGCCTGAGCTCTGTCACATTTTGGGATCACTTTCCAACAAAGTCCCAAAACCTAGATATACACCAGTTTCTGTGAGAGAGAGCATATGTTCACACGTATCCATAAACAAGTGCAAAATATATACCTGAAAGCAGAAGTACACTAGAGTTTGCAGTGAGTACTCCCCCCCCCAACACTTCTTCTCTACTATTCCAACTTTTGGGTCCATGATTGTTCAACAATTTGTTTGGCTTTGTATATTAACTCTCTTTTCAGCCACCAGGTTCCAGATGCCATCAGGATGCTGGCCAGGCTTCCCTGGACTGAAGACCCCACCAATGTGTCCTGGAGCTCCGCTTCCCCAGAGACCCACCCTACTAGGGAAAGAGAGAGGCAGACTGGGAGTATGGACCGACCAGTCAACGCCCATTCAGCGGGGAAGCTATTACAGAAGCCAGACCTACCTTCTGCAACCCACAATGACCCTGGGTCCATGCTCCCAGAGGGATAGAGAATGGGAAAGCTATCAGGGGAGGGGATGGGATATGGAGATTGGGTGGTGGGAATTGTGTGAAGTTGTTGGCTTTATTAATTTATCCTTTATGGTTTATGGTTTTGTTAATTTTTCCTTTCTTAAATAAAAAAAAAATTAAAAAAAAAAAGAAAAATCACTGGTGCCCCAAACAGAGTAAAGGTCAATGAAGTTAAGCCTGGGGCAATTGTTCTCTGAACTCTGGCACATTCTTACTGTGTTTCTGCTGTTTTATTACTTTTGGCCCTTCCATTATGGTTTTAGCAAAGACTGAAATTCAGAATAAACTACAATAAAACACGTTGATTATCCTTTCATGAGTTAAATTCTTTTCATTTTCAAAATGTCCTTTCTTAGGAATCACAGATTTGTGATATTTTTGCAACAGCTAAATTAGTGAAAAACAGACAAAAATCACCTATTTTCTTCCAGTCCTATTTTGAATAGTGTTCGTAACATACTATTTGAATAGAGTTAGTAAGATACTAGAAATTTTTCAGTTAACTAAATATATAACTTTGTTTAGGAGAAATAAGAATGTTACTTAATAATAAAAATGAAAATTTCACTAACTGTACATACTTGGTAAAAATTCAAATGTATATAATCTCACAACCCAGGTATTATCTCAAACAAAATAGGAACTCCCTGAAAATCCCCAGATACATTTTTAAAGACTAATCATGCTATATATTTCAATCTAAAACACTTTTCTTGTCTACCTCAAGTTTTCTGGAAACTAATAGATATAGGGAGATTATAAATTATTAATTAATGAACTCAGAAAAATATCTTATATATATACACTTATATATATCTATATGAATCACACAAGAATACATATATAGATGCTATTATTTATAAATGATAAAATAAACTGGGGAACCCCATTAAACCTATAATCAATACAGACAACTGTGAGATACCACTTCACTCCTGTGAGTATGTCATACACCAGAAAAGGTAGCAGCAACAAATGCTAGAGAGGTTGTGTGGATAAGGGAACCCTCCTGTACTGCTGGTAGGAATGTAAATTGATCCAACCCTCTTGAGAGTAGTCTGGAGAACTCTCAGAAGGCTAGAAGTGGATCCACCCTGTGACCCTGCAATTCCTTTCCTGGGGATATATACTAAGGAACCAAACATACCTATCCAAAAATATTTGTGTTATATCTATGTTCATAGCAGCACAATTTTACCAGCCAAAACCTGGAAGCAACCTAGGTGTCCAACAACAGATGAGTGGCTGAGTAATGTTATACTACTACTCAGCTATTAAAAATGGTGAATTCACCTTCTTCATCCTCATCTTGGATGGAGCTTGAAGGAATCATGTGAAGTGAGATATCAGAAACAGAAGGATAATATGGAATGATTTCATTCATAGGTAGAAGTTGAAAAACAAGATCAGAAGAGAGAACACTAGAAGTTTAAAAAAAAATTTTTTTTTAAAGAGAGAGGCAGACTGGGAGTATGGACCGGCCAGTCAACACCCATGTTCAGTGGGGAAGCAATTACAGAAGCCAGACCTTCTACCTTCTGCAACCCACAATGACCCTGGGTCCATGCTCCCAGAGGGATAGAGAATGGGAAAGCTATCAGGGGAGGGGTTGGGATATGGAGATTGGGTGGTGGGAATTGTGTGGAATTGTACCCCTCCTACCCTATGGTTTTGTTAATTAATACTTTCTTAAATAAAAAAAAATAAATAATTTTTTTAAATCATCTTTATTTATTTATTGGAATAGAGACAGCCAGTAATTGAGAGGGAAAGGTGGCATAGAGAGAAGGAGAGACAGAGAGACACCTACAGCACTGCTTCACCACTTGTGAAGCTTTCCTCCTGCAGGTGCAGACCATGGACTCGAACCTGGGTCCTTGCTCACTGTAACATGTGTGCTCAACCTGGTGCGCCACCACCCAGCCCCTACTAAGTAGAACTTGGACTGGAGTTGGTGTATTGCATCAAAGGAAAAGACTCTGGGGTGGGTGGGGAGGGTTCAGCTCCTGGGACATGATGGCAGAGGAGAATCTAGTGGGGGTTGTATTGTTTTGTGGAAAACTGAGAACTGTTAAAATGTTATGCATGTACAAACTACTATATTTTACTGTTGACTGTAAACCATTAATCACCCAATAAAGAAATAAAAAATCTCTAATCAAACTTTAATCTCAGTGGTGGATGATACTTGACTTGCATTAGTCCACAAAGTGCTTGTTATTTTTCTGGTATTTTTAAGTGTGTTTGCTTAGTAGAGTAGAGAGTAAGATGTCATTTTTACCATTGTATGCTATCTTCTGCATTATAGTACATTAAAAAAATAAATTATTTTTGCTTTATTCATTATATTTTCTTTCCCAAATAATCAAACCACAAAGTACAGGGTTCTAGTATCTTTGAGAGTAAAGCCTAAAATCCCTACTCCTTGGGAGTTACATAAAATGCTAACATAGAAGGGAAATAAAAAAGAGGTGATATGTAAATAACATTTCCCTTATTTCCTTTTTACTTGAACCACAACAGGCAAGATGGGTGAGAAATTTATAAGAGAACAAAGGGCAAATATGTTGTACTGCCATAAGCAACTAACTTCATATATCTCAGTGCTAGTTTTTTATTCTGTATGCTGAGGATAATGATGCTCATCTTGCTGGATTATTTGAGAATTAAGTGCAAATCATTCCCCCTTTTAAACAAAACCACTCAACAAAGAGCCATACCCAGAGTGAATGTTTATTTAGTAGATGCTAGTTTACCCTGGACAGTGGAAAAGCAAACTTGTCTGTACATCACAATCACCTGGCGGAATTTAAAATGTACTAATACCAGTATTCCATTTTAAACCAATTAAAATAACAATCTGGGGCTAGGGACCATACATTTGACCAGGAGATTCTAATTGCAGCCAGGCTTTTAACTCACCCCCCACCATCTAAACCACACAATTAATCTACCTGTGGTTATTCACCTTGACTGAACATTAAAATCAACTGGGAAACTTTAAAAATACCGATGCTTGGGACTCTTGTTCTGATTTAATTGGTACAAAATTGACCTTGAGAACTGGGGATGTTAAAAGTCACCCAGTTCATTCTTTTTTCTAAGTCCCAATTCATTGAGATATGACTGACATATGAAATGCTTTACATATTTAACATATACAACTTAGTGGATCTGGAGATAAATATTTACCCATGGAACCATCACAATCAAGGCCACCAACCCCCAAAAAACTTAGCCACCAATCCCCAAAGTTCTTTTCTACCCCCTATTTTTACTGTTCTCCCTAACACCAATTAATTATAATATATCCTAGGTTAAATGTGATAGAGAATCAGAATAATAATATTTATTCTTTGCACTTTGATTTTCCTATGTTTACTTATTTTCTTTCATGAATGGTATATATTTGTTATATTATTATCATTACTATTATTTATTATTAAGTGCCATCTGCACTTAACCATGTGTACCACTGCCTGGCCCACAATGATGTATATTTTTTAAATTATACAAGTAATGTGTCTTAAAAATTACTCATAGCAAAGAAACACAAGGAAAATATTTAAAAAACCAATGATCACATTGTCTAGACATAAGGATCACTAAAAGTTTGGTTTGTTTGTTTCTTTGTGTGATGTTTCTTACAGCTGGGATCTTACTGAGTATATATTATATTCATATTTTTAATCTCAAAGACTGGTTTATTATTATTATGCCAATGTTGTTAATCCATAAAACCAGGGATAATTTTTATCCCTGTTTTAAATATAAGACCAGTATTTTCAGTTTAATTTAAACAGACATTTATGGTTTAAATTCTCAAAGTATATTTTATTATTTTATTTTATTTTATTATTTCACATAATTCAAAGAGCTATTGCAGGCAAGAAAACTAGAAAGTTTGCCTCAAACTTCCCCTGTTAAAATTAAACACCTTTCAGGATAGGGTAGCAAATAATAGGTGTTGGTATGCTTCTAATTCTGCTTCTAAAAACCCCTTCTGTTTCATTTGGTTTAATCCCCCCTGCTTAACACTGCATTCTATTTACATAAGCACTGCATGGCATTGGTTTAATCCCCACTAGTTCATGATGTCTTTTTGCTCTGCCCCCTCTCCTTGTCACACCCTGATTTTCACCAGTCACTTTTCTCTCCACCCTCTCTATGTCACATCCTGTTCCCACTCTACTTGGCAAGTATATATAAAGACAGCATTGTAAGTTTTACTTTATTTAGTTAGTTAGTTTTAGCTTAGATCGTGCTGCATTCCGCTTGAATAAAGAGATACTGCGTACAGCCCAGCCATGAGTCCCTGGTCGTCTGTCTCCCATCAGTGAAGCTCAGCCCGACAAATAGGTTCACATTTGTTGTTAAAGGCAGATCTCAAAAGAACAGATCATAGATTCTGTTGCCCAAGTGTTTCTTGTCAATCATAGCTATTAGTTGTCCTCTATAAATAAGGCATGGATCAAGTATTGGACATTGGTCAGGTGATAATCTGAATACTTGATCTATAAAGATGTCTAACACAGTCAAATTAAGAAAAAAAAAAGATAAATCTAATAAATTTTAACTCAGGGTCAAGGAGTCACTTAATACAACAGATACCAAACCACTAAACTTTTGAGAAATCAGCAGAACTTCTTAGTTCCCTGCTGCAAATGGAGAAGTATTGAGCGTAAGGTAAATTCCCACAGAGCAGAGCAGAGCAGAGCAGAGCAGAGCAGAGCAGAGCAGAGCAGAGCAGAGCAGAGCAGAGCAGAAGTTGAAGATGAATCTGCTGAGAAGGTGAACTCAGTGTCACTATAGAATATGGAAGCTGACCAGTGAAGCAAAAATGGTTTGATGGAAGTTAATAGTCAAACTGGAAAAGCAACCCATGTTGGGGATTATTAGAAAGTCTTACTAGAAAAAATATATATTGATATTTTCCAAAGTGAAGGCAACAGCATATGAAAGAACATTCAGGGGCCAGGTGGTGACATATTGTAATGAGTGTTCCAATTACCACGCACACGGACTCCGGTTTAAATCCCCTGCTCCCCATTTACAGGAAGATGTTTCACAAGTGGTGAAACAAGTCACCAGGTGTCTATCTTTCTCCCTCCCTATCAATCTCCCCCTTCTCTCTCAACTTCTTTTCCCTATGAAATAAGATGGAAAAATAAAAGGCCACCAGAAGTGGTGGATTAATAATGTTGGCACAAAGCCCTGGTGAGATAACCCTGGTGGCAACAAAACTAAACAAAAATAGCACTCAGCTTGGTGCAGTCAGATTACTCAGTGAAGTGGGAAGCCACGTATCTGCTGAAGTCATAATTTTAGAAGTAAGTCTGAAATTAGAGGGAGACTCCGATGTAGGTTCACCTTTCTTGAATGTTGGCTCCTTTCCCTTTCACTTCTAAATATAAGCATCTGTTTCTCATAGCCCATGGTTAATCACCTGCTATCTAGTACTGTTTCATTGTTAAGTATATGGCAATGTTTTTTTTTTTTTTTCAGGATTACTTTTCTCTTTTCTAATTAAATTTACTTATTTGTTGGATAGAGACAGAGAGACATCGAGAAAGAAGGGGGGCAGATAGAGAGGGAAAGAGACAGAGAAACACCTGCAGCACTACTTCACTGCCCCTGAAGCTATCCCCCTGCAGGTGGAGACCAGAGTTTGAACTAGGGTCCTTGTTTATTGTAATGTGTGTGCTTATCCAGGTGCACCACCACCTGGCCCTAGCAATACTGCTACTAAAACTGTAATGGAGGAAGTATAGAAGTGTAGAAGAGGGAAAGAGAGCATCTACCTAGTATAAAACTCACACTTGACATTGTCTTCACGACCTGTGTGCTCTACATGTTGCTCCTGCATCAGCCACACTGGTTCCTTCCCACTCTGCAAGCAGTCTCTGTTCTTGCCTGATCTAGAATCTCTGGACTGCATACTTTCCCTCTAGAATTATCCTCTTGGACTTTTTCATGCACACAGTGTTTTATTTTCACCATTAAAGTGTTCCAACACTCAAAAGAAGCCTTTCTAGACTGACTTATCAAAGTGTTTACCTCTTCTTATCTCTGTTTTCACCATTATTATACCTTTATGCTTATTTTATTATCACAATGTATTCATTTATCCAATCACTGGGCACATCTGTGTACTCTGTATTTGGTCCGAGCACATAATAATCATCTTTACAATTACATATTTTAGTGGAGAACATAAAAAAACATCACAGTCACACGAGTAATTACAAAATCTTAATTCTGTTCAGCTATACAAATCAGAGTTCATAGAACTAACATGTAAGGATTTTTTTTTTACTTGAGGTTTTTTTTTTTTTTTTGTAGTTTGTTATCTATCTCCTGCTTATTATTTGCTGCCTGAGGGCAAAGTTTTTGTTTTCTGTCTGGCTCTGCACTGTAGCCCCAGAACATGCACATTACAGGGAGTTGGCAGATGTTATTGAATAAATGAATGCTGAGCATTTACATGTATACCTCTTTCTAAACTTCATGGTAGCCATGAAAGCTATGTACACTTTTCTCTACTTTATGAATTAACAACACTAAAGCAGAGATAAGAAGCTAACCTGTGGTTATAACACTGGTGACAGAATTGCAAACTGAATCTAGTTCTTATTCCAGCCACTGATTTCTATTCTACCCAGCGCACTGATGAGGCAAAGAACAAAATATTGTAAATTGTTTTACTATGATAGAGAGCTAAAGTTCATTGGGTAAAGCATTTCCACGTGTTATCCACATAAAATGAAAAGCAAAGCAATGAAATCAAAACCACAAAAACATAAATCAATGCCATGTAAAAGGATCTTACTACTTCATTTTTCAATAGCACTGTAGGATCAACAAAATCTAACCTTGCCAAGCATGTTCAAATATTTCTGAGTACTTGGTGATTGCAAAATTTGATTGCACTTGAACCTCTTTATATTTGGCATCAAAATGATAACATGAATGATCAAGAACAAAGCTTGTGTGGCATCTGCTTTATTTGGCTAGCAGAAACCGGGTACAAAGGTACATCATCACTTAACTCTTTCTACACTCTGATAAATTCTCTGAAGTTAGAATTTCCACAATAATTTTTCACTTATGACTTGCTTGTGAGGGGTGTGTGTGTGTCCATGTTTGCACAGTTCTAGCACACTTATAATTTACTCACATTTGCCATTTTTTATTTGTATTTTTATTTTCCTTTTTTGTTGCCCTTGTTGTTTTTCGTTGTTGTTATTATTGTTGTTGTTGTTGATGTCGTCGTTGTTAGATAGGACAGAGAGAAACGGAGAGAGAAGGGGAAGACAGAGAGGGGGAGAGAAAGGCAGACACAGCAGACCTGCTTCACCACTTGTGAAGCGACTCCCCTACAGGTGGGTAGCTGGTCCTTGTGCTTTGCGCCACGTGTGCTTAACCGGCTGTGCTAGCGCCCGACTCTCCACACATTTACCATTTTTTCCCTTTCTTTGTTCTGTGTTTCTTCCTGACAGACATTAGATAATTCAGAGATAGACTCTAGTGTTAAAGAAATTTAGGCAGGAGCATTGGGAAAATGAGAAAACTAACAAGGTAGTTTCTGGTCCATATGATTAAATTATCAGATACTATTAAACTCTGGAAAGACCATCTGGCCATTAAACTACTCTTTATATTTACTCTCCTCATTTGCTGCTTGCTCAGAGTCAAGAATTGTTTTTAAGTTTCTAGGTCTCTTAGGTAAGGCCACTCCTAGTTGCCTGTTTGTTAACCTAAGATAATTGCACATAAATTTCTACATTTACACAGACCCACCTTTTGGGACAAAGATAAGTGATCTATATATGTACCACACTATAACTATAGCACAGAGGCTCCGGGTTCAGTCACTTTTACCACCATAAACCAGAGCTGATCAGAGGTCTGGTTAAAAGCAAAAATACCACACACTTTCTTGCCAAACATTTCAAAGATCAGTAGAAACCAAACACTTTCCCCCTAATTAAATAAAAACATGTATATGTTAAGGAAAATTGTTTTGTATTTCAAATTCACTTATAAGCCATAAAACAGTAAAAACTAACAGTTGTCTAAGAAATACTTCTTATTTGTTTAAAGGTAATTGCAACAGTTTCCCCTTTTACATATAAATGTTATATTTTGCCAAGGAATTGAAGTTTTGTATGTTTGAGATTGCCTGGCAAATCTGGGCCCAAAGACTTTCAACACTTTCTACAGCTGGGACAAATGTCTTCCTGTTTTAGTGCTTAATTTACATTTAATCCAATCTGTATTCTATTAGCTTAATCCCTAGCAATCCAATTCAATTTTAAATTTCCATTTCACAACCTTTATCCTATTACTAGTCTTCACATAGTCAAGATAATACCCTGTAGGAATAGCTTTGTTGACATAAATTGAAAACAAAATAATTAAAAAAACATTTATTTATTTTATGAAAGAGGTAGAGAGATTAAAGCACTGCTCTGTTCTGGCATATGCAGTGCAGGGAATTGAAATTGGGCCTGAGATATCAAAGTCCTAAACTCTAATTGCTGAGCTATTTCTCTAGCTTTGAGAAAACAGTAGTTTTAATTAAAGCAAGCAACTAAAAAAAGTAATTTTGTAGTAGAAGCATGATAGGCTATAGAATACAGTTACTCTAATGCCCACATGGCATAGTAATATCTAAGATTATAGATGTGGAACTGATGCATTAGTTGTATATTATCCTCCCTTGAAAGAAATCACTGTCCTCAGTTTACTACCAGACATTAGGATATTATTAGTCTCCTCTGGAAGGTTAAACAATTGTACCTTCCATCTGCTATAGATGTAATCAGTTCCCATACATAAGATACCTTTAATATATCAGAGGGGCAAATGAAAGATGCATTAGGTATTGTAGGGTTTTCTTCTGAGAATCTTGAGAGTCTGTCTTCCTCAATTAACCACTTACAACACCTTCATTGTATACCACTGAGCAAGCAATTTTGAGACAGTGTTTCTTCTGGGTTTCCAGACATGTGTCATTTCTACCGCATATTTAGTAGCACATAACTGCCTGAAGTGGGGAGACCGGAATGCAAAGCATGTCTCACTGAGGAGTAGGGTTTTTATGAAAAAGAAAAAAAAAATCCCTCAAGTGCTAATGGAAACGTCAACCTCCCAGTCCTATTCTTAAAAATAAATAAATACAAGGAGTTCCCCATGTGAGAGGCATGTTAGGGACACAAGATATTCATTTTCATGAAGTCACTCACAGCAGGCCTGTCTGGAAAAATTCTTTCATCTTCTGCAACAGGAGGAGAAAGTGTACCAGCAAAAAGATTTAAAGATCAAAACTTTGAAGTAGAGGGCAAGTGAAAAAGTGATCCTTTATTCAGGTAAACTAGGGCCAAACCAGATTAATTTCTACTTCGACTCAATGTGAGCTGCACAGAACCCATCGACCTATGGTTTGTAAAGAAGTCCACATCTAGCTTAACAGTATGACACTGAGTTTTTCAAAAGAGCCCAAGGATGACTAGGGGTTTGAGAGGAAGCCCTAATGTAGTCCAACTCTCTGTGGTTCCAACTAGGATATAGCTGCATTTTTCTGCTTCATGGGCTGTGGTCTATAGTAATCCATATAACACACATCCTTTCAGCATCTAAGATATACCTGGCACTGCTGCTGGTGTGGTGATATGATAGTGATCAACATAGATATATGTCCTTGACCCCATGGAGCCAGAAGTCTAAATAAAATTCTATGTGGGCTGGTGGGAGAAATGTGAGTAGAAAGATTCTAAAACAAAAAACCATGATGTCCTAATACTTTTATTCAGTGGGTGAACAAGCTGAGACCTAGTGAAGTATGATCCTATAGTTAATTAACTGAAGAGCTATGGCTATAGTCCAGAGGCTTGACTTAAATATAGTGCTTCAGTGTTCTCCCAGGTTACCTCCCAAGCTCAGACAAGAAGGGGAAGGGGGCAGGGGAGGAAATGCTCAGCTAGATAGGATGTGAATTTTAGTCTGTGAACTTCCTGTGACTAGGCCTTATCTTCATTTTTATCATTCTGAGTACTCTCTCAAAATGCCATCAAGGCTGCACGCCCATCCTTGAGCATGGAAAGATCACATGTATGGGTCTTGTTCCTTCCAGAACAACATCTCTGTTTCCCGTCCAACTGGAGGTCATCAGGCTACAAATTGTTCTAGGAGTCTTTCCATCAGTCACTCTCCTTCATGCAGCTCCCATTTACACAGTGGAGTCTCAGTGGAATTGTCTGGGTTCTCTTGAATTCTTGGCTGTATTGCATCACTTCCTTCCTTCCTTTCTTGTATACTCAGGGAATACTTTCTCTCCAACCCCCACTCTTGCCTGTTACTTTCCCAGTGAACTTCGCCCATTTCCCTTTACTCTCTATAGCCTCCCTGAGGCTAAGTTACTATATTTTACAATGCTGAAAACTAAAGGTGCAATCCGATTCATCTTTTTTTTTTTTTCCTTCTGATTCTGTCCCACCACATCTCTCCTTCTAATCCCTTACTCTTTTCTAACTTTGGATATCAACTTTAGAGGAGGTGGTCACTTGGGCTTTCTGTGCCACCTCTCCTCCTTCACACTATCCACAATCTTATCTCCTGAGTGGTCTTACAAAATTAGATATGACCAGGATTACATTAAGAGGGATGGCATACAATGTTTATGATTCAGGATGTGGGGCATGTTCCTTAGTCAGACCTTGACCTGCTTGGAGATATGGTATAGTGATTGCTATCCATGATCCTACACTGTACTCAGCACCCTGTTCTTAGAAATTGCCTGCACATTAGCTCACATATCTCAGTCCTCATAAGGGAACCTACAAAGTGCAGCCTTTATCTATGAAAAATCTTCTCATAAATTATTTCTTTGTCCAGACTATTTATGTATTAAAACAAAAATAAAATGACACACACAAATTCCTGTTTAGGGAGAAGAGGTTACATTCTTTACACAGTTTAGCACACTGATTCTTTTCTGTATCCTCTGGAATCCTAAAATTGAGTTTTTTGTGAGTTTTAGTTGACATTATTAATCATAGAAGTGAAACATTCTGTGGTTTTCTTATATCTTTTGTGTCATTCCATTCATTTGAGTAGGGCAGCTAGAGATTTGTCAGGCTTGGTTCATCTGCTAACAATAGTACAATAGTAGAAAAAAGTCAGGATAGGAGATTCTTGGAATTAAGTTTATAAATGAGGATGATATAATATTATTAGTATAAAAGTCCAGAAAAGATTTTCAGTTTAGAGAACAATTTCACAAAACTAGATATAGAGTCTCTTCCAGCCCCAATGGTGATAAACAGTTGTGTGGGTTTAAACAGTGGTTATGATGTAGAGTTGCTTTCTGTGTGGAAAGCTAATGAATCTAGTCAAGGACCAAACCTTTGACACTGGCACCCATGAATACTCTGTTCTGAACAACTGAAATGATATGGAAATTTCAGGCAGATTAGTAATTTAGAGCTTAGAGACTACTGTCCCACAGTGATAAAGTGTCCTTAAATACCTTCTCCTCTCTCTCCTCCGGCTGTATAGCTTTCATTACACCAAACCCAAGTTCATGTGGTGTTCCCTCTTCTTTCTAAAAAGACTTGGTCCTGTCTTCTTCAGTGATAAGGGCAGCTCTGGCTTATGGGAGTGGTGCCTTTGCACCTCATGTGGTGCATTATTAGCTATAGGAAAATCACAGAGCATCTGCAGTTGATACAGTAGGTGGCTATTTAGCTATACTTCTACCTTTGTGGAAAAAAAAATTCTTACAAAAAGTCAATGTTTTATCCAAGTACACTTTTCACTCATGCTACATAAAATCCTCCCATAATATTTATCAACAAGAGGTTCTGGAAACTGACTTTAGGGGGGAATGATACATAATAGAAGCAGGTCCTCCTCCAATATACTTTCATTCAATATTGCTAAGATTTTTTTTCTCACCAAAGTTATAGCAAAACAACGTTGAAGCGGCAGGAGGTTTTGGAAGATCTATTGTACTTATCTGTTAACTGAGTTGATACAAGTTAGTGCAAGGAATCATACCTAGAGCTTGCTTCTAGGCTAAACAGGTGAAGTTTGGAAGTAAATGGTCATAGTTCCAAGAACAAATAGATTTTTTTTTATGTGTAAAGATATGTGGTACTGATATTAGCAATGTTCTTCCTGCTCATCTCTTCTCTGATCATGCTTAGGGTTTCAGGTCATGCAGAACAGTGTGGTGTGAGAGACCACTTTATGTTTAAATGTATCCTGTTATCCCTCACTACCTAGAGTTCTTGTATGGTATTTAACTTCTCTCACTGCTAGAAAGCTATTCATTTGATGGATTTGGTTCAGCTTCAAATTAGCTCATTATCACTATTACATCTGCTGATCATTTTTTTAAAATCCCAATTTAGTAAATTTCAGTATCTTTGATTTTGGAAAAAATAAAGATGAAAAAAATTTTCACCAAAGTTATCAAGATATGTTTAGTTAGTTTGAGTTATCATTGCTGTATTGGCCTTAGCTTTTCTTTAACAACTGTTAATAAATATTAAACATTTGTGCAGAGAAAACTGAACTCAATATATATTTTTTGTTTTTGTGAGTAAGTTGTTTACAATCTTTATCTTTCCCAGAAAAGTAGTTTTGTTCTAGGATTGGTTGTCAGGTTATTAGCATTCCAAGAAAATGTCCAAACAAATTCTTCCATGTTGATGTGGGAAGAACATAATTTTTTTAGAGGCACCAACATAATGCAGAAATCCTTTCTCTAAGTGATTTTATTAATCATTGATGAAATACTTTTTTCTTACCTGCTAACATTTGAATTATTATAATTATAAAACATAGCTTATGAGTTGTCTGCCACAATTTGACCAAGTGCCAAAGAATTTCTTCTTCTCAAATATAAGGAACCATACCATTGATTGAAATGGTGAATTTAAATAGAGGTATGCGAGATTTTTAGCTTTAAAAGAAATAGTCATATTAACTCTTCCTAATATTTTGTTTAGCATAATATTTCATATATGTAGAAAAAGGCCTGTGTTAAGTTACTAAGAAATCAGAGAAACAAATTTTATAGGAATATTTGTTATTCTAATTTAAAATACATACACTATATTTCAATATTTCTATTGGATCAAGATGTTTGTGAAACTATGTATACCATAACCTGCACGCACTATGGGTTAGCTCAGAGAACAGTGCACAAAGCATAGCTATGGAAAGCAGTACAGATGGCTACAGCTTAAATCCAAATGACAATTATTAAGATGGATGCAAAGAGGGCTGACTGAATTATTAATCTTCATAATCCCTGTCTTCCCAGATAATGAGTACATTAGCTCCATTTTGAATACAAAAAATGTGTTGTGGCATTTTTCCTTGATTATAAAAAGGCTCCTTCATCTTTCACTTTCCCCTGTGGTTGAATAATCTTTTTGGAAACTTGACTCTGTAAACCACTCTATGTCTTATGCTTGGACATATAGAACAAGGATGCTCTCTTTGGGCTGTTGATCTTAGTTAACCTTTGGTATCTTTCTCAGTTAAGATGTATCTCTTCTTAATATACCTTAGTACAGAAAGTATCAGAAATTGTTTCATTTCAAAGAGTTATCAGCCATAGATTTTAAGCAAATATATTATTTAAAATATTGAACCAAGATAAGGTCATAAAAATACAAACTTAAAGAACATATTTATTGCATAAATTGAATTATACCCATAGCTATCATTGGTAGAGGACTTGTACACTCTTAGAGATAATTTCACTTAACTTTCTTGAGTAGCCTGTAAAAGTGACTAGAACTAATTTTTTAATTAAAATTAAAATGTTTTAAAATTAGCTTATTATAAATACTACAAAAGAAATTATACAGACATACACTCTATATGTAAAGTATTACCCAGCTTTATTGAACATTAACAGTAATTTTATAAATCTATATTATTTCAGAGAAATTTTCTTTCATAGAGATTTTACCTTAGTGTGAGTTACAGGTGTGGCCAGACTAAACATATTGGAGAAAAACTGACAGAAACTATCAGTGACAAAAAGCTAATGACATTGTTAAATGCTTCTCAATCTTGACCTATGACATGCCTTTTAAAAAATTTTTTATTGTCGATTTAAGTGTTTGGTGTGGGCAATTTAAAGACAGCTGGGAACGATGAATTGGACTTGGATAGTTAGGAATCCAGTTCTTCTTCTTCTAGCATTTGCCCTTCTTCCGTAGCCAGTCAACAGCGTCAGGTTGAGCCTGATGTAAAGTTTCGAGACCTCCTTTGAATCTGGAGAGGTGGCAGTCGTTGACTATGTGGGTCATAGTCTGTCTGTAGCCACAGGGGCAGTTCGGGTCGTCTCTGGCTCCCCAGTGATGGAACATAGAGGAGCACCAGCCATGGCCAGTTCGGTAGCGATTGAGGAGGGCCCAATCATAACGTGCTAGGTCAAAGCCGGGTTGACGCTTGCAGGGGTCTGTGATGAGGTGTTTGTTCTTTAACTCAGCTGACTGCCAGCTGTTTCCAAGAGACTGGAACAGAGAATTTCAGTGTAGGCGTAGGGGACCAGATTGGGTGACGAGACGTCAAGCGTTGGACAGGGTGGGCGAAGATATCCACGTATATTGGCAGGTCCGGTCGAGCGTAGACGTTGGAAATGAACTTAGATGATGCCGCATCCTGACGAATATCTGGCGGGGCGATGTTGCTAAGAACTGGCAGCCATGGAACCGGGGTGGAACGGATGGTTCCAGAAATTATCCTCATGGAGGAATACAATTTGGAATTGACTAAGTGGACATGGGGGCTACAGAACCATACTGGGGCATCCAGTAAATAGCATACTCTGTCAACAGATGACATTTTGATTTTCTCTGAAATTTCAATCTCTACCATAGAAATTGACAAATGGGATGAGGTCCAAAAATTTTTTTTTTCAGTGAATCAAGAAAAGAAATAAATTTAGAATGTGAAATTAGGAAGCCCTTATATTTATATATACCAAGCCATGTCTTTTGAATTGCATATTCTTTAATAAATAATTCTTTAAACAGTTACCAATAATAATAAATAACAACTCTATGACAAGAAGATTCTTAGAAAACGGTTAGGTTTGGAGAAATAGCATAATGATTATGAAAAAATCTTTCATGCCAAAGGCTCTGAAGTCCCAGGTTCAGTTCTTAGCACCACCATATCCCAGAGCTGAGCAGTACTCTGATCTCTTTCTGTGTATCTTTCTTTTTATATCATTAAAAAATAATAAAATACTTTTTAAAAAGGAGGTATGTGAAGAGTAGATTTAAAAAATAGAAACAGGATAAAGTCAAGCATTCTCAAGCCACCTTTTTCCTATACATTCACATGCATTATTGTGCAATAGATAATTTGATAGCATTACAAGCTTAAATGATCTTTGTGAATTTAACTTCTGAAAGTTTCTTAAGTGTCATTTAATATTCTATAGACTTAATATATTCCAAGCACGAATCTTAAATAATTGATTCTAATGATAATAGATGAATTTATGTCATCTTAAAAGCGTGAAGTTGCATGATGTGTTATGCAGTTTGACCAGAAGATGGCAGCATTCTGAAGGAAAAAAGTAAACATGAAAAAAGCGAAAATGGTGCTTCTTCAACCAGTGACATTACTCTCTAAGACACAGACATATACAAATAATGTCAAAGGACAAAATTATGGTGATGTTGTGTATAATATAGCAAATCCTAACAAAGGGATTTTCAAAGTCAATCCAATTTCCAAATAATTTGATTATAGCAATAACTATCTTTTGCCTTCTTAAACCCTAAGACAGCAGGAACCTCCCACTTCCTCTATAGAGCCTATATCTCCCTCAGTACTGGGACCTCTAGGGTGGGGCTCACTTTCCTACAAGCTTCTCTCAATTCATACCAAATAATATTGCATTTGCTGATCCCAACCTAATCAACTCAACGAGTACAACTTTGGCATGATTCACTTCAGACTGTGTCCAGAGACCTCAGGCATGGAATGTCAAACCTTCAGCCTCATTACTCGGGTGAGACCTTTCCTTTCATAGGATTCTCTAATTCCATTTCAGGTGGTTCACTTCCTAACAAAGTCCCAAAACCGAGATATAGACCAGGTCCCATGATATAGGGCATATGTTCACATGTATCCATAAATTATGGCAAAATATATACTTAAAAGCAAAAGTGCATAATAGTTTGCAGTGAGTCAGTATTTGCAGCAAGTAAGTAGAAAGACCAGAAAGACCACAAAAGGCCCCATAAAGTTCAAAATGAAATAGTGTCTACTTAGACCTAGGTACCCTCCTCAACTACTTCCTATTATACTCCCCATACCCACTCCAAAGCTAACCTTATCAAAGCAAAAACTGCAAAAGCTGAATAAGGGCAAGAGACTGGCATACTTTAAAGATGACTCTTTAGTCACTATCAGGTGGGGCCCTAGTTGAGGCGTTCTGACATTCCCAAACAGACATGATGGGCCTTGATCTCGAATAAACCCCTCTCCCCATTGTTACTGGTCATCTCTATAAGGAACAACACAACAGACCCCTTTGTGGCCCCCCATAGGACCTTGTCCTCAATACAGATTAACAACAGTAGAGAATGTTCCATCCTCCAAAGGGAAGTTGGACAACATACTCTATATACCACCTGTGGAGGATGGGTCCTGAAATTGGGGCATCTTGGAACATTGCTACTCATGACCACAAAATGTGAGCTCAGATCTACAGGGATGCAGAAGTCACAAAGGCTCCTAAGCTGATTATGGGCCCCAGACCACATCAAATTGATGGGATTTACAGTCAGTAGTATTTATACACCTTTCCCATATTTGGAGCTACTCTCTCCCCTGATCCAGCTTTTTGGTCCTTTTTCCAGCTATGACATTATCTCCCCAGACAATAACTTGGATCCACTTGCATATCAGATGTCAGGCTCAGGGAAAAACAAACAAACAAATAAACTAGTAAAGTCATGGACCCTTCGGAATATAACTAAAATAGGACTACTAACTATCTACAGAATGAAGACCCCCCCCCCCAACTCTTCGTCTGAACTATTCCAGCCTTTAGGTTGGTTCATGATTAGTCAGCAACTTGTTTGGCTTTATATGTTTACTCTTCTTTCAGCCACAAGGCTCCAGATACTAACATGATGCTAACCATACTTCCCTGGGCAGATGACCCCACCAATGTGTCCTGGAGCCCAGCTCCCCCAGAGCCCCACCTCACAAGGGAAAGAGAGAGACAGGCTGGGAGTATGGACCGACCTGTCAATGCCCATGTTCAGCAGGGAAGCAATTACAGAAGCCAGAACTTCCATTTTCTGCACCCCATGGTGACCCTGGGTCCATACTCCCAGAGGGATAAAGAATAGGAAATGGTGCTTCATATTCTTCAGTTTTAATTATCATATTATTTTAATAGGGTTAATCTATGGTCAATTATCTTTTTAAAGCTGCAAGATTTCTTAATTATGATGAGGATATATAATTCAGTAACTGTTAAAAGCCCATTTGTATTGTTTTCTCATCATAGAATAAAATCTTATTGGAAAAATCTAGCAATTATCTAAAAAGTTGTAGCATTTTATTTTAATATTTTATTCACTTTATTTTAATTAGAGATATACAGAGAGAAAGACACAAAAAGACCAGAACACTGCTCAGCTCTGGTTTATGATGGTGTTGGGGATTAAACCTGGAACCCTTAGGTGTGTGAAAGTCTTTTGCATAACCATTACACTGTCTTCCCAGCCATACTATATTGTATTGTATTGCATATTGTATTATATTTTTTACCAGAGTAGCTCTGGTTTATAGTGGTATGGGGGACTGAATCAAGGCCTTCAGAGCCAAAGGCAAAAAAGTCTTCTGCATAACCATTATGTTATCTCCTTGCCCGGGAATATTTTTTAGAGATAGAGAGGCAGAGAGGGAGATGAAGAGGGAGAATAGAGAGAAGGAGATGGGGAGGGGAGAAACTATAGCATTGAAGCTTTCTTCAATGCTATTGGGGGAGGTTTAAAACTGAGCTGTGCATGTGGGAAAGCAGGGCTCTATTCATCTGACCTATTTTGCCATTCAAAGGCTATGGATTTTAAATCAGTGACATATTATTTTCTTTTGGAGCAAAAAATAATACCTGAAAATAATATATACAGTGTAATCAAACTGATTACTAGAAGGACATTATATGTTAGACTTTTTGTTCAAGGCATGTTTGTAGAGAAACATTCTTATACACTGTGGATGCATTATATAGAAATAATAAAATGCATGAATGAAATTCTTTCATATATAGACATATCTATATTTAATTTTACTTATTTACCTATCTTTCAAAAATCTGTGTATTTATATATCTTTTTACTTTTTAAGTTTTAAAACACATTATCTTTATTTATTGGCTAGAGACAGTCAGAAATTGAGAGGGAAGGGCAAGATAGGGAGAGAGACAGAGAGACACCTGCAGCACTGCTTCACCACTCATGAAGCTTTCCCCCTGCAGGTTGGAACTGGGGGTTCAAACCCGGGTCCTTGTACATTGTAACATATGCACTCATCTAGGTTGGAACTGGGGGTTCAAACCCGGGTCCTTGTACATTGTAACATATGCACTCATCTAGGTGACCCACACCACCCAGCCCCATGTGTACTTATTTAAATTTATATTAAATTCATATATCTAGTCCCAGCAGGTATTCTTTTGTTTCTAACTATCTTGACAGTGCTCTACCTGCCTGAAACAACAATAAAACTTCCACTATGCATCTAAATTAACTACTTTAATTGAACTGAAAGGATTAACATTGTTTATATATAGTCATGCCCTTATAATATTTCTTCTAATGTATACAGCAGGTGGAATTATGGATAATCCAGCCTGATACTTACTAGCTTTAAACTAGCTAATGATTAAAGTTTTTTAATTTGTGTAACTTGAAATGAACTAGAGAAACTCGTAAATAATAATATATATATTACTAGCAGTGAAAAATATTGAAATAGCTTAATTTTTGTGTCTCCTACATTTAGATGTAATAATTAAATTTTGTAAATTTCTAGTTAAATGAAACTTTTCATGGGTATTTTGTAAGAAAATGATTCAATTTAGTACTTTATGTATTCAAAAAGTTGAATAGAAATGATCTTGCAGCCTGATTTTAAAGATAGACAGGTATCCTCAGAGTCTTCCCACATAGCCTTTAAGTCAGAATATATGATCAAGTCAGTCTCACATACTGCCTCTATTCATGACTAATCTGTTAGATCCATTTGAGTACTTGTTTCTGACATCTCTCCTTCTTCACCCTAAGGAGCTACTGAAGCTGTAGAGCTCAGTTCTGAAATGAGCTCCCAGGACCTCTGGTTAGACACTATCTATTTTTGTTATTGAACCTTTTAATTCTGCACAGTAAAATCTAACTCATGCCAGTTTGAGCCCCCTGCTCCCCACCTGTAGGGGAGTCGCTTCACAGGTGGTGAAGCAGATCTGCAGGTGTCTTTTTCTCCCCCTCTCTGTCTTCCCCTCCTCTCTCCATTTCTTTCTGTCCTATCCAACAACGAAGACAGACAACAATAATAATAACTACAACAATAAAAAAACAAGGGCAGCAAAAAGGGAATAAATAAATAAATATTAAAAAAAAATCTAACTCAAGTAGAAGGATTGTTTCTTTAGCACTTGTTGGAGCTTAAAAATGCCCCATAATAGATAAAATTTATATCATAGTAACTAAAAATTTGAATAATTAATGTCTAGGAAAACTGATAAACAATTTATTCTCCTTGAAAAATTACTGATTCATTATAAATTGTTGTCATCATCATTTTATTTGTTCAAAATTTTCGCTCTATTATTCAATTTTAAGTCAATTTACAAACTACTTTGTAACATTTTAATGTGTCACTGATTAGTATACATTACAAACTAATACACTTAAAAACTGTTATTTAATATTCTCACTTTTGCAGGTGTGTGTGTGTGTATGTATAAAATATATACATAGATATATCTATATGTATAAAATATTTTAGAATGGGCAATCAAAAAACTGAAGTGTCGTAGTCAGAAAATTTTGACTTTTGTTAATCTATTTTGAGTTCTATTTGGATAGTTTAAAAGAACAGCAAAAATATCACCATAACCTTGAATCTATGGTTTTATTTTGCTTAAGATGTTCTCACCTTTTAGCTCAAGACACTAATTGATGTAATATATGACTTAACACCCAAGATTACAGATTTTATATTAAAATCAGTTATGAGCTAGACAGAAATGTAGAATTCTCAAAATGAATTTGGGGGGTTGGAGGGTACGGCAGCGGGTTAAGCGCACGTGATGCAAAGCGCAGGGACCAGGTGAAGATCCCGGTTTGAGCCCCTGGCACCCCACCTGCAGGGGAGTCGCTTTACAGGTGGTGAAGCAGGTCTGCAGGTGTCTGTCTTTCTCTCCCTCTCTGTCTTCCCCTCCTCTCTCGGTTTCTTTCTGTCCTATCCAACAACGAATGACATCAACTACAACAATAATAACCACAACAAGGCTACAACAACAAGGGCAACAAAGGGGGGAAAAATGGCCTCCAGGAGCAGTGGATTCATGGTACAGGCGCTGAGCTCCAGCAATAACTCTGGAGGTAAAAAAACAAATACATCGGACAACTCAAATCTTCTGCTTGCCCCCCTAAAGAAAATAATAGAACAAAGAATCAGAAGTTTTTGCTGTAGTGATTTAAGAGAGAGGTTTTATTGCTATAAGTCCTTACCCATATCTTGTCCTATAAGATATGGTATCTGTTCTGATTTCAAGGTTGGTCAAAGGAAGTTCAAAAGAATCATTCAGGACTGGAGTGGGTGACATATGTCACTCCTGCTTGGTGGTCACAGCAGTCAGACCAGAACTGCTTGGGCTTTATGACTAGTATGAGCTAAAGAAAATATTTGTTTTATTACTATCAGCTGGATTCTTAAATGATTCACAGAAAAAGTACTGTTGGTGTTTCTTGTGGATCAGAGATTAGAGACATGGTATCTTTTAAGGCCTTCTTCAGAATTTTGACTAGAGACATAAGCAAGACTCAGTGGAACAATAGAAACACAAAGCCCAACTAAGAGAATTAAAGATGTGGTAACTAATCTCCAAAATGTCCCCTCCAGTAATCTTTGCTTCCTGGTACATGGTCTTTCTTTCCTGTCCTGGAAGTTCCTTTCTTACACTGATGAGCATTGTATGAGGAATAGAATGTAAAAGGCATTGTGATGTGTGGCTTTCAAAGCTAGTTGATGAAAAGCATTAGTTTCTTGCCTTGGTTCCCAGCCCCTGCTCCCCACCCATAGGGAGAATGCTTCACAAGTTGTGAAGTAGGTTTGCAGGTATCTATCTTTCTCTCTCTCCCTCTCTATCTACCCTACCTTCTCAATTCTCTCTATCCTATCCAATAACATAGGAAAAAAAACACACTAAAAAACAAAGATAGGGCTTTCAGAATTAACTGACAGAACAACAATAAAATGGATTACAAGGTAAAGAAAAAACAATTTTTATGATTAACGATTTATTTGAAGTTATGTGGATTACATCACATTGTTAGGTGGAAAGAACAGAGGATCATAAAAAAAGTGAAAGAAGTATTGATCACTTAAAGAATTTGAAATGCTGATTAAAAATTTTTAGCATAGGGTGGGGGTAGACAACATAATGGTTCTTCTTCTTCTAGCGTTTGCCAAATATAACATAATGGTTATGCAAAGAGACTCTCATGCCTGAGGCTTCAGTATCCCAGGTTCAATCTCCCACACCACCACAAGCTAGAGCTAAGCAATGATGAGGTAAAAAACAATCAAAAACCCATAAAATTCTCATTAAATATAGGCATTATTTTTAATATTGGCAGTCTTAAGACACTGTGAAGATAAATAGTAGATATTTTTTTACTTCCATATCTTTCTTTGTATTATGATGCCAAGTCATATTTAGGTGGCATAATATTCTGAAAACTCAGATAGTTAATATTTTGACTTTTTTGATTTATGAAATATGGTATGTGGTAGACAGCTCAAAATTATAGCTAAGAAAGTCCAATGTTGTAAATTTTGTGTAAGTGTTATTCCATGCAGATTGAACCCCTGATTACTAAACATTTCAAGTGATTTAAACTGTCTTTACAAAGTGAGTATATAGAAGCCACTAAATAGTATAAGAAGAGTTAATTATCAGTGACTGTGGAAAGGTAGGAAAATATTAACTATGAGCTTTGAGACAACTAGATTTTAAATGAAGTGAGGACTCTGAAAACATTCCATCAGTTATTCTGACTGCTTAGTACTATCAATTCTATATCCTTGCTTGTTGTGTGTGATGTGGCAGACTGTTGGCTACCCATTTCACACTGCCCAAAAATAACTGAAAGTTGTTATTTCTTTTAGATGAAACTATGAACTATATTGAAGAAATAAAAGTAATATTTATATAACAGTAGTCATAATGAGTAACATTTTCTCATTGTAATAATGAAAACATGTAAAATTACTCCTCATTTATTTGACCAAAGCTTTGGTTCCAGGGATAGTTTTAAACGTGTTTCTTTTCCTAAAAGAACCGACATGTGTTCTGTTTCCCCATCTTTCTTTTGGTTTTAAGATTTATGTTCTAAGCTTCTAATTAAATGGATTATCTTAAACTAAACATAAACAAGATAGAAAAGCAGTTTTGCCAACTAAAAATTATTTAAATGCCATATCCTCATTATAACTGGGTACAACTTATACGTACGCTGGCAAAATGTAATTCTTAAATTCTAAGTTAAAGGTTTATGTGAGGAGTCATTGCAGAGCTTGAATAAATCATCTCAAACAACACTGAATATAAATGGATTGGAAACAGATAAAGATATCTTCAAACACAAGTAATAAGAGGCATTTAGTTTATTTTAAATGTTAAACCAAGTGGCTATGAAAAATGTTTTTGTTTTTCAGTCCAAGGTTAATTAATTACATATATTTATTCCTTAAAAATTCAGAAGTTAAGAATAGAAACGTCTTTATTTTAGAAACATGGTAATCTCAGAAATACTTTAAGAATTATAAAGTGATTTTCCTTTTAGAAACTTTTTTTTTAGCTCTCTGGTGGTTCATATTTCCTTTAAAAAACCTATAATTTTGCCTCCATTAGTCTTTCTCAGAAATAATAAAAATCTTAGTGAACAAAGAAAAATGTCCTTAAAAAATCCACATACTTTAATGTTCTGATTAGCTATGCCAAACTTAAAATTTAACATTCATAAGCATAATAATCAAAAGCATTTTTCTAAAAGCATTACATTTTTGTCTGTATTTAATTTTAGATTATACAAATTCATTTTTTTATGTTTCTGAAGATGACTAGATTTTTAATTATACATTTATTATTTCTACTTTTATATGTTAACAATATTATTCTCTTGTCTTTTTAAATTCATTTTACATATTGCCTTTTATTTTCAAGTCACAGTTTGATGAGAAGGAATATATGCATTATAATTATTTCTCAGTGTTTTATATAATGGTGGTTGTAATGTGGCATGCTGTGATTGGCCAATTTATATTGCTCAGAAATAAATTAATGTTATTTTATTTTAAAATAGTAGACAGCCTTAAGCGAAAAATACAAGCTTTATTTAAAAAAATCAGTTAAATATGTAAGCAAAAGTACAGTAGATAATATCCTGGTAAAATAGAGAAGCTACTAAAAACTACGTATACGTTATGCTTTAAGTAGTTCTTTAAACTCTGTGTTTTTTTTTTCAATTTCTTATTGGGAGATTAATGTTTTACATTTGACAGTAAATACAATAGTTTGTATATTCATAACATTTCTCATTTTTCCACATGACAGTACAACCCCACTAGTTCCTCTATCATCCTTTTCGGACCTGTATCCTCTCCCACACCCACCCCAGAGTCTCTTACTTTGGTGTAATACACCAACTTCATTTCAGGTTCTACATGTGTTTTCTCTTCTGATCTTGGTTTTTAACTTCTGTCTGAGAGTGAGATCATGCCATATTCATCCTTCTGTTTCTGACATATTTCACTTAAAATGATTTCTTCAAGCTCTATCCAGGATGTGCTAAAAACGGTGAAGTCACCATTTTTAATAGCTAAGTAGTATTCCATTGTGTATATATACCACAACTTGCTCAGCCACTCATCTGTTGTTGGACACCTGGGTTGCTTCCAGGTTTTGGCTATTACAAATTGTGCAGCTAAGAACATATGTATACACAAATATTTTTGGATGGGTGTGTTGGGTTCCAGGAGAGGAATTTCAGGATGATAGGTAGGGTAGGTCCATTCCTAGTCTTCTGAGAGTTCTCCAGACTGTTCTCCACAGAGACTGGATCAATTTACATTCCCACTATCAGTGGAGAGAATATTCACCATAGAAGAGGTCCAAAAGGCCGAGAAACACATGGAAAAATGCTCCAAGTCTTTGATTGTCAGAGAAATGCAAATAAAGGCTATGTTTTTTTTTCATTTAAATTTTTTTTTTTATTTATTTAAGAAAGGAGACATTAACAAAATCATAGGATGGGGGGTTACAACTCCACACAATTCTCACCACCCAATATCCATATTCCATCCCCATCCCAATAGCTTTCCAATTCTCTATCCCTCTGGGAGCAAAGACTATGTTTTTTGTTTACACTAGGGCACTCACTGCTCAGCTCTGGCTTATGGTGGTACAGGGAATTGAACCTGAGACTTTGGCGCCTCAGGCATGAACGTCTCTTTGCATAACCATTACGCTAACTACCCTCCATCCCAAGTATGCTTTTTTTTTCCCAGCTTTAGTGCCTGTCATTAATATATCAAAGTATGACTAGCCTAATGCCAATATGTGCAAGATATGTGATTACATTTATATATAAAACTTGATTAATGATGAAACTGTTATGGTGACCCTGGTTTATGTTTTCTTTACTGAATCAGTTTATTTTTACTCATTGGATAGAGACAGCAAAAAATTGAGAGGGAAGGGAGTGGTAGAGAGGGAGAGAGACAGTGAGACACCTGGAACACTGCTTAGCCACTTGCAAAGCTTTTCTGTTACAGGTGGGGGACTAAGGGCTCCAACTGGGTCCTTATGCAATATATTATGTGTCCTCAACCAGGTGCACCACCACCCAGCCCTTCTGAATCAGTTTTAGTCTTACTTATATGCTGTGTCATTAAAACAAATGCAATTATTTTTTTTAGTTTCATGATATCTATGAAGTATAGTTTAATATAAAGATAATACTGTGAAATTCTTCACTAGGAAAGAAACCCTATAGAAAAAAGTAAAAACTACTGGTGGCACTTATGTTGAGGCTTATAAAAGCAGTAAATTTATTAAGTATATAAGAACTGAGAAGAGAAAATAGGCAGAAAAAAAACAAACACTAGCTAGACATGTGTCAGGAGCCATGAGTTCTTAAACTTAGTTCACCAGCATTTAGCTACAAAACCGACAGTTCCCGGAAGAAGTTAAGACAGGAACAGACACAGTAGAAGGAAAGAAGCTTGCTTAAGTAATCTCTCATACCCATAATCCCTCCAGAGTTTAGGCCCTATGCTATCTATAGGTCTGTGCATACTCATGACATCAGCTGTGTGCTAATCACATTCATAGCCCATAATTCCTTTTGCTTAGAGTCAATAAAAAAATGTATTCCCAACAAAACCCAAACAAAATATATCTTATCAATGTGTCTGAAGTTTATTATTCATAATAAAGATTTCTGTGTTTTCTTCAAACATCATCTGTGTATAATTAACTGAATCATTAAAAGTTGAATAAGGATTTGTTTATGAAGAACTTGCAGAGTCAAAGTAATTTTACTGGTCTTAGCAGTCTCAGACAAAACAATAATAATAAATAATAAATGTTTCTTTAGTTCATACAGAATAATTATATGAAAATATGAGCTCCAAAATTAGTAATTTGCTTTCATTAAAAATGTAACCATTATAGTTAAGATTTTTCAGTGTAATAACACGAACATACACACACATACACACACACACACACAGAAACAGAAATAGAGTGGTAGTTAAATAACCATACTATATAGATATTATTGGATGAAGAAGTAAAATTAGGTCTTTCAAAACTGACTTAAGGTTTAATAAACTTCATTAAAACAATGTGTCAAAATTCTTGCACGATATTATTACTACTCTTATTTTTACCACTTCAAAATACATGTGTCTGTGTGTGTGTATTTAGACAAAGACAAAGAGGTGGAGGCAGAGGCAGAGAGAAAGACCATTCTACTGAAGCTTCCTTCAATGTGGTGGATGCTAGGCGTGACTTATGTGTGCTTTTTAGGGTGGACAGTGTTATTCACAAGTAAGTGTCAGTCCAGAAAATTACTGCATCTATGTCAAAGAGAAGAAAAATAATAGATTTCAAGTGTCTAAGTTGACTATAGCATAAACTATTATGCTGTGAGGGTTATATTGAGAATTTATTTTCCTTCCACAACAGGTTAGATTGACTGAAATCTTTACTGTCTTTGACATGTTCAATGAAAGAGTTAGTTATTTTGAAATGCCAGCATGCAGTACATTATATATGAATGCCAATGAATTTCAAATTCCTTAAGATAGTTTAAGATAAAGTCAAATATTCTTTAACTGTGGTTCCATCATTTCCAAATGATTGAGAGTCTCATTGTTATTAGAATTCTCTATAACAGGGTAACTAAAGAAGTTACAAAGGGTTTGAAGGGAAATTTAGACTAAATGAAAACATACTTGCATTACTTACACTCAGTGATGCTGTTAGTTATTCTGCACATCAGAATATTATAGTCTCTCTGTTCCTCTAGTCCCTTACTTTATAAACTAGATCTATTACTTTCTTTGTTATTGAGGATTTTGTCACATTTTTCACAAATTTGAGACTATTCATGATTTACCAAACACTTAAGGTTTATAAGTAACTTACGAAAAAAAATAACAATAAAACTATTGAGGCATTAGTATACAGTTTACTCTCATGTGGAACAAACTCTTTATTAAATAATACAGGAACAAAAGAATACCATAACCAAAATTTTCTAAATGTTTTGTGGTTTCTGCCTAACACCAGAATCTTTGATCCATATGGCTTTTACTTTTGTGCATGGTGAAATGTAGTGGTGCAGTTTCAGTCTTCTGCATGTTTTAACCCAATTTCCCCAAAAGTAGTTGTTGAAGACATTTTCCATTATCAATTTCCCTTGTCAAGATTTAGATGCCCATACTTGTGGAAATTTTTTTCGTAGGCTCTCAATTCTGTACCACTGGTATGTGTTTATTTTTGTTCCACTAGAGGGCATAATTACAAATATAATATAGTTTGAGTTTTAGAAGCATAATGCCTCAATTCTTGCTATTTTCCCCTCAAGATTGCTTGGCAATTCTAGGCATTTTCTGTCTCCTGATATAATTTTCTAGCTTTTATTCTATTATCTTAAAGAAATTTGGTGCCACCTTTATGAGGATTGCATTAACTCTGTATATGGCTCTACGTTGAGTAGTAATTTTGATAAAGTTAAATTTTCTAGTTCATGATTATGGCATATCTTTATATTTATTTGTATATTTTTCTAGTCCCTTGGAATACTGACACATAATTTTCAGTATATGTCTTTCACTTCCTTTGTTAGGTTTATTCCTAGATACTTGGTTGTTTCTGCCAAATGGGATCAATTTCTACTTCTTCAGACTTGGTGTTTACATATAAATGTCATTAATTTTTGTATATTAATTATGTAATCTGCCACCTTAATATACTGCTTAATAATTTCCAGGAGTTTCCTGGTAGATTCTTCATCATTGAAAACTGATGTCATTGCACAGAAAACAAAAATAAACTAATGGAACAACATCAAACTGAAAAAATTTTGCATAGTAACAGAAACCATCACCAAAACAGACTCTTTACAGAATGAGAGATCTTTATATGCCACACATTCAACAAAAGGCTAATAACCAAAATATATAAAGAACTCACCAAACCCAACAACAAAAAATGAATATCAGGTGGTAGCGCAGTGGGTTAAGCGCATGTGGCACAAAGTACAAAAACCAGCATAAGGTTTGAGCCCCCAGCTCCCCAACTGTAGGGGAGTCGCTTCACAGGTGGTGAAGCAGGTCTGCAGGTGTCTCTCTTTCTCTCCCACTCTCTGTCTTCCCCTCCTCTCTCCATTTCTCTCTGTCCTATACAACAATGACATCAATAATAACTAAACAACAATAAAAAACAAGGGCAACAAAAAGGGAAAAATAAATATAAAAAATTAAAAAAAAATGTGGTCCGGTAGGTGGCGCAGTGGATAAAGTGCTGGACTCTCAAGCGTGAGGTCCTGAGTTCAAGCCCCGGCAGCACATGTACCAGAGTGATGTCTGGTTCTTTCTCTCCTCCTATCTTTCTAAATGAATAACCCCATCAAAAAATGGGGACAGGCAGTTCACAGCACCTTCAACAAAGAAATATTCAAAGGGCCAACAGACTTAAAAAAATGCTCAAACAGAAATGAAAATAAAAACAATGGAAAAAAAGACAATAATGAGATACCACTTTACATTAGAAAGGATAGTCACTACAAATGTTGACAAGGATCTTGTAAGAAAAGGTGAATATGGGCCCCAGATCAGATCAAATCGATGGGTTTACAGTCAATATTTATTTACCTTTCCCATATTTGGGAGCTACTTTCTTCCCTGATCCAGCTTCCTGGTCCTTTTTCCAGCCATGACATCATCTCCCCAGAAAAGACTTGGATATACCTGTATATCAGATGCCAGGCTCAGGGAAAAAAAAAAAAAGAACTAGTGTAGTCATGGGTTCTTTGGAATATAACTAAAATAGGACTACTAACTATCTACAAAATAGAGACTTTCCCAACTCTTTATATGAACCATTCCAGCCTTTAGGTTCATGATTAGTCAACAATTTTTCGCTCTATATGTTAACTCTTTTTTCAGCCACCAGGTTCCATATGCTAACATGATGCCAACCAGACTTCCCTGGATAGAGGATCCCACCAATATGTCCTGGAGCCCAGCTTCCCCAGAGCCCCATCCCACTAGGGAAAGAGAGAGATAGGCTGGGAGTATGGATCGACCTGTCAATGCCCATGTTCAGCGAGGAAGCAATTACAGATGCCAGACCTTCCACCTTCTGCACCCCATAATGATCCTGGGTCCATACTCCCAGAGGGTTAAAGAATAGCAAAGTTATCATAGGAAGGGGGTGGTATACAGAGTTCTGGTGGTAGGAATTGTGTAGAGTTGTATGCTTCTTACCCTATGGTTTTTGTCAATGTTTCCTTTTTATAAGTAAAAAAATTTTTTTTAAAAAAGGGAGCCCTTTCACACTGCTGGTAGAAATGCAAATTGGCTCAGTTCCTCTGGAAAATAGTGTACTGACTTCTCAAAATACTAGAAACTGACCTACCCTATGGCCCAGCAAATTTTCTCATGGGGTTATATTCAGTGGAAGCAAATGCACCAACTTGAAGAAATTTTTGTACACTTATGTTCGTAGCAGCATAATTTGTAATGGCCCAAGTTTGGAAGCAACCCAGATATCCAACGATGGATGCATGACACAATGGACTACTACTCCACTGGCAAAAAGGATGAAGTCATCTCCTTTGCTTTATCATGGGTAGAGCTTGAAGGAATTGTGTAAAGTGATATGGCCCCACCACCCCAAACAAATAAGGATGAATTCCGAATGACCTCATTCATAAACAAGGACAGAAAGGGAAAACACTAAGTGAAACTTGCACTAGGTTTGGTGTATTGAAACAAAGCAAAGGACGCTGGTGGGGGGGGGGGTGGTTGGAGGGACAGGAGGGAATTGGGGAACTTTGAGGCCCTGGTGCATAATGGTGGGAAAGGACCTAGCTTGGAGGTGAAAATGATTTGCAAACACCTATCACAGGAAGATGAGCTACTGTACTCATGGGTCAACAACTATACTGAGAACCATTAACATCCTAGTAAAATGACAGAAAAATTAAGAATCTTAGTCAACGTGATACCTATAGTGAGTCATAGCACTTTATACAAAAATGATATGAGTACTCGTGGCTTATTTACAAATTTTCTAATATGAAAGGCCTTTTGAGATTGTTTCAAAGGAACAAAAGGAAGAGTTTAGGAGAGAAACCAATCATTTTTCTCTTCTTTCTCACAGTAGTCATTCTGCCAGTACACATTATCTATGCACACTGCTCCAATTTAAAGCAAAAGTATTTAATCTCTTATGAGCTAGGTAAAATTCTTTACTCTAATGTTACAACTTGGGGGAAAGCTAAAAACACAAAATTGACTCACAGCCCAAGACTGATTTAAAACTGTGATATAAAGGAAGTACCAAAAAACAAAAAACAAAAACAAAAAAACCCCACGACATCACTAATGACCATTAAAAGTAAGTAAAACTGAGACAATTCAAAACAATTTAACCCATCCTTTTTTTTTTTTTTTTTTCAGTGCTGAGGCCTTGTGATGTGTGATTTCACTCTTTCGGGACATTTTCATTTAGATGGAGACACAGAGATAGTGAGAGAAAGGCCATGGTATCAGAACTTTTCCTGGTCTCGCAGTACTCCAGTGTTGTACCCGGGGCTGAACTTTTGTCCATATATAGTATACACCTTACCTTGTGAGCAATCTTGGTCCAAAAGTCTGATTTTCAAATAATATCATAATTGATCATTTCCTAAAATTGACTTTGACAGGGGAGTGCTTCTTTCTGGGTACTTCTTATAATCTACTAGAGAGTTACATAAAATTATAGTTCAGTAACTGGATAGAGTTAGAAGCCCAGTTGTCTAACTATAATGGCAGGCAAGATGCATTAAGAAGTTTTGGTTGACGAGGACCTAGTGGGGATTGAATTGTTATATGGAAAACTGGGAAATGTTATGCAAGTACAAACTACTGTATTTTACTGTCAACTGTAAATTATTAATCCCCCAATAAAGAAATAAAAAAAGAGAAGTTTTGGTTGTCTTAGAGTAGAATATTCTTATCACTGGAGACCTGCAATCTTTCTCTATTCTCCTCCTTTTCCATTTTTTATAGTGAGTTTTGAGCAACTGCAGCTTATAAAATTATGCTGAAGCAGAACCAAATTTAGAAACAATTGTGAAATATAATCTTTGGCTAACCTTCCTCCCCTAGTGTGTCATGGAGTAATGGCATTTCTCCAGATGCTATTACTTAAATGTGGAACTTATGAAAAGAGAAAAGAGGTAAAACAGAAGGTGAAACTTTGACAAGTTAAGTGAGATAATCCAGAAAGAGAAGAATGAATATGAGATGATCTCACCGGTGGGCAGAATTTAAGAAACAAGAAGAGAGCTAGTTGGGCAGTAGCGCAGCAGGTTAAGCGCAGGTGGCTCCAAGTGCAAGGACCAGTGTAAGGATCCCGGTTGGAGCCCCCGAATCCACACCTGCAAGGGAGTAGCTTCACAAGCGGAGAAGCAGGTCTGCTGGTGTCTATCTTTCTCTCCCCGTCTCTGTCTTCTCCTCTCTCCATTTCTCTCTGTCCTATACAACAACGACGACATCAATAACTAACTATAACAAATAAAAAAAAAAAGTCAAACTTGAACAAGACATGATCCTACTTATTGTTGGTTCCTCCAAATCTCAATACATATACATCATTACCAATGTCCATACAACAGGTGGTTGCTTTTCACTGTTCTCATGCACACATAACCTTGACAGACCATAATATTTTTGAATCAATGTGTTTTATTGAGTTACTGAGTCTTTTCCATAGTCCATAGTGTATGCTACATATTAGATTTTCAATCCTTATTTATCTAATAAAAATGCTCTAGGAATTCTTCCAATTGAACACATCTACCATGCTGTAAACTGAAGTACTCTCTTCTGAATCTTCTTTCAGGATTCCCTTTTTATTTTAGAGGCAGTCTAACAAGTAATCTAAACTGATTTCTCTGTGTTATGCTAACATGGGAATTTAAAATAAATAATACAACACTATGATTTTCACGAAACTAGGAAAGGTTATTTTGGAGCTGCTGGGACGTTAGATATTTGAAGTAGTAATTACTTCCTCCATAATGTTACCTTTTAGAGTCAAGTACTGCTTTCTTGTTGCAGCTCAACTTTTTACTTAAAGGAAAATGTCTTTTATTCACAACTTACCACTCAATATTATTCTATGTGGTATTTTACTTTGCCTTGGAAGTATTGCATAGTCAATAAAATTTTGTAATAATAATAACTTGCATTTATATATTTGGTTACTATGTTTCAAGAAGCTCACTAAGCACTTCATATGTCTTAGGTCATTAAATTCACACAGAAAATGTATGACCTGACTTTATGTCTGTATGTATGTGTACCTATTTATCTATAATTAATTTATCTAAACTTAGAAAGATACTTTTCGGTTTGGTCAGAATAATACTGCAATTCAGTATTATTTTCAAATTTTGTATTCCTGTTTCTTTAAAGTTCTGAGTATTCAACAACAAAAACTAATAACAGTATTTGTAATTAGGGAATTACTTGGTTTATTCTTCTTCTAGCGTTTGCCACTTGGTTTATTGATGTACTGTGTTATCACTGACACAGCCAACAAGCTATTTATGTTGGGGTATCATTTATTAATTATTCTCAAGATTACAACTAAAACTACAAACAATATTTCTTCCCTGTTGAATGGATGAAATACCAATTTTATGTGGCTATCATCAGCCATTCATGTTGAAACTGATTTTTATCATTTACAACTTACCATAGTCTTGGGTTTAGTTCCAGAATCGGCCACTGGAGTGGAAGCTGGTAGATCAATGGACTCGGCATTAGAAGACACATTAATCTGTGTTTGATTTATTGAAACGATATCTGCTCCACTCTCAGATCCTGACTCCAGATCCTAAAAATAAATGAATTGGGATGAAGTGCTCGTAAAAACTCCCTACAGTTTTTTATTCCTGCCACTGTCACTTTTCCACCTCCTTTTCTCCACACATAATGGCACAACAGAGTTCCTAATAGCTGACAGTGACACAACATCTATAATCAAGAGAAAGAGGTAATGCACTGCTTTGGTAAATTAACAGTTTATTTTGAATTGGAAGTGGTAGTGGACAAAGTTAGGTGCTACAGTAAACAGTCAAGAATTTGTCAGTGTGAGTGGTGGAGCACCTGGTTAAGTGCACATGTTCCAGTGTGCAAGGACCAGGTTCAAGTCCCCACTCCCAACCTGCAGGGGGGTAGCTTCACAAGTGGTGAAGCAGGGCTGCAGGTGTTCTGTCTCTCTCCCTCATTTTTAAATTAATTAATTAATTAATTATTGGATAGAGACAGACAGAAACTGAAGAGGAGAGGGGCAGTTAGAAAGGGAGAGAGACAGAGAAACACCCACAGTTCTACTTCACCACTGGTGAAGCTTTCCTCCTGCAGGTGGGGACCAGAGGCTTGAACCTGGGACCTTACACACTATAGTATACACTCGTAGAGTTCATAGTGATTAAAGAATATATATATACATCTTTATTAAATATTATTAAAATATTTTTAGTATCACTATGTCTTCTTAACAGTAGTACACAATGGGGTGATCTGGTAAGCCTGAATGTGATTGCTAAATAATACCTCCTACTAAGGGAGTAGACTTAACATAGCAAATGTTTACTTGGTATCAGATGGTGGCCTGAAAGCACAAAGAAAAGGTAGTATGAGGAACATGCAGAGGGAGAGAGTAAGTGTACATATCATTGAATGGATTCAATTTAAAAGAAAAGTTAAATGCTAGATAATTTTGCTTGTAAATTCAACTAAACACTTAAAGAATAATAAATGTCAATGTTATCAAACTCTTCCAAAAAGCTGAAGAGGAAAGAACACTCTCAGACTCACTTATAAGATCAGTATTACCCTGATACCAAACCTGGATATAGTATAGTAAAAAAGAAAGTTACAGGTTAATCATTCTGATAAATCTATTAAAAGCTCCTCAATAAAATTCCAGAAAAATAAATTCAAGAATACATTAGAAAGATCATTCAATGTAAGCTAGTTGGATTTATTCCTGGAATACAAGGATGGTCCAACATACACATTCAATTAATGTAATATACCATAGTAACAGTCATATGATTCGATATTTGATAAAAATTCAGATTTCTTTTATAATAATAACACTAAAAACTTAGCATAAAAAGAAATTATCTCAACATAATAAAGACCATACATGATAAACCACAATTAACATCATAATCAATGTGAAAAGCTGAAAACTTTTCCTTCAAATAGATTTTCTTGAAATAATATGAGGGTGCGCATTATTACTACTACTATTCAACATAAAGCCGCAGGTTCCATCCAGATTAATCAAACATGGCAATGAAAAAAAAGGCATTACATTGAAAAGTAATAATTAAATTATCTGTTTGATAAGACGAATTTTTATATCATGTAGACCCCAAAGAAACTATTAAAGACCACTATAAATCCAGAGCTGGCCAGTGCTCTGGCCTCTCTTTAAAAACAGACAGACAAAGTAAAACAAAAAAGTTGGTGTATATGTAAAACCATGTCTCTGAAATCTTACATTTTTTAAGTCAATGTTAAATCAATAATAATAAAATAATTTAAAGAGAAGAAGAAATAACTTGGGGCCTGGCAATGATGTACAAAGTTGAGTGCATAAGTTACCAAGCACAAGAAGCCAGGTTCAAGCCCCTGATCCCAAAATATTTTACAAATTCAATGTAATTCCTAGACAAATGACAGTGACATTTTCCCTAGAAATAGACAAAACAATGCTAAAAATCCAAAATGAACAACAAAGGACTCTGAATAACCAAATTAATCCAGGGAAAAGATACAGTGCTAAATGTATTACACATCCTGGTTTTAACAATATTATACTGTAGTAATCAAAAAGTATGGTGTTTACAAAAAAGGCCACATAGCTCTTGAGAATGTAAATTGGTCCAAGTCCTATGCAAAACAGTCTGGGAATTCATCAGAACTCAAGAATTGGATCTACCTTATGACTCAGGGTCTCTCTCCAGGGAATATACCTAGGGAAAACAAAAAAACACCTATCCACAAAGATCTAGTCACACAATTTTTCATTGCAGCAAAGTTTGTAATAGCCCAAATTTGGAAGCTATCTAGGTGTCGAACAATATATGAATCACTATGAAAGTTGTGGTACACATACACAATAGAGTACAATATACCTATTAAAAATGATGAGGCTATGTCCTTTGCAATATTGTGGTCAGAACTTGAAGGCATTGTGCTGAATGAGGCAATCCAGAAAGAGAAAGACCAATACCTAATGATCTCACTTATATGAGGAATGTAAGAATAAAGGATAGTAAGAGGACATAAGGTGAAACTTGGACTGGGTGTGGTGTTATTACACTAAAGCAAAGCAACTTCCTCTGAAGGTGGACAAGGGACAAAATGAAGGGACACTGAGGTCCTTATGTGTCCCTTATACAGCAATCAAGAGGAGATGAGAGGCTGTGCTTCTGTGTTAAAGACTATACTAGGGGGCCAGGCAGTGGCTCACCCAGTAAAGCTCAAGGACTTGGGTTTGAGTCCCTGGTCTCCACATACAGGAGGGAAGCTTCACAAGTGGTGAAGAGGAGATCAGTTCTCTCTCTCTCTCTGACTCTCTACCTCCACCTTCCCTCATAATTTCTCTCTGTACTATTAAATAATTAATTAATATAAGTAAAATTTAAAGACTATATTGTAAACCATGAACCCATCCCCAATAAAGACACATAAAGAAGACCAGAATTAAATACACTAAGTTAATCCTTACCTAGTGACCTATTTATCTTTATCAACCAAAGTTATTATTATCTCTCTGATGAGTTGGTACAGTGGCAATATCTGACAAATGGCAGTGCAGCAGATCAGCTTCAAACAACTCATTTCACATCACCTCTCTCAGTTTCAGTTTCAGTTTCAGTTTCATTCCCACGACAGGCCAGAGTATATTATATTAGTGTTTTTCATCTACCTCTTTGCACTTTATTGTTCACACCATGGTGCAACTTCTATCGTTTATTTTTAAAATTATATATCACAGAAATACACTACCAAATAAACATTAAAAACACATTTAAATGACTCAAAGCTGATATTAAATTTTCCAAAGATAACTGACAAATCCACTACTAGCATGGCTCTTTATCCCTGAAATACTAGAAAGGGACAGACTGTTCCTTATTTATTGACAAATTCATTTATCAACTGGGTTTTAGGAATGGAATCTAATAATAGTCACTAAGTAAGGACTATTTGTACAATTAACTACTATTTGACAGAAGAGCAAAGAATGCTCATTTCAATTAATGGTATTTGAAAATTTAATATTTATATGAAAAAAGGATTAAGGGGGTCCCTATCTTATTCTACTCACAATAATTAACCCAAAATTAATTTAAGACATAATGCAAAAACTGAAATAGTATTACTTCTAGGAGAAAACATAGGGGCAAAGTTCTACACTCGTTTTGGGTATCTCATCAAAGTACAAGCATAAGAAAGTGAATAGGTAAAAAATACATCAGAATAAAAATATTTACAGTAAAAAAACCCAAAAAACTCTCAGTGATACAATGAAGAGCCAACCTTAACATGGAGCAAAATATTTATAAGCCATAAATGAGAAAAGAATTTCTAGCCAAAATCTATGAGGAACTCATAAAATTTCATAACAAAAGAACACAAATATCATAAAAAACAGGCATAGTGACTCAACAGATATATATTTTTTCATACAAGCATATACATGGCCAGTAAGTCCATTAAAAATACTCAACACTGCCAAACACAAGGGAAATAAAAACCAAAACCAGAGTGAAATATCATATCACACATGTTAGAATGTCTATTATAAAAAAGACAAGTTATAATAAACTTTGGTGAGAATGTGGGGAAAAGGAGTCCTAGTGCACTGTTTGTTAGTAGGAATTTTATTTTTATTTATAAAAAGGAAACACTGTGACAAAAAACATAGGATAAGTGGGGTACAACTCCACACAATTCCCAAATTGGTGCTGCCACTATAGGAAGCAGTAGAGAGGGTTGTCAAAATAATTAAAATAACAACTATGTTATTATCCAGGGTCACCACTACTGGTTACCTATCCAAACGAAATTAAATCCCCATGTTCATCGAAGTCTTATTCACAGTAGGTAGAAAATTGGAAATAACATTAAATAATATAGTGTTCAAAACTTTAGTGTTTTGATTGATGAATGGATTTAAAAAAACTGTGCCATGATTAATATTATATATATTATACAGCTATAGAAAGGAGTTTCTGCCATTTTCAACAACAAAGATGAAACCTGAAGGCATCATATAAAACAGAGAGAGAAAAGGTTTGGGGGGCCAGGAGGTAGCTCAGCGGGTTAAGCGCACGTGGCATAAAGCGCAAGGACCAGCTTAAGGATCCTGGTCGAGCCCCTGGCTCCCCACCTGAAGAGGAGTCGCTTCACAGGAGATGAAGCAGGTCTACAGGTGTCTATCTTTCTCTCCCCCTCTCTGTCTTCCCCTCCTCTCTCCATTTCGCTCTGTTCTATCCAACGACAACATCAATAAAAACAACAATAACTACAACAACAAAACAACAATGGCAACAAAAGGGGGAAAATCAAATTTAAAAAAATTAAAAAATAATTGAGAGAGAAAAGGTAGATTCCAATAACTGAGGGTGGGACAATGGGGAGATGTTGGTCAGAAGGCCTCAACTTATAGTGATAGATAATATGAATATGTTCTAGGCCTCTAATATTCAGTATGGCAACTATAGATAACAGCGTACTATTATCTTGAAAGTTGTTGAAAGATAGATATGAAATATTATCACTAGACATATGAAATAAAATTGTAATTATGTGAAATAATGGATGTGTTAACCTTACTATGGCAATCATTTTTTTTTTCCAAGATCTTTTTTATCAAATCATGGTATATGCATTAAACTTGTATGGTGTTACATGCCACTTATACCTCAGTAGGTTCAATTAAAAACAATAAAAAGATGGCTACAGAGATAAAATTAATGGGTATAAAAGGTATATATTCAGTATAATGATACTGAATATAGAAGGTAATATAGTCTTTAAATGCATTTATATATAACACATAACTCTATCAAAATTTCGCATTCCTGAAGTGACGTCAGATCAGGATCCATCTTTTTTTTTCTAACAAGGAAAATACAAACAACATCATTTATTAAAAATTTAAACTGATTAACATCAAAAGGATGACTATAAAAAGGAGATATTTTATATCATTGAATACAAAGTCATAATAGTAGGTAATTTGTCATTAATTTTCAACATTTATAACAGGATTTTGTGGCATTAATTTACCTTTCTCTTTCTATCTTTTAAAAATATTTTATTTATTTAATACTGGATAGAGACAGAGAGCAATTGAGAGGGGAAGGGGAGATAGAGAGGGAAAGAGACAGAGAGACATTTGCAGTTCTATGTTACCAATCATAAAGCTTCCCCCCTGCAGGTGGGGACCAGGGGCTTGAACCTAGGTCTTTGTGCACTGTGATGTGAGCACTTAACCAGGTGCACCACCTCCTGGCCCCCCCTTTTTTTTCTCTTCCTCTCCTCCCCTCCCCTCTCCTTTTTTTCTTTCTGCCTCCAGGGTTATTGGGCTAGGTGCTTCCAATCTACTGCTCCTGGAAGTCATTTTTCCCATTTTATTTTATTTTATTTTTTATTTTGTAGGTCAGAATAAGAAATTTAGAGGGGAGTGGGGCTAGAGAGGGAGAGAGAAAGACAGACATCTGCAGATCTGTTTCATCATTTGTGAAGCTTAACCTGGGTCCTTGCATATGTGTACCACTAGGTGTGCTACATCTGTACATTTCACATACGTTTTCATTTGCTCTTCTCAATAAGTCATTAGTTAGCACCAACTCTTCCTTTAGTGAGGTGGAGATTGGGCTTAAACATGGGTCATGAATATGGCAAAGTAGCATGGTATTCCATGAACTATTTTGCTAGCCTCTATTCACTCCTAATTAAAGATATTCTTTTTCCCTCAAGTGATCATATTCTCATATAGTAATCCACAGAAGACATTTTAGCAGATCAATTAAAGGACATGACTCTAGATCAAGACTGACTGGGTTTTTATCCCACCTCTAGCACATACAACTTTTTTTTTCCTCCAGGGTTATCACTGGGGCTCTGTGCTTGCACTATGAATCAACTGCTCCTGGAGGCTATTTTTCACCCCTTTTGTTGCCCTTGTTGTTTATCATTGTTGATATTGTTGTTATTGCTGTCGCTGTTGTTGGGCAGGACAGAGAAAAATCAAGAGAGGAAGGGAAGACAGAGCAGGGGAAAGAAAGACAGACACCTGCAGACCTGTTCCACCACCTGTGAAGCACAACCACAAACATACACACACACACACACACACACACACACACACACACACACACACACGCACGCGCGCGCGCACACACATACAGAGGAGTGGGGCTTGGGAGATGATGGCAGAGATCAGATCACTGCTTAGCTCTGGATTATAGTGGTGCAGGAGATTGAATCTGGGCAAGAAAATCTTTTTCATAATCATTGTTCTATCTCCTCTACTCTGATCTTCTTTCTTATCTAACTGATAATAATGTATTTTTTAATCATATACTTCTATGAATTCCACATGAAAATATGCATGATCTTTATGGGATACTATTAGGTATATGTTTCCACCAAAAATGGTTCATTAGCAGTAGGGACCATGTGTAATAAAGAGCTATCTTTGTTACGAGCAAAGAAGTGAAAATGGAAAGCTCACAGGAACTTGTCGCCGCAGGTTTGTTGGTGTGCTGGATGGAGAGGAACTGGTACTGAGAGCATTCTCAATGTCCTGGTCAAGTTGGTCCAGTTTCATAATCAGCAGCACCATGGAGTCCAGCCTCGCCCTATCTCGGTCTTCTTTTATTTCCTGAGGAACAGAACATATTGTTACTGAAACTGAAAGGCCATTTTTTTAGGAAGAATAAAAAAGTTCCCTGTTCTTCAATGTGACAAAAAGGACACTGAATAAATAGGCATTCTTTTACTTAACAGGCAGAGGAAGCTTTATCATTTATCATCAATGGACTTTTCAATGGGAAGATACTGACTTGCTGCCAAAAAAGCATTTTGCATGAATACTTAAATATATATTTTCTGCAGCAAAGTATAACCAAAAAAGAAGTATAACATCAATAAGTACTAAAGCATACTTATTATTTTTCAATGATTAATTCTTGGAAGAGTAATATCTTACTGTTTTGCTCCTGTACAAAAGTTGTAATATACTAATGGTTATGGTTGAGTATTTAAAGATGTGTATGACAATATATTTTAAAACATTTAATTTTAAAGCTTAAAATTTAATAGTAATTTTAAATTACTATTTTAATATTTTATTTATTTACTTATTTACTTATTTAATAATAGAGACAGAGAGAAATGGAGAGGAGGGGGTATAAAGAAGGAGAGAGAAAGAGAGACACCTCTGAAATGTTTCACCACTTGTAAAACTCCCCCCCTGCTGCAGGTTGGAACTGGGGGCTTGAACCTGACTCTGCACTGTAATGTGGGTACTTAACAAACCAGATTTGCCATCACCCAGCCCCAAGAACATTTACAAACTTAATAAAAATGAGAAAAGAATCAAACAAGGTAAGTTTTGTAAGTTTCCAGCTGACTTGGTTTTGCATGGTGCCATTTATCTACTGGGCTTCAAGTTTTGCATATATATATATATATATATATATATATATATATATATATATATAATTTTCTTTCACATGCTTTGGGAGGAAAAAGAATCCCACGAGTATATAGATTTGTATAAATTATCATGATTACTTATTCTGAATTGTTTATAAGTATATAATTATTTATAAGTACATATTTATAAAATACTATTCTTGTAGGAATAGCTAACGTTTTTACTGATCAGATTCTTATTTGATTATGACTACTGACTATTCTTATGTGTTCAAATAAACCCAGTTAGTATTAGAAATCCTCCAAAATTACCTGTGTTGTACAAGTTATCAGGATTTGGTAGCATGTTAGATGGAAAAGATAACCATAGACAGCACAGTAAAGTTCTTTAGAAACAAATATTGAAATATTGAGGGATATATGACTTCAGGGCCAGTACTTCTGAGGTAAATCATTATTTGTGACTCACAATGCAATCTTCTCACTTCTAAGATAATTTCGTCTATGATTTCATTTGGATAAAATTTACTTTGAGAGGACCTTCAGTGGTTACTCCAAAGGGAAAATATGTTATAACAGAAGGCCAAGCCACGTAAGTACAAGGGAGTAGGTTGGATCTTTTGTGTAAATGATGGATTTAGTTGTGTGGAGTAATAACTGACTGACTGAATAACGTCTTTGTCTTTGTCATTTTTTAATCGTATTAAATTCCATAATCACAAAGGGTAAACCACCGTTTAGGGTAATTTTGAAGGTTTACTGAATTTTAAGGGTCTCTATATTTCACATAGCTAGAATAAATTGCCACTATTACAGATAATTATTTAAATGTTAAAAACTAGCTTATTCAATTATGTTAATGAATCTTTCATTAATTAAACTGTTATGTTAGTTTAGTAAACTGAACTCATGCTTGGTTTAAAGATAATGTTAATTTAAAATGACTAGTCTTGTTTACACAGAGGCATTAGTTTGGGGAATAAATTAAATTTTCTGAGAAATGTCACATCCTTCTAAATATTGTAATTATTACTTCAATTGCCTTTCCCTGTTCTTTATTGCTTAAATGAAGATTTGACTATGACTATGCATAAATTTTGCATTCAGAATATATTTTTTATATTTATTTTATTTATTTATTCCCTTTTGCTGCCCTTGTTGTTTTATTGTTGTAGTTATTGTTGTTGGATAGGACAGAGAGAAATGGAGAGAGGGAGGGGAAGACAGAGAGGAGGAGAGATAGACACCTGCAGACCTGCTTCACCGCCTGTGAAGCGACTCCCCTGCAGGTGGGGAGTCGGGGTTCGAACCGGGATCCTTATGCGGTCCTTGTGCTTTGCGCCATCTGCGCTTAGCCCGCTGCACTACAGCCCGACTCCCATTCAGAATATTTTCAAACAAACAGACATAAATATTATTTACTTCATATACCTTAATTCTATAGGATTTTTTTTTTTTTTTTACTCCAGGGTTACTGCTGTGGCTTGGTTCCCTGTACCACAAATCCAGTGTTCCTGGAGGCTATTTTTTTCCCTTTTGTTGCTCTTATTGTTTATTGTTGTTGTCGTTATTAGTATTGTTGTTATTGTTATTGGATTGGACAGAAAGAAATGGAGAGAGGAGGGGAGACAGAGAGAAGGAGAGAAAGACACCTGCAGACCTGCTTCACCACTTGTGAAGTGACCTCCTTGCAGGTGGGGAGCCAGGGGCTCGAACCGGGATCCTTACGGAGGTCCTAGAGCTTTGTGCTATGTGTGCTTAACCCACTGTGCTACTGCCTGGCCCCCAGGAATTTTTAATATTCAAAAAAAGCATGATTTATTGTAAAAATTTACTTAAATTTTAAATATAAGCCCCCCAAAATATTAGAGATTGATTGTTTGGTTTAATTCTTTAAAACAATTTTTCATTATTATCTTTATTTGATAGAGACAGCCAGAAATCAAGAGAAAGGGGAATATAGAGAGGGAATCAAGAGGAAGGGGAATATACAGAGGGAAAGAGACCTGCAGCACCCCCTCACCACTCATCAAGCTTTCCCCGAGCAGGTGGGGACCAGGGGCTTGAACCTGAGTCTTTGCACACTATAATGTGTGCATTTAACCAGGTGCACCACCACATGGCCCCTCAGTTTAATTCTTGTCTAAATAATTCACAAAATGAAACAAAATACAACTGCAAATTCCCTTAATTACTCCCAATGTACTTTCTTATATAATCCCTTCTCTTTTATTTTTTGATGTTTTAGGTCACTTTATTGGAGAAAGAATGCCTTATAAGGCAATTGTTGCCACATGAGTACAGTTTGTTTACTTCCCATAATAGGTATGTACACACTGTCTCCCACCTCCAACTGAAGTCTTCCTCTACCATTGTGCACTGGGTTCTCAAATCTTCTCTCATCTTACGATTTAAAGGCCTTAGATCTGTTTCAAGAGGTCACAACTAGTGTCAGTTGCACCCTGTGTCTTCCCTTCCTTGTTTCTTAAACTCCACCTATAGTCAGGTCATTTAGTGGTCATCCATCTCCTTCAGGCTGATTTCACTTAACAAGGTTCTTTCAAGTTCCATCAAAGGTGTAACAAAAAAGGCTTCATAATTTCCCACAGCAAATTAGTATCCAGTGTGTATATGAACCCCAATACCCTTTTCTCCTTCCCTCCTCCCTTTTTTGCTTCCAGGGTCATTGATACGGCACCTCCTGGCACTATGAATCCATTGCTTGAGGAGGCCATTTTTTCCCTTTTTCTTTCCTACTTTATTAAATAGGACAGAGAGAAATTGAAAGGGGAGGGAAAGAGAAAGATAGACACTCACCACTTGTGCAGTGTCTCTACTGCAGGTGGGAAGCAAGGGCTTGAACAAGGGTTCTTGTACATAGTACTATGGGCTTTAACCAGGTGCACAATTGGACATATATATATATATCTCCTTCCTTCTCTTTCTTTCTCTCTCTCCCTTCCTCCTTCATTCCTTCCTTCCTTTGTTCCTTCCTCCCTTCTCCCTTCCCTTCTCCTTCCTTCCTTCCTTCCTTCCTTCCTTCCTTCCTTCCTTCCTTCCTTCCTTCCTTCCTTCTCCTTTTCCTTCCTTCCTTCCCTTCTCCTTTTCCTCCCTCTCTTTCTTTCTCTCTCTCTTTCTTTCTTTCTTTCTTTCTTTCTTTCTTTCTTTCTTTCTTTCTTTCTTTCTTTCTTTCTTTCTTTCCCATAGTTAATACTGGGCTCAGAGCCTATACAAATCCACTCCATTATTTCTGATGGTCACTTTTATTACTTTTTTCTTTATAGATGTGACAGGGAGGAGAAACATATGTAGCACTGCTCCATTCTTTGTGAAACCTTCCCCCTGCAGATGCAGTTCAAACTTGCATCCTTGCACATGCTAATGTGTACACTCTACCAGATGAGCACACACCCAGTCCCATTGCAACTTTTTAAGCAATTCATCTGTTACTAAATATTCATGTTGTTTCCAAGGTGGAAAAGTCTAGAGATTCCTCAGAAAACTAGAAGTGGAATATGTGACCCACCAAATCATCTCCTAGGGATTTGTCCAACGAACACAAAAATAGTTATCGGAAGAGTTTTATGTTCATAGCAGCACTATTTGTAATGTTCTTCTCTTAAAAAACTGTTTTTAGAAATATAATGTTTTTTTCTTCTCTACAGCCCTATATGATGTTCTTTTGTTTGTTTTTTGTTAGATTGTCTTTCATTTCCCAATTTTAATATCTTCAAACACAAAAATTACATATGTTTTCCTGGAAGACATACAACATAGACACTACACTTATTTTAAAGAATACTATTAATTACATTACCAGGATCCAGTAAAATAGCACCTTTCTTAAACCATAATATATTTGTTTTAGCTATTAACTTTGGATAAAGTGGTATAACCTCAGTTGTCCTAGACTTAGCAGTAGTCTTAGAATCAATGTCTTTGAGGGGGTCAGGTGGTGGTGCACCTGGTTGAGTGCACATGTTGCAATGTACAAGGACCCAGGTTTGAGCCCCCAGTCCCCACCTGCAGAGGAAAAACTTTGTAAGTAGTAAAGCAGTGCTGCAGGTGTCTCTCTGTCTGTCTCCTTTTCTATCTCTCCCTTCCTTATCAATTTCTGGCTGTCTCTATCCAATAAATAAATAAAGATTTAAAAATTTTAAAATGAATCAATGTCTTTGAGTTAACTGAATCCTGAGATTGAGTTTTAAAAACAATTATATACCATAGAATGAGTGATAGATTATCTACATTAATCTGCCAAAAAGGTTGAAGACAAATAAGTGTAGCTTACAGTATACTCCTAGAAAATTAAACCAACTTCCTTTCAATTCCATTCATATATGCTCCCTTCTTTACCATCCACTATATTCAGCTTGAAGTATTGCCTACATAGACTATTACTTGCTACACGTTCACATAACTTCACAAAATAAGAGTTCACTACAAATTAAATTATTTGATGTCATTGTATTTAGAAATCAAGGACTTATAACTAATAAAGCTCTAATCTTTCATTTGTCAATGAATAAATCCTAACAAATGTCTCATACCTGCAAACAGAAGTGTATATTTGTGAGTTTTGACTAGGTTGACTTCAACAGTAAAGCTGTCATTTCATGTTGCCACTATAATCCCTGAGGAGGACATTCTATTCTTTTTATGTTTTTATTTAAAAGCAGAGAGCAATTGAGCGAAGAGGAGGTGATAGAGAGAGAGAGAGCGAGCTCATGGAGCTTTACCTCTGTAGGTGGGGACCAGGGGCTAGAACTTGGGTCCTTGCACATGGTAATGTGTGTGCTTAACCAGGTGCACCACCACATGGCCCCCCCAGAAGATATTCTTAATATGTGAAGTTGCCAGTTACTAAAGTCCTCAATATTTCTGTAACATAGCCAAGATACAAACATTTCTTTTATTTTCTCCTCCCTACAGTTAGCTGTGTTGGGCAAAGCATTATTAAATGAAAAAAAATGCATTTGTGAGTAAGAGATGAAATATTTATTGTTAATCATGGGAAGACAGTCAATTGAAGTTGACAAATTCATATGAAAGACAGTTCCAGGCACACAAGTATGCCATCCCACAAACTGAAATATCTCCCTCACCACTACTATAATTCTTATACTTTTATACTTATCATTACATATTGACAACCAGTTTGATTATCTGTTCGCTCCCTAGTCCAACCACATTTGGGAAGATAAATGGGCCCAATCCAATCCACCCACCACCACACAGATTACAAAGGGCCTAGAATAAATCTATTCCTCTTCTTAGCTAAACATTTTGGAGGAATATGACTTCTCTCAGACAGTTACAACAGTCCTAGCACAGCAAACTATCAAAGCAGAGAAAAGTTGACTCCAAAAAGAACCTGCCCTTGCTGAGGTCCTATGAAGGAAAGATTCCCTAACACAGACCATTGAAAGACAGCAAATGACAATGAGAAGAAAGAAAGCTCCTTCCCCTTCTCTTCCAACTTCACCAAGGCATCAAAACAGAAACCCTAAATATGTTCCAAATACAAAGGATAAAGATAAGCCACCCAAATACTTCAATCCTCTGTAAACCCAGAGAAATAAACCAATAGTGGAAAACTCCAAGATCAAAGTGAATTCATGAGACAAACTAAAACAGAAAGCAAAGAACTAAAGGCTGCAAAAGCTGAATTAATGACCACAGTAACTAAACTAGAGTTAGTTAGCTAAGAGGCCACATTAGCTAAATAAGGAGCTATGAAAGCTGAACTATGGAGTACAAGTGAGGGGCTCATTAGAGGATTGACAGAGGCTGAAAATCAAATAAGGAAGATTGAGGATGAGGCAGAGAACTCCAAAGACAAACGGGAAAAATAAGAAAAGAGAATAAAAGAATTAAAACATCCTTAGATATCTATAGGACATCATTAAATGGAACAATAGTTACTAACGAGTTTTAAAACACTTTCACGGAGGCACTTTTACCTACACTCTTCAAGCTCTTCCAGAAAACTGAAAGTACAGGAATACTCTAACAGTCTCTATGAAGCTAAGACTACCTTAATACCAAAAGATGCAACAATAAAAATGGGTAAGTACAGAACCATATCCCTGATGATTATAGATGTAAAAATTCTTCACAGAATCTTGACAAACTAGATTCAACAACACGTTAAAAAATGGTACACCATGACCAAGTGAGATTGATCCCAGTGACGCAAACTTTGTTCAACCTATATAAGTCGATCAATGTAGTTCACTGCATTAAAAATAGGAAAACAACAACAACAACATGATTATTTAAACAGATGCTGAGAAAGCTTTCAGCAAGATTCAACATCCTTTTATAATTAAGACTTTAAAAAATACGGGTTGAGGGAACTGGAATACTTTAATGATCACTCTTTAGTCACTATCAGGCCACCGCATCAGCTGGGGCCCTAGTCGGGGAATCTTGGTATTCCCACAAAAACACAATGAGTCTAGACCTTGAATATACCCCTCTCTCCATTATCACTGGTCATCTCCATCAGGAACAACAAAATGGACCCCTTTGGGGGCCCCCATAGGACTTTGCTCTCAATGTGGATCAAAAATGGTAGAGAATGTTCCATCTGAAGGGAGGCTAAAATTGTGGCAGCTTGGAATGTTCCTACTCATGACCACAGAATATGAGCTCAGACCTGCAGCGATGTAGAGGGTTCATAGGCTCCAAAGCTGAATATGGGCCCCAGATCAAATTGATGGGGTTTACAGTCAACAATATTTATACACCCTTCCCATATTTGGGAGCTACTCTCTTCCCTGATCCAGCTTTCTAGCCCTTTTACCAGCCATGACACCATCCCCCCAGACAATAACCTTGGTCCACCTGCATATAAGATATAAGGATCTGGAAAAAACCAATAAAGTCATAGACCTATTAGCTATTTCCAAATTGGAGACCCCAAATCTTCATCTGTAATACTCCAGCATTTAGGTTCATGATTAATCAACAATTTGTTTGGGTTTATATGTTAAATCTTTTTCAGTCACCAGGTTTCAGATGCTACCATGATGCCAACCTGACTTTCCTGTGCAGACGACCCCACCAATATGTCCTGGAGCCCCACTTCCTTAGATCTTTGCCCCACTAGGGAAAGGGAGAGACAGGTTGAGAATATGGATCGACCTGCCAATGTTCATGTTCAGAGGGGAAGCAATTACAGAAGTCAGACCTTCTGCCTTCTGCACCCCATAATGACCCTGGGTCCATACTCCCAGAGGGTTAAAGAATAGGAAAGCTATCAGGGGAGGGGATGGGAGTTCTGGTGGTAGGAACTATACCCCTCTTATCCTATGGTCTTGACAGAGTTTCCATGTTATAAATAATAATAATAAAAAGAATCCAGTAGAAAACTCTTAGAAATCACTAGGCTATACTGTAAAGTAGTAGGGTATAGAATTAATGTGTTGACTACCAATTTTGGAGCCTGACCATACTTCATGTTAAGGTCATATAACTTTCACATGCTGAATAGTTCCATTTATCTTAACATTAGTTTTTCACTTTATGGTTCTTTTAGTGCTTAAGTATTTTTTCAGTTCATGGTCCCTTTTATGCTGAAGTCTGACTCACAATTACAATATAGTGCTTATAGCAAGGTTCTACATATTTCGATATCAACGAGGAAAAGGATAGCATCGTGATGTGAAATAGAAAGCGTGTGGGTTACAGTGTTTTTTATCAGATGTTTGGGAACTGGATCTCCAAATAAAAAGAACACCCTGAATTGTAGTCATGTGCCAGTTTCTTTAGTTTAATTACTCCTATAGGTGATCTGAAATCACCGTATATATTTTGAAATACAGAGAGGATGCAAATGATTGTCTTTTGTTAATTGATGTGTACATGGGCCCAACACACATAAGGAATGAGAATCAGTAGGATGGAGAATTGTTCTTAGAATTTGACAAGAATAGTAACAATTACAGATAAACCAATAGTTGTAATTGAAGCTTCCTTAGTGTAAACTGTATTAAAATAATATAATTGTTTAGTAAATTAATTTATTTAATTAAACAATTAATTAAATTATTTTCTTATATTTTGCATTTATTGCCCTGATAAAGTTCAGCCAAATTATAGATTAAATTTTACTGATCCTCTGGTGAATTCTCTTCTCTCCTACTAGTGACTACATTAACAATTATGTTTGTAAAATTGCTTAAACTTTGCTATGATAGCATTCCTTTATATTTAAATCTCTATAAAAGTCAAAACAAATTTCTTTTTAAAATATCTATTTATTTATTAGATAGAGACAGAGAAATTGAGAGGGGAGGGGAAGATAGAGAGGTAGAGACAGAAACACCTGCAGCTTTGCTTTACCACTCATAAAGCTTTCCCCCTGCTGGTGGGGACCAGGGGCTTGAACCTGGTTCCTTGCTCACTATAATGTGTGCACTTAACCAGGGGCGCCACTGCCTGGCCCTACAAATTTCTTTAAGATACATGTTAAGTCACTTGAATATTTCATCTAATAGATGTGATTTTAGAAATCTGGAAGTACAGGGCAATGGTTATTCAGTATTCTCATTTCAAGGTGACAAATTATGAATTCCAATAATTTTTTTAATCCAAATAATTGCTTCATTGGTAAACTGACCTGAAGAGTTTGACTGTCTCTAACCTTATTTCAATCTTCTTCCATCCTTTCGTTTTACTTTTGAAGCATAATTTTTAATTTAATGCTAATTTAGAAATAACAGATCCTCTCTTCATAGTATCTATTCCTTTAAATATATAGAATTCGTGTCTTATAAGAACATCAATGACCACAATTAATTGCAAGAAACTTCTGAAGATCTTGTCCAGTTCTTTACACTTTTAGTGATGATTTATTTGCAATATTTATTGATCATCTATGGGGATGGGATGAGATATGGCGTTCTGGTGGTGGGAATCATGTGGAGTTGCACCCCTCTTATCCTATGGGTTTGTCAGTGTTTCCTTTTTTATAAATATATTTTTTTAAAAATCAGCCTATTTTTATATTTTTACAGTTATAAGTTTCAGAAATGGTATGGGGTCACATTCTGCCATCTTCTTATGTTCTACTTTCTTCCTCCAGAACTAGATAGTAGAAGTAATATCTACTCTATGAATAGCCTTTAGAATATTTGAAGAATTATGTTGTGCTGCTTTTTCCCTTTTCTGACCAAATCATACTGTTTCTTTTATTATATTATAGATTTTAAAATTCTTCTTAGCTGTTTACTATTTTCTGGTTGACATAATACAATAACCCAATTAATAGGGCCCAGAATTTAATATACTATTCTACCTGTCCTCTGACCCAGGTACAGAGGAAACAACTGCCACATATTTTATATGCAATCTTAAACACAGTGTTAAGAATAAGCACTTGTTTAGAATATGAACTGGCTATTCTTTTTCACTTTTTAAATTAACAATAATTAAGAAGACTATGGCTTTTAAGTCACAATCTACTTTTAAAAGATTTATTTACTTATGAGAGATAGAAGGAAGAGCCAGAGTATCACTGTGATACATGTAACACTGGAGACTGAATTTGGGACTTCACACCAGAGAATCCTGTGTTTTATCTGCAGTGCCACCTTTCAGGCAGCCACATTCCATTTTATTTTTATTTTTCAGCTCTGGATTATGGTGATGTGGGGAACTGAACCTAAGGTATGGGAGCCTCAGGCATGACTGTCTGTTTGTATAACCGTTATGCTATCTACCCCAACTCCATTTACTTTAAACAAAGAAAAGAATTGGGAGTCGGGCTGTAGCACAGTGGGTTAAGTGCAGGTGGCGCAAAGTGCAAGGACCGGCATAAGGATCCCGGTTTGAGCCCTGGCTCCCCACCTGCAGGGGAGTTGCTTCATAAGCGGTGAAGCAGTTCTGCAGATGTCTATCTTTCTCTCCCTCTCTCTGTCTTCCCCCTCCTCTCTCCATTTCTCTCTATCCTATCCAACAATGACTACAACAATAATAATTACAACAATAAAACAACAAGGGCAATAAAAGGGAATAAATAAATTAAATAAAAGAAAATAATTTAGCTGACTCTAAACTGACATTAAATCAGTAGCATAATTTTGGATTCCTTCCCAATATCTGCCTATGCACTAAGAACAGATATATTAAGTAATATTAAGACTGTAATCAGCTGTTATCAAGGCAAAGCCAATATATATGGCTACTTTGAAATACATTTTCAGTTGTATTTTTTTCACACACAGGCCAGTAGATAGTGAGGAAAATTTAGAAGATAATTTTTTAAATTTGATTTATTCTCAAAGTTGATAGTGCTGCAACAGGGGAAATTTCACAAGTAGTGAAGCAGTGTTATAGGTAACCTTCCCCCCCCCCCCAGTCTATTTCTCTTTATCTCTATTTAAAAAGACAGAAGTAGAGAAAAATAAAGAAAAAAAATGACTGCTGGGAGTAGTGGATTTGTCCCACAGGGTCCAAGCTCGAATAATAGCCCTGCTGGCAAACAAATACCTTAATAATGGCAATCTACATGAGGCTTACTGGGAAATCTGAAAGATGCTCCTTGTTAAACTCCAGAGTAAATTCCAGCTATTTAGTTCCAGGGCAGTGAAGTCACTTTTATGGCAGTAGTCTCTGGTGGAAATAAATAGGGACTTCAAGGGGACATGTTGTTCAGGAGTTTTCTTGAATAGAATCTTGTGAACAGAAGAGACAGCAAAATAACTCACCTGAAAGGACGACTGCTTTGTCCTGCAAGTAACCCACATTCAAGCCTTCAAATACACCATATGGGAGTAGTAAGGCCCTGGGACAAGCCTCTGTGTGTGCCATGGTGTCTCTATCTATCTCTCTATTTGAAAAGTTGGCTCAGAGCGGGTAAGCCCTGTTGATAACAATTGGACACATACATGGACAATATGTATAAAATTTCCACTGACCTTTTTCCCCGCAAGCTTTCTCTTTCTTCAGGTGGCATTTATTTAAACAACACAAAGCACAACACACGCACACACGCACGCACTAGGGTCTGGAGGAAGTGCAAGCTATGGGATATTTTACAGACTAGGCAAATGTGAAGTCTAAAAGGAAGGGTGACTCCCTTCGAGACACATAGACTCTGTTTTCCTAATGCCAAGAATTTGATAGAGAACAACAAATCATTAAAATACCCGGATGTTGGATGTTTCTAAATAGTGAATATTTCGTTTAGCAAATACAGTGTTGTCTGACTGCTCTTCTTGCCAGTGAGTTATGGCTTCACATAGACAGTTATAATAAATTAAAACCAAGCCAAGAATAGAACTAAGATTTCCTGATTCAGAATCCAAGGTTCTGGCCCCCACAGTGTCTTTGGTTCCATACTCACTTACTAGATATTCTGAGATGGTAATACTCCTACTCATAAAAGAAAGAGACCTTTTAGCAAAAGACTTGGCCCAATTTCTCCTGAGTTATTTGATCTATGGCCAATTGGACTAGCATGAAATCTCATATTATCATTATATGTTTCATTTTATGATAAATTCCTCATTCTAGACTTTCCTTTCTTAAAATAATTCAGTTTAAAGAATCAGAAAGTTGCTAAATCTTTTTCTTCCAGATGTTGTGAAGTTTTTCATATGAATTCATCACCAGAATCTAAAGATAATACAACCAGTCAACGTCAAAAATTCAAATCAAACTGAATAAATCAGTTTTTAGTTTTATTCCTCTGCATTTCTATATATCCTTGGAGAAAATTTAAAAACCAAGTTGCTGTCTTCTATTTGCCATATTTATTTTGTTCAACTATAAAACTTTTGGATATATTTAATCAATAATATCATGTGTAAAAAATTAAAAATTACATAGTGGGGAGTAATAACTAATATCTTCCCTTAAAGATGCTATAAATAGTGTTTTTTTTCCAAATAGTTTTATTGGAGGATAATGGTTTAACCCATAAGGAAATTCTGGCTTTGAATTAAGTTTTATTACTGACAAGATAGCTCTACTGGGAGCATTTTTGCCATGCTCAGGTTCACGATTGACCCCTACCACAGTGAGGGAAATTTCAGTTCCATCGTTTGTCTTTCTCTTCCCCCCTCTATCCTTCCATCTCTTTCTGAAATATGTGCTCAAATTAGTGAAGCTCCAGTGACAACAATAAGGGTTTATATGTTCAATTCCTACTTATTACATTCCACTTAAAAGGCAAAAATGAAGAAAATTGGTTTATTTTTGCTTAATTATTTTTATTCTCCAAAGAGGAATCAAATCATTCATTCTTTGCTAGGACTGCTGTAAATTTCCTCATTTCCTGAATAGCCTCAAAGGACATATATGTAGCTTGTCCTAAAATGTTCTTAGTAGAGAGTGGCAGGTGTGAGTCAGAAGAGAATTCTGTGGGCAGAATAAATCTCAGGGTAACCTGAGCATGAGTTTTTCCATTGACTTCAAAGATCCACTTTTGGACAGGGATATAATTTTTATCTAAATAAGTGGGTAAGCATCCTAAGCTAGCTCCAGTTTTGACTTTGAATTCTAAAGTTGGAGATTGGTATTCAGAGTTACAACACAAAGCCATTCTTTCTGGATCGGTTTTCTTATGTGTTTTGATACGTATGTGACATCCATAAGACTCTGCTTGATTTTATTTGTTTTTACAATCATCAATATTTTCTTTTGTTTATTTGTTTTGCTAGGGCTTAGGTACTAAAAAAAACAACAGAAACAGGACTCTGTTCTTTGGATACATAAGAAAACCATCTAATTAACATTAAAATTCCATAAACTGTTCTGGGAATATTATGATAACGTGTGAATAACAAAGAAAAACAAAGGTAAAAGTGTATCATGTGTATATAAAATTATTTTACTATATAATCAATTACTGTATTTCTAAAGTATAGTAAGCCTGAAATTTTATCTCCGTATCTCTCTCTCTGTTACCACTGGGGTTTCTCTGCTCCAAAAAGGCTTTTTTTTTTAACCGCATAGACAATAACAGAGAGAGAGAGAGAGAGAGAGAGAGAGAGAAAGAGAGAGATATCAAGAAAGACACCAGAGCACTGAAGCATCCTTCAGTGCACTTGAGACCAGGCTTAAAACTGGTCTTGTTTATGACAAAGGAGGAACATTATCCAGGTGATTGATCCTTCCAGTCCATAGAATTATCAAGTAAGAAATCTTCATATTTAGACAGATGGACTCTCACAAGTGATACTGTGTGTAGAAGTACACAACTTCTTTTGATTTGTTAGATATGTCTAGTCTTCTCTCTCATTTGTAACTAAGATGGCTAGATTCAGTGGGTAAAGAGGATGCTTATATGTGAATTTGATAAGCAAGAGATATATGTTTAGTATGTCTTATACTATTCATTGTAGTATTTTTTTTTGTTTTTACTCAGTGGTTAAAGACCTTGTATTAACCTACATGGCCATTGATAGGGAACTGTCTATTGTAATACACACTATTCCTTAAATCACTACATAGTAGTTGAAGATATGAGGCAGATTAATCAGAACTGACAAAATAATGAGTAACCTATCTAGCTCTTCAATATGCACTAGGAAAGTGTGCTCCTTTGGAGGACATAGCTCCATGCAAGGTTCACTGCTTTCTGATCTCTCTCCCCTCCCCTTTTCTTGTCTCATATGAAAAGAAATATATGTCATTATTTTTTGGTATATCTATAAATCAACAGATTTTTCATAACCATTAAGCTATCTCTCCTGGCCTTATTCATTTAAAAAAAACTTTCAACTAGGTTAAAAGGCTTTTTTTCTAACTTTTTAAAATGCATTTATTCTGTTTAAAAAAACAATTTTTTTTAGTTATTTAATATTGATTTGCAAAATTACAAGATAACAGGGTACAACTCTGCACCATTCCCACCACCAGAGTTCTGGATCTCTAGTCCCTTCATTGTAAGCTACAGCAGTTCTCTTAAGGCTGCAGACATGGGTTAACCTCCCTTTCTTTCTTTCTTTCTTTCTTTCTTTCTTTCTTTCTTTCTTTCTTTCTTTCTTTCGCCTCCAGGGTTATGGCTGGGGCTCAATGCCTGTACCATGAAACCGCTGCTCTTGGAGACCATCCTTCTCATCCTTATTGTTGTTATTGCTGTTGTTGTTGTTGGATAAAACAGAAATCGAGACAAGAGGGGAACACAGAGAGGGGGAGAGAAAGATAAATACCAGCAGACCTGCTTCACTACCTGTGAAGCGACCCCCCTGAAGGCTGGAAGTCAGGGGCTCAAACTGGGATCCTTTAGCCAGTCCTTCCCTGCACATTGAACCATGTGTGCTTAGCCTGCTGTACCACTGCCCAGCCCCCTTATTTCTACAACTGTCTATATTGGTATATATTTCCCCACCACCACTTTTTTTCCCCTCCTATGGCCCTATCTTCTTTTCCTTTCCAAGTCACACATACACCTATTATTACACCCAAAGGTCCCTCCCTTTTACTTCTCTCTCTGAGTCCTGGTAGAGTTAAGGTTCAGAAGTCCTGATCATCTCTCCCCCACCCCCCCACCCCCATCATTTCTCTCCCACCAGGAGTATGGATCAAAATAATTTTTTGGGTTGCAGAAGGTGGGAGTTCTGGCTTCTGTAATTGCTTCCCTACTGGACATGGGCATTGGCAGGTTGATTCATACCTCCCCAGCCTGTTTTTATCTTTTCTAGTGGGGTATGGCTCACCAGGACACATTGGTGAGGTTATCTGTTCAGGGAAGTCCAGATGGAATCATGACAGAGTCTGCAAAATGTTTCCTATCTCATTTATTTTACCATGATTTTTTTTTGCACTGATTTTAAAGAAGGTACTAAATAAATGTTGACATATTTTTCTAGTTATAGCTAATAATAATTACAGAGAAATTAAAAAATATACAGGTAAAGTATTTCTGAATGTTTTTAGAACATAACAATAATGTTGTAAAATACAAAATCAACAATAAAAATTCAGTTGCATTTACAGATACTAACAAGAAACTGAAAGAAAATAATAAAGAAATCCAATTTCCAAAGGCATCAAAGCAATATAATCCTTAGATTAAATATAACTGTGAAAGTTATTTGCCCTGAAAACTACAACAAACTGATGAAAGAGACTGAAGAAGACACAAATAAAAGGAAATGTATATTGTATCTACGGAATAAAAGAATCCATAATAATTAAAGTCCTCTACCTATAATATCATGACATAAAAAAAGAGATCAGTGGAATAAAATAAAGAGCCCAGAAATAAGCCCAATTATATTTTTTGTTAACTAATATTTGACAAAGTCATTGAAAACACAAAATAAAAAAGGAATTCCAAGGCTTGGAAAAACAGCATAATGATTATGCAGAAGAGTCTTCTCTGAGGATCTAAAGTCCCAGGTTCAGTATCCAGCACCACCATAAGCTAGAGTTGATCAGTGCTCTGGGGTGTGTCTCCCCCCCTCCATCCCCTGCTCTCCCTCTCCAATGAGTAAATAGAAAATAATTCTTAAAAATAAAGAATATTATAAAACATCATCAAACCATGAATATGAGGAGTTAATACCTATAATATGTAAATACAAAATTAGTGCATATTGTATATTTAGATATAATATAAATATTTATGTATTTATATTATACTATATTGTACTTGTATAAAATCCATTGTATATTAAGTATCTAAGTATGTAAATTATATCATTCAGACAAATCAATAGCACAAAATCAAATGGTTTGCAAAAGGGCAAAAGATCTGAATATGAATATATTTTTTTCAAGAGGACCCATAAACAATGGGTACATGAAAAAGTGCTCAATGCCTAGCAGAAGAAATATAATAGTATTCAAAATAATTTTGATTAAATTTGGTTATCTTCTAAATATGAATTTTTAATAAAGTTTTAGATTACATGCTCTCTAAATGTCAAAGTTTCTATAGTAAGAAGGCATGGAACAAAAATTATTAAAACTTCCCCTTTTATTTTAAATAGAAGCAACTTTTCATATGCACTGATTAGAAATGCATTAGCAAAAAAAAAAAGAAATGCATTAGCAGTAGATCAGTTCATTGGTAGTGTCCTTATAAAATTTAGTCAGAACTGCCTTTGTGGTCTAATAATTCTGAGAGAAAGGGACATTTCTCTATGAATAAGAAAAATGGCCTTTTGCTTCCAAAATATCGGGGTTAGTCATACTCCAATTCCCTGAGATCATTAAGACCTGTTTGTTTGCCTTTCTCGTGTGCATAAGGAAACCAAACAATGCCTTCTCCCCCCACCCCATATGGCAATAATTCTTACTCCAATTTTCCATCTAGGGAATTTCTCTGCCATATTACAGAAAATGTTTCTATAGCTATATCTTGTTTTTTCCCATGAGCTATATTCATAAAAATGATCCATAAGTTTCCATGGTTTGAATTAAAATGATCAAATTAATAACTAGCAAGATAGTTCACCAGGATAGTGCATTTATTTTGTCATGTATATGACCTGGGTTCAAGCGCTAGATATCCATCACACTGGAGGACACTTTAGTTCTGTGATATCTTTTTTTAAAAATATTGTTTAAATCTTCATTTATTTATTGGAGAGAGACAGCCATAAATCTAGAGGGAAGGGGGTGATAGAGAGGGAGAGACAGAGAGACACCTGCAGCCCTGCTTCACCACTTGCAAAGCTTTCCCCATGTAGGTAGGGAGTGGGGACTCAAACCCGGGTCCTTGCACATTGCAACATGTGCACTTAACCAGGTGCACCACCTCCTGGCCCCAGTTCTGTGATATCTTTTCCTTTCTTTACCTCTCTCTCTCTCTCTCTCTCTCTCTCAAAAAAGCCAGCTTGAAGTAGCAAAGTTCCAGTAAGAACAAAAAAATCAAGTGGTCAAATTAAAAAATATATGAGTCTCCTATTAATTGACTTTCACTTATTTCCTTATGGGGGTTCCGTAGCCCCCATGTCCACTTGGTCGATTCCAAATTATATTCCTCCATGAGGATAATTTCTGGAACCATCCGTTCCACCCCGGTTCCATGGCTGCCAGTTCTTAGCAACATCGCCCCGCCAGATATTCGTCAGGATGTGGCATCATCTAAGTTCATTTCCCACGTCTACGCTCGACCGGATCTGCCAATATACGCAGATATCTTCGCCCACCCTGTCCAACGCTTGACGTCTCGTCACCCAATCTGGTCCCCTACGCCTACACTGAACTTCTCTGTTCCAGTCTCTTGGAAACAGAGTTGGCAGTCAGCTGAGGTCAAGAACAAACACCTCATCACAGACCCCTGCAAGTGTCAACCCGGCTTTGACCTAGCACGTTATGATTGGGCCCTCCTCAATCGCTATCGAACAGGCCATGGCCGGTGCGCCGCTATGTTCCATAGCTGGGGAGCCAGAGATGACCCGAACTGCCCCTGCGGCTACAGACAGACTATGACCCACATGGTCAACAACTGCCACCTCTCCAGATTCAAAGGAGGTCTCGAAACTTTACATCAGGCTCAACCTGACGCTGTTGACTGGTTACGAAGAAGGGCAAATGCTAGAAGAAGAAGAACTTATTTCCTATAATGAGTAGTAGTATTCTGGTCTATCAATTTAATAAACAAATAGAACTATGAAAAAGTTTATGTTAATTTAAGAATGATGTTAATTAACATTTAAAAATAGCTATCAGGTTCCTTTAAGCTTATATGATTTGAAGTGCATGTCTAGAATACATATTTAATGAGGGCTGAGCAAATGAACAGAAGTTTAAATATCTTCAAAAGGTGGGGTTTAAGTTACTACATCACTTTTCTCAGAGTTCCAAAGCGGATGGAATACTAACATAATAAATCTCATTTTTTGTAGCTACGTTATGAAGCAAAAATAGAGCAAAGCAATATTTGAGAGCTATAAATGATGTTAGAAATCATGTATCCTTTAACAAGTCAAAAAAAAATTGCCAATGGGGTTACTTTTGGTGTTTGGTGCCTGCGCAACAAATACACTGCTCCTTTTTTTTTTTTTCTTTCTTCTTTATTTTATTTGATAGGATAGACAAAAATTGAGAGTGATCTCAGGCAGAAGTTGAAAAACAAGATCAGAAGAGAAAACACAAGTAGAATCTGAACTGGAATTGATGTATTGCACCAAAGTAAAAGACTCAGGGGTGGTTGAGTTGGGAGAATACAGATCCAAGAAGGATGACAGAGGACCTAGTGGGTGTTGTATTGTTATATGGAAAACTGGGAAATGTTATGCATGTACAAACTATTGTATTTACTGTTGAATGTAAAACATTAATTCCCCAAGAAAGAAATTTAAAAAAATAAAAAAATAAAAGAAATTGAGAGTGAAAGGGTAGAAAAAGAGGGAGAGTGATAGAAAGATAACTGCAGCACTACTTCTCTCCTTGTGAAGCTTCCTCTGCAGTTGGGCCTTGAACCTGGGATCTAAGGCATGGTAATGTGTGTGCCCTACCAGGTGTGCCCCCAGCTAGCCCAAATCATTTTTTTTAACCAATGAAAAAATTGTGTAACATTAGGAATATGGTAAAACAACTGGCTCCCTAGACTTAGACTACAAGAACGTATACTTTGAGAATTTGAGGTTAAACTATACCTTGAAAAAGTATGCACATTTTCTGTATAGGTTGGTTAATAAATGGTGAAAATCTCTTTGTTTTGAATGTCTAAATTAATACCTTTATCACTAGCTCTGATTTCAGGAAGGGCGCTGTTTAATTTTCCATATTTGCTAAGTAACTATTGGATTGATACAATGTTGTGTAGAAGAGATAAAATAAATTTTCTCTTCTAATAAGAAATTCTTATTACTTCTAGTAGACTAACATGAAAACAGTCTGGCAAGACAAAATATAATGAGTATGAATTTAGACTGGAGGATAATGCTTATAAAACAAATAGCAAGATTTTCATTTTGTGATAGGAGTATTTTATGAAAGAAGACAATTAAGTTGAGCCTTAAAACTGACAACAATTGGAAAAGATATAAGATGTGAAAGTGCAAAATGTACTGAGTATATTATATAACATAAAATGTGTTAAAATAGGTTTGCATTTTGATTGAACTGAGGGTTGGTATAAGACTAGCTCTCTGAAAAACATAGTAAAAGATAAATAAACTCACAAAGATTTGTTAAATTGAGTTGTACTGTATAGCTTTGCTGTTGTCCTCAAAGCTTACCATGCTGTTATCTTACTATTTTTATCTTTTTACCTTCTAACTTTCTTTTATCAGATCTTCACTATGATACTTTGATGAAAATAACTGACTATGAAAACATAAACATAAAGTCAAATTAGAAAAGTAAAGTGAACATTGTCTTTTCTCCTTAATCCATACTACTTCACAGTATCCTCTGTATCAGAACTATAGTGACACAGTGCTTCCATGATTTTGTCTCAAGACAAATCTAAATTTGTCATGTGATTTGCAGAAACAGATTTTTTTTTAAATTTCCTCTGTCATTCTTTTCCAGGTCCTGTACTCCCCACTCACCCACCCCAGAGTCTTTTACTTTGGTCCAACAACAGATGAGTGGCTGAGCAAGTTATGGTATATATACACAATCAAATACTACTTGGCTATTAAAAATAGTGATTTAACTGTTTTCAGCCCATATTAGATGGAGCTTGAAGAAATCATGATAAGTGAAATAATTCAGAAACAGAAGGATGAATATGGGATGATCTCACTCACAGAAGTTGAAAAACAAGATCAGAAGAGAAAACACATGTAGAACCTGAACTAATGTTAGTGTATTGCACCAAAGAAGCAGATATTTTATAAGCTATGTGTCCCCTGCTAGATTGCTAGTTTTCACTGTTATTTAATGAAGTACTAAATAGTATTCTTAGTATTATTGTTTCACACTTCGGGGCTAACAGTTGAAAGCATTCCAGACAGTATATTTTTACATATACTAAGTTACTAGATATTTCTTCAACATTTGTAACTATTTAACCAGAAATGGAATTCATACACATTATGCTTTGATACATGCATTTATTCAATTTTATAAATATATGATACAAATTTTATTCAAATACTTACATTAACTGATTACTTAAAAGTCAAATACACAAGAAAACATAGATCCTTTAATAAAATATGTCATCTGAATGAGAAAGTAATTTCAAATATATGTTTTGTTTTGCTTTTTACCAAGAGCCAGTCAGTTAAGGAAGGAATATTTTATTCTAAAAGTTAACTTGTTGACAGAAAGTATACCCATCATAGACTTAGAAAGAATAGGAAATCTATCATGGGAGGGGATGGGATTTGGAGTTCTGGTAGTGGGAATTGCGTAGAGTTGTTCCCCTCTTATCCTATGGTTTTTGTCAGTGTTTCCTTTTTATAATAATAAAAAAAAGAAAGTCCAGCCAATGGGAATGTAAGAAAAATAATCTCCATACTTTTGAGGTTCTCTTACTTGCTCAGAAAAAAATAACTCAATTGGTCGGTTCCAAGAAGATGGCGGACTGAGAAGCCGCTAGCCGCTGAGCTCCGAACACATCTCTTGGAAACAGTAGGATTTTCTGCCTTTAGCAGGCCAGCCAATAAGAGCTCCTAGTGGTGACACCAAGGAGGTGACTATAACTTAATTTGGGTCAAGAATTAGAGTAGGGGAAAAAAATTCTTTTTTCTTACTTTTAATTTTCAAGCATACCTCCTTCCACCCCCCCCCCATAAGCAGTCCCTGGGGAACAGCTCCTAGCAGGATACCCCACACCACCAAACAGGGTGCTTTTTTGAATTCACTGATACACATTTGGGAATTTCCTTGCACTGCTCTTTAATTACAACTCTTTTTCTTATCTTCTCCCTTTTCTCTCTCATCTTTCTCTCTCTCTCTCTTTTTTTAATCTTGTCATACACTTCTTCCTTCTTCTTTGCCTTTCTGAATTTGTGAATTATTTTGGGGAAGAAATCTGACTCAGAGTGGACTCTCTATGTGTGTATCTCTGCTTTAGTTCCCTTTCCCCTCTTGTTTCCCTAGAATATACAGTGGATAGTAGATTTGCATAACTGTCTATTCTTGCTATCCTCTCTTTCTTTTCTCTTTCTTCACTGGGATTTGGTTACTATTTTTTCGCGGACTGGAGAAATTGTTTGGCTAACTAGTAATGATTAAACTACTTCAATACTTACTTCAGTTGCTACTGTAATTTTGGAGGTTGGTGAGTGCAATTGTCATAAAGGTATTTAGTACAGTGTTACTTATACTCAAGACACAACAACTGAGGAACAACAGAACATAAAAAAAAAGAAACACATAAATAAAAAAAATGGGTAGATCAAAAACAAATAAAACTGCTACTCCAATGAATGAAGACAAGAGCCCAGAAGAAACTACAAATCAGCCAGAAGTAACCATAGATAAGAAAAGTATGCAAGCAATAATAAACTTATTAATCACAGAAATGAAAACAACATTGGAAGAAAGGAATGGCAGTATTAGGGAAACAACAGTTGAGACCCCCAAGGAAAATACTGATTATCTTGAGGCAATTAGAGAACTGAAAGCTGAAATAGCTGTAATGAAGAAAGAAGCTGAGGCAAGGGAAAGCAGACTAACAGAAGCAGAAAACAGAATTAGTCAGACAGAGGATGAGTTAGAGAAAACAAAGAAAGAGGTGAAAGAGATTAAAAAGAGATTGAGAGACACTGAAAACAACAACAGAGACATATGGGATGATCTCAAAAGAAGTAACATTTGTATAATTGGCCTGCCAGAGGAAGAAAGAGAGGAAGGGGAAGCAAACATTCTAGAGGAAATAATACAAGAAAACTTCTCAGACCTGAATAACAGAAAGGATATCAAGATTCAAGAGGCCCAGAGAGTACCAAACAGAATCAACCCAGACCTGAAGACACCAAGACACATCATAGTCACAATGAGAAGAAGTAAGGATAAAGAAAGGATCCTAAAGGCTGCAAGATAGAAACAAAAAGTCACATACAAGGGAAAACCCATAAGATTATCTGCAGACTTCTCCACTCAAACTCTAAAAGCCAGAAGGGAATGGCAAGATATCTATCGAGCCCTGAATGAAAAAGGGTTTCAACCAAGGATAATATATCCTGCTAGACTTTCATTCAAACTAGATGGAGGGATCAAAACCTTCTTAGATAAACAACAGTTAAAGGAGGCAACCATCACCAAGCCGGCCCTGAAAGAGGTACTAAAAGACCTCTGATAAACAAGAACATCACTATAATACTTGCAATATATCAGAGCAAACAATTTTTTTTAGAACAATGGCACTACAATACATTAAATCCATAATATCAATAAATGTCAATGGCTTAAACTCACGCATCAAAAGGCACAGGGTGGGGGGATGGATCAGAAAACATAACCCAACCATATGCTGCTTGCAAGAATCCCATCTGTCACAACAAGATAAACACAGACTTAAAAGTGAAAGGATGGAAAACTATCCTACAGGCTAACAGATCACAAAAAAGGGCAGGAACAGTCATTCTCATCTCAGACACGATAGATTTTAAATTAAATAAAGTAATAAAAGATAGGCAAGGACATTACATAATGATTAGAGGATCAATCAGCCAAGAAGACTTAACAATTATTAACATCTATGCACCCAATGAGGGACCATCTAAATACATTAAGCATCTACTGAAAGAATTTCAAAAATACATCAATAGTAATACAATAATAGTGGGAGACTTCAATACCCCACTCTCATACTTAGACAGATGAACAAAGCAGAGAACCAATAAAGATACAAGAGAATTGAATGAAGAGATTGAGAGACTAGACCTCTTGGACATTTTCAGAGTCCTTCACCCCAAAAAGTAGAATACACCTTCTTTTCAAATCCACATAACACATACTCAAGGATAGACCACATGTTAGGCCACAAAGACAGCATCAATAAATTCAAGAGCATTGAAATCATCCCAAGTATCTTCTCAGACCACAGTGGAGTAAAATTAACATTTAACAACAAACGGAAAATTATTAAAAGACACAGAATTTGGAAACTAAACAAAATGCTCCTTAAGAACCACTGGGTCAGAGACTCACTCAAGCAGGAAATTCAAATGTTCCTGGAACAAATGAAAATGAAGACACAACCTATCAAAACATTTGGGACACAGCTAAAGCAGTACTGAGAGGGAAACTTATAGCCATACAATCACATATTAAACACCAAGAAGAAGCTCAAAAGAACAACCTTACTGCACACCTCAAGGACTTAGAGGAAGAGGAACAAAGGAACCCTAAAGCAACCAGAAGGACAGAAATCACTAAAGTTCGAGCAGAAATAAACAACATCGAAAATAAAAGAACCATACAAAAGATCAATGAAGCCAAATGTTGGTTCTTTGAAAGATTAAACAAAATTGACAAACCCCTAGCCAGACTCACCAAACAAAAAAGAGAGAAGACTCAAATTAATAGAATTGTAAACGATGCAGGAGATATCACAACTGACACAGAAATCCAGAGAATCCTGCGAAATTTCTATAAAGAACTATATGCCACCAAGCTAGCGAATCTGGAAGAAATGGAACAATTCCTAGAAACCTATGCACTTCCAAAACTGAACCAAGAAGAACTACAAAATCTAAATGCACCAATCACTGAAAAAGAAACTGAAACCGTTATTAAGAATCTCCCCAACAACAAAAGTCCTGGACCAGATGGCTTCACAAATGAATTCTACAAAACTTTCAGGAAACAGTTAATACCCATACTTCTTAAGCTATTCCATAAGATTGAAGAAACAGGAATACTCCCTTCCACCTTTTATGAAGCCAACATCACCCTGATACCAAAAGCTGATAGGGACAGAACAAAAAAAGGAAAACTACAGACCAATATCTCTGATGAACATAGATGCCAAAATATTAAACAAGATCTTGGCCAACCGGATACAGCAACACATCAAAAAGATTGTTCATCATGACCAAGTGAGATTCATCCCAGGAATGCAAGGCTGGTTCAACATCTGTAAGTCAGTCAATGTCATTCACCACATCAATAAAAGCAAAGCCAAAAACCACATGATTATCTCAATAGATGCAGAGAAAGCCTTTGACAAAATCCAACACCTTGTTCATGCTCAAAACTCTACAAAAAATGGGAATAGATGGGAATTCCTCAAGATAGTGGAGTCTATATATAGCAAACCTACATCCAACATCATACTCAATGGACAGAAGCTGAAAGCATTCCCCCTCAGATCGGGGACTAGACAGGGCTGTCCACTGTCACCGTTACTCTTCAACATAGTATTGGAAGTTCTTGCCATAGCAATCAGGCAAGAGAAATAAATCAAAGGAATACAGATTGGAAGGGAAGAAGTCAAATAGTGAGAAGTCAAGCTCTCACTATTTGCAGATGATATGATAGTATACATAGAAAAACCTAAAGAATCCAGTAGAAAATTACTGGGAGTTATTAGCCAATATAGCAAGGTATCAGGCTACAAAATCAGTGTACAAAAATCAGTGGCATTTCTTTATGCAAACACTAAATCTGAAGAAGAAGACATCCAGAAATCACTCCCATTTACTGTTTCAGCAAAATCAATCAAATACCTAGGAATAAAGTTGACCAAAGAAGTGAAAGACTTGTATGCTGAAAACTATGAGTCGCTACTCAAGGAAATAGAAACGGATACCAAGAAATGGAAAGATATCCCATGCTCATGGATTGGAAGAATAAATATCATCAAAATGAATATTCTCTCCAGAGCCATATACAAATTTAATGCAATACCCATCAAAGTTCCACCAAGCTTCTTTAAGAGAATAGAACCAACACTACAATCATTTATCTGGAACCTGAAAACACCTAGAATTGACAAAACTATCTTGAGGAAAAGAAACAGAAATGGAGGCATCACACTCCCAGACCTTAAACTATATTATAAAGCCATCATCATCAAAACAGCGATGCTGGGAAATTGTGCCAATGCAGTCACATCTGCCATGTTGTCCCCTCAGGCTACTGCTAGTTCCCTGGAGAGTTGGGACATTCTCGGAGTGCCTGTTCAGCCATGTTGTGCTCTCAGGACATTGTCTATATCCCCGCTATATCTGGAGTGCTCTGGTCACTCCTCCCCCCTCCCATTCTCATGAGAGTTATCATCCTATCCTGGAGTGCTATGGTTACTCCTCCTCCTTCTCATTCTCGTGGAAGCTACTCCTATAAAAACCCTTCGTTTTCCGCACCTCGTTTTCTTGTAGGCGCTCCACTCTGGTGTTCAGACAAAGGAAAGGGTACTGCGTGAGGCGGCCATTTTCTATACCTCCATGTGGCCCAACCTGCTTCTCTAACACCCAACTCTGAGGTGCCAGCGCGAATAAAGATTTGTGTTTCCTCTTCGCTCCAGACCCTCTCTCTCTCTTGTCTGCGGCTCGCGCACTACAACATCTGGCTCTACAACATCTGGCGCCCAACGTGGGGCAACAAAAGGCAAGATACAAAAAAAAAAAAAAGGGATAAGATAGTTCCCGCTTCCCTACACCTTAGAGTCTTTGTTAAAAGATAAGGTCTTTTTCCCCATGAATCACCCAGGACCTTCCAGATAAACGGCTGACTACCATGACAAATAATATAAAATATAATCATAAATGAATAGGAAAGATACATCCCCCAATACTCAGTTGGTCAAGGCACCAAACCTCTTTTTCTATAAAGCATTCAAATCAGATGCCCTGCTAACCACGAGAAGCAGATTGTTTATGTTTCTTCCACAGGAATCCCAGAAAAAAAACATCTGAACCCCTGCACACCCTGACATCACCCACTAGATGGCACGACTACAGTGGCACACCCCCCGAAACCCTAGATGTCACCTGACGCGATCTGAAGAATCTGATTCGCAGACTCCAAGGACAGAACCTTTTTACTGCCTGTCTGCCTTTCCTGTTTCTGCTTTGACCTGTCACGTTTTGGGGGTTCCAGCTCACTCTCTACAGAAAAGCAGAATTCCAGAGGCTGACCTTCCTCATGCAGCATTTCATCCCCTGCCATTTCTCCCCCTAGTCACCTACTTTGGACTGAGACTTCTATCGGACTTGCTGGTATACCCTTTGGACACTTTAGACAATTTTACAGCAGCTTCCTTCCCTTCACATTGCTGGTTTTTCATAGACTGACCCTGAGTAGTTCATAGACTTTACACACTGTTGCCCTGGGCATTAGATAAAAGGAAAAGGGGAGATGCTGGGAAATTGTGCCATTGCAGTCACATCTGCCATGTTGTCCCCTCAGGCTACTGCTAGTTCCCTGGAGAGTTGGGACATTCTCGGAGTGCCTGTTCAGCCATGTTGTGCCCACAGGACATTGTCTATAGCCCCGCGATATCTGGAGTGCTCTGGTTCTCCTCCCTCTCCCATTCTCACGAGAGTTATCATCCTATCCTGGAGTGCTATGGTTACTGCTCCCCCTTCCCATTCTTCGTTTTCCGCACCTCACTCGCTTGCCGGCGCTCCACTCTGGTGTTCAGATGCAGGAAAGGTTACTGCGTGAGGCGGCCATTTTCTCTACCTCCACATGGCCCAACCTGCTTCTCTAACACCCAACTCTGAGGTGCCAGCTCGAATAAAGATTTGTGTTTCCTCTTCGCTCCGGACCCTCTCTCTCTCTTCTCTGCGGCCTGCGCACTACAACATCTGGCTCTACAACACAGCATGGTACTGGAACAAAAATAGGCACACAGACCAGTGGAACAGAATTGAAAGCCCAGAAGTAAATCCCAACACCTGTGGGCATCTAATCTTTGATAAGGGGGCCCAAAGGATTAAATGGAAAAAGGAGGCTCTCTTCAATAAATGGTGCTGGGAAAACTGGGTTGTAACATGCAGAAGAATGAAATTGAACCACTTTATCTCACCAGAAACAAAAATCAACTCCAAATAGATCAAAGACCTAGATGTCAGACCAGAAACAATCAAATACTTAGAGGAAAACATTGGTAAAACACTTTCCCACCTACACCTCAAGGACATCTTTGATGAATCAAACCCAGTTGCAAGGAAGACTAAAGCAGAAACAAACCAATGGGACTATATCAAATTGAAAAGCTTCTGCACATCCAAAGAAAGTATTAAACAAACAGAGAAACCCCTCACAGAATGGGAGAAGATCTTCACATGCCAGACATCAGACAAGAAACTAATCACCAAAATATATAAAGAGCTCAGCAAACTTAGCACCAAAAAAGCAAATGACCCCATCCAAAAATGGGCAGAGGATATGAACAAAACATTCACCTCAGAGGAGATCCAAAAGGCTAAAAAACATATGAAAAACTGCTCTAGGTCACTGATTGTCAGTGAAATGCAAATTAAGACAACACTAAGATACCACCTCACTCCTGTAAGAATGGCATACATCAAAAAGGACAGCAGCAACAAATGCGGGAGAGGATGTGGGGACAGAGGAACCCTTTTACATTGCTGGTGGGAATGTAAATTGGTCCAGCCTCTGTGGAGAGCAGTCTGGAAAACTCTCAGAAGGCTAGACATGGACCTTCCATATGATCCAGTAATTCCTCTCCTGGGGTTATAACCCAAGGACTCCATAACACCCAACCAAAAAGAGGTGTGTACTCCTATGTTCATAGCAGCACAATTCATAATAGCTAAAACCTGGAAGCAACCCAGGTGCCCAACAACAGATGAGTGGCTGAGAAAACTGTGGTATATGTACACAATGGAATACTATGCAGCTATCAAAAACAATGAACCCACCTTCTCTGACCCATCTTGGACAGAGCTAGAAGGAATTATGTTAAGTGAACTAAGTCAGAAAGATAAAGATGAGTATGGGATGAATCCACTCATCATCAGAAGTTGAGTAAGAAGATCTGAAAGGGAAACTGAAAGCAGGACTTGACCAAATTGTAAGTAGGGCACCAAAGTAAAAACCCTGTGGTGAGGGGTAGACATGCAGCTTCCTGGGACAGTGGGGGGTGGGAGTGGGCGGGAGGGATGGGTCACAGTCTTTTGTGGTGGGAATGGTGTTTATGTACACTCCTAGCAAAATGTAGACATATACATCAGTAGTTAAGTAATATGAGAGGGGGAAAATCAGTTGTATGTCTCAAAGTTTCTCAAAACACAAACTGAATCTTTTTAGTATATAGGCTGTGTATTTGATATGCAGACTCTCTCAACAGCCTAGACCAAGTAGATTAGAAGCATCCAATAGCATAGCTATATACAAGATACTGGATACTGTACAGCAAACCATAACAAAAGGACTTTTCAAAGTTAACCCAATTACCAAATAATGTGATGATAACATTATCTATCGATTGTCTTTTTGAACTAACCCTAAGACAGCAGGAACCTCACATCTCCACTATAGAGCCCCTACTTCCCCCAGTCCTGGAACCCTTGGATAGGGCCCACTTTCACGTATGCATCTCACAATCCAAACCAAATAATATTGCATCTGCCAATCACAACCTAACCAACGCAACGATTGCCACCTCAACATGCTTCACCTCAGACTATGTCCAGAGACTTCACGTGTGGATTGACAACCCTTCAGCTTCATTACTCGGGTGAGACCTTTCCTTTTATAGTACACTCTAATTTCATCTCAGGTAGTTCACTTTCTAACAAAGTCCCATAACCTAGATATACACCAGTTTCTGTGAGAGAGAGCTTATGTGCACACGTATCCATAAACTACTGCAAAATATATACCTGAAAGCAGAAGTACACTAGAGTTTGCAGTGAGTACCTCCCTAACACTTCCTCTCCACTATTCCAAGCTTGGGATTCATGATTGCTCAACAAATTGTTTGGCTTCGTATGTTAACTCTCTTTTCAGTTACCAGGTTCCAGATGCCACCAGGATGCTGGCCAGGCTTCCCTGGATTGAAGACCCCACCAATGTGTCCTGGAGCTCAGCTTCCCCAGAGACACACCTTACTAGGGAAAGAGAGAGGCAGACTGGGAGTATGGACCTACCAGTCAACGCCCATGTTCAGCGGGGAAGCAATTACAGAAGCCAGACCTTCTACCTTCTGCAACCCTCAACGACCCTGGGTCCATGCTCCCAGAGGGCTAGAGAATGGGAAAGCTATCATGGGAGGGGTGAGTTATGGAGATTGGGTGGTGGGAATTGTGTGGAGTTGTACCCCTCCTACCTTATGTTTTTGTTCATTAATCCTTTCTTAAATAAAAAATTTAAAAAAAAGAAAAAATAACTCAATTATTAATTTTGCCTTGTCTATAAAATAGGAAAAACATTAATTAATCTAAGAAATATCTTTATTCCATTTAACAGGAATATAAGGGATATTTTATTTATTGCAAACAGGAGCACAGAAATTTTCTTATGGCTGATAGTTCTCATAAACTCTGGAAATTGAAATCAAAGGTTTATTCAAATCATAAACAATTGTCTTATCTGGAGAAAAAAATAGCAGTAATAGTAAAAGAAATTCAAAAATCCAAATTTATATTAAGATACACCATGGCTCTTGGTTAGAATTAGATATTTAGTATTATCCTACTGAGAGTAAGTATAATTATGTCAACCTTTAGTGACATAAAACTATGCAAATATAAATGGCTACAAATATACTAGTCATCACAATTTAAAAAATTTTTTTGAGGGAGCAGTGAGAATTCTGTAATTTTTCTCACACATTATATCTCTAGGAATATTGTTTTAAAAGTCTCCTAAGCATTTTGGATGTGCTGTTTTTAAATTCTTAGAACACAGCGTGCAACTAAAGAAGGGCTAGGAAGAAAGGGTCACTCTTTCTGAGGGAAATATGCAAGCACCACAGCTGTATGACCAAGCTGCTGCTTCCCACAAATTCTACATCTCCTCATGAGCACAGGAAGGGAAAAAAGAATTCTCTAAAACAGTAACCACATGTTACTACTGATACGGTGCCAGGAACAAAGACAGTCCTCCAGGGTTTGTTTCAAATCAATATTGATGGAGCCCTGTGGTGGGTCAAGAGAATGGCACATCTTGCTCTCAGAGTTCACAGGATTGAGAATTTTTATTCAAACCAAAAGAAAAACTCAGAAAACAAATAAGCAGCACTGGGTAGCATACCAGGAACACTAACTGTCTGACATTTTTAGAGTAATTTTAGTGAAAAAGTGGTTCACTATCTAAATTAATCTCTCATTTAAGGAAATCCCTGGGAGTCTGGGGGGCTGTGTTTGGGCAAAAGTTGATGTGGGGCATGACAAAGTCATCCCGAAGAACTAAGAGTCCTGATGAGCAACATAATTTCACTTTATTCTTTTTTCTTTTTAAGCATTGGGTTAATTACACCATTTTCTGTTGTTTTAGCAAAAATATGTCACAGTATCATGGTCAAACTAATTGTAGTTTAACACATACAAAACAGAAACAATCTACTCCTACTCTAAATAACTAATTAGCTAAAAAAAAAAATACTATGGCCCCTCTTTTAAATGATCAACTTGGTTTTACACAAACTGATATCCATGTTTACTATTCTGAATAATTATGGAATAAAAATCTTTATAAAGAAAACACTCTCATTTATATAACCATCTCTCATAATGCTTTTAGGAAGTTGATGTTAACAAACTTCTCCCTATTTATTGAATTTCAGTAGCATTGCATAAATTACACACACACACACACACACACACACACACACACACACACACACACACACACTCATATATATATGAAGAGGGTATTGCTTTACATACAAAAAACTTTCATTAGTAGTACTAGAAACTGCAGTGACAATTGCACAGAATTATTTTTACAGTTACTTAGCTCTTATTTCCTAGCTATACTAAACAAACACCTTCTGTTTATGTTTTGGATTGAATTCTTTTAATACACTCACTCTATTTCATTGAAATTTGCCCTTATTCTCTGCCTTATTTGTTCACTTTTTTCCACCCGAATAATCACAGAATTTAAATTTTGGAGAAGTTGAAAATCATTGGTAATATTGTTCTCTTTAAACAGATATGACAACTGAGATTGGAAGAGATCTAGTAAAGAGTAAAGTTAGGGGTGTACTTGGCTGAATGCATATGTTAGCATGCCCAATGACCTTGGTTTGAGCCCCTGTCCCCCACCTGCATTGAGAAGCTTCACGAATGGTGAAGCAGGTCTTCAGGTGTGTGTCTTTCTCTCTTCCTATCGCTGTTTCTCCTCTCAATTGATTTCTCGTTATCAAATAAAAAGTAGAAAGGAAAAGAAAGGAATAAAATGGCTACTTAGAGTGGTGGATTCATAGTACAGGTACTGAGCCCCAGCAATAACCCTGGTGGCAATACTACTACAAAAAAAAAAAAAAAAAGTAAGGATGCATGTAGAAATCAGACATTTCTATTCTCAGATCTGTGGTCCCCAATTTTTATGCATTTTTATATCTCATAGGGTTAATTCTGTACTGTATGATATGCTTCTTCTCTGAAAAAATGCCTAAATTGCTTCATCCATTTTTCCCTAGAAGTACTTATGACAGCCTACTGAAAAATTGCTCATATCATGCTATTGAATAATTTCCATATCATAAATTTTTCTTATGTTTTCCAGTTTTAGTCTATAGCTTGTAATTCCAGGGGTTATTTTTTTTAATTTCTTTATTAGTGGGATTAATGTTTTACATTCGACAGAAAATACAATCGTTTGTACATGCATAACATTTCTCTGTTTTCCATATAACAATACAACCCCCACCAGGTCCTCTGTCATCCTTTTTGGACCTGAACCCCTGCCACCCCACCCCAGAGTCTTTTACTTTGGGGCAATACACCAACTTCATTTCAGGTTATACTTGTGTTTTCTCTTCTGATCTTGTTTTTTCAATCTTCTGCCTGAGAGTGAAATCATGCCATATTCATCCTTCTGTTTCTGACTTATTTCTCTTAACATGATTTCTTCAAGCTCCATCCAAGATGGGCTGAAAATGGTGAAGTCACTGTTTTTAATAGCTGAGTAGTATTCCATTGTGTATATATACCACAACTTGCTCAGCCACTCATCTGTTGTTGGATTACCTGGGTTGCTTCCAGGTTTTGGCCATTACAAATTGTGCCGATAAGAACATATGTATACACAGATCTTTTTGGATGGGTGTGTTGGGTTGCAGAAGCTTTTTAATTTGATGTAGTCCCTTGGGCTTATACTCACCTTAGTCTTCTTTGTAATTGGATTCGTTTCATTGAAGATGTCTTTAAAATTTATGCAGAAAAGAGTTCTGCCAATATTTTCCTCTAAGTATCTGATAGTTCCTGGTCTAACATCCAAGTCCTTGATCCACTTGGAATTTACTTTTATGTTTGGTGAAATACAGTGGTTTAGTTTTGTTCTTCTGCATGTTTCAACCTATTTTCTCCAACACCATTTGTTGAAGAGACTCTGCTTTCCCCATTTAATAGTCTAGGCACCTTTGTCAAAGATTAGATGTCCATAGGTGTGGGGGCTTTACTACTGGGCTCTCAATTATATTCCACTGGTAAGTGTGTCTACTCATGTTCCAGTACCAAGCAGTTTTGATTACAATGGCCCTATAATACAATTTAAGATCTGGGAGAGTGATTTCTCTGGTTTTGTTCTTTCTTCTCAAGATTGTTTTGGCAATTCTAGCTCTTTTCTGGTTCCAGATAAATATTTGTAGCATTTGTTCTATTCTCCTAAAACATGTGGTTGGGATCTTGGTGGGGATAGCATTAAATTTATATATGGCTCTGGTTAGTATGCTCATTTTTAAGACTTCTTTTTTTAATACTTTATTTATTTATTAATGAGAAACACAGGAGGAGAGAAGAAAAAAAGCATCACCATGGTACATGTGCTGCTGGGGATTGAACTCAGGATCTCATGCTTGAGAGTCTGATGCTTTATCCACTGCTCCACCTCCCAGACCACAAGTAGTATATTCATCTTAATGATGTTAATTCTTCTAACCCATGAACATGAAGTGTCTTTCCACTTCCTTGTGTATTTTTCTATTTTGTTGAGTAGTGACTCATAATTTTCAGTATAGAAGTCTTTCACTTAATTGGTTAGGTTTATTCCTAGACATTTTATTGTTTTTGTCCAGAGGTTAATTATTTTGTTTTTGACTGTGTGGTTCAAACTTTAGTCTATATATTAGGACTTTCTTCTACTCACTTGAGTCCTCCTTGATCTGTTCTTTTTTTTTTTTTAATTTTATTTATAAAAAGGAAACATTGACAGAACCATAGGATCAAGAGAGGTACAACTTAGCACAATTCCCACCACCAGACCTCCTCCATATCCCATCCCCTCCCCTGATACCCTGATAGCTTGCTCTGTTCTTTTATACCTGCACAAACTGAGGCAGGTGATTCTCACTCTTTGTCCCTTTGTTCCTAGTTTAGTGTTTCCCTATGCCAATAAAGTCCCAAACTGGCAGTAATTTCCATAAGCTTTCATCAGTTATTAATGCATTGCCCTCTCTCTTCATATTCTTCTCACAGTTTTCTGTTCAAGGCCAGCCTTTAGGGCTCTGTGTTGAGTCTGTTTCCTAATGACTTCATGCATAAGGACATCTGCTCCTGAGAATCACTCTGGTCTCCACTCACTTCCTCCTTCTTTGTACTTGTGTCTCCATTCTAGTGAGTACTAAGTAATTTCATATCAGTTGTCCCTAACTGCATGTAATTGAAAATTTAGTAACATAAGTAAATATTAGACAAATCTTTACTGATCTGTTTGTGTCTCTTCCAGTTTGAAAGTTATGCTACTCTTAAATTCAGAATTCACTTCTTCCTACTTCAAGAGGAAATAACCGATGTATACGCCAGGGCATAATGTATTAGTCAAATTCTGCCCATACTACAAACTTTTGATCCTTTATTAGAATGAAATTCTGAGATTAAAGGTTACAGTCTTCTTACATAAGTAATAAAAATGTTAGCACATGGCTATCACTAGATATACTGAATGCATGATTGATTATCTGGCAAGATAAGCAGTATCAGCTTTCTCAGTTTGGTTTCAGAGAGACTAAGCTTTCTGTAAAAATGGTTTCTGAGAATAAAGGAGCAGCTATTATTAAAATTAAAACTCAGGAGAGGTAGTTTATTTTGTTAGTGTTCTGATATCACTATTTCTAGGTCTTTGTGTAGCTGTGTTGTAGTTAAAAATTTATGTGACGGTCCTGGAGATGGCTCAGCAGTCTAAGTACATATCTTACCACGAGGTCCTAAATTTAATTTCTGGCATTGCATGAGAGCATCTTCTAGAGGAACTCCATCTATGGAGGAAATATTGCTTTAGTAATTCTCCCTAAGTCTACTTCCGTCTCTTAAAATACTTAATAAGAATTGGGTTGGCAAGGTCACTCAATGGTATCATACATGCATGAGGTCCTGGATTCATTTTGTGGCACTGAATTAAAATGAGAGTTGAGAAAGTAAAAGAGCACAGAGTAATGGCAAATACAAATACATTCAGTTGACTCATAACCACGAAGTAAAATCTGTCACTGGAAAGAGATGATATACTCTTTAATCATAAATTTGTTTTAAATACACACATAGACCTAATTTAATATCCTTCAAATTGGTATTTGAGGTTTTACTTAGGATGTTTCAGTTAAGAGCTTAGAATATGTGTGATTTGAGAAAGAATATTTTAACAATAAAATAAATGTGTAAAATTTTGTTTTCTCTTTTTTTATGTTCTAGAATTGTTTTACTGAAGCATTATAATGTCCATTGGAATACTAAAATTTTTGAAATCTGTTGAGGTAAATAATTTTTATTTTACCAAATGTTTATCAGATATGCATAGACATGTAACTCTTGAATCCATAAATCAGCTTTTCACATAATACTTGTTTGAGGAATACTAAATAAATTGTTTAATATACCTAAAATAGACCTACGGGTTTTCTCCAAAATGGAAACCCCAAATCTCATCCGCTATATTCTTGCCCTTAGATTCTTGATTATTTGACAATTTGTTCTGTTTTATTTCTTTTTTATCTCTGTTATTTATTTATTTATCTATTTATCCTTATATTACAGAATTATATGTCAACAGGGGTTTGAATCCACACCATCTCTACAGCCAGAGTTCTGAATCTTCACTCTTCCCACGGCAATCCACCACAGTTCTCTTAAGGTTGTAGACATGGGCCAACTATCATCTCTACAACTATCTGTCCACATTTATAGATAGTTGCCCTTTTATTTATTTATTTTACCTCAAGGTTATTGCTGGAGCTCAGTGTCTGCACTATGAGTCCACTGCTCTTGGAGGCTATTTTCCCCTTTTGTTGCCCTTGTTGTTTATCTTTGTTGTTATTATTATTGTTGCTATTGCTGTCGCTGTTGTTGGATAGGACAAAACCAAATAGAGGACGGGAAGACATTGATGGGGAGAGAAGAATAGACACCTGCAGACCTGCTTTACTGCTTGTGAAGTGACCCCCCTGCAGGTGGGGAGCCGAGATCCTTGCTCTGGTCCTTGCACTTCTTGCCACATGCACTTAACCCGGTGCGCTACCACCTGGTCCCAGTTGCCCTTTTTTTTTTTTTTTTTTTCTGATTCAATCCTCTCTTCTTCCCCTCCAAGCCACTCATGACAACATAACTTCCTCCATATGTCCCTCTCCCTTTCCTTCTCTCTCTCTGGGTGATGATGGAGCTGGAGTGCACAGTCCTTTTATCTTCATCCTATCACTTCTCCCCCACTGGGAATATGGCTCCAGGTTGTTTATGGGGAGCAGAAGGTAGGAGTTCTGGATTCTGTAGCTGCTTCTCCCATGAGCATGGGCATTGACAGGTTGATCCATACCCCCAGCCTGTTTCTTTCTCTCCCTAGTGGACCAGAGCTCTGGAGATTCAAGGGTCCAGGACACATTGGTGAGTTCATCTGCCCAGAGTAGTCGGGATGGAGTCATGGTAGCTAGCATCTGTAACTTGGTGTCTGGAAGGTAGCATAACCAGATTTGAAGAGTTGAGAGGCTGACTTCTCAGGCTTGATATCACTGGTTACAGTCCACAGTAGGATTTCAGTTCTGCTTTATATCTTAATGCTTTTTCAGCCACCAAACTGCAGATGCTACCATGACACCAACCTGACTTCCCTCGGCAGATGAACTCACCAATGTGTTCTAGACATATGCCTCCTCAGATCCCTGACCCCTTAGGGAAACAGAGAGAGAGAGAGACTTGGAGTATAGATAGACCTGCCAATGCTCATGTCCATTGGAGAAGCAATTACAGAAGCCAGACTTTTCACCTTCTGTACTTCGTAAAGATCCTTGTTCCATGCTGCCAGAGGGATAAAGAAAAGGAAAGCTTTCAAGGGAGGAAATAGGATAAGGAGTTCTGGTGGTGGGAACTGTGTGGGATTATACCCCTCTTATACTATAGCCTTGTCGATATTTCCCTTTTATAAATAAATTAAAATATTAGTCTTAAATAAAATAAGTGCTATATCAAATACTTAAAAAAAGTTTCATGGCCTGGGAAGTGGCACAGTGGATAAAGAGTTGGACTCTCAAGCATGGGGTCCTGAGTTCCATCCCCTGAAGCACATGTATCAGAGTGATGTCTGGTCTTTCTCTCTCCTCCTATCCCTCTCATAAATAAATAAATAAATAAATAAATATTTTTAAAAAGTTTCCTGAATGTTAAAGGACATACATATAACCTGAAATTTTGCTAAATGTGGATTCCTATTTAATAAATCTAGATTCGTATTAGATTTTTATTTCTAATAAACTATGAAGCTATACTGAATATGCTGGTATTTAGGTTGTTAAGATAGTAGACTGCTGAGTCAATGGATGAGTTCTGAAACCAGTGAGCCATCATATACCATTATTGTTATCATTCCAGGGCGAGGATCAAATAGTAGATTAAAACTAGAGGTTAAGGATCTGCCTAGAGGTTAACCTAGAGGTTAAGGTCATGTGATCAGAGAGCAGATGTTTTGATAATTTCACACTTAACCACAGTTTTAGTTATATTAAATATTTATAGACACAAACATTGGCTGAATTGTGTTTCCTCCAAAGTGATATTCAACTGTTAATTCTTAGTATTTTTTAATGTGATCTCATTCAGAAACAGTCTTGGGAGATGTAATCAAGTTATGATGAGGCCATACTAGAGTAAGATGGGCTCTAATTCAATGACTGATATTTTATGAAAAAAAAGCATTTTAAATACAGATACACAGTGAAGAAGCAAAGATAATAATAAAGACAGATTTTAGAATGTTGCATTGAAAAGACATGAGATACCAAGGTTATTGACAATTTCTAGAAGTTGAAGAGGCAAGGAAAGATTCTTCCTTAAAACTTTTAGGAGTGTAGGCTTTCTGACACTTTCATTTTAGTTTCCACAGCTGTAAGACAATAAAATTCTATTATTTTAATCAACACAATGTGCTACTTTGTTAGGTAGCCAACGGAATCTTATAAACACATTTTCCTTTTTTTTTTTTAAGAAATAGATTTTATTAATTCAATCATAAATGAGAGAGAATTTAGAGCACTGCTCTGACATATAAGGCATCCTCAGAAATGCAAGTCCTGTGTTCTACCAGCTGAGTTATTTCTCCTTCTGCTCTATGTGAATTTTCTACAGGGTTATTTTCTTAATTAATTAATTATTCCCTTTTGTTGCCCTTGTTTTATTGTTATAGTTATTATTGTTGTTGTTATTGATGTCATCGTTTTTTGATAGGACAGAGAGAAATGGAGAGGAGGGGATACAGAGAGGGGGAGCTTGTGAGGTGACTCCCCTCAGGTGGGGAGCCAGGGGCTCGAACCCAGATCCTTACACTGGTCCTTGTGCTTTGTGCTGTACATGAAATTTCTAACTAATCTACCAATGAAGTAATATATGAATATTATTAAAAATGAAACACAGATGACATACATAAGGAATTTGAGTATTTGTATAAGTTATTTAAAAATGTGGAAATTTAGGACTACAGAGACAACAACTACCTTCACATAACTGGTAAGTGGGATGTAGGAACAAAAACCCAGGTATCTTTTTCCCATTCTATGTCTTTTTTATGTTGCATATATATAAAAGAAACATGTGCTCGGTAGAGATAAACTAGAAAAAAGCCAGCTTTTACTCATGATTTTATTTTACTGCATTAATCAAGCAGATTTTGTGCTTTTCTGGAAAATAACACATCAATTTTTTATTGTCCAGTATCCAATTACCTATCAAGCCTAATCCCTGGAATGAGAAACTATGTTAATACACCAGAGGCACTGACCCTTTTTCAGGCATTGTTATTTTCACTTTTCCAGACTCTCACATAAAAATAGCTTTTAAATTGTGTGTGTGTGTGTGTGTGTGTGTGTGTGTGTGTGTGTGTGTTTTAATGTCACTGTTTGGACAATTGAGACTCTACAAACTTAAAAGCTCCTTTAGGTGTAACTAAAAAACTTTAAAAAAAAAGGAAAGAAAGAAGAAAGCACTGTTAACACAGCACAACTGGAAACTGTACAAAACTGACAAGCTGAGGAGGAAATTGTATTTTCCCAGAGCTCTGTTATTTTGCTTGACTTTTAAAGGTCTAATGCTTGTAAAAGATGCTACAATGGCTTATTCATTTGACACACTGCCAAAAATGCATAGAATATTTTAAAAATTACATATGAGTAGAAATGTGAGAATATATTTATTCACAGATAAGAGGCTTAAAACAGGAATTTTCCCTTTATCTTTTACTTTTGGTGGGACATGGGAAAGAGGTCTGTGTAAGTCGACCTTTGTGCTTTCGTTTCTTATATCAAATATTCTACAAAATCTGGATTTCTTAAAAGTATATACTAAAATGGGAACATTAAGAGGCTATATTTAACTTACAGTCACATAACTTTTCAGTTAATCATTTCTAGAATATTAATATTGATATCAGATAACTCTCAAAAATCTCCTAAAATCCAGTGGCCTACTAAACTTATTTCTCCTCAAATTTTTCATAATTCCCATTCTCCTCTCCCCTCCTCTCCTTTCATCTCCTCCCTTCCCCTCCCCTCTCCTCCCCTCCCCTCTCCTCTCTTCTTCTCTCCTTTCTCCCCCTCCTCTCCCTTCCCCTCTTCTCCTGTCCTTTCCCCCCAACCCCCGATTTATGTCATTCGTACTGTTTTCTAAGTCGAGAACTGAAGCCTATAGTAAAACAGATTCAGTTTTTCCCAGAAAGAAAACATTAACCAAGATGAAGAAAAAATAGAGAAAGGAGATTGTTGGTATGCATGAGACCCCTTCTGTTTCATTTGGTTTAAATCCCCCATGCTTAACACTATTCTATTTACATAACCACTGCATTCTATTTACATAACCACTGTTAACAAGCACCACCCTCCCTCCAGGGCATTGGTGGTTCAGTGATAGGATTCTCGCCTGCTCCGCCCCCTCCTTGTCACACTCTGATTTTCACCAGTCACTTTTCTCTCCACCCTCTCTATGTCACATCCTGTTTCCACTCTACTTGGCAAGTATATATAAAGACAGCATTGTGAGTTTTAGGGTACCTTTAGTTTAGCTTAGCTCGGCTTAGATTATACTGTGTCTCTGCATGAATAAAGAGATACTGCCTACAGCTCAACCATGAGTCCCTGGTCGTCTGTTACCCGCCCGTGAAGCCAGCCCAGCGAAAACAACATAGCCCATTGAAAACAACAGAAGATCAAGAAGTGTTAGTGTATTTTGAATCCTATTGTCTGACTTACATTAGACATGCTGCCAGCTTTCTTTTAGATCTACATTGACTTATTATATTTCTAAGGCATGCGGGTGAATGTTTTATTTATTTAATCAATTGAGCATCTTTCAAACATCAAAGTATGTCTTTTTATTTTCTTACAGTCAAAACACAAAATTCTATCTTAAACATGATCTAAGTCAAATGAGTCATTTTCACATTAAACTACACTGTCTGCTTTTTCAAGATTAATTCTATGTCTGTTTCTTTCAACAAATGATACCAGCATATATGACCTCATAGTATAACTATGCTTAAAGTTTAGAAGGTCTATAGGTTACACATAGCAAATCATATTGTATTACTCTAGCAATTAGTTCTTAGGGACCACTGAGTGGGAGGATATACAGGGGACTTTGTGGTTATCTTTGAAAGGATAGTCTGGGTTCAAATGACTGTGTTTTAAACTCCTAATCTACGAACCCTGTTGCCAACAAACACCAGCAAATCATAAATGAACTACAAACTGATTTGAATAACAGAATAAGGAGATTGCATGGAATCTCTGAAAGTTACTTGATACTGACACAATTCATAGGCAAGTTCTGCTTAAATTGGACAAACAAGTCCCTGATTTGATTTTCAAACTGTTCTGGAACTGAATTATTTTGAGATTCATATAAAGTCCCCAGGAATAGTGAATTGCTGGCTAATTTGCACTGTTATCAATTTGCTTTATTTTTAAATTATATTATATGTAATAGCAGAGAGATAAATTGAGAAGAGGGGTATAGAGAGGAGGACAGGCAAAGAGACACTGTTTGCAGCAAGGTTACTAAAAGATGGCTTAAAAGTTTTTTATTAGAAATAAAATTAAATATTTTGCTAAGAGCAAGAGTTTTACACACATCATCATTTTTGTTCATATGTTACTGCAGCACTGTTTCAATGCTCATAAACTTGCCCTCTACAGGTGGGGACCAGGACATTGAACCCAGTACCTTGAACATGGTAACATGGGTACTCTCAATCAATCAAATACACCACTGTCCAGCTCTTGTTTTTTTTTTTTTTTTTTTTGCCTCCAGGGTTATTGGCGAGGCTCGGTGCCTGCACTACTAATCCACTGCTCCTGGAGGCCATTTTTTCCCTTTTGTTACCCTGGTTATTTTAACACTGTTGTGGTTATTATTATCATTGTTATTGATGTTGTTGTTGTTGGATAGGACAGAGAGAAATCGAGAGAGGAGGGGAAGACAGAGGGGGAGAGAAAGACAGACACCTTCAGAACTGCTTCACTTCCTATGAAGCGACTCCCCTGCAGGTGGGGAGCTGGGGGTCGAATCCGGATCCATCTGCCTGTCCTTGCGCTTTGCGCCACTGCCGCTTAGTCCACTGCGTTACCACCGGACCCCCTGTTTTTTTTTTTTTTTGGTACCATACAATGAACTATTTTTTCTCTAAAGTAGTGATTCTGAAATCGAGTGGCATTATTACAGGAATTGAGAGAGCTTTAAACAAATAAGGAAAAAAGAAAAAATGATACTCAAAACCTCTCTGACCACTGTTCTTTTTTTTTTTTCCTAACCAGAGCACTGCTCAGCTCTTGTTTATGGCAGTGCAGGGGACTGAACCTGGAACTTTGGAGCCTCAGGTAAGAAAGTCTCTTTGCATAACTGCTATGCTATCTACCCCTGCCCTTGTCTAATATTTTTAATTTAAGGCCTTTGCTCATGACAAATGCTTAATCGATAGTACTTCTATCAATTATATCAGTGAATTGCAGTAGGATTGTACAATGATTATAATAGTTTTCAGCCTAATTTCTTTTTTTTAATTTATTTTTATTTTTTATATTTATTTATTTTCCCTTTTTTTGCCCTTGTTTTTATTGTTGTAATAGTTGTTGTTATTTATGTCATTGTTGGATAGGACAGAGAGAAATGGAGAGAGGAGGGGAAGACAAAGAGGGGGAGAGAAAGGCAGACACCTGCAGACCTGCTTCACCGCCTATGTAGCGACTCCCCTTGCAGGTGGGGAGCCAGGCGCTCAAACCGGGATCCTTACGCTGGTCCTTGTGCTTGGAGCCATCTGTGCTTAACCCGCTACATTACCGCCAGAGTCCCTCTGCCTAATTTCTTAAAATTTGAAGATGTTCTACTTTAATATTACTCGTATCTTTATGAAGAGGTTCCAATAAAACAACCAAGTGATTGTTTTAAAATGAATCAGTTCATATTACTACCTTAATTCAAAACAATTCAAATACTTCCAATAATTCAAAACCAATTTTACTGAGAGATTGTTGTGATCTACCTTAATTTTAGTAGGATCACATCTTCTACTTTTTTTACATGTGCTGTCCTCCCACTGGATTTATAGCTGTTTTTTTGAACATGTCAAGTTGAGTGGCTCTGCCAAGAAAACTGCTCCCTAGATTTTCACAGGCTGGATTCCTCACTTTTATCAGACTTTCTTATACTCAAATGTCATCTCAGTGTAGACATTCTTTGTCCAAAACAACGCCTTTTCTTTTTCATAATTACTTTCCATCTAGTTATTCTCACTTACTGTAATTGTCAGTAGTTAGTACAAACCAAGCATCAGAAAGTATTTTTTAAGCCACAGAGTAGTATTAAATAAGGTTTTCATGTCATAAAGTCTCTGTCACAAATATTCAGTGTTGCGTATAATGCAAGAGCTGACAGAGACAATATGTAAACAAATTAATGTGACTGTGACTTTTTTTTTTTCTGCCATTAGGGTTACTGCTGGAACTCCATGACTGAACAATGAACCTACTGCTCCTGCAGACTATTTTCCCTTTTTATTTTAACTTGATAGGACAGAAAAAAATTAAGAGGGGAGGGGTATACAAAGAATAGAAAGACACCTGCAGCCCTGCTTCACCACTTGTGAAGTTTCCTTGATCCTACTCTCAAGGGTGCAAAGCAGGCATTTGATCTCTAGCTCCACCCCTCCACCATGCAAAATATAAACAAAGCAAAGCCCAGGTTATTTCTGGCCAGCAATAAGCAGCATAATAAATGTGCAAATAGAAATATAGCAGAAAGAAAATACTAAATATCCCAAATCAGGCAGATAAAATGAAAGAGAAAGACCCCAAGAAAATACAGATATAGAGGAACTACCAGAAAAAGACTACAAAAGCTCATTATGATGCAGCTATCAAAAACAATGAACCCACCTTCTCTGATCCATCTTGGACAGAGCTAGAAGGAATTATGTTAAGTGAACTAAGTCAGAAAGATAAAGATGAGTATGGGATGATCCCACTCATCAACAGAAGCTGAATAAGAAGATCTGAAAGGGAAACTAAAAGCAGGACCTGATCAAATTGTAAGTAGGGCACTAAAGTAAAAACCCAGTGGTGAGGGGTAGACATGCAGCTTCATGGGCCAGTGGGGGTTGGAAGTGGGCGGGAGGGATGGGTCACAGTCTTTTGGTGGTGGGAATGGTGTTTATGTACACTCCTAGCAAAATGTAGACATATAAATCAGTAGTTAATTAATATGAGAGAGGGAAATCTATTGTATGTCTCAAAGTTTCTCAAAAGACAAACTGAATCTTTTTAATATATAGGCTATGTATTTGATATGCGGACTCTCTCAAAAGCCTAGACCAAGTAGATTAGAAGCATCCAATAGCACAGCTATATACAAGATACTGGATACTGTACAGAAAACCATAACAAAGGGATTTTTCAAAGTTAACCCAATTAACAAATAATGTGATGATAATATTAACTATCGATTGTCTTTTTGAACCCTAAGACAGCAGGAACCTCACATCTTCACTATAGAGCCCCTACTTCCCCCAGTCCTGGAACCCTTGGATAGGGCCCACTTTCCCGTATGCATCTCCCAATCCAAACCAAATAATATTGCATCCACCGATCACAACCCAACCAAAGCAACGATTGCCACCTCAACATGCTTCACCTCAGACTGTATCCAGAGACTTCACGTGTGGAATGACAACCCTTCAGCTTCATTACTCGGGTGAGACCTTTCCTTTTATAGTACACTCTAATTTTATCTCAGGTAGTTCACTTTCTAACAAAGTCCCATAACCTAGATATACACCAGTTTCTGTGAGAGAGAGCTTATGTTCACACGTATCCATAAACTACTGCAAAATATATACCTGAAAGCAGAAGTACACTAGAGTTTGCAGTGAGTACCTCCCTAACACTTCCTCTCCACTATTCCAAGCTTGGGATTCATGATTGCTCAACAAATTGTTTGGCTTCGTATGTTAACTCTCTTTTCAATCACCAGGTTCCAGATGCCACCAGGATGCTGGCTAGGCTTCCCTGGATTGAAGACCCCACCAATGTGTCCTGGAGCTCAGTTTTCCCAGAGACACACCTTACTAGGGAAAGAGAGAGGCAGACTGGGAGTATGGACTGACCAGTCAACGCCCATGTTCAGTGGGGAAGCAATTACAGAAGCCAGACCTTCTACCTTCTGCAACCCTCAACGACCCTGGGTCCATGCTCCCAGAGGGCTAGAGAATGGGAAAGCTATCATGGGAGGTGGTGGGTTATGGGGATTGGGTGGTGGGAATTGTGTGGAGTTGTACCCCTCCTACCTTATGTTTTTGTTCATTAATCCTTTCTTAAATAAAAAATTTTAAAAAAAAGCTCATTATGAGGACTCTACTAGAATATAAGCAAAGTATGGAGAAGCACACTCAAGAGCTGAAAGAATATTTCAAAAGGAGTTAGGGAACACAAAATAAGAGCTTCGAACAAAATTCTCTAAGAAAATAGAAATCATGAAAGAACTATAATCAGAGCGTTTTAAGAAATTAGAAAATATGAAAAGAGAATTTAAAAGTTCACTAAGCAGTTAGAAAGCACGAAAGAAAAGTTCAAACAGGGTTGCAGGGAGTGAAAGACACTTTGAGTGCAGTACAAGCTCAGGTAGAAGGCTTAGGAAGTAGACTCACTCATGCAGAAGAAAGAATATCTAATCTAGAAGGTATAATTAGTGAATTCAGTTCAAAGATGAGGGAGAGGAAAAGTTTAGAAAGAATGAATCAACTCTTTGTGAAATTGCAGACTCCATCAAACCACTGAAGGTACAAATGATAGGAATTTCTGAGAAAGAAGGCAGGGTGAAAGGAACAGAGACAATATTCAGGGAAATCTTAGCTGAGAATGTTCCTAACTTAGGCAATCCTCAGAACATAGTCTTTTCAGAGGTAGAGCAAAATGACCAACACCAAAGCATATCATTGTAAAACTATCAAAACTCAATGGCATGGAAAATTTTTTTCAGTCTGTGAAGGAAAGAAAATAACTTACATACAAAGGTAGAGTTATGTGGCTTTCATCAGACTTCTGTTCACAAATCTAAGAAGCAAGGGGAGACTGAAATGACATATTTAAAGTGAGGGAATTCCAGCCAAAGATCTTGTATCCTGCAAAATTATCCCTCAGATTACAAGAGAGAAACAAAGTTCTTCTCAAATATCCAAAAGCTAAAGGAATTTTCCATCACTGACCCCACCTTACAAGAGATATTGAAAGGAGTTCTAAAAGAAAAGGGGAAACACAAGAATAGACATTTTAAGCAAGAAATATTCTAGTATATGAATATCCATAGATTAGAATTAAGAACATAATAAAAGTAGGAAAGAACAATAAAGCAAGAAATGGGAGGGAATTAATGAACAAAGAGATTCTATCAGATGTTAATCAAAACCAACTTATAAAAGAGTTTTTTAAAGATACATTATGTTATTTATTACACTTGTAGTAACCACAACAAAACAAGGAACAGAAATTTAAAGAAAGTACAAGAGAAATCAGTGAGGAACTCATTACAGTAACGCATTCACACAAAATGAAAAATAGAAACGATTTTCAAAGTATCAGCAATTTAAAACAAACTAAAAAATCAGAATGGACGTAAGTAAACCATATATATCAATAGTCACCTTAAATGTGAATGTGAATGGCCTAAATTCACCTGTTAAAAGACTTAGGGTAGCTAAATGGATTAAAGAACAGGATCCATTCACAATATGCCTACAGGAAACACACATCCAAAAAAAAAAAAAAAAAAAGACAAACAGAAGGTTAATTTGAGAGGCTGGAGCAATATGTTCCAAGCTAATAATTAAGAAAAAAGGTAAGGGACAAATATTCTGTTCTCAGATAAAATAGAATTTCCGGTAAATAAAGTAAGTAGCGATAAAGAGGGACACTACAGAATGGTCAGAGAATTAATCCAATAAGAAGACATAACCATTATTAATATATATGGCCCAAACTCAGTTACTCCCAAATATATAAAGAACAAATACATACTGACCTTAAGGGAGACAATGACAGCAACACAGTAATAGTAGAAGATCTTAACACACCACTAACAGCAAGAGACAGATCATCTGGACAAAAAATCAACAGGGAAATAGTGGTCTTAAATGAAACCATAGACAATATGGACCTATTAGATATAACATAACTTTTTATCCAAAGAAAAAGTAAATACACATTCTTCTCAAGTACACATGGAACATTCACAAGGATTGGCCATGTGTTGGGCCACAAGAACAACCTAAATAAATATGTAAATATTAAAATTATAAAATGCATCTTCTCAGACCATGATGGTCTGAAGCTAGAAGTAAACCACAAAAAGAAAAGAAACTGCTGCAAAATCTGAAGATTAAACAACATGCTTCTGAACAATACATGGGTCATTGAAGAGCCCAAAAAAGAAATTAAGAATTACCTCAATACCAGTGAATATGAAACCAGTTATGAGACCCAGTGGGATTCAACAAAAGCAGTTCTGAGAGGTAATTTTATAGAAAGAGAGGTTCACATTAATAAAGTAAACGAATAACCAGTAAACTATCTAAAAACCTAACTGAAACAACTATAAATGGAACAACATACCTAACAGTCATAGGGAGAGAGGAAACAGTTAAAATCAGAGCAGAAATCAATGAAACAGAATACAAGAAGACCATTGGGAAGAATAATGAAACTAGGAGCTGGTTCTTTGAAAGGATAAATAAAATAGATAGACCATTAATTATACACACTAAAAGAAAAACAGAGAAAGCTATGGTAAAGTCACTCAGGAATGAGAGAGGAAATACTACAACTGAAGAGGCAGAGATACAAAGGATTATGCAAAAACTATTAGGGATATCTATATAGCAATAAAATTGGACACATTCTTAGAGTCATACCAACTGCCAACCCTGACTCAAGAGGCAGCAGATAAACTTAACAGGCCAATAAAGAAATTGAAACAATAATTAAAAACATCCCCAAGAACAAAAGCCCAAGGGGAGTCGGGCGGTAGCGCAGTGGGTTAAGCGCACATGGTGCAAAGCGCAAGGATGGGTAGAAGGATCTTGATTCGAGCCCCTGGCTCCCCACCTCCAGGGGAGTCGCTTCACAAGCGGCAAAGCAGGTCTGCAGGTGCTTATCTTTCTCTTCCCTTCTCTGTCTTCCCCTCCTCTCTCGATTTCTCTCTGTCCTATTCAACAATGACATCAATAACAACAATAATAACCGCAACAAAAGGGAATAAATAAATATAAAAAAATTAAAAAGAAAAAAAAACAGAACAAAAGCCCAGGTCAAGATGGCTATACTAATGAATTCTATAAGGCATTCAAAGAAGAAATAACATCCATCCTCCTCCAATTTTTCTAGAAAAGTAAACAAAACCAGAAAAATAGAAGAGGGAAAACTCCCAAAACCATTCTACGAGGCTAATACCACTCTTATCCCCAAAGTAGTAAAGGAATCCATATATCCCCGATGACCATTGATGCAGGGGTCTTCAACAGAATCCTGGTTAACTGAATCCAACAACATGTTAAGACCAAGACCAAGTGGGATTTATCCCTGAGAAACAGGGATGGTTCAACATCCTCAAATCAATCAATGCAATCCACATATCAAAAAAATAAAGATAAAAATCACATGATTTTACCAATTAACACAGAAAAAGCATTTGACAAGGTCCAACATCCATTTATGATAAAGGCCCTCAAGTAACTGGTAGTGGAAGGAAAATTCCTCAACATAATAAAGGTTACATATAACAAACCCATGGTTAACATTATACTTTACTGGGAAAAACTGAAAGCTTTCCCCTTCAAATCAGGAACTAGATAAGGTTATAAACTCACCATTTCTATTCAACATAATCTTAAAAGTCTTCATCATTACAATCAGGCAAAAAAGATATATCAAAGGAACACAAATTGGAGAGGATGATGTTAAATTATCACTATTTGCAGATAATATGTTGATATATTTGGAGGGCCCCAGAAACTCTGCCAAAAAAAATCTACTAGAAATCATCAATAAATTCAGTAAAGTAGCAGATTACAAATTCAATATCCACAAACCAGTGGCATTTCTCTAAATGTAATATAGGCTAGAAGAAAAGGAACTAAAGGAAGCAATCACATTTACAATTGATTCTAAAAAGATAAAATACCTAGGAATAAATCTAACAAAGGAGGTGAAGGACTTCTTTAAGGGAAACTATAAAATTCTGTTGAAAGAAATAGAGGATGACACAAAGAAATGGAAGAACATTCCCTGTTCATGGGCTGGAGGAATAAATATCATTAAATGGCAATTTCTGTCAAAAAAATCTCTATATTTAATGAAGTCTCTATTAAATTCCCAATGACATATTTTAAGGAAATTGAACAACTTAACCCAAAAGTTTGTGTGGAACTATAAAAAAGCACTCCTGAGAAAAAAGAAGAAAAATGGAGATATCACAATATCTGACTTCAGTTTATACTACAAAGTAAAAGTAGTTAAAACAGTGTGGTACTGGAACAAAAATGGACATATGGACCAATGGAATAGGACACAGAACCCAGAACTAAACCCACAGAGGTATAAGTACCTTACATAAGACAAAGAGGCCAAAACTTCCCAATGGGGAAATGAAGGTCTATTTAATACATGGTGCTGGAGAACTGGACAGCTACATGTAGAAAAATGAAACTAGACCACCAAATGACACCAGGGTCTGGTGATGGCAGACCTAGTTAAGTGCACACCTTACAGTGCATAAGGACCCAGGTTCAACTCCTGGTCTCCAACTGTAGGGGGAAAGCTTTACAGGAGGTGAAGCAATGCTGAAGGTGTCTGTTTGTCTCTTTCTTTCTTTATCCTCCTTCCCTCTAAACGTCACTCTGTCTTATCAAATAAAATAGAGTTTTTTAAATAAAAGGCCTTTAAAAGAAAAGTGAAAAAAACTAATACCATAGATCTGAGCTCACTTTCTGTGGTCATGAGTAGGAGCATTCCAAGCTGCCCCAATTTCAGGACCTATCTTCCTCAGGAGGAAGATAGAAAATGCTGTCCACAGGGATTCAGAGGTCACATAGGCTCCTAAGCTGAATATGTGCCCCAGATCAGATCAAATCTATGGGGTTTACAGTCAACAATACTTATACACCTTTCCCATATTTGAGAGCTACTTTCTTCCCTGATCCAGCTTTCTGGTCCTTTTTCCAGTCATGACATCATCTCCCCAGAAAATAACTTGGATACACCTGCATATCAGATGCCAGGCTCAGGAAAAAAAAAATAGAAAAAGAAACTAGTATAGTCACGGGCCCTTTGAAATATAACTAAAATAGGACTACTAACTACCTACAAAACAGAGACCCCCCCCCCAACTCTTCATCTGAACTATTCCAGCCTTTAGGTTCATGATTAGTCAACAATTTGGCTCTTTATGTTAACTCTTTTTCAGCCACCAGGTTCCAGATACTAACATGATGCCAACCTGGGCAGATGACCCCACCAATGTGTCCTGGATACCCACTTCCTCAGAACCCCGCCCCACTAGGGAAAGAGAGAGACAGACTGGGAGTATGGATCTACCTGCCAACACCTCCATAGGTGTTGAAATTAAAGAAACCAGACCTTCCACCTTCTGTACCCCATAATGACCCTGGGTCCATACTCCCTCAGGGTTAAAGAATAGGAAAGCTTTCATGGGAGGGGAGGGGATATGGAGTTCTGGTGGTGGGAATTGTGTGGAGTTGTACCCCTCTTATCCTATGGTTTTTGTCAGTGTTTCCTTTCTATAAATAAAAATTAAAAAAAAAGTAATACCATACACCAAAACTAGCTCCAAAGGGATCAAAGATCTAGATATTAACCTAAAAGTGTAAAATACATAGAAGAACATATTGATAAGATATTTCATGACATAAACATGAAAGATGCTTTTGGAGATTCCAACCTATAGGCAAATGAAACAGAAACAAGATGAAATAAATGGGACTGTATCAGATTTAAAAGCTTCTCTACATCAGTATAAAATTCTATAAGGATAAACCAAAAATCTAGCAACTAGAAGAACATACTTGCACACCATATTTCAGACAATCAGTTGATATCGAACACTTATATAGAACTTATACAGCTCAAGGGAAAGAAAAAAAACAACCCAGTAAAAAAGTGTGCAGAAGATATAAATAGTTCTCTAAAGAAGAGATACAAACGGTCCACAGACATATGAAGAAATGCTCCAATTTACTCATCACCAGTGAAATGCAAATTAAAACCACATTTAGGTACCACATCACACCTGTGAGAATGGCCTTCATCAGCAAAACAGGAGAGAATAAATGTTGGAAAGGATGTGGAGAGAAAGGAACTCTATATTGCTGGTGGGAATGCAAACTGGGATAGCCACTATGAAAAACAGTAGGTAGAATCCTTAAAGAAATAACCAGTGGGAATACCTTATGATCTCACTGTTAAGCATTTATCCAGAAGAGATAGTAACAATCATTTTAAGGGATATATGTACTCCATGTTCACAGCTGCACTATTCACAATTGCCAAAATATGGAATAAACCAAAATGCCCTCAACAAGTGACCAGATAAAAAATTTATGGGAAAAACAGTCAACAGAGTGCTACTGAGCAATAAAAAAATTGTGTCCTTTGTGATAAAATTGGAGATTATGCTTAGTGAAGTAAGGAAGTAAAAGACAACTATAGGATATTTCACTCATATGTGGAATTTAGAGAACTGAACTTGAAAACAGAGAAACAAGCAAAAAGTCAATTCATATCCAAGACTCTGGACAACTAGTGGTTATCACGGGGGCTTGGAGGGTAGGGGAGACACAAATCTTTGATGGTAGGAAAGGTGTGAATTTATAATCTTATTAATTTATAATCTTACAAATAATTTAATTTAACATGTTAGTGGGGGAAACAGATTTAATACTTCACATTTTCTAACACCTAGACCATAGCTCTGAGTATATATATTTTCTTTAGCCTAAGTATTTAATGTTTCAGATTCGTAAGATGGTAAAATTCTGATTCTGGGATTATATTATTTAAGGGGTTCTAAAAATATATTTGTATATATAATTTTTTTAGATACCTACAACCTTAATCTTGATAGATCAAAAGCATTTGACTCTGTCAGTATCTAAGATATGATGATTAGTAGGTGCCCCTAAAGGGCACAAAGCATAGTGAGGTCAAGTATATTAAAGTAGGTCCTAACCATTGGATTTTAATTTTTATTTATAAAATGGAAATATTGACAAAACTAGAAGATAAGAGGGGTATATTTCCACACAGTTCCCACTCCCAGAGCTCCATATTCAATCCCCTCCCTTGATAGCCTTCCTATTCTTTATCCCTCTGGGAGTGTGGATCCAGAATCCTTGTGGAGTGCAGAAGGTGGAAGGTCTGGCTTCTGTAATTGCTTCTCCAGTGAATATGGGCATTGAAAGGTCAATCCAAACTTCCAACCTGTCTCTCTCTTTCTCTAGTTGGGCAGGGATCTGGGGAGGCAAGACTCCAAGACTCATGGTGTGATCCTCTGCCACTGGATTTTTATACAAAAACACCTCACCCCCAACTAACTTGGTTATAGTAACAGTTAACAATTGCTATTTAAAACTCTTTCTATGGCTACAAGAAGCTCTTACCATTCTCTTTAAGATACTTATTTTTCCTAGTCCTGGAACCTATAGAACTATGTTCATATTTCTTGATATTTCTTTTATTTTTTATTATTTATTTACAAAAAGGAAACACTGACAAAACCATAGGATAAGAGGGTTAAAACTCCACACAAATCCCACCACCAGAATTCTGTATTCCATCCCCTCCCTTGATAGCTTTCCTATTCTTTAACCCTCTGGGAGTATGGACCCAAGGTCATTGTGGGATGCAGAAGGTAGAAGGTCCGGCTTCTGCAATTGCTTCCCCGCTGAACATGGGTGTTGACAGGTCGATCCACACTCCCAGGCTGCATCTCTCTTTCTCTAGTAGGTTGGGATTCTTGATGTTTCTTAACTATGATCTTATATAGCTTCTGTCAGCCCCAACTAAATCAAAGCTATCAGTGCTGCCACAACATGTTATGCTACTACTGACCTGTTACTGTGGATTGTTGCTAGGCATCAAACCTGAGATGTCAACCTCCCAACTCCTCTACTCTGGTAAGATCTCTCCTAACACACGTGACTATTTAGTTCCATCTCAGAAGCATGTAATCTAGCAAAGTTACAGAAACTGATACCAGGCCTAGGGTACTAGGTACAGGTTTAAATGTATCCACAAATAAGGAATGATTATATAACTCAAAGTAAAGTGCTTAATAGACCTATATTATTAGACTCACACCTGTTAGACTTAATAATCCTGAGATACTAGTAGAAGGGACTAAAGAAGGCATTATAAATTCTCTAACAGATTAGATTTAGACCTAGCAGGCTTGGCAAACTAGTAAAAAGCTCCACAGACGACAGACTCCATAAACCTAATACCAATTTAACTACAACAAATAACACTTAATGCTTTAACAACTAGGAGAAAGTCTAAGTTCATCAGATAAAGAAAGGAGTATAAAAGCTGAATAAAAGCAAGAGACTGGATCACTTAGTGATAAATACTTTTTTGTCAATACCAGACAGCCTCATCATCTGGGTCCTTAGTTAGGGGATCCTTGGAAATCCACATTGATATGATAGGCCTTGACCTCTAATAGATGACTCTCTTCATCACTGCTTACTTCCATCAGGAAAGGCGTCATAATCCCTCTTGTGGGGTCACTCCAGGGACTTGGCCTCTCTATAAAGTAGCAATGGTAGGGACTGCCCCACTTTCCAGTGGGAGGATGGGTCAACCTACTCTGCCGCTCAAGGAAGACTGGTCCTGAAATGAATGCAGCCTAGAATGTTCCCAGCTGTGACCATGAACTGCACGCTCAGACCAACAGGGACTGAGGTTATATAGACTATTGTGCTAAATATGAATATATATGGGCCCTGAGTCATGTTGATGGAGAAAACAGTTAACTGTATTCATAGATTTTCTTTAAGTTTGAGAGCTACTTTCTACCCTAATCCAACTTTCAAGTCCTATTCTCAACTCTGATACCATCTTCCCAGAGAATATATTTATCCACCTGCATGTTAGCTGTCAAACTCAAGCAAAAATTACTAGTCATGGGCCCCTAGGAACATACCTAAAACAGACATCTTCTTTCTACACTAAAACCTCTATTCTCATCAGCTCTATTCCTATGTTATGTTTTCTCTTCATTAATAATTTTGTCCTTCTTTATATCTTACTGCCTTTCAGCCATCACATTTCAGATGCTATCATTCATAATTCCATCCTGATTTCACTGGGCAGATGACCACCAATATGTCCTAGAGCCTCCCCTCTCCAAAGTCTTACCACTCTAGGGAAAGATAGAAACAGGCTGGAAGTATGGATCAACCCACTAAGGCCCATGTCCAGCAGAGAAGCTATAACTCCCACCTTCTGAATCTATAAAAAATTTTGGTCCATACTCCCAGAGATGGAGAATTAATAGAGGAAGATGATCAGAAGGTTACGAACTCCAACTCCATTAGGACCCTGAGAGAAAAGAGGAAAAGAGGAAGGATACCCAGAAGTAGTAATGGGTGTGGGTGTGACTTAGAAGGACAGAGTGCCAGGCCATAGGGGGAAAAGGGGCAAATATAGATGGATATACAAATATAGATGGATAGGTATATAAATAATAGGCAACCCATATCTGTAACCCTGTGATAACTACTGTAACTTCCAATGGAGGGAATAGGGATATAGAACTCTGCTAGTGGGAACAGTGTGGAATTATACCCTGTTATCTTATACTTTGTAAATGAATACTTTCACTAATAAAATAAATAAATAAATAAATAAATAATTTACTTTACATTTCTCTTGTGGTTTAAAAACATTTCTCCTTGCAGGAGGGGGTCACTTCACAGTCGGTGAAGCAGGTCTACAAGTGTCTATCTTTCTCTCCCCCTCCTCTCTCCATTTCTCTCTGTTCTATCCAACAACAATGATAGCAATAACATCAACAATGATAAAACAACAAAGGCAACAAAAAGGGAAAAAAATTGCCTCTAGGAGCAGTGGATTTGTGATGCAAGCACCAAGCCTCAACAATAACCCTGGAGGCAAACAAACAAAAATAAAAACACTTCTCTAAACTTTAGAGTATTCAGACTTCTAGCCTATATTGTTAATTTGTGATTGTAGAGAATTGATTTGCCATACATTTCCAAATATTTCATTTTATTGATGATTATCATTTACTAGTAAGTAGTACAGAAAGGACTTTAATTTAATTTTTTATTTATAAAAAGGAAACACTGACTAAACCATAGGATAAGAGGGGTACAACTACACACAATTCCCACTACCAGAACTCCGTATCCCATCCCCTCCCCTGATAGCTTTTCTATTCTTTTCTTAAAATTTTTTTTATTTATAAAAAGGAAACATTGACTAAACCATAGGATAATAAGGGTACAACTCTACACACTTCCCACCACTAGACCTCCCTATCCCATCCCTTCCCCTGATAGCTTTCCTATTCTTTATCCCTTTGGGAGTATGGACCCAAGGTCATTGTGGGATGCAGAAGATGGAAGGCCTGGCTTCTGTAATTGCTTCCCCACTGAACACAGGCCTTGACAGGTCGATCCATATTCCCAGCCTGTCTTTCTCTTTCCCTAGTGGGGAAGGGTTCTCGGAAATCAGAGCTCCAGGACACATTGGTGGGGTTGACTGTCTAGGGAAGTTGGCATCATGCTACCATCTGGAACCTGGTGGTTGAGAAGAGAGTTAACCAAATAATGTGATGATAACAATAACTATCAATTGTCTTCGTGAACCCTAAGACAGTAGGAACCTCACATTTACAGTATAGAGCCTAGATTTCCCCCAGTCCTGGAACCTTAGGGTGGGGCCCACTTTCCTGCATGCTTCTCTCAATTCATATCAAATAATATTGCATCCGCCGATCGCAACCTAATCAATGCAATGAGTGCTACCCCAGCATGCTTCACTTCAGACTGTGTCCAGAGACTTCAGGTGTGGAATGACAACCCTTCAGCTTCATCACTCGGGTGAGACCTTTCCTTTCATAGTATTCTCTAATTCCATTCCGGGTGTTCCACTCCCCAGTAAAGTCCCCAAACCTATATATAGACCAGGTCCCCTGAGATAGAGCATATGTTCATATGTGTCCATAAACCAGGGAAAAATATATACTTGAACTCAGAATTACACAAAAGTCTGCAGAGAGTACCCCCCCCCAATACTTCATCTGCACTATTCCAGCCTTTAGATCCATAAATGTTCAACAATTTGTTTGGCTTTGTATGTTAACTCTCTTTTCAGCCACCAGGTTCCGGATGCCAGCATGATGCCCACCAGACTTCCCTGGACTGAGGACCCCACCAATGTGTCTTGGAGCTCCGCTTCTCCAGAGCTCCACACTACAGGAGAAAGACAGAGGCAGGCTGGGAGTATGGATCTACCAGTGAACGCCCATGTTCAGCGGGGAAGCAATTACAGAAGCCAGACCTTCCACCTTCTTCAACCCACAAGGACCCTGGGTCCATACTCCCAGAGGGATAGAGAATGGGAAAGATATTGGGGAGGGGATGGGATATGGAGACTGGGTGGTGGGAACTGTGTGGAGTTGTGCCCCTCCTATCCTATGGTTTTGTTAATAACTCCTTTCATAAATAAATAAATAAATAAATAAATAAATAAATAAGAAAAGAGAGAACATACAAAGTCAAACAAATTGTTGAACAATCATGGACCTAAAGGCTGGAATAGTGCAGAGGAAGAGTTGGAGGAGTGTGTCTCTGTTTTGCAGCTAGTAGGCATGTTTTAGTTATATTCCAAAGGGCCTTCTTTCTTCTAGCATTTGCCCTTCTTCCGTAGCCAGTTAACAGCATCAGGTTGAGCCTGATGCAAAGTTTCGAGACGTCCTTTGAATCTGGAGAGTAGTTTCTAGGATGAGCTTTGTTTTAAAAATTGTACTCCACTTAATAAAAAAAGAGTACCTGTTACCATTTAGTTATCCATGTTGTCAAATATTGTAGACCTTATATCTTTCACAAAGGCAGACATTGAGAGAATATACATGTACACAATTCTAATATCTTTCAGTGATAAGAGTATGCATATTTACTTTCTAAAATAATGCTAAATTAGTAGTATATTGTCATGTCTGAGATTAGTTTATGTTTTCTCAAATTATAGAAAATTATTCTGTTGGGAGTCGGGCTGTAGTGCAGCGGGTTAAGCCACAGGGGCAGTTCGGGTCGTCTCTGGCTCCCCAGCGATGGAACATAGTGGCGCACCGGCCATGGCCTGTTCGATAGCGATTGAGGAGGGCCCAATCATAACGTGCTAGGTCAAAGCCGGGTTGACGCTTGCAGGGGTCTGTGATGAGGTGTTTGTTTTTTGCCTCAGCTGACTGCCAACTCTGTTTCCAAGAGTCTGGAACAGAGAAGTTCAGTGTGGGTGTAGGAGACCAGATTGGATGATGAGACGTCAAGCGTTGGACAGGGTGGGCGAAGATATCCGCGTATATTGGCAGGTCTGGTCGAGCGTAGACGTGGGAAATGAACTTAGATGATGCCGCATCCTGACGAATATCTGGCAGGGCGATGTTGCTAAGGACTGGCAGCCATGGAACCGGGGTGGAATGGATGGTTCCAGAAATTATCCTCATGGAGGAATATAATTTGGAATCGACCAAGTGGACATGGGGGCTACAGAACCATAATGGGGCACAGTATTCTGCAGTGGAATAGCATAATGCCAGAGATGATGATCGTAGTGTGGAAGCGCTCGCACCCCATGAGGAGCTGGCCAGTCTTGCAATGATGTTATTCCTCGCGCCCACCTTTGCTGCAGTTTTTATGAGATGTTCGTGAAATGACAGAGTGCGATCGAGAGTAACGCCAAGATAGACTGGCTGGGCTTCATGCCGGATTCTCGTATCGCCAAGCTGCACATTAAGCTCACGCGAGGCCGAGGCATGGTGTAGATGGAAAACAGATGATACCGTTTTTGCAGTGCTAGGGATTAGTCGCCATTTTTTACAGTAATCAGATATCAGAGACATGTCTTTTGTGAGTGTTTCCTCGAGGATGTCGAACTTGGATGCCTGAGTTGCACAGCAGATGTCATCGGCGTAGATGAACTTCCTTGAAGAAGTTTCTGGGAGGTCACTGATGTAAATATTAAATAGCGTAGAAGCCAGAACAGAGCCCTGAGGGAGGCTACTTGAGACAAGTCTCCATCTGCTAGACTTGTCACCCAGATGCACCTGGAATCTTCTGTTTTGGAGAAGAAACGATATAGTGTATAGCATAGGGCCTATACACTATATAGGCTATACTAGTGCTTTTTTTTTTTTTTTTTTGTTTGTTTGTTTTTCCTGCCTGAGCCTGAAATCTGATATGCAGGTGGGTCCTAATTATTGTCTGTGGAGGTGATGTCATGGCTGGCAGAAGGATCAGAAAGCTGGATCAGGGAAGAGAGTAGCTCCCAAATATGGGAAAGGTGACTTTTATCCAATCTAATTCTATAATCCTTGCTGTTCACTATTCATTGATATTTTAGAAAAAAAATGACATAAAAGAAAGAAAAGGGAAAGTTGCTTACTAGATATTAGGTCTTTATTTCTTCTAGGAAATATGGTAAAATATTTTTCTTATATTTTGGAACTTCTGGTTATTGAGAAAGCAGACTTAAGATTAATGGATATGATCATATAAAATACTTTTTCTAGTATTTGCTACCATTCTGGGTGGAACCGGGCTTATGCCGGTCCTTGTGCTTTGCGCCCCCTGCTCTTAACCCGCTGCGCTACAGCCCGACTCCCAACAGAATAATTTTCTATAATTTGAGAAAACATAAACTAATCTCAGACATGACAATATACTACTAATTTAGCATTATTTTAGAAAGTAAATATGCATACTCTTATCACTGAAAGATATTAGAATTGTGTACATGTATATTCTCTCAATGTCTGCCTTTGTGAAAGATATAAGGTCTACAATATTTGACAACATGGATAACTAAATGGTAACAGGTACTCTTTTTTTATTAAGTGGAGTACAATTTTTAAAACAAAGCTCATCCTAGAAACTACTCCTTGTGGACTTGATCTACATCAGTGATTAAATCTGGGCAGGCCTTCTACCAGGTGACTCATTCCATGGTCTGCCACTATGGGTATCCACTTACAGTCACATGGAAAAAAGGTTGGTAATGAATCATGAAAGTCTGGAATAGAAGCATATTTTCAAGCAATATTCATGGGATTTCCCAGGGTTAAAAGAATTATTCATCTCATATATCTCATAAAATGTATTTTAGGCATAATGTCTGTATTATCCTTAAAATTAATCCCACTCTTCTTCTCCAATAGCATTTAATATTTCCTTTTTAGTTTCAGAAACATTTTTTCTTTATTTAGAATATTTTTGTTAGTGATGATGCAATTTCCAACATACTTGTAACAAATGCACAACTGCAAATTTAGCAACTAGAAAACAATTTTTTTTTTTGGTATTATGGTATTATCTGAGTGGAGCAACATGACAATTTCTTGCTATGGGTCTTGGTAGCCATTTTGTTTTGAGCCCAGGATGAATTCAGGCAACTGAGGCATTTCATGGATTACTGGATTACTGGGGAATTCAATTTAATGAGCATCTTGTACCTTACAAACCACAGTCATTCCAGAGGTTAACCTTACGAAGCAATTAAGGAAAATCATACCCAAATTGTGAAATGACCTAGAATCAGAGATCACAGGGCATGACAAAGACTGTTTTTATGTTGAAGGCTAATTATACTGTTGGACTGAGTAAGAAATAGTTTTTGGAGATGTAGAGATTGGCACATAGCTCAGCTCCAGTGTAGTTGATAAAATAGAAATAGAGGAAACATTTGCCATTGTATAAAGAACAAAGAAAGGTAATTTTGGAATTGCTGGGGTAATATTTCTACTGTCAAATGAAATAATTGTTTTTTTTCAGAATGGATAATGTGATGATATTTGTTATAGTTAATAGCCAAGAAACACATTTTTTATTGATTTAATAATGATCGACAGGACTGTAGAACAAGAGGGGTACAATTTCACACAATTCCCACCACCAGAGTTCTGTATCCCATCCCCTCTATTGGAAGCTTTCCTATTCTTTATCCCTCTGGGAGCATGGACCTAGGATCTTTATGGAATGCAGAAGGTGGAAGGTCTGGCTTCTGTAATTGCTTCTCCACTGGACATGGGCGTTGGCAGATCCATCCATGCTCCCATACTGTCTCTATCTAGGCAGTTTTTAAACTTTAAAATTTACTGACTGTTGCACCCATCACTGGCTAACAAGCATCAGGACAAAATAATTTGTTCAACGTGATGTTGAATTACGTATTACGTATGATTCTTTTCAAACCTAATAGAGAATTATATTATAATATGATGAAAATTCAAAATCTTGCACAGTGGGCTGTGAATTCTAACTCCATCAGGGCCTGGAGAAAGTACTATTTCAGATATTACAATGATCCCAATTGATTTTAAAATTAAAACATATTTTCCCTGGCAGCCTGCTTATATCACAGTGATAACCAAAACCTGAAAATGTTGACTTCATGGTACAACTAAGCCATTCAGCCCATACTGGTCTCACCTGACAGTATCTTTAGTTTCCGGGGTAATATTAATATAATATTAATGCACATGTGTGGAGGTTCTGGGACTTCTAGGCTTCCACACAAGGATTTTCTAATGTCAAGAATGTCTACCACAGTTGCAATTTCTCACTACTTCCACAATCAAGTTGATCACAACTTCCACATGGGAATGAGTTCAGTATAATTAGTAATGATAAAGTAGCAACAGTATAGGATAGTTTAAAACTTCTTGCTTTTTTTCTCTTTGGCTTACATGTTCTTCATGACCACTCTATCGTGAAACTCATTCCTTAAATAAGAAATGAGAAATAAATAAATGACTTGCTGATTTCATGTGGAGTATTTTTGCCAAAATTTAATGATAAAGTATTTTAATAGTACATATTTCTCAAAATAAGAAAAATTGAATTATATTTGCATTATTAAAAACAGATTCTTTTAAACCTAGAAGACTGACAAAACAGTGACTTATTTATATATATTCCTGTTTTTATAATTATGGAAACAGATGAATTACTTAAAGTTTGCAGATAGTATAGGTGACCCAGCATTTTGAGATAGATACAATTATTGGATCTTAATTGAGTATTCAACTCATTTGTCTACTTTAAGCATTATCATTAGAGAACTCATGACTATCCTGAAGAGCATTTATAAAAATTTCAATAGACTTGTTTAACTTTGTATAATTGGAACTTGAAAGTATTGGTATAAATTTTATTTCATAGTTAAATTTAATTGCAGCAATGCCATCGCTATCTGCTAAAGTATATATCAAGATGTAAAGTCTGCTGATTTATGTTATTTAAGGAAATAAATTCTGATGTTATAAAACATAACTATTTTCTTCCTCATGTTCATTTAGCTGACAGCTAAAACTCAAAAACATAGGGTAAACCCCGTAATATAATGTTAGATAATCTTGTATATACCAAGATTTAACTCTCCTCATAGGTAAATAGTAAAATTAAAATATTTTAATAACTGTTAAATTAATATCTCTTAAGTATAGCATAAAATAAAGTGTTGGAAAAGTCAGAACTATTTTTTGGACTACGTGCAATTTGGCTTGTTCATGTAGTTACAAAAAGCAAATGCTTTTCCAACAAAATGCTGAGAATCATGTCTCCTGGGAAACTTATACAAGGTCATAGTTTCATGAGCATAAAAAAAAATCTTGTAAAAGCAAACCAGCATGAAATATGAGAAAGTTAAGAAGTGGTGGGGAGGAAAAAAATGACTCTTTGTTGAAACATCTAGTAAAGAAAAAGATACCGTCTCTCTAGAATATTATATTTCACATGCAAGCTGTCTCCACCAAGTTCCTGAGAAGGCAAAGAGCAATGATCAAATTCCAGCAATATTACAGAGAAAGAAGGAGTTAAATCTTAGAACAAAATGGAGGTGTACACAACAGAGAAGCTATAGGGATATTGTTTAATCTTTGTAAAACGTGTAATACGAAGACAGTCTGGTAGGTGTACATTATGGAGATAGATAAGTATGGTTATAACTTCTATCAACTCTATGATCCTGTCTGTATCAACTATCAAGTCCTCATACCACTTGCTTGGCATATGGTAGATTCTCAAGCAGATATCTGTTTAGTGATTGAGTGGGTAAATACCAAACATTCTCATTAGACAAAAGCTGTGAGAATTGATGTGATATTACATTCAAGATAGTGTGTTACAATGCAAAGTGAAATGGTACCTTGGTTTATAAATCAAACAAAATGACTTGTAAAGCAAATATTAACAAATATCACAAGTATAAAAAGTGTGTTAAAAAGGGAATGGCATGTCGTACAGTCATATTTGGTCAGATGTACATAGTATACACACGTTGCCCATAGAGAAGCATATTAATGACCTGTGAAAACTTGTGTATATGACTTTTTTATTATTTGAACTCCTCCATGACATTTAGGGTAAGAGACAAAGTACTCAGTTGCTCACTCATTGTGCCTTATATGTCCTTCTGTTGCTGTCATACCACTTCATCCCTCCATTTACTATACCTTTTATCCAGCTCCTATTCCAACTCTTTGCTCTAGTTATACTTGAAGACTACAAATGTGTCACTTTCACCCATATCTGTAAAGGTGGCTCATTCCACCTCTTCTCACTTTCTACTCCAATATCACCTCCTCAATGGGTCATTAGCTTGTCTCACTGTCTGAAACTGTATTTTCCCATTTTATTTTATTTTCTTACTCACTAATTTCATCTGACATATTTTAATTAAAGCAACTGTGTGTGTGTGTACACACACACACACACACACACCACTTTGCTGATAAGATTATCCCTAGGGTTCAACTTAACAACTAAACCACTGTTTCCTGTTGGCCATTTCTTTTTCTTTTTGATAGCAGGTGGGAGTGAGACAGAGAACGAAGGACCCCTGCAGCACTGCTTCACTGCTTATGAAGCTCCCCCTCTTGCAGGTGGAAGCCAGCAGCATGAACCATGATAATTTATGTGCTCTGCTAGGTGGACTATCTCTCATGCCTCTTAGCACATCTTTTATGTAATCTGCCTGCTTCACTACAATAAAAGCTTCATGAGGACAGGATGTTTTATCTGTGTGTATTATAGCTGCTGTTTTCTCCCTGTTTTGTATTCCAAGTCTTTAAAACATTGGAAAATAGTATCTACTAAATTAATGAATAGGCAAATGAATGAGTTAACCGAATTAACAAAAAGAAGTCTGAAGTTTTTCTACTCAACTTTAGTATTTTCCTCTATTTAAAAAAAGTTAAAGGTGAAAATTTAAATGACTACTACTGAACCGAGTTTTGTATTTAAGAGAAAAGGAAATATTCTCAGATTTCATGCAATGTCTTCTGATAAGAGCAAAAATCTTAGATTTGAGACTCTTAATCAGGGATTTATAGGTCTCTAAAAATTTCACATGGAGCCTATGACCCCCTTCCCTTTCCAAAAATTAATCTGTACATTTTAAACCCAATTATATTATACACAGGCTTGTTTCTCGGATAAGATTAACTATTTAATTTTTGTCACATATGCAAAGACAATGTTTTACCTTCATTATAATTAATTATCAGACAGATAAATGCCAAAGTCTATTCCCTTCCTAACTCAAGGCTGGGCTCTTTAAATTTAAAACTGGCTTGGATATAACAAATGGCCTTAAAGGCATTCACAACTGGAAGAAAGTTTAAGCTTGTCAGACAAACAAGGAACTACAAACACTGGCCATTTTGGTCAATATCAGGCCACCCCATCATTTGAGACCTTTGTCAGGGAATCCTTAGATTCCCACATAGATACTATGGGCCTAGAACTCTAATGGATTCCTCTCTTTACAATCACTGGTCACCCCATAATTAGCCCTTTTGTGGTCCTCTTTAGGATTTGATTCTCACTACAAAATAGGAATGGTAAGAATTGTCCCACTCTTTGAAGGGAGGCTGGGTCATCCTAGTCTACCACTTGAGGAGGATTGGTCCTGCAATGTGTGTAGTCTAAAATGGTCTCAGCTGTGACCATGGATTGTGAGATCAAACTAACAGACACCTGGAGGTCATACAGCCTCATGTGCTATATAAGAATATACATGAGTCATGGTAATCAATATGGTAAGCAATTAATTGTATCAATATATATTATATGAATATATAGTATGAATATATATATTGTATGAATATATATTGTATGTATATATATATATATATAATGAATATATATATATATATATATATATATATATATTCAAGTTTGGGAGCCACTCTGCCCTAATCTGGCTTTCAAGTTCTATTCCACACTCTGACACCATCCTCCCAAACAATATTTCTAACACACTTTCATGTTTGCTGTCAAGCTCAAGCAAACATTACTAAAGTCCTGGGCTCCCAAATTAAATATCCTTGTCTCTTTCCATTCTAGGGCACCTACTTGCATTATCTCTATTCCTACTCTTTTGTCCCTGTTTATTAAATATTTTGTCTTGCTTTGTATTTTACTGGCTTTCAGCCACCAAGTTACAGATGCTACTACAATCTCATCCTGATCTTCCTGGGCAGATAACCTCCTGTCAAAGAGCCTCACTCCACCAAAACCCTACCATACCAGGGAAAGACAGAGACAAGCTGTGGGTATGTATCAACTGGCTGACAACAACATCCAATAGCACAGTGGGTTAAGCACATATGACGCAAAGTGCAAAGACCAGCTTAAAGATTCTGGTTCGAGCCTGGCTCCCCACCTGCTGGAGGGTCGCTTCACAAGTGGTTAAGCTGGTCTGCAGGTGTCTGTCTTTCTCCTCTGCCCGTCTTCCTGTTCTCTCTCAATTTTTCTCTGTCCTATCCAACAACAATGACAGCAATGACAACAATAACAATCACAACAACAATAAACAACAAGGGCAACAAAAGGGAAAAAATAGCTGCCAGGAGTATTGGATTCGTGGTGCAGGCACTGAGCCCCAAGGATAACCCTGGAGACAAAAAAATAAGTAATTCCAGAAGCCAGAACTCTGCAACCCCCCAAAAGAATTTTAGTCTGTATTCCCATCCATCACCAAGCGGAAACGGATTCTGGAGAATTTGGGGAAGTCAGCCTCTGTTTCACTTAACTGAGAGGGAAGAGGTAAAATGAGGGCCAACTATGGGATGATCTCACACATAAGTAGAATATAGAGAATTGAAACACATGAGCTTGAGAAAAGAAAAAAATATGTATAATCAACTCCTAACTATGATCTTGGGAGAGCTCTGGTGGCATGGGCAAGGGACACAGAACTTTGGTGGTAGTGGCATGAAATTATGCCCTTATTTTCTTATAATCTTGTATATCACTAAAAGAAAAAAAGACAATGTCTCTTTACCACCTATACTGGTATAAGCAGAATGCTTATAAAATTACATACTTTGAGTCCCTCTGCAAACATACTGAAATCAACATCTGATACATAGTGAGAAGTGAAATGACTTAGCTCTCAAAGTTCAGTCTAAGGTTCCATCATTCTGTGCTGACGCATTCTAAGATAAACTGCTTCCATAAAGAATTCACACTTTCGGGAGTCGGGCTGTAGCGCAGCGGGTTAAGCGCAGGTGGCGCAAAGCACAAGCACCGGCATAAGGATCCCGGTTCGAACCCCGGCTCCCCACCTGCAGGGGAGTCGCTTCACAGGCGGTGAAGCAGGTCTGCAGGTGTCTATCTTTCTCTCCTTCCTCCTCTCTGTCTTCCCTTCCTCTCTCCATTTCTCTCTGTCCTATCCAACAACGACAACAACAATAATAACTACAACAATAAAACAACAAGGGCAACAAAAGGGAATAAATAAAATAAATATAAAAAAAGAATTCACACTTTCCTTTATTCTTCATTTTATTTTAATTAATTAACTAATTAATTAATTATTTTTTCCTCCAGGGTTACTGCTGGGGCTTGGTGCCTGCGAATCAACTGCTCCTGAAGGACATCTCCCCCCTTTTTTTAATTGGATAGGACAGAGAGAAATTGAGAGAGCAGAGAGCAGGGAAAGATGGGGGCAGGGAGAGAAAGATAAATACTTGAAGACCTGCTTCACCTCTTGTGAAATGACCTCCCCCCCACACACACTTGCTACAGGTCCCCATCTGCAGTTTAATCCAGAGCTTGAATTAGGAACCTTGTGCAGGTCCTTGCACTTTGTACTATGTGCACTTAATGCAGTGTGCTAGTGCCCGACTCCACCCCCTCCCGCCACATACACACATTTTTTTTCTAATATAGTAGCATACTATTTCTGGTAGCACTCAAGATATTTAATGATTTTTTTCAAGGGTAAATATTAAGACCAATGCATACAGAGAACAACACGGGAATAATGAAATCCTAGAAGCATTCTTTGACATCAAAAAATAGTTATAATTTACATCTATAGGTGCATTGCTCTGCTGTTTTCTGTTCACACTGCCTTCTTCCTTCTCGTCCTCCTCACTCCTTATTTATTTATTTATTTATTGCCAGGGAACTGCTCAGCTCTGGTTTTTGGTGGTAGAGTGTATTGAAACTGAGACAATACTTTTTCAGGTTTGAAAAAAAAATTCATAATAATCATACTATAAATCCTTGGGTGGAGCATAGAGTATGTTGTCCAGCCTCTCTTCAGAGGATGGAACATTCTCTACCATTGTCGATCCAAGTTGAGGGCAAAGTCCTATGGGGGTCCATTAAGGGGTCTATTTTGTTCATTAAAACTGCCTCATGTTTTTCTGATCAGTGGTGGTGGTCAGTGCACAATGATAAGTTTTCTAGTTCAGGAGACCTTCAGTTCTCAGATAGCTATATCTTAATACTATAGATCTACTTCTTTGCCACAATGGACTTTCTAAAGGGCTTCTCTTAATGATTTCCCTTCCCAGTCTGGTTGAAATAGTAACCTCTTTGATTTTAAGAAAAGGGGAATATTATGGAAAAAGTGTTTCCTGTTAATAAGCATAATAAAAGCAGAGGGATACAAATGTTAGGGAACACATTATAAAAAGATTACTGTGCATGACTCCTTTTATAAGTTCATGAGTAGGAAGAGGTCTGGGAACACCCTTTCCATTCACCCAATATTGTCTTGTGGACATGTGACTGGATGTCATGCTGGTTCTAAAGCTACAATGGTTCAATTAAATTGAATTCATACTATCCTCTTCTGAAGCTTCTTTAGAGGATTCTGCTCACTACAATAATAGAAGCCTTCAAAGTGATGCTTGAAAAGTATGGAAGAGTCAATAAAAGTTGTGAATACAGAAGCAAATGTATTCCGCAGTTAGTGAAGTTGCCTGCCCTGATACGTGCTGTGCAATGTACACATATTCATCTATATATGAAAAAGCTATGGGTAAGAATTCAGTGAGGGTTGGTTGTTTATCAAAAAAATAGTGATTTCCCTTACATTCAATGTAACTGTTTTATGAAGTTATTTAGATCTGGTTATATGTTGGAGTTACAAAAATGTAAACATGGTCTCTTATTTTGGCAAATCTCGTAGGGTAGGGAACATGTAAATAAAAATATACAGGTAAAGGCAAATATTGTCACTCTAAAAGAATGAAAATACAGCTGTGAGGGTGTAAAGCTAAAGGGTTATGAGAAGAAACAAAGGAAAAACTAAAGACATATTTGGGGATCAAATCTGGACCAAAATTAAGGAGTATTTCCATCCTATCTTGAGGCCAGACCCCATAAACCTATTATCAGTTTGGATACAACAAATGACACTCAGCACTTTTACAACTGAGAGAAAGTCTAAGCTTGTCAGATAAAGAAAGGGCTACAAAAGCTGGCTAAATGCAAGAGACTGGCTCACTTAACCATGGCTTTTTGGTCAATACCAGACCACACTATCATCTGGGGCACTAGTCAGGGAATCCTTGGATCCCCCCCCCCCCCCCCGATAGAAAATATGGGCCTAGACCTCTAATAGATCCATTTCCACCATCACTGGTTCCTTCCATCAGGAACCTCTTGTGGGCTTCTCCAGGAATTTGTCCTCACTATAAAGCAGTAATGGTAGGGACTGCCTCAATAGGGACTGCTCCAGTAGGGGTCAACAGGGTAAGGAAACTGGGTCAGCCTACTCTGCCACTAGAAGAAGACTGAACCTGAAATTAGTGCAGCCAAGAATGTTCCCAGCTGTGACCATGAACTGCAAACTCAGACTGACAAGGTCTCAGAGGTTACACAGGCTCCTGTGCAAAATGTGACTATAGATGGGCCCTGGGCTAGATTGGTGGAGTAAACAGTTGATTGTATTTATATACTTTCTTCAAGTTTGGAAGCTACTCTCTGCCACAATCCAGCTTTATAACCCCATTCTCAACTCTGATACATTCTTCCCAGACAATATTTTTAGTCCACCTGCACGTTAGCTATCAAGCTCAAGTAAAAATTACCAAAGTCATGGGCCCCTAGGAATATACCTAAAATAGACATCCTAGCTTCTTTCCACCGTAAAATTGATCCCTACTCCAATCTACTTTATTTCTACTTTTTGGTTCCTGTCCAGCTTTATATTCTCTCCCTTTCAGCCACCAAGTTGCAGATGCTACTATGATTCCATCCAGACTTGCCTGGGCAGGCCAGTTGCTTCAATGTGTCCTGGAACCTCACCTCTCCCAACAAAGGATAGATAGAAATAGGCTGAATGTATGGGTTGACCTGTCAACGACTGTGTCAACTGTAGAAGCAATTACAGAAGCCAGAAATACAACCTTTTCCACCCCATAAAGAATTTTGGCCCATACAGTCAAAGGGGTAGAAATGTTAGGAGATGACCAGAGGGCTCTGAACTCCAATTCCATCAAGACCTGGAGAAAAAAGAGGGAAAAAGGACATTCAGAAGTAGCAATAGGTAGAAAGGTATGACTTGGAAAGAAAGAGAAAGCAGGATCACAGATAAAAGGTAAATATATATAAATATAGATAGTAATAGAAATGGTAGTCCACAAGTATCTGTGACTTAAAATCTATTTTTATATTTATTTACTTATTTTCCTTTTTTGTTGCCCTTGTTTTTTATTATTGTTGTATTTATTGTTGTTGTTGATACCATTGTTGTTGGATAGGACAGAGTGAAATGGAGAGAGGAGGGGAAGGCAGAGGGAGGAGAGAAAGACACCTGCAGACCTGCTTCACCGCCTATGAAGTGACTCCCCTGCAGGTGGGGAGCCGGAAGATCAAACCGGGATCCTTAGTCGGTCCATGCGCTTAGTGCCACCAGTGCTTAACCTACTGCGCTACCTCCCGACTTAAAAATGTATTCTTAAAAAGACAAGCATGGGAGTCTGGAGGTAACACAATGGGTTAAGCACACGTGACAAAAAGCACAAGGACCAATATAAAGATCCTGGTTTGAGGCCCTGGCTCCCCACCTGTAGGGGAGTTGCTTCACAAGCAGTGAAGCAAGTCTGCAGGTGTCTTTCTGTCTTCCCCTCCTCTCTCCATTTCTCTCTGTCCTATCCAATGATGACGACATCATCATCATCATCATCAACAACAACAACAACAATAACTACAACAATAAAATAACAAGGGCAACAAAAGAGAATAAACAAATATAAAAATAAAAAAAGACAAACAAAACAGTTAAGGAAATACTTTTTATCTGGTTGCAAACATTAAATGAACTTTACAAAAGACTGTTATATAACACAATAACTTGGTGTTACTGAATATGTATCAGGCTTATTGGGTTTATTATTATTATTTATTTATAAAAAGGAAACACTGACAAAATCATTGGATAAGAGGGGTACAACTCCACACAATTCCCACCACCAGACCTCCCTATCCCATCCCATCCCTTGATAGCTTTCCTATTCTTTAACCTTCTGGGATTATGGACCCAAAGTCATTGTGGGATGCAGAAGATGGAAGGTCCAGCTTCTGTAATTGTTTCCTGGCTGAACATGGGCGTTGACAGGTGGATCCATACTCTCAACCTGTCTCTCTCTTTCCCTAGTGGGGCGGGATTTTGGGGAATTGGTGCTCCAGGACATATTTGTGGGATCATCTGTCCAGGGAAGTCTGGTTAGCATCATGCTAGCATCTGAAACCTGGTGGCTGAAAAGAGAGCTAATATATAAAGCCAAGACTAGTTGTTGACTAATCATGAAACTAAGGGTTGGAGTAGTGCAGATGAAGAGTTGAGGGAGGGGGGTCTCCATTCTGTAGATAGCTAGTAGGCATATTTTAGTTATATTCTAAAGGGACTGTGACTATACTAGTTTTTTTTTTTCCCCCTTGAGCTTAAAATCTGATATACAGGTGGATCCTAGTTATTGTCTGGGGAGATGATGTCATGGCTGGAAAAAGAACAAGAAAACTGGATCAGGGAAGAAAGTAGCTCCCAAATATGAGAAAGGTGTATAAGTATTGTTGACTGTAAACCCCATTGATTTGATGTGATCTGGGGCCCATATTCAGCTTACTAGCCTATATGACCTCTGCATCCCTGCAGATCCTACTTCACATTCTGTGGTTATCAGTAGGAACATTCCAACCTGCCCCAATATCAGGGCCCATCTTCCTCAGGTGTAGCATAGGGTATGTTGTCCACCTTCCTTTCAAAGGATGGAACATTCTCTACCATTGTTGATCCAAGTTGAGGGCAAGGTCCTATGGGGGGCCCACAAAGGGGTCTGTTTTGTTGTTCCTGGTATAGATGACCAGTAACAATGGAGAGAGGGATTTATTCGAGGTCTAGACCCATCATGTCTGTTTGGGAATCTCCAGGAGTCCCCAGCTAGGGCCCCAGTTGATCGGGTGGCCGTATCAGGCTTATTGTTCTGTGGGAAGATGATCACTGGAATTTGGGTTTTGATTGAGACAAAACATTTCAGATTCTATTAGTTTTAAAGAAAAATAACTACTGGGTGGGGTGTGTGATTATGACCTCTTTGCTATAAGGCAACAAGAACAATTATGGAACAAGAATGTTTTGAAACTATGACCTGATAGTTCTCTTAAATCTAATCTTGGAATAAAAATACTATAATATGATACATATTAGGACAATGTGGATATATCAGCTTGTATTCTCCAACATTTTCCACAGATTATTGTTTATGAAAAAAAAATTTTAACTAGTAGAGCTTACTGAAAATTAGCAAAATCCTCTGATGTAGAAATAGTGGATTTGATAAGTATTTCACATAGATTAGATGCAAGAGTTTTGGTGCTTGATTTTCTACAAATTGAGACTGGTCATTTCTGGTCATGAGGAAGCAATACTGTCCTAATAGTATTTAGAATTATTATTTTTGACTTATTACTCTCAGATGAAGAAACAGAAACCTGACATTTTACTGGATTCCCAGGACCTAAGTTTTTAAAGACCAAGAATATTAACCCTTCTCTAGAGAGTTGCCCATTAGGGAACGAGGGTCATGTGGGACTTCAGTTGACAATCTTATTTGTGGGGATACCGAAGTACTCACAAGGGCAAGAAAGAGAAAATGGTATGTAGCCTACTTCCTTCTTTGCTGGCCAATGGATAAAATAAATGCAAAGATAAGCTGAAAAAAATCAAGAGAAAGAAAGAATTACACTTTACGAAAAGTTTTTCTCCAGAATTAAGTTTCAAGCTCAGGCAAATTGATGTAGGGTGATAATAACTTGGGGGTTGGGCAGTATGTAGGGTTGCTGCTGAATTTTCTGATGACACAGAAAAAAGAAAAAAAAGCTTTATAAAGCTCTATCACTGTTGGGAGAAAGACACCTTTGGAAGATGGGCATTTATTTTCTCATTCTTAATACTTGTGTTTACACACACACACTACTACAGTCTGATAATGTATACTTCTGTGAATAAATATTTGAATTTTATTGTATTACCATTGTGAAGATTAATGCAATGCAACTTCTTTTAGAAAAATTCCTGGAAGACAAATTCAAGACTGTTCTTTAAGTTAGGTAGTATTGATAAATTTAGAATCTGTGAATGTTTGATTGTTGTTTCAAAGTGTTATACCAATTATGGTGATACTTAGAATGTATAGGAATTTTATTACTTCATTCAATTATGACATTAGGATGTTACACTTTTAATTAGTGTCAATATGAGTGTGCAAATGGTATAGCACTGTGATCTTAACCGGCACTTCTCTTATTTGAAATGTTTTTTCCTTTTTTTCCTGTGTTTTGATAAACAGAAATTCTAAATTTTGAAATACTAAATATGCCCCTTTTTCTTATGTAATTAGCTTTTCTGTACTGCTTATCACTTCATTCAACTTCTAGATCATACATTTATCTGTTCATGTTTTAATTTAAAACATTTAAAATTTTCTTTTTATATTTAAATTATTAATTCATCTAGAATTGTATGTGTCACATCTCTCTGTGAGAGATGGGTGACTTTTACCCTTCTCCAAATATAACCAAATTTCCAGGTATCAGCTCTCTTCTTTTTGACTCCTCTACCCTTTATTTATTTAGGTAGGGATTTTCTGAACATTATCTTCTTTGTTCCATTAGTAATTTTGTCTATTCCTTCATAAATTTCACAAATACATGGATCTTATACCAGAAACCACTATCAGATACATAGAAGAAAACATTCTGTGATCTATATGCTTCAAAAATGTTCTTGAAGACTCTAGTCTAATTGCAAAGAAAACAAAAGTAAAAATAAATCAGTGGGACTACATCAAGCTGAAACAGTTCTGCACAGCAAAAGGGACCACTACCAAAACAGAAAGTCACCATGCAGAATGAGAGATCTTTATACAGCATGCATCAGACAAAGGCTGATAACCCAAATATGTAAAGAGCTTACTAAACTGAGTAACCAACCAAACGACCAACCAAAAGACGAGCAATAACATTAAAAAATGAGGCAAGGACATGGGCAGAATCTTTAGCAAAGAATAGAACCAGAGGGCCAAAAGATATATGAGAAATTACTCAAAATCACTGATCATTAGGGAAATGCAAATAAAGAAAACAGTGAGATACCACTTTAAATTTATATAAGAATGCCATATATTAGGACAGAAACAAGGCTGAGATTGGGGGTGGTGGAGGTAGTGTACCCAGAGAGCAACGTAACAAAGCCTTCTAACCTAAAAATCACAGCGCTTGTTGCTACTATTCTAGGCTTTACTGTAGCCATATGATAGTTTCCGGTCTAACATCCAAGTACTTGATCCATTTGTAGTTTACTTTTGTGTCTGGTGAAATGTAGTGGTTCAATTTCATTCTTCTGCACATTTCAACACAATTTTCCCAACATCATTTGTTGAAGAAACTATCCTTTCTCAATTTAATAGTTTGAGCACCCTTGTCAAAAAATGGGTATCTATAGGTGTGGGGGCTAAAAGTTTGGCTTTTTAATTTAGATCTACCTTTTTATTTACTCTTTGTATGTTTTTTAACCTGCATTCAGTTTCATCATTGGCCTAACAGGTGGGAACTCTCTTATCCTAACTCAGGAGTCAAAAAACTTTTTATTTTTTGCCAAAGGCCATTTGGATATTTATAATGTCATTCATGGACCATACAAAATTATAAATTTAAAAGTTAACATTTAATAGTATTATGAAAAAAGCTGCAGTTTCCTTGGCTGGGCCAGATCATATGACTTCATAGTCCTTCTGTGGCCCACAAACAAATGTTTCCCACTCCTGCTTTACAGGTTTAAGGTTTTAAACCTTAAACCAACTAAAAGAAACCTATTTTCCTCTCTTTTTTGCCTCCAGGGTTGTTGCTGGGGGTTGGTGCATGCACAATGAATCCACCGCTCCTGGCCATCATTTTTCATTTTTATCAGATAGGACAGAGATAAATTGAAAGGAGAAGGAGTAATAGAAAGGGTGAGAGACAGAGACGCACCTGCAGACCTGCTTTATAGTTTGTGAAGCAACAACCCTGCAGGTGGGGAGCTGGGATGCTCAAACCCAGATCCTTTCCCAGGCCCTTGCACTTTGTACTACGTGCGCTTAACCCTGCGTGGCACTTCTGATCCCCAAAACCCATTTTTCTCTTTTAATTAATTAATGGATTAAATTATTTTCGCTAATTGCGTTATCAATGAGGTTTGGTGCCTGCATGACAACATTATAGTTCCTGGGAGACATTTTTTTTTAAAAAACTTTTTTATGGAAACAAAAAGAATTGGGAGTGGAGGGTGAGAGAAGGAGATCTGTAGCATCATTCCACTGCTCATGAAGCTTCCCTCCGCCAGATAAGGACTAGGATTTTTTTTTTAAAAGATTTTATTTATTTATGAGAAAGATAGGAAGAGAGAGAAAGAACCAGATATCACTATGGCACATGTGCTGCCAGTGATCGAACTCAGGACCTCATGCTTGAGAGTGCAAAGCTCTATCACTGCACTACCTTCTGGACCACTTCCGGATTTGAAGCTGGGTCTTTGCACATGGTAATATGTGTATTCTATCGGGGAACACCACCACCTAGCTCATATATATATTTAGTGATTTAATAATGATCGACAAGATTGTAAGATAAGAGGGGTGCAATTCCCATTATCAGAGTTCCATATCCCATCCCCCTCCATTGGAAGGTTTCCTATTCTTTATCCCTCTGGGAGCATGGAACAAAGATCTCTATGGGGTGCAGTGCTGGGGCTGGGCTAGCTTCAAGGGCAGCAGATAGACGACCAGGGACTCATGGCTGAGCTGGGAACGCAGTTCAATCTTTATTGACGAGCGGGGATGCAGTTCAACAATCTAATCTCTTCTAATCTCTCTTCATTAGAAAGCCCTGTCTTTTATGTCTCCTGAGGTGGAAGTGTCAGGAAGAGGAAGTACTTAGGATAGGGGTTGGGGAGAAGGAAAACAGCGTGAGAACCAATGGGGATTAAACCAATGAAAACAATGATTATGTAAATAGACCACAGCCTCAAGCAATGTAACAGAAGGGGTTTTAGAAGCAGAATTTAGAAGCATACCAACAGTGCAGAAGGTGGGAGGTCTGGCTTCTGTAATTGCTTCTCTGCAGCACATGGGCATTGACTGGTCTGTGAGACTGAGACCATTTCTTATGATGTTCTCTTTGTGCTTTTCTGTCCTGTTTTTGAGTTAGCACCAGTGATTCAAACCTCACTGGCCTTTCCAGGCTCTAACTGAACTGAAATGGAAAGTTTCTTGGGAATAATACTGTTATATGGAAAAGTCTCCCTCTCAACCATTCAATAATGCAATATAGTAGGAATTATCATATGCACTTTGCCTTAAATAAAGCTTGATCTAGAAAGGCTAATTTTCACAAGATTGAATAGAAATTTAAGTAGGAGACCAGACTTTTATTTTAACTTAAAGCTACTAAATCATGCAAATACGATATGCAAAGCAGCAACACACCAGTGTTGAAGAGAGGTGGAATAAGGATGTGATGCGATCAGAATGTTTTTATTGTGGAGATGTTATTGTTTTTAAAGAATATAGTAAAATTCAGATGTACATGAATTATATTCATTTTCATTTTTACCTATATATTATCCACTGGGTCATCTTGATCCTACATGATCATAATCATAATCATGAGTTAGATAACAAGCACCAACTTTGATACTATTATTTGTTTTTCTAATGACAGATTTTATGATAATCATTTCCCATAATATGTTTTGTTGTGCTGACAATGCAATAGATAGACTATTGACATTAAAAGATTAAATAATTTTGTTAGTCACCAAATATCATGAAGCATGATCAAGGTATAAAAGTGAATTTTGTCCTTTTTGAGGAACCACTCATAATTTCTATTTTTTATGAATTTTGTACATAGAAAACATTTTCTAAGAATGAGAAAAAAATTGAAGAATGATTGTAGTCTGAAAAGTGGAAATGATTTTTAGATGTTTTTAGGTACATTCTCCAAAGCATAAGCCAGAAGATATAAAGTACCTCTCTTTACAATATTGTAAAAACGCAAGTTATTTAAGTTTACATTTGATTGCATTTTTTTTTTGCCAGGGTTTCACTGCTCTGGGACAACTTTCTTTTATTTTTTTTTTATCAGATAAAAAAGAGTGAGGCAGATAGGGAGATAGAGGAAAAATGAGACAGAAGGCTATTACAGTACCAAAGCTTCCCCTAGTGTGTGTTTGTGTGTGTGTGTGTGTTGGAGTTGTGAGCTTGAACCTGGGTTGTAAAGCAGATACTTTTACACATAAGTTATCACAGGTGCCCTACTGTGTTGTTTTTAATGATTGCTTTTATTTATTTCATATTTCATGGGACAGAGGCCAACTCTAGCATGCATAGTGCTGGTGACTGAACTTAGGGTATCAGGAATGCAAATCCTGTGTTATAACCATTAAGCTATTCCTAGATGCTATACTGAAGTGTGTGTCAGGGAGGAGAGACATCACAGAACCAGAGCTTCCTGGTTCTGGTATCAGGAATGACCTTCCTGGTATCATAATGACCTTCTTGTGATGCTGGGATTCAAACCTGGGTCAAGCACACAAGTTACACTCCCTGCCTGGTAAGCTATTTTTCTAGTTATAAAGTGTACATTTAAAATAAAGTCTTCTCCAGCATTTGTTGCTGCTGTCCTATTTGATGTATGCCATTCTTACAGGAGTGAGGTGGTATCTTAGTGTTGTCTTAATTTGCATTTCTCTGACAATCAGTGACCTAGAGCAGTTTTTCATATGTTTGTTAGCCTTTTGGATCTCCTCTGAGGTGAATGTTTTGTTCATATCCTCTGCCCATTTTTGGATGGGGTCATTTGCTTTTTTGGTGCTAAGTTTGCTGAGCTCTTTATATATTCTGGTGATTAGTTTCTTGTCTGATGTATGGCATGTGAAGATCTTCTCCCATTCTGTGAAGGGTCTCTCTGTTTGTTTAATAGTTTCTTTGGATGTGCAGAAGCTTTTCAATTTGATGTAGTCCCATTGGTTTGTTTCTGCTTTAGTCTTCCTTGCAAAGTCTTAAAAGCTAAAACCAGTACTGATTTTTTTATTAAGAAACCTAAGTTTTCCATTAGAACTGGGCTTTCATATTAATATTTGGTCCTAAAAATCTGTATTATGATCAGAATAATAGTTTTTAGAGCCCTGTGCTCTAAAAAAACAGCTCTGATACCTAATTAATTTTTCACTGATGCATGTAACTTAATTTTTAGGATTAAGTAATTTCATCTGCCTTTCTGAATCTAATTTATAAACTGGGATTAAATAAAATTCATCTATAAATAATTTGATTTGGTGCTGGAATTGTTAATATTCACTAGTGAGAACTACAGGTATTTGCAAAGGTCAGTTATATATAAATTGTGCTTTTTCATATTGTAAAAGTCTTACTGGATTTAATACTTGAATATAAAATTAACTAAATTTGTTATAATAAATGACTAGAATATGTTACTGATATTATATATGTATATATACATTTCTAATAATCATTAAAACTGTATGTTTACAGAAGAATGCTATTGCTTGTCTAAAAGTCTATACATATAAAAATGGTTCAAAACACAAGTTTTTCTGAATGAAAGCATAAATAATGAAGAAAATTAAATACAAAATCAATATAGTTTCTATTCTCCAAAATAAATGTATAATAGCTTAATACTATGGGAAAACATAAATGCTAGGCAGCTCACTAATAAAAAGAAAGAAAGAGGAAAAAAGTAGAAATTTAATTTCCCTTGATGTTTCTGTAGTTCATATATAAAATTCTACCTAACAATAAATCCACTTGTGCTGAGTCACCCATTCAACTTCACTTTTTTCCTCCTTACTGAATAAACTTCCTCTGTGGAAGAAATGAATAAAACATTTGATAAAATAATCCTTTGATACAGCTGGGGGGGAAAGGAAAGTACATTTGCTTTATCTGACTATATGAGTTTAATAGCATTTTAAAAAATAGTAATTTATAAAATTCCAAGGGAATTTTATTGTAATATTTGAACATAATGTGTTAGGTTAACTATTCTTTCTTTAATTTATTTTTTATTAAAGAAAGGATAAATTGGAATTAGCATATTGCACCAAAGTAAAAGACTCTGGGGTGGGTTGGTGGGTAGAATACAGGTCCATGAAGGATGATAAATGACATAGTGGGGGCTGTATTGTTAAATGGGAAACTGGGGAATGTTATGCATGTACAAACTATTGTATTTACTGTTGAATGTAAAACATTAATTCCCCAATAAAGAAATAAATTTAAAAAAAAGGATAAATTAACAAAACCATAGGTTAACTATTCTTAAAAATGCCATTAAGCAGGGAGTCGGGCTCTAGCATAGCGGGTTAAGCGCACGTGGCGCAAAGCGCAAGGACCTGCATAAGGATCCCTGTTGGAGCCCCCGTCTCCCCACCTGCAGGGGAATGCTTCACAGGTGGTGAAGCAGGTCTGCAGGTGTCTGTCTTTCTCTCCCCCTCTCTGTCTTCCCCTCCTCTCTCCATTTCTCTCTGTCCTATCCAACAACAACGACATCAGTAACAACAAAAATAATAACTGCAACAACGAAACAATAAGGGCAACAAAAGAGACTAAATAAATAAATATAACAACAACAAAAAATTCCATTAAGCAAAATCCCTAGTAATTGCTTTCTGCAGATCTTCCTTCTCAACTCCACGCCTGTCCTTTTACCCCACATTGATGTCAGTCCCCACTGAGTGTCATTGATCCCCATTGATGTCACTGAGTGAGTGACATCAATCTAAGGGATTTCTCTGAAGAATATGGGGGCTCCGGGTAGTCAAGGAGCTCTACAGCTCTGGGGACCACAGAAATCCCAAAAGTTTCTTAGCTAACACCCTTTAAAAACGTGAAGCCAGTGGAAAACCTACGCACAGAAAGTCTGTTTCTATTTCAGTTGTGTATCAGTTAAGATGGAAAATTTTTTAAGTCCACACAGATGGTAAATAAATTTCTGCTACATGAGGCAGTTCCTGGAATAAAGCAATTTTCTCAAATAACAACTGCCAACTTATTTTTTTCAGCAAGACTTATTTTTAACTTTCCCAGGGAATGGTTGAGACAGGGAGCAGTGTCCTTCACCTTAGGAATCCAAATCTCCTTCCAGAAGAAACTAAAGCTTTTCTCACTACAGACTTACACACACACACACACACACACACACACACACACACACACACACACACACACACAATGAGTGAAGGAAGGGAGGGGTTCCCTCATCTTCTTGGGGGAGGGTAAAAAAATAGGAGAATGAAAAGATAGAAATTTTGCAAATATACATATCCTTTCATTCAATGTTTAGTTTTAAACAACTTTAAATTGGATAAAATCAGCTCATATTCTTGCTTAGGTATTCATTAAATATCTTGTGTGAATAACCATTAGCTCTTGAGTATATTTTATGTGCTGTTAGGTTTGGCCCATGTCTCTAGACATCTTTAGCATCAGTCTCTTAGGAAAAAGAGGAAATACCCTAATGATTGGTTGAATTGTGCTTCTGTGGGGAAGAACTACTCTTGGACTCCAATTGGCAGGAAATGCTTGTGTCTTCAATGGAACTATGCAGTTTGCTAAGTCAGGACAACTTAGAACTCTCCTTCTAGTGGTAAAGATGGCTTATTTATAAGAAACACAAACAGAAGCCCAGGAGGTGGCTCAGTAGTTGGGTGGTGCTGACATTTCTCTATATCTGTACTTCTCTGTCATAAATAAATGAATCTTTTCAAAAAGAAAGAAAGAAGGAAGGAATTAAAGAAAGAAAGGGAAATGCAAACAATAACTATTAATTGTGTTATAGTTTTGAGGAGACTATTATAGCAGAGTACTAAATACGTAATACCTAAAACTTTTTTTTTTAATATTGCACTCGGCATTATCGTTTCCATTAATCCATCAAAAAGTGTATACTGGATGGCTAAATGTTAGTCACCTCTCCTGCCTTAATAAAGTTTTAATTTAATAGGCAAATATGACAGAATATGAGAACTACCAAGAACAGAATATATGATGTTGCTCAGTGTGTGTGACACAGTAATATTTTGAGAAACACTTCTATGGATTGAATGTTTGCATATCACAAAATTTATAAGTCGAAATCCTATCCTCCATATGATGATATTAAAAGCTGGGGGCTTTTGGAAGTATTTTTAAGTGAGATCATAAGAATAGAGATCTCATGATGGAACTTTCATTCTTATAATAAGAGGAAGTGACACCGGTTTATTCTCCATCATGTGAGGACAAAGTGAGAAGCTGGCAGTGTATAAGCCAGTAGTATGCTTATAAGAAACCAACCATGTTGCCATCTCAATGTTGAACTTCTAGAGCTGTGACAAAACAAAGTTCTCTTTGAAGCCACCTAGTTTATAGTATTTTGTCATGGCACCCTGAGCAACTTCAGACAGACAATTAATGTTTAGGCAGAAAGTATCAGTAGTCCATCCACATTGAACAGGAAGTCAGTTTACAGAAGAGGGTTTTTGAAGCCCTTTTTAAATGACATTGTTAGAGTCTTTTGATTACAGTGACAATATGTTTGAGTGTGTGTTTGTGTGTATGTTTGGGAGAGTAAAACTAGAAAACAGTAATTATTTCAAGGAAAAAAAGAGCAAACAAGTACATGAGAGTTAATTAGGATGCAGAAGAACAAATAATTTCCCTTTGACAATGAAAAGGGTATGAATTTACCCTAGGTGCAAGTTGCTGTAAAAGCTAGGACAGAACTTACCATGTGCTAACTTTTTGGTACTTCCTTCATAATATAAGAAAGGGTAACTGATTCAGTGTTATGTGAAAAAGTATAACAGATTATAGTATGTATATAAAAGTCTGGTGCAAATAAAGACAACAAGAAGTTACAACTTCACTCCTGTGAGAATGTCATACACCAGAAAAGATAGCAGCAGCAAATGCTGGAGAGGTTGTGGGGACAAAAGAACCCTTCTGCACTACTGGTGGGAATGTAAATTGGTCCAACCTCTGTGGAGAGCAGTCTGGAAAACTCTCAGAATACTAGAAAGGGACCTACCCTGTGACAGCAATTCCTCTCCTGGGGATATATCCTAAGGAAACGAACACACCTATCCCAAAAGATCTGTGTACACCTATGATCACAGCAGCACAATTTGTAATGGCCCAAACCTGGAAGCAACCCAGGTGTCCAACAATAGATGACTAGCTGAGCAAGGTGAGGTATATATACACGTTAGAATACTACTCAGGTATTAAAAATGGCAATTTCACCATTTTCAGCCCATCTTGCATGGAGCTTGAAGAAATCATGTTAAGTGAAATAAGTCAGAAACAGAAGGATGAATATGGGATAATCTCACTGACAGGCAGAAGTTGAAAAACAAGATCGGGGGGGCCAGGTGGTAGCGCAGCAGGTTAAGTATACATGGTGCAAAGTGCAAGGACCAGCTCAAAGATCCTAGTTCGAGCCTCCAGATTCCCACCTATAGGAGGGTGAAGCAGATCTGCAGGTGTCTATCTTTCTCTCCCCCTCTCTGTCCTATCCAACAACAATGACAGCAATAACAACAATAATAACAACAACAATAAACAACAAGGGCAACAAAAGGAAAAAAATAGCCTATAGGAGCAGTGGATTCATAGTGCAGGCACCGAGTCCCAGCAATAACCCTGGAGATAAATAAAAAATAAAAATAAAAACTTAATTAATTAATTATAAATAAACAAGATCATAAGAGAAAACACTAAGCTGGATTGGAGTTGGTATGTTGCATTAAAGTGGTGGGTGGGTGGGGTTCAGGTCCTGGAACAGGATGGCAGAGGACCTAGTGGGGGCTATACTGTTATGTGGAAAACTGGGACATGTTATGCATGTACACACTATAGTATGTACTGTTGACTTTAAAACATTAATACACCAATAAATAAAAAATAAAAAGAGAAAAGATAATGAAAAAATAAAAAATAAAAATCTGTTTTATGGAGAATAAAAGAACTCTGGTACTCATTTTAAAAATTGATAATTATTTTTAATTTTTTTATTTTATTGCTAATTTTCTTGAGATTTTATATAAAATCAAAGTGACTGAATGAAAGTAATTGTGACAGTGATATAACTGAACAGGAATTTTTTTATAGACATAGAAGTTCAAATTGTAATTTCAGTTCTAAAAAGAAGTAGTTTCAAAAAAATTGTAACTGGTTTTCCTTTTTGTATTCTAAGTGTATCAAGGCTGAATTTGGTTTTAAAAAAGTATTTTTAGAGGTTTGTTTTGTAATACAGTACAGCTATTTTAACAACCAAAGTTTGTTTCTGAAAATTTTAATCTGGAAAACATCTTGATTTTCAATTTAGTTCATAAGAACGTTAGAAAAATCTATCTTTCCTATTGGATCATTGGCTAAAAACTGGTAGTTAAAATAATGAATTTCCTGTTATTTTTAGCATGTGCCCAGAAGTCATGGAGATTTTTAGACTTACTGGTGAATTAAAGAGAGAAAGTGAATCAAAGACCTTATTATGGACAGTAACCATAGAAAATAAAGATTATAAACAGTTGTAGTTATACAATGAGTATAAAGAAATAACCATAACCACAAAATCTTTTCCAGGGATGAAGGTTCTCCTTGGTATATTTTAGCTTTGAGGTGAATTGGGAGAAGAAAATCTTTAGAAGAATATTATATAAGGAAGGAGGCCAATGACTGACAAGGGCTGGGTAGATGACAGTAACTGAGTCTGTGATGTAAAGGAGGTTAGAATATAATTTTGAAAAGCTAATTAGAGATGAGTAAAACTATACCAATTATATAAAAGAATGAACCTGGACTCTCATCATTTTCTTTAGCAGGGTATTTTCTGTAGTTCCTACACTGATCACTTTTATAGGTGGATTAATAATTTACACTATAAGTGACAACTCCTCATCTCTCTATGATAGGTGCCTAAGTGGTTGAAAGACACTCAAGAAACTTGCTCTTATGAGCTAGGTCCCCCTCCCCCACAATACACCAGGACCTCAATGCCTCTTCATTCTGCTCCTTCCCCTCATTTCCCAGAGTCCTTTGTTTAGTGCAATATACCACACCCAGTCCAAGTTTCACCTTATATTTTATTTTCCTTTACTGTCTTTTTATCCCTTAAGTTAACTGAGAGAAATCATTTGGTATTTGACTTATCTCAAACAACATATACCTTTAAATTCTGATAAAGATGTTGCAAAATATATGACTTCATCATTTTAGCAGCTGTGTAACACACACACACACACACACACCACAACTTTCTTAGTTGCTCATATGTCATTGGGCATCTGGATTAATTCCAAGTTTGAACTGTTTTCACTATTTATTTCTGTCTTTTCTTTAATTCCTTTTATTTGGATAAACTAAAAGAAAGAATATGATGTGGGTAAGAAGAATTTAAGAAGGAGCTATTACCTATAATTCTCAAGCTCTTCCAAAGTATTGAAGACATAGCAATATTCCCTAACACCTTCTATGAAGGCAATATCATCCTGATACCAAAAGCAGGCAGAGATACAACTAAGAAGAAAACTACAGACCAATATCTGTGATATACATAGACATTTAGATATTGAACAAAATACTAACTAATTGGATACAGTGGTATATTATAAAGACTGTACACTATTACCAAATAGGTTTTGTCCCAGGGATGCAAAGGTAGTTCAATATATGTAAATCAATAAATGTGATTAACTATATCAACAAAAAGGAAGCCAAATAAACCACATGATTATTTCAGTTGATGGAGGGAAAACCCTTGACAAGGTCCAACACACTTTCATGATCAAAACGTTAAAAAGAATGTGAATACACTAGAGAAAGATAGTAACATGTTGAGGGTGTGAATCATTTTGCAACATCCAGGTCAAGTGGAGAAGCAATTACAGAAGCTATAACTTCCACCTTTTCTGAAAAGAATTTTGGTTCATACTCCCAGAAGGGTAAATGCTATGGTAAAATGACTACATAGATCTGAATTTTAATTCCATCCAGACCTGCAGAGAGAAGAAGAAAAAAGAGGGATGACACTCAGAAATATTAGGTGTGACTTAGAAAGGAAGAGAGCACAGAACCATACAAACATAAGCAAATATATATAAATATAGATAGATAGTTATATGAATAATAGTCAATCCATATCTATGATCTTGGGAGAATTACTACAGTTTCCAGTGGAGGGAATGGGGACACAGAACTCTGGTGGTGGGAAAGGTGTGTAATTATATGCCTGTTAATTATGATTTTGTAAATCAATATTAAATTACTAATAAAGTTTTTTTTAAAAATAATGTGAACATATGGGAAATTCCTCAAACTCAGTGAATCTGTGTATAGCAAATCCATAGCCAACATCATACTCATTAGTAAGAAGATGAAAGCTATTCTTCTCCAATCATGTACAAGACAGGGTTGCCCATTGTCACCATTACTATTCAACATAGTGTTGAAAGTCTTAGCCATAGCAATTAGGCAAGAGAAAATAATTAAAGGCATTGATTGGAAAAGAAGTTGTCACTATTTGCAGATGATATGAATATATATATATATGCATTCTCCAGTAGAAAACTCCTGGAAATTTTTGAATAGTATAGAAAAGTAGTAGGCTACAAAATCATTACACAAAAATCAGTGGCATTCCTCTATGATAATAGTAAACTAGTAGAAAGTATCCAGATCAATCCCTTTCATCATAGAAGCATAAAACCATCAAATATTTAGGGATAAATTTAACAAAGGACGTGAAGAAGTTGTACACAGAAAACTATGAGTCATTCTCCAAAGACCTGGAGGGAGAAGAGAAAATAGAAAGAGATACATAAATGGAAAGGAAAGATATTCCATGCTCATGGATAAGAAAAATTAACATCATTAAAATGATTGACCAAAAAAAAAAATGATTGACCTACCCAGAGGTGTATACAGATTTAATGCCATCATCATCAAGATACCAGCAAATTTCTTCAAATGAATAGAATAAAACTTTCAAAATTTATCAGAAACCAAAAAAGTACCTAGGATTGCCAAATATTGAGAAAAAAGAACAAAATGAGAGACATCACACTTCCTGATCTTAAACTATACTACAGAGCTACTATAATCAAAACATCCTGGTACTGGAACTAAAACAGATACACAAATCAGTGGAATAGAATTGAAAGCCCAGAAATAAGACTCCACTCCCACAGCTATCAGCAACTGATTTTTGACAAAGGGACTCAAACATCAAATGGAAGCAAAGTCTTTCTCACAAGTGGTGCTGGTAAAATTGGGTTGAAATATGAAAATGGATGAAATTAGACCACTACATTTCATCTTGCACAAAAGTCAACTCCAGGTAGAAAGAACACATTAGACCAGAAACTATCAAATACATAGAATATGTTGGCAGAACACTTTTTTACAGTCTATTCTAAAAGGTCTTCAGAAATTCTAATCTAACAGCAAAGAAAACAAAACCAAAAACAAATCAATAGGATTACAATAAACTGAAAAGCTCCTGCACAGCAAAAGGTATCACCAGAAAGACATTGTGTCTTTCTTTATACAACATACATACAAGATCTTTATACAACATACATCAAATAAGTAACTAGTAACCAAAATTCATAAACTTAACACCAAACAAACAACCCCATTTAAAGGAGGGTTGAGGACATGAAGAGAAACTTTACAGAGAAAGAGATTCTGAGGGTCAACAGACACATGAGAAAGTGCTCAAAGTCATTGGTTATTAGAGAAATGCAAATTAAAACAGTGAGATACTACTTTATACTTGTGAAAATGTCTTATATTAGAAAGGATAGAAACAACTAATGTTAGAGAGGATATGGTGAAAAACGGACACTCCTACACTGCTGGTGGGAATGTAAACTGGTCAGACCCTTGTGGAGAGCAGTTTGGAGATCTCTCAGGACACTAGAAATAGACCTACTATATGGCCCAGCAATTTCTCTCCTGGGGATCTATCAAAGGAAACAAAACTCTTCTCAGAAGAGACCTATATATACCTATGTTCATAGCAGCACAATCCATAGTAGGCAAAATTTGGAAGAAACACAGATGTTCAGTGACAGATGTGTGGTTAGAAACAAACAAAAACCTGAGATATATACACGAAATATTACTAAGATGTTAAAAATAATGAAGGCATTTATTTCCTTTACACTGTCTTCCATTCTAAGTCACACTTACTAACTACTTCTGAGTGTCCTTCCTTTTTTTTTTTTTTCCTTTCTTCAGGTCCTGATGAAATTGGAGTTCAAATTCTGTGTCTTTTAATACTTTTCTGTTTGTTGTTAAATGTTAGTTTTACTCCACTGTGGTCTGAGAAGATACTTGGGATGATTTCAATGCTCTTGAATTTATTGATGCTGTCTTTGTGGCCTAACATGTGGTCTATCTTTGAGTATGTGTTGTGGATTTGAGAAGAATGTGCATCCCAGTTTTTTTGAATGAAGGGCTCTGAAAATGTCCAGGAGGTCCAGTCTGAACATCTCTTCATTTAATTCTCTTGTTTCTTTGTTGATTCTCTGCTTGTTGATCTGTCTAAGTGTGAGAGTGGGGTGTTAAAATCTCCCACTATTATTGTATTACTATTGATGAATGCTTGAAGTTTTTTCAGTAGGTGTTTGATGTATTTAGAATGTCCCTCATTGGGTGCATAGATGTTAATAATTGTTAAGTCTTCTTGGCTGATTGATCCTCTAATCATTATGTAATGTCCTTGCCTATCTTTTATTACTTTATTTAATTTAAAATCTATTGTGTCAGAGATGAGAATGGCTGTTCCAGTTTTTTTTTTTTTTTTTTGTGGTCCATTAGCCTGTATGATAGTTTTCCATCCTTTCACTTTAAGTCTGTGTTTATCTTGTTGTGTCAGATGGGATTCTTGCAAGCAGCATATGGTTGGGTTATGTTTTCTGATCCACCCCCTCACTCTGTGCCTTTTGATGGGTGAGTTTAAGCCATTGACATTTATTGATATTATGGATTTAATGTATTGTAGTGCCATTGTTCAATGAATTTTACTGCTTAAGAACCACTGGGTCAGAGAGTCACTCAAGCAAGAAATTCAAATGTTACTGGAAACAAATGAAAATGAAGACACAACCTATCAAAATATTTGGGACACAGCTAAAGCAGTATTGAGAGGGAAACTCATAGCCATGCAATCACATATTAAACAACAAGAAAAAGCTCAAATAAACGACCTTACTGCACACCTCAAGGACTTAGAGGAAGAGGAACAAAGGAACCCTAAAGCAACCAGAAGGACATAAATCACTACAATTAGAGAAGAAATAAACAACATCAAAAATAATAGAACCATACAGAAGATCAATGAAATTGGAGTTCAGATCCTCACTCATACAGAATTTCACCACTCTGGGCCACTTCTGTATTCATATTGAGAGACAGACAGCAAGAGAGTGAGAGAAAGAGAATGAATATCCGATAACAATGGAGCTTTCCCTTTTATACCTTTTGTGATAGTACTTCCCATGTAGGGTTGGGACTCAAACTTAGGTCATGTGCTCAGCAATGTGACATTCAATCCAGTGAGTTATCTCTCTGACTACAGTATATATTTATTATTATCATCTTTATGTACTGGATAGATGTTGGTATGCTTCTAGTTCTGCTTCTGGGATCCCTTCTGTTACATTGCTTGATGTTGTGGTCTATTTACATGATCATTCTGTTACATTGCTTTGGTCTCACTCCCCCCTGCCTCCGGGAGCTTTGGTTTAGCCCTTACTAGTTTCGAGTGCTTCTTCCTTCTCCCCGCCCACTACCCTAGATACTTCTGGAGGTCCTGATGCTACTGCAGGAGGAGAAAGATGTAGGACAGAACTGTGTGGTGATTAGATTAGATTAGTTTTTTTAATCGTTTGCTCGTGAATAAAGAAATACTGCTTCTCTGCTCAGCCATGTGTCCCTGGTCTCTGTCTCCCGCCCATGAAGCTAGCCTGGCCTACTGGCACCGTGAACTTTAAACGACAGATAGAAACAGCCAGAGTTGAGAGGGAAGGGGGTGATAGAGAAGGAGAGAGGCAGAGAGACACCTGCAGCCCTGCTCCACCACTTGTGATGCTTTCCCCCTGCAGGTGGGGACCAAGCACTCAAACCTGGGACCTTGCACAGTGAAACATGTCCACTCAACCAGGTGTACCACCGCCTGAATCTACTACAATATATATTTTTAATAAAGTGCTAACTGCTATCATTAGAGGGATTTGTGTAATTAGTCTTCTCAGATATATCTGAAAGGATATTGTACCTAAAAAAATAAAAAACAGCTCCAACAAAGAGCAAGCAGTGAACACATGTATATTCCCCATCTTTCCTCTGTGACAGGTATGAACTCTCACTCCCAGCCCAAACTTGTTATCTATACCAGGTACTCAGACCCCTCCTCTCATCCACTCAATAATATAACATTATTCCTGGAGCTGCCACATGTTTTTATTTTTATTGGCTAGTTTAAAGGGATTGCTGACATATGTCACTGTATAAATTTAAGGTGTATTCATGCTTTCTCTCTCTCTCTCTCTCTCTTTTTACTTCCAGGGTTATTGCTGGGGCTCAGTGCCTGCACTATGAATCCACTGCTCCTGGAGACTATTTTTCCCCCTTTGTTGCCTTCATTGTTTATCTTTGTTATCATGCTTTCTCTTTTTAATTCTACTTTACTAGATACTAAATGCCATTCTAGCAACTTTTCAAATATTACATTGAAACAGATATCATTAATTTGGATTTTTAAAAATCTTGTCCATACAATCTTTCTGGCTCACTCTGACATTTTATTTAGCAGACATGCGCATGAAAGAAAATACCAGAAAAATTAAAACTATATAAATAAGAAAAATCAGTATATAAGAAAAACCAATAGATAAGGATAGGGAGAATCTATGAGCTAGATAATACAAAATTCCTCTAAAATATACCTTTTAATAATAGGAAACATGCCACTACATTGCTCTATCTTATGATATCAAACTCATCATGATATATGCAATAATTGATATATCCTACTCCCATCTTCCCATCTTAAAATTCATATGTTGAAAGTCTTGAAGTGACAAAGTCTGGGTCTCTACACCTATATGATTCATGACCTTATAAAAATGAAGAAATATAGAGGTTGGAAAATAGTTTTCTTTTTAGGTTCTACACATTATATCAGGTGCCAAACCTCCTATTTAAGTCTGAGGAAGTACTGTAAATCGAACTTGGGAAGTGCCATGGATGGTGGACTAGTGCTGAGGTATCTCTCTCCACCCTACCCAAGCATGTCCATTTTTACCTTTCTTTCTAGCTGTATCTGAAATTTAAAACAAATGACTAAGAGCGGTGGAATCACATGTATGCAAGGTTTCGGCATCACAAAAATGTAGAAAGGAAAAAAAAAAAACTGGCTGAGGGAAGCCACTCAGCAAAAATCGTGTACCTGAGGCTTTAAGCACATTCCCCAGCACTGCATGAAATAAAGTAAAAATCAAAAGGGGGAAGATGTGAATACATTCATACACAAAATCATGTAAATAGAAAGATGAAAATTGGGATGACTTGCTTACAAAATAAGAAATGCTGAATATGATATGCAAATCACTAGCAGCGAGAAGTTATGGAGTAGACTGACTGTAGTAGCCTAAAGAAGCAACTGTTCCCACTGGCGCCTTGATTTCAATCTTCTATTGGGATATCTGTAGGTTTGCACAGAGAGTACCCAGAAGGTCATCCTTATCCAGAGTGGTTCAAGACAGTTGTTGTTTTTGGGTGAAGTGTTAAGAAGAAACCGGAAGAAAGGCAAGGACAAGAAGGCGGGCTGGTGAAAACTTAGTAGGTGAGCGAGCATAGAAAGTTAATGTAGCTCTGAAATGTCAGATGAGAAGCACAAACTGAAATGACATGAGTAAACAGGACCATATGACAGTCCTTGAAAATGGTGTCTAGAATGTTGCAATTATAAGTTATGGAAGGAAGAGGGACAGAATTGAATTGTTTAAGTATATTTTGGACTGTGGTATGAATAACTGACTGGTGAAGATTAGAAATGGAGCCAAAGCAATTTGGGAAAGAGTTGGTGGAAGACTTAAGGAGATAGGGACAAGAAATTTTGGAGATGTAGAGTTATTATTTTCATAGCAATTATTACTATTACTTAAGGAAGTGCATTTCTATAGTGGTTCTGAAATAGATATGAACTTCATATATTTAACATTTCACCAGAAATTTCTAGAACTCTGCTGACTCACATAGATATGTCACAATATGAAGCTAACAAAGCTTTTTGTTGAGTAGAGCTGTGTCCTAGCACATGCACAGTTTCATCATTCCTGGACTAAAGGTGTCTTGTTTGTTTTTGCCACTAGTTTTTCTTCTAGGGTTCAGTGCCTGCACTCTCAGTAGTCATTTTTCCCCCTGTAGCTATTTGATGAGAGACAAAGAAAGATATTATGAGAAAGAGAAATACCACAGCATCACTGGAGAAGCTTCCTCCCTGAAGGCATGTCCATGTAGTGGCCCTGGGCTTGAACCCAGGTCCTTTGTACAGTATCATGCAGGTTGTACCAGGTGAATTACTTCCCAGTCTCCTCCTGGGACAATTATTTTATTTTTTTAATTTCATATAGAGAGAGACAGAGAGAGGAACAGACATTACAGTACCACTCACATATGGTGCCAAGGCTCAAACCCAGGCAGCACAGGGAAAGATATGCAGCACACCAGATGAGTTGATTTCTGGCCCTAACAACAACTATAAATAATTTGAATTTCTGAAAGACATCTACCCAGGTTGATTTTAGTTCCCACTGCCGTGTATACACTAATTTGCATTATTTTAAAGTGAATACAGCTTTTAAAACTCCTTCCTATGTGGAAGAATAAGACTGGGTACATTTGGGCAGTCTAATGTACTTCTTTAGTTCTCTTAGTTTCAAAAAGTTTCGCACAAAGAAGGCTAGGAATGCAGCACGGTGCTATCCAAGTGGCAGTGGAATTCTGTGCAGATGGAAAGAAGGCAGCAACATAGGGAGAAGGTAAATATGTCACTTTGAACATAAGCAGTTCCTCAAGGCAAACAGTAGTGCATGCTGAGAAAATTCTGTCTGTTCCTTTTCACCTGAGTATCTACTGACCATGACAGGAAAGGGGTGTGACTGCCTAATAACTGATACAAAGCAGAGAGATTACTCAGGTTATCAAAGTGTCTTGTTAGTAGTTCTTCCAGAATCAAGTTTTATTTCTGACTGGTTGATATGGCAGTAATTAGTGAAAACACAGTATCAAATATAACTCCCCTGGATTTTAAATGCAGAATAATAAACCCATGAAAAACGTTCTCATTTTTCACCTTAAGTGTGTTGACTCTACCTACCTCTATGCTACAGTACATAGAAGTTATTGATCATTTTATATTTCATTGTACTATTATCAGTTCCTGCAATCTATTATTACATGACTATCTTCTCCTTAGTAGAGCCTGACTTTTCCTTTTTTCTTTTTTTTTAAGTAAGATTTATTGAAATATTCTTCTGAGAGAGGGAAAGGGAGAGGGAGAGGGAGAGAGAGAGAGGAGACTCATATACACAAAGAGATTGATCAGAACACCACTCAACCTTGGACCTTGAGGAGCTCAGATGTGCAAAGCCTATGCTCTATTACATAGAATATTTCCCTAGTCCTAATTTTTTTTTCTTTCACAATCTTGTGTATTGTGTAGGAAACCATAGTGTGACCATTTTCATTGTTCACCCTATATTGTTTCAGTCACTTAGAATAAATAATAGATCTCAAATTATTTTGTCTACGTTGATAATAAATAGAAGCAAAATGTATTCCCCCTAGCCTGCTGTATTCCTTTTTATAAATTAACTAACACATCTTTTTAAAATTATATTTATTTGTTTATTTAGATAGAGAAAGCCAGAAATCAAGAGGGAAGGGGTGACAGAGAGGGACAGAGACAGAGAGACACCTGCAGAAGTGCTTCACCACTTGTGAAGCTTTCCCTCTGCAGGTGGGGGGCCAGGGGCTCGAACCTGGGTTCTTGCGCACTGTAACGTGTGTGCTCAACTAGGTGTGCCATCACCAGGCCCTGCATTCCTTTTTCTATATACATCAACCTTTATTCCCTACCCCAAATAATTATTCATATATGTATATATCAGTTTTACTTGGATAATATGGAGATTATGTAGAGTGCAAACTCAGTATTATACACTACTCTGACTTTATTTATTTAATAAAAATAACAACAATAATAATAATAACAGAACTGTGAGTTATCTACAGTCATCTCTTGAGTAAATTTTGTTCTATTAAACATGAAAGAACTTTAGTGAAAGTGAGAAAATAAATTTTGCAATCAATTGATTTTGTATAAGTAATGTAACTCCTGCACCTTTATTTTTTGTTATGAAAACAAATCATCTCAGTGGTCAGATATGAAAATTAAGATTATGTGAAGGTACTTCCTTTCAAAAATAGATTAATTTCCATTATGACTTTCTCAGTATAGTCTATAGATTCCTTAGCATGATTTTGTTTCTAGTACAGAAAAAGAGTTTATTTTAAATTTATAGTGCTTTACAAGATTCCTAATAAAATTAGACAAATCTGCATGAAGATATACTGAAATCTCCTGGCTGAATTCATTTTACCAATTGCCTCCTTAATGATTGTTCACAGTATGGAACTTGTTTGAAATACTTTTCATCTTGTTTAAAATTTATCATGCCTCAACCCAAACACTGTGGACAACTGAGAGAAAGCACTTTGTAACTTCTAAGTGGACGGAGATAATATTTATGATAAAGCTCCATGTTAATCACAGAGAAAGAGTACAGAATAATTGAATTGAATAAAAATCCATGCTTCAGGAAAGAGAAACTCGATAGTTATAAAACTAGAAACCACACGAAAAAAAAAACTGAAAAAATACCAGTTAGAGTCTATTTTCAACATTTTAAATTTTAGTTTTTATTATTGTAAGCATGTACCCGAACTTGTACATTCTCAATGCTGTTTTTTTTTCTTCTTTCTGTTCTGCACACAAAGTAAAAAAAAAAAAAAAACTGAAAAAGTACTAAGAATTTCCTTTCATCGTTCAAAAAAAAACCCTTAATATTAGGTTTGTGTTACATTTTGATGTTGGCCAATTCTTTCTGATTACTTTTAAATTATAGCTTTTCTATAATATGCAACTCAGCATCTTCTCCTTCGGGCAGAAACTTTGCACTGGTAACACCACATACCACTATTAACACTCTAAATTATAGCTCCTTTATCTCATCCATACACAAACATTATTCCATTTAAAGTGAAATGCAAGTACATTAAAAGTCTCTTCCAGCAGGAATATTATAGGAATTTATGAAAAGGGAATTAATTATCTGTTGCTCATCTCATATTTTCAGGATGCTCCTTATAACAGTCTAGTCAGTTGATCAATGTCTTGCTTGTTTATATACAAATAAGCAACAAAACATTAAACATCATGCTATTACCTTACTGTAAAAATAAGATAAAATTTAGGAGATGCTACTGAGTGATAATCTGAAAATTAGTTCCTTTTACACAATATAAAATACATATCACAGTGTTCAGAAGACCTAAACAGACAGTTCTCTAATGAAGACAAAGCCTACAGACATATGAAAAAATGTTTCATATCACTTATCATTAGATAAATGCAAATTTAAATCACAATGAGATATCACCTCAGACCTGTGAGAGTGGTCTGTCTACAACAACAAAGCAGGAGTCCCAGTTCCCTGCAGAGGGGACTGTTCACAGGCTGTGAAGCAGGTATGCAAGTGTCTTTATTTCTTCTTTTCTAATTCCCCAACCCCTCTCAATATTTATCTGTTCTAGCTAATAAATATAGAAAGAGGAAAAAAAAAAACAGGAAAGTATAGTCAAGGATGTAGAGAAAAGGAACTCTGATACACTGTTGGTAGAGACATAAACTGGGGCAGCCTCTATGGCAAACACTATGGGGAGTCTTTAAACAAATAAAAATGGAAATATCTATGATTCAGCAATACCAGCCCTCATTATATTTCTAAAGGACATGAGAACACAAATTGGAAAGTATATATGCAACTCCATATTCATAGCTGCACTACAACCAATAGCAAAGTTATGGATGCAACCTAGATGCCCAATAATAGATTACAGAGTAAAGAAATTATATATTTTTATTTATCTTATAGGACAGAGAGAATTTGATAGGGAATGGAGATAGACTGAAAAAGACAGAAACACCTACAGCACTGTTTCACTGCTTGTGAAGATTTCCACCCCCATCCCCACCCCCTGCCGCATATGGGGACCAGGGGCTTGAACCCAGATCCTTGCACATGGTTAACACAGGTACTTAACCAGGTGCACCACTACTGGGCCCCAGAAAATATATTTAATGGAATACGACTCTGCAATTAAAAAAAGATGAGGTTTTATTATCTGGAACAAAATGAATAGAATAAGAGGTGATTAAACTAACTGGAATACAAAAAGAGGTAAAAGACTATATGATGTTTTCACTTATGTGTTGAATGTAAATCATTCAAGTTAATGAACTTGAAAAAATAAAGTAACCATACTGCTTCAGACTTTCTGAGAAATGTGGTTATCAGAGGGGTGACAAAAGCATTTGGTAGTGTGTGCAGTGACTTACATTTTGATGTTGCCAACTGTATTTATAGGAATAAAACTGGACCTCTGAAATATTACAATTTTGTAAATCACTAATAAGTCACTAGTAGTGAAAACACTTTAAAAGTAAGAAAATATGCAGTATGAGAAATAATTACTCTACACATGAGAGCTTAAATGATTGTTTCTTCTTTTTTTTGCCATCACCCTTCAGCTGACTTTTTAAAAAATATATCTTTATTTATTTATTGGATAGAGACAGTCAGAAATCAAGAGGCATGGGGGTAGTAGAGAAGGGAGAGAGAAAGCACTGCTTTCCCCCTACAGGTGGGGATTGGGGCCTTGAACCCGGATCCTTGATTATCTCTTTTGCTTTTCTCCTTTTCCTTCAAATCACATTATTAGGGGAAAATAATTATTTTAATATAATATTTTATAATAATAATTTTTAATATTTTAAAATAATTTAAAAATACTGTATGTTTTGATAATTCCTCTCCTCCATGTATCAATAAATATGGTACTCATTGAAAGAAACTAAATTTTGAATTGTGGTTAATTATTGAGGATATTGAAATATATATACCTAGACATATAATTTTTGCAAGGAGGCCAAAACAATTTGATGGCAAAAGGAGAGTCTATTCAACAAATGTTGGGAAAATTGGGTTGAATTGTGCAAAAGAATGAAACTGAACCACTACATTTCACCACACATGAAAGTAAACTCAAGGGAGTCGGCGGTAGCGCAGCGGGTTAAGCGCAGGTGGCGCAAAGCGCAAGGACCAGCATAAGGATCCCGTTCCCCCCCTGGCTCCCCACCTGCAGGGGAGTTGCTTCACAGGCAGTGAAGTAGGTCTGCCTTCCTTTCTCTCACCCTCTCTGTCTTCCCCTCCTCTTTCCATTTCTCTCTATCCTATCTAACAACGACAACATCAATAATAACAACAATCATAACTACAACAATAAAACAACAAGGGCAACAAAAGAGAAAATAAATATTTAAAATAATAATAAAAATAAAATAAAATATTAAAAAAAGTAAACTCAAAATGGATCAAGGACTTATGTGTGAGACCAGAAACTATCAAATACTTTGAGGAAAATATTGGCAGAAGTGTTTCACATATAACTTTTATAGACCTTTTAAATGATACAAATCCAATTTCAAGGAAGACAAAACCAAAAGTAAACCAATGGGACTACATCAAATTGAAAAGCTTCTGCATAGCAGAAGATATGTTGACTCTCTTAATAGCTTAGCATCATCTCTGGCATTATGCTATTCCACTGCAGAATACTGTGCCCCAGTATGGTTCCGTAGCCCCCATGTCCACTTGGTCGATTCCAAATTATATTCCTCCATGAGGATAATTTCTGGAACCATCCGTTCCACCCTGGTTCCATGGCTACCAGTTCTTAGCAACATCGCCCCGCCAGATATTCGTCGGGATGCGGCATCATCTAAGTTCATTTCCCACGTCTACGCTCTACCGGACCTGCCAATATACGCGGATATCTTCGCCCACCCTGTCCAACGCTTGACCTCTCGTCACCCAATCTGGTCCCCTACGCCTACACTGAACTTCTCTGTTCCAGTCTCTTGGAAACAGAGCTGGCAGTCAGCTGAGGTAAAGAACAAACACCTCATCACAGACCCCTGCAAGCGTCAACCCGGCTTTGACCTAGCACGTTATGATTGGGCCCTCCTCAATCGCTATTGAACAGGCCATGGCCGGTGCACCGCTATGTTCCATCGCTGGGGAGCCAGAGACGACCCGAACTGCCCCTGCGGCTCCAGACAGACTATGACCCACATAGTCAATGACTGCCACCTCTCCAGATTCAAAGGAGGTCTCGAAACTTTACATCAGGCTCAACCTGATGCTGTTGACTGGCTACAGAAGAAGGGCAAACGCTAGAAGAAGATAGCTTAGACCAGGGAGAAGAGAAACAACCAGTGCACAGCTATATACAAATAATATCAAAGGATAAAAATTATGGTGATGTTGTGTATGACACAGCAAATCCTAACAAAGGGAATTTTCAGTTAACCCAATTGCCAAATAATGTGATTATAGCAATAACTATCTATTGCCTTCTTAAGCCCTAAGACAGCGGGAACCTCCCACTTCCTCTATAGAGCCTATATTTCCCCAGTTCTGGAACCTCTAGAGTGGGGCTCACTCTTGCTGCATGCTTCAATGCAAGGAGTACCACCTTGGTATGCTTCACTTCAGACTGTGTCCAGAGACGTCAGGCATAGAATGTCAACCCTTCACCCTCATTACTCTGGTGAGACCTCTCCTTTCATAGAATTCTCTAATTCCATTCCAAGTGGTTCATACAAAAGTCCCAAAACATAATATAGACCAGGTCCCATGAGATAGAGCATATGTTCACATGTATCCATAAATTAGGAGAAAATATATACCTGAAAGCAAAAGTACACAATAGAAATTTAAAAAAGAGAGAGATTAATAAAATTATGTTAGGGGTTAAAAGAAACTCAAAGAAACTCCTTACAGAATGAGAGAAAATCTTTACATGCCACATGTCAGACAAAAGGCTAATAAATCCTTTTGCATATTTCAAAAGATGAGCTCAGGTACCACTTGGTGAAGCCTTCTCTGATGCCCCTATCTGAAATTATCTCTCCTAATCTGTAATACTCAAATTTTGTGTATATGTGTACTGTATACCTTGAATTAGATTGATGATGGTTTCTGTAATTGTGATTCAAAGCGAACCATTACATTGCATTCTTGTAGTAATTGTTATTAAAGTAAGTTAAATAGAATATTACATTGTTGGTTATTTGTGTTACATTGTCCTTAATAATGCATAATTCCCTTAGATGAGCATAACTATAATACTTTTAGTTTTTACACTTCACCATAAATGGCAAAAATGCATGGGAAAGAGAAGGCAGTTAAAATTTATTCAGTTAATAAATTAATATGTCAAATTCTCCTATTTAATGACAGAAAAATGTCCATGTGTCCATACTTTCAAAATTCTTCCTCAAATTATTTTTTTCTTTATTGGGTGGTTCATATTTATTCCCAGTCAGTTCAGTTTATTCTCAGAATTATAACTAGTTCAATGTAGTAAAACAAACAAAATAACAAAATACAACAACTACTACTGATAGCCAAAGTCATACAGTGTTTTCCATGTGACAGACACTAATGTGTGTGTTGTATATTTACATTTCTGAAATTACATATAGTTATATGTTAAACTTTGCATGAATCAATACTCACTTAATTGATCTAATAACTGTGTGATGCATCCCACTACACAGATGATGAAAAACTGATGCACAAACAAAATAATCAGCATATACAATTACTTAGTTTTAAATGAGAGAAGTAGAGTTGAAACAAGGCAGTTTAATTTGAGAATATATTGGCATTATTGCTTTGTCCTGTGTGTAGAACTATAGTGTAGATGTTGTGGAGAATTACTCTAGTCAGTCAAACATTCCAGAAATGTCCAGTTAAAATAGCTACTAAAAGGTCCGCCAGTGGTGCATCTAGTTAAGTGCACATGTTACCAAAATCTGGGTTTTAGCCCCTGGTCCCCGCCTGCAGGGTGAAAGCTTTACAAGCAGTGAAGAAGTGCTTTAGGTGTCTCTGTCTCTCACTGACTCACTCTCTCCACCTCCTCTCTCAATTTTTGCTGCCCTCTCAAATAAAATAAATAAATAAAGTTAAATATAAATAAATCTTAAAATTAGATACAAGCCCTAACTGGCTCTAAATGCTGTGAATTTAGACTCCACCATAATCCTAAATATTCCCAGATAAAAGCAGTTGTGCATTTAAAAAATTATTTTTTTGTGGAATACTAGTTTCAAATTTTGATTTAAAATGTATTGCTCTAGTTGCTATTGTGAAGTGGAATCACATTTTCTATCTTATATAATGTTTCTTTTTTTAAACCAAATATTTATTTATTATTATTATTTAAAAATATTTATTTAATTTATTTATTACCTTTTGTTGCCCTTGTTTTATTGTTGTAGTTATTATTGTTGTCGTTGTTGTTCGATAGGACAGAGAGAAAGAGGAGGGGAAGACAGAGATGGAGAGAGACTGATAGACACCTGAAAACCTGCTTCACCGCTTGTGGAGTGACTTCCTTGCAGGTGGGGAACCAGGGCTCGAACTGGGATCCTAATGCTGGTCCTTGTGCTTTGTGCCACCTGCGCTTAACCCGTTGCGCTACAGCACGACTCCCATTTATTATTGTATAGAGACAGAGAAATTGAGAGGGCAGGGGGATGGGGAGAGAGAGAGAGAGAGAGAGAGAGAGAGAGACCTGCTGCACTGCTTCACCACTCTTGAAGCTTTCCCTCCTGCAGGTGGGGTCCAGGAGCTTGAACCTGTGTCCTTGTACACTGTAATGTGTGTGCTTAACCAGGTAATAATGTTTCTAACAACCTAGTGAGGTAGCTGGTGACTGTTGTTTCCATTTTTTCTTTGATCAGAGCACAGCTCAGTATCCATGGTACCGGGATCAAATCTTAGAACCTATTTGATAAAAATCATGTACATAGCACAGCACTACCTTCACATCTCATTGTCTCATTTTAAAAGAGAAATATAAGGTTTACAAAGAATTAATACTTCAAATCTTAGACTCCTCTCTTCCTTGTCATAGCTTACTTTTATGGCTAGGGAATCAATCTTAGACCAAATCTATTCATTATGTGGATCAAATAATTATGCCATGTCAGAAAAAAAAAAAAGCCCCCTGGGCTATAGTGAAAGAGACTGCAGCACCAAAGTCTTCTCCAATGTAACAGAGGTAAGGCTCAAACCTACATCACAAAGCAGCACACTATCCAAGTGAGATATTGCTCTGTCCCCCATGGGTTAATTTTTAATGTGCAGAAAATAAGTAGTTCTCTTGAAGTTTCACTGGCTCAAAAAACAGAACCCAAAATAGAAACAGTTAATTAATCACTGGCTTTACTCTTAATGTCAGTGTAAAATTACAGCTGAAAGAAAAAAAAAAGTGCACTTTCCTATTTGCTTATGTTGTCTTAGAAAATTGTTGAAGTAATCTCTGAACTAGCACTTTAATTTTCTTGACAGAATATTATCTGTGAAATAGAAAACTTATTTGCTTAAAGGGATAAGTACTTTATTTCTAAGAATCAGAAAAAATAAACAGGAGCTGTCACCCTTTAGGTGTATCATCCAGATTAGAGAAACAAGGCTCTGTAATGTAGTTAATGCTAGCTACCCCAAGCTTTGTGGCTATTGGCATTTCTTTGAGAGAGGCATCCAAAAGCTTTGGTGGTTTTTTTTTTTTTTTTTTTTGTACTAAAAGGTTAATAAGCTGGTCATGGTTTATAGTAACAGTAATCTATGAGGAAGAAACCTAAATCAGCTTCATCATTACTACTACATACTCTAGTACATAATTGGCTATGAAATAACCATTAATTACTTAAAATAGCATGATAAAATCTATTAATCCTTGGTCCAGTTAAATCTGGTATTGGATTAATGTGAGTTTATTAATGATTTTGTTACTAATAATGTGAATTTATAGTTTTGTTCCAAGTCACATCACACATTGTAACTAAGTTTTTTTTCAAAAATAACTGGAACAAGAAGCTTTCAGATTTAATTGCTCTCATTCAGAGTATATTTTTCAGTTTGAGAGGCATCTGGCAGCAAATATTCTGACTTTTAATGGTTTTCACAATATAAATTAGAAAGAAGTTTACTACTGTCTGACAGTCTCTCATGAAATGTCATTCAGTCTCACATACTTAGTTGTATTTCAGTCTCCTCAATGTGACACAACCAGAAAAGATTAATCTAAACTGGTGGCCTTCCAACATTTTTAACTATATAGATCTCAGTAAGCATGTATATACTAATTGAAAACTATAGCTGAAATACTTTTGTATTTATATATAATGTAAAGCAGCTCTACATTTAAAAGATAAAAATAAATTTATATTCTAATCTTTTGGCCCACTCTTAAGTAGATGCTGATTTTGGTTGGATAACCTTATTTCTTCTATATCTTATTTTTTTTAATTCATTTATTGGATAGAGACAGAAATTGAGAGGAAAGGAGGAAACAGAATGAAGAGAAAGAGAGAGACACCTGCAATACTGCTTCACCACTCACAAAGCTTTCCCCCTGCAGTTGAGGACTGGGGCTTGAAAGCAGGTCTTTGCGCATTGTAACCTGTGTGCTCACCTGGCTCCTCTCCGTACCTTATTTTAAAAATTTCTTTTACTGGTGTATTAATGGTTTATAGTTGACAGTAAAATACAGTAGTTTGTACTTGTGTAACATTTCTCAGCTTTCCATATAACAGTTCAACTCAACTAAGTCCTCCTCTACCATCATGTTCCAGTACCTGAACTCTCCCCCTCACCCCAGAATCTTTTACTTTGATGCAACACACCAACTCCAGTCCAAGTTCTGCTTTGTGTTTTCTCTTCTGTTCCTGAGTGAGTTCATCCCATACTCATCCTTCTCTTCCTGACTTATCTCACTTATAACTATCATTCTTGCCTCCCTGGCATTATTGTCTTTTGAAAACAAATCCATCAACATGATAGGGATATTCGCTCATTCAAATTCTTATGAACATGGCTCTAAAAGTTGGGATGGATGATACATGACTTCCCCATTGAGCTTATATTTTAGCTATCAATGGTGGGAACAAATGAATCTGTAGTAAGCATTACTGGAACAAGTCCTCTTGATGAATAGAGAGACATTAACGGAGAAAACTGACAAGAGTCCTCCTAATGCTAAAACCTTTGATAATCTTGGAATAAGAACTTGTCAGGATTTACTTTGATTTTTTATTGTTTATCTGATATAGACATAGAAAAATTTAGAGGGAAAGGGAAAAAGAGGAAGGGAGAGAAAGAGAGGTACCTGCAGTGCTATTTCACTGTTCTTGAGGCTTTCCTTCTCCAGGTGGGGGCCAAAGGCTTGAGCCATACTTTGAGTCTTTATCAATTTACTCTGGTGGAGATGAAGTCTAAGAAGGCTGGCTGTAGTTGGCAAGATATCCTTGTGAGAAATACTTATAACAATTTATATCCATATATATCCTTGACTACAGATATCCTCGGTAATAGCTATAGTCAAATTCCTTTTTCCTATTTGCTGGATCAAATTCAAATTCATTGTCTCCTTTTTAAACTTCTACTGGTGATGACCACAACTTCATCATGTTGAAACAGAATTGGATTCTAACATACTGAAAAGCCACTCTTTTAAAAAATACTGTCATTTTCCCTTAAAACAAATGTTATCCTAAGTTAGCACATCCTTCTATGTCTTTATTTTTGTTTTCCTATCCTTCCCCAACTCCTGTGCCTCTCATTTTCTCTAGTATTCCCTCCCTTCAGTGCTAAACTTATATGCTAGTCAGATAGAAGCCTTACTTGAGAACTCCAGCATTCTATCAGTGAATGAATATATACTTCACACTTTAAGGGAATGTATGGCTCAAGATGGTGTACCAGGTGAATAGAGATGGGTCTGAGATATTGAAAATGGTCAATATTTATTACTGACTCCTTTTAATAGACATGGCATCTCTATTAGCATTTCTAGTTGATTTTAGGATAATTATACTTGTTATAAAGTAAACTAGTTGAGTTCCAAATATCTCTAAAAATATTTTTACTTTCTAATTGCTCATAAGGAAAAAAACACCAATTTAAAGGGCATGAAATAATTTGATGATTTTTTTAATTACCTAATGACACCAAGCTATCAGTTTTACCGGGCACAAAAACTCTGCTTAAAATATCCCTTTGAAGAAATATCTTGTCAATTTATATACCAATTTGCCACCTGGTAGCAACAATTCTTTCTTAACTCTAAACCTGATATGAAAGAAACAGCTTACAACAACACAATCTATATAAAAGGCCTATTCTTAAAACCAGAGTTATCAGTATAAATTGTCACGATACTGCCTTCCATTCCGTCCCCATTTTTCAGTTATTTATTTATTTTTATTTACTTAATGATTTACAATTTAGTCTTTAACACACAGACACAAATTCTTATCCCTCTTTCAAAGGTGTTTCAGTGATACAACATGACCTCAATGCCCTTTCCTCCTTCCCCTGCCTGTCCTTCTCCAGAATCCTTAGCTTTGTTATAATATACCATATTCAGTACAAGTCTCACCTTATCTTTTCCATTATTCTCCTCAATTCCAAAGTTCCACTTAAAAGTGAGATCATTCAGTATTGGTCTTTCTCTTTCAGGCTACTCCCCCCCCCCCATTTTTCAATAAGCAAAAATCTAGAAAAGACTAAATTTTGGAGCCTCTTTACTTAGTAAGCTGCCATTGGAATAAATACACAATCTCTTGGAAAAAAAACTTCATTCTAGCTATAGATTGAATCTAATTTCTTTTTTAAAAAAGTTGTTTTTAAAATTTTATTTGTTTGGTACATCTATTTATTTATTGGGTAGAGACAGCCAGAAATTGAGAGGGGGGGGAGATAGAGAGGGAGAGAGACAGAGAAACACCTGTAGCCCTGCTTCACCACTTGTGAAAGCTTCCCCCCTGCAGGTGGGGACTGGGGGCTCTAACCCAGGTTGTTGTGCATTGTAGCATGTGTGCTCAACCAGGTGAGCCACCTCCCAGCCCCTGATTGAATCTAATTTTGGTAAGTCTTTCCTTACTTATTTCCCATCTTAACATCTCATTTAGGTTAAAGAGACCCTTTCTTAGACTGACTTTTCCCTCCAGATTTCATTGAATTTGTCTCTGAGTATTACACTTAACCTAACCATCTGCATTGCTCCAAATATCCAGAGATACCCTCTAAACACTGGCCATATCTCACACAACCTTCTGGTTCATTTTCTAGTGTCTACTCATAACCTATTTGATATTCCTTTAATTTTTGTGGCTTCAACTTAAGGCTATACTTTACTTGAGTTAGAGATTTATTAACCTAAAAGGACAATATTTACACATGCTGCCAATGTAGTTCTGTATAATTGAAAAACCTAATAAATACATATGGCTATCCTTGATGGCCAAAAATATCACTAGAAGACAAGAAAAATACATCATACAAAACAATGAGTGCCTGCCAAGACTTATAAGTCTGAGGAAAGTTTAATGATATATCTATCATACAATTTCAGTAAATCCACTGAGTATAACTCTTACAGTCTCTCTCATCCTCTCTCTCTGTTTCCCTTCTTCAGTCTTTTTTTTTTAAATTTTTTTAAATTAATTTTATTTTTGAGAGAGATGAAGAGAGGAGAGAGAGAGAAACACCAGAGCACTGCTCAGCTCAGGCTTATGGTGGTGCGGGGGATTGAACCTGGGACTTAGGAGCCTCAGGCATGAGAGTCTGTTTGCATAACCATTATGCTGTCTCCCCCGCTCTTCCCTTCTTCAGTCTTATAATGCAGAAAACACACACACATACAATGCTTATAAAGTCAGTCAGGTATATATGATCTGATCAAAGTCATCTAACATTTTATTAGTTTATATTCTATTTTACTATACCATGAGCTAATCTTAAATTCATACCTTGGATTCAAATAATAAAAAAGACACAGGAAATTAAGTAAACTATATGTATGATAGATATGTATTTACATACATGTGTATATATGGAAAGATGTATACATGTGCATATATGTGCAAAATAAAATCATCAGAACAATGTCAAGCTCTGGATTATACTGATGCCTTCAGTGTATTGACACTGGAACCTTGATACATGGGGCATGAAACTCTTTTTGCATAATCACTACACTATCTCTGTCTCTGTACCCATTTGTTTATATCTATACATTTTAGGTGATTTTCTGTGATATTAGTCAAATCCATAGAATGAAAATAATAGACTACTTTATTACTAGAATGCAAAGCTTCTGCTCAAACATGGAGCTAAGTATCTTTCAAAGTTTCAGGTTATTTTTGCATTAACTTTGGAGTTGCACTTGCAATATGGCTTAGTTTTTCTGCGAAAATAAACAAGTGAAAAATGAGTGTATATAGGCATATAAGAATATAATATAATTATGTAAAGTTGGGTGTGCTATAAAAGTAATTTCCTGTTTTTCTAGATACATTTTATTGTTAGTATCATTCAAAGTTAGAGCACATAGATCTTACCCCATCTTTTTTTTTTTTAAATAACTGCATAGTATTCAGACAATAGATAAAGAACAACTAAACAATTTTTTGCATCACTAAGGTCTCATACATGTGTGATTTCACCATCTGGTCTGACTTTTTCAGAAAGAGAGAGGCAGACAGAGACAAAGGGAGAACTATTATAGCTACAGAACTCCCCTCAGTGTCATAATATTCCACATGGTATGCTGAGAGCTTTAACCTGGCCATTTACATGGCAAAGCAGGCATGACATCTGCCCAGTCCCTCAACAAGTTTATTATTAATAATAATATGGGTCATTTTATATTTCAGTTAGTAACATATAGTGATGAGTATATAAACAGCGTTATGTGAATTTTAACGTATCTTTTGTTCAAGTTCTAAAATAGATTAATGTCAGAATTAAAGTTACTTCAACATTCAAGAGCAAATTGAACCAAAATTCCTAGATGTTTTTCTTTTAGAGGATCTCTCATAACTTGCTTTTCCAAATTAATTTACTAATCTGAACATTTACATTTAATCTGGTCATTAAAGGCAAATATTCCACCAAACAATATCATAACATTTTAGAATGATGAAATACTTGAACTAGAATATTTAAATTATAATTTATAAGTGAGATATAATTAAAGTTCTCAGTGAAACCATGCTATGGTAACTTATCCAACAGCAAATTCTTTCCAGCATTTTTAGTATTGATACAAATGTCCAAGTGGTGAGCATATGTTTCTGGAATGTTTAATGTTTCTGTCGGCAGTTAGGCAGGGTTTGTCTTATTTTAGGAGAGCTATGTCATAGGTCACTTAATACTTTCTTATGTCATTATTGCAATATCTCCAGAGATTTGATGAAATACATATAAATTTCTGAAAAAAAAAGGTAACCTGAGAATTCCAATTATAACAAATTTCTGGAGCATTAATACTTGAATGCAATTTTTATATGGAAGGAAAAGTTTGCCAAAAGTGCAGAATGTTTTGTTAACATATAGTTTGAATGTATCCATACTTTCTGTAATGTCTTTAACTTCACTTAAATTAGCTCATGAAATAGTGCTGATCTAGTTTGTTATTAAAACCACAAAAGAAGATGAGGATTTTCCCCACTGTAGGTAAGTTCAGTTGAGCTAAGGGAATTTGTTTTTTAATAAGGGAATCACAAATATTAATTAATATTAATCAAGAGAAATGAGGATGTATATTTTAATGTTACACAAAAGTATTCGATCTTAAGGATTTTTCCACAAGATTCCCCATGTTGTATTTATAGAAGAAATCAGACTAGTATCCACACACAGTTATAGAACACTATATTGTTGGAAAATTTTTTTTCAGTAAATCCTATAGATAAGATAAATTTTAATTTCAGTTCCTTAGCTAGACAGGGATATAGTGTGGCACAACAGAACTTCATGCTCGGGGAGTCGGGCTGTAGCTCAGAGGCTTAAGCGCACGTGGCACAAAGCACAAGGACCGGCATAAGGATCTCGGTTCAAACCCGGCTCCCCACCTGCAGGGGAGTCGCTTCACAGGCGGTGAAGTAGGTCTGCAGGTGTCTATCTTTCTCTCCTTCCTCCTCTCTGTCTTCCCCTCCTCTCTCCATTTCTCTCTGTCCTATCCAACAACGACGACAACAACAATAATAACTACAACAATAAAACAACAAGGGCAACAAAAGGGAATAAATAAATAAAATAAAATATTAAAAATAAAAAAAATAAAAAAAAAGAACTTCATGCTCAAGACCTTAGAAGTTCCAGGTACAATTCCTGGCATCGTCATGTACTAGAGCGAGCAATGTTATGATTTTTGCCTTTCCCTCATGAAAATAAATACACAATTATTTAAAAACAAAACAAAAAAAGTTCCACTGACTAAACCATGCTTCACGTAGCTGTATTCTAATACTGCTTTCCTCACTTGGAAAATTTTTAGGACAACATGACAAGAGTACAAGTTGTCAAAGGGACTTCAAAATAACTTCAGCTATTGAAACTTTTAGGACAACAGTTAAAGAAAAGTTGACATATTTACTAATAAGAAGACAACATAAGTTGTCTCCAACATAATTACAAAATAAAAAAGGATGTTATTATATTTCAATTTGTACACATTATGATGTGTTTGTCAAAAAATTATTATTTGTGTTATACAGCTACACTATGGAAGAAATTAATTTCTATTTTATCTCTTTAATTCTAGAAAATATTAAGTTTGATGACAGGACTGGTGGGGAAAAAAGACTATATTGTAAACCATTAACACCTCAATAAAAATAAGTAACTAAAAAAGAAAGTATTAAGTTCTGAAATCAATATTTCCAAAATTCCAAAAAAGTCATATAATCTGTGCACATCTTACCTTTCTTTTGCGAAGTCTGACTTGGTTGTCCATAGGTTCCTGGGTGGCCAAAAACTCCTTTAAGTGTAAACACTGCATGCCATCTCCAGATTTGACCTTTTGAAGACTTTTGTTTTGATATTCTGAGAAACCACTCTTCTCTAGGCCATTTTCAGCAGACATTCCACTAGGGCAGGAAGAAGGCTGAAGAAGGCAATGTCCAGAATCAGCTTTTAATAATGATAGTTTTCTGTCTGTACAAGGACTAGCCAAGATTTCATCTTGAACTATATTGCAGGTGTGTCTTTCTTGGTCATCTTTAGTGATGTCAGATTTTCTTCGTTGTTGAGCAATTACAGCAGAATTAACTAGTTGCTTCTCAGGTACAGTATCTTTCACATTCAAAGAATTACAATCATTTAGTGTTGATGCATCTTTTAATTCACTTAAGCTAATATCATTACAAAACTCCAGGCTTTCACTTAGAATATCAACAACTTTTCTTTCTCCTCTTTCTTCTATCAACGCTAATTCAACTCCACCAGATATTCCCCAGGCTTTATAAGAATCTTGGTTACTTTCCATGATGTGAAAAGTGTCTACTAAGGAGCCTGCTCCTTCAACACTATGTTGGTCTGATGTTTTATACCCTTGGGTAGTTAAAATCTGTTTATCATCTGTAGGATAGAGATCAGAATTGGCATCCTCATCAGAAACATGCACCAGTGTTTCTGTGCTGGCCTCCAGAGGAAGAAACTGATCTTCACTTTCATGTCTGTCATTTTCATCTACCACTGGTGAAATGTGACCCATTGACCTTCCAGGAAAATCTCTCACATCTGATCCATGACAACAGTCTGGTAGTGAAACACATTTCTCTTTGCGGTCCACATTTACAGTTGCATCTTTTTCCATACTTGCCTGCAAGCTGTCAACTACTAGTCCATGATGACATGCTGTGTTATAATCAGAATTAAAAGGCTGTCCCATCCATTGGGTCACATGTTCTTCCCAGCTTCTCTTTCTGATAGCTACAGACATGTCATCGTAGTTGAAAAACTGATAGAGAAATATATTCCATATGAGACCAAAGGAAATGGAATTGGATGGAAGATGATTTCAAATTCACTGAGTGAAGAGGAGAATGAGTTTTGTCATTTCACCACCTATTAAAAATGTGAAATACATTATAAGGATGTAGGTATAAGGTTAAGGAATACCTTTGAGAGGCAATTTATACTATAGAAGATTAAGAGATTTTATAAAGCTATGTTTAACAGCTTTAATAATGCTATTTCTTTAGGTAGTTATCTAGTCTTAGAAGAAAAGCTCACACAATATTTCTGGATAAAATCATTGATAATACTTTTAAAAGCAGCTGGACTGACATATTAGTAAAAAAATATGTAAACACTGAAGTTGAAACTCCCATTAAGAAAATATTTAGATTGCAACACAATAAAATTCATAGGTAGAAACCTGCTGCTCAATCTACCAGCTTTCCTGATTTTCTTTGGTGAATACAAATCAGAAATCCATTCACGGGTTTGAATTGTTACAAAATCCACCAGTGAATTGTCCATGCAAAATCTGAGCTAGAGAGACAGCTTATGTAACATATTTTTAAAGAGATAAGTCCCACACTACATACATATATATATATATATATATATATATATATATATATATATATATGTATATATGTATTCTAGGGAGTGCCTATGAAACATGAGATAATTCATTTATATCTAATTAATATATAATTCCTCAGTAAGAAAGCTTAACACATACCATCTCCATTGCTTTAGTATATATACATTTATTTACCTGCACTTCATTGCTGCTACTTATAGCAAACTAGTATTGAAGTTTAGAGAAAGTAATCATCCAGGATGATTTATCTAAGAAATAAGCTAAGACTTAAACTAGGTCCAGATTCTGAGGCCCTGGCTTAGACAGTCAACAAACTTAAATTCCATTGTCTTCATGGAATGAGATCCTGTTTTCTCCCCCCCCCCCCACATATCTTTTGTGTGTATAAAACCCAAATTCCTCAGACAGGAATTCAGTGAACCAAAAAGAAGAAACAAATATAAGATGATTGGGACTATTCAGAAAATTCATGCTCAACCTCATTGGAGGTTTAGTTTGTATACTTCTGTTAGAATTGGTCATAAACATTTCAGTAAACAAGAAAGCCAAGCATAAGATAAGGTCTGAAGATAAACACATTCCAAGTATGCAGACTTTTTTTTTTGTCCTTTATGCAAACAGTTAAAAGAAACAAAGTATACTCATGTAAGCTCAATCTTATAAAAACTGACCAAGTCAAATGTCCTAAATTGCTTATCTGTTTAAAAAAAAATGCCCTTCTAAGAGTAGACACTTGAGTTGTCACTCTACATAAGATCTTCTGATTTTGGGTCATAATCAGTCTCATGAAAAGGACTGCGCACCAAGATGACTGATATCCAAATATTCAAAAGCTCCACAGAAAAGGTCTCTAATGCTTCAGCAAAACTTCCAAACTATTCTCGCTAAGCATAGGCCAGAAAGGTAAATATTCCTATCATTTAAAGGCCAGAAATGTTAAGGAACATATGTGAATTTGGGAGGCCCAGTTTAACCAAATGTCTTTCTAGATAATATTTGGTTCCTTTTATGTCTGTGACCATCTTTGAAATGGACAGCGCTCACATTTTCCATATTGGCATTCATTTTGCACTCAAAAGGAAATATAAAGTCCCCAGATTCCATGCATAAGTCATTATGATGTGGGAGGCTACGGAAAGAGGGGAAAAAAAACCAAAAAAACGCATAGATCCAGGCCAGAAAATTTCTGCTTTCATGGGCAAATTTGGGTTGTAATAGGGCGTTTCTGTTTTAGATGCTTTCTTTTCTTTATTTTTACCCAGCTTAGAAAGAGCAGGCTAACAAGAAATGCCAAGTGGTATTATTGTATCATTCCTAAGCCACATTTACATTTACATTAGACTGAATTCTGGCTTCATTTCTTACTAAGGAAAAATGGTTTCATTAACTGCTTTGGGAACAGAAAACCTAAAAAATGTTGCCTTTAAGAACTTACAGTAATATAACTTATTTTGCTCAACCTTGGTAAGTACTTTCATAATATCATAGGAAGAGTTCACTAGTTCTATGCTAAGTCTCAATGGAGAGTCTCTGGTGGTTATCTTTAAACTATTAATGTTACTATACAGTTAATTTTAGAAATTTCAGTATCATTTTAAATTTTAGTGCTCATTCCATATTCTATAGTATTACAGATTTCTAAAAAAAGGAAAAAAAGAAGAAAACTCTGTATTTAAATTCTGACTTATAAGACTTACTGTTAAACTCTGCCTCTGTGAACTAAGTTGACCGGGGTATTAATAATAAGTAACAACGGATTATTGCGAATAACATCTAAGAACCTAAAACTTATTTCCTAAATAATCAGAATTAACTAAATATAATCCATCCTATAAGACTGAACAGTCTTTGCAAAAGACTTGACATTTTCTATGAGCCTACCTTAACTGGCTGCATTATATAAAATTCTATTTCTAACTGTTGACTACTTAATTTGCAAATTATTATTACTCTTTTATAATCCTTTTTACAAAGTTCCATCCAGAATGAACTCAGCTGCTAGGGATTTGGATCAAGGATCTGGAAAAATGTAGACGATTTCAGGGTGTTGATTTTATGAAGTGAATTCCACATGAATTTTTTGCTTTTTAAATTAATGTGTTCAACACCTCTTCATTAATATTAAAAAAGATTGCAATGATGAAACAATTCTGGAAAATATTTGTAAAATGTACAAATGTACTTTTTTGTAATATTAGTGCACAGGAAACTTGGACATAAAACAATTCCAATTTTATTATTATTTTTTATTTTGTAACACTACCCCTTAAACCTAAATCCTCCATAGCAAATAGGAATATATTTTTAAGTAATAAAAATTGAATGTTATTCATTAAAAATGACACTTGGATACATTCTAATTCAGGAATCACTGACCTGTTTCTGATATCAAAAGAGCCGTGTTCTATTTTGAACTTGTTTCTGATATGAAGAAGAACCTTGGAGAAGAACCAATATGACTGTGTCTATAGCTTGGGAGGAACACTTCACAAATGAAGTATTAGTGAAATTAAGTGTGCAATACTATAGACCTGATAGCAATATTGCCTAATCAAAATTTCATTGGCGGGGGGCAGGCAGTGGTGAAACTAGTTAAGTGCACACACTACAGTGCACAAGGACCCAGGTTCAAGTTTTCCCCACCTGCAGAGGGAAAGCTTCATGATTGGTGAAGTAGGGCTACAAGTGCCTGTCTGTCTCTTCCCCTCTCTATTTTCCACTCCCTTCTCAATTTTCTTTAATAAATAAATAAATAAAATTTCATTCAGTAAGTGTCTTTTTAGTGCCCACTTGGCCACGAGCATTCTGTTACTAAATATTAAGTGTATGACCCTCCAAATAACTTGTACTGTCACAAAATGAACTTCTCGTTTCATAAAAGAAACTCCTGTAGGCAAGGATGTTATCTCACAGTAATACATTAGAGGGTTGTAAAAATTCTCTTCTGTTTACCCTTTTTCCTTCCTCCTTCCTCCTTCCCTTCACTTTTTTTTTTTTTACAGGAAGTCTAGAGGACTGCCATAAATAATACCTTCTTCAAATCAATGGGGTTTATAGTCAATAATATTTATACTCCTTCCCCATACTAGGGAGCTGCTCTCTTCCCTGATCCAGCTTTCTGTCCCTTTTCCAGCCATGACATCACCTCCCCAGACAATAACTTGGATCCACCTGCATATCAGATTTCAGGCTCAGAGAAGAAAAAAAAAAAAAACTAGTATAGCTACAGGCCCTTTGAAATATAACTGAAAATGCCTACTAGCTATCTATAAAATAGAGGGAACCCACCCCAACACTTCATCTGCACTATTCCAGGCTTTTGGTCCATGATTGTTGGACAATTTGTTTGGCTTTGTATGTTAATTCTCTTTTCAGCCACCAGGTTCCAGATGCTAGCATGATGCCAACCAGACTTCTCTGGACCCCACTAAGGTGTCCTGGAGCTCCGCTTCCCCAGAGCCCCACCCTACTAGGGAAAGAGAGAGGCAGGCTGGGAGTATGGATCAACCTGTCAACTCCGATGTTCAGTAGGGAAACAATTACAGAAGCCAGACCTTCTACTTTCTGCATCCCACAATGACCTTGGGTCCATACTCCCAGAGGGATAAAGAATAGGAAAGCTATCAGGGGAGAAGATGGGATAAGGAGGTCTGGTGGTGGGAATTGTGTGAAGTGGTACCCCTCTTATCCTATGGTTTTGTTAATGTCTCCTTTTTTAAATAAAAAAATAAAAAAATAAAACCTTCAGTAAAGTATATGTCTGAACAACATTCAAATCAAATGAGAGTTGAGACAAAAATCTGATTCTCAGTGGAGGAAGCTTGCATCTTGTTTGTTTGCTTGCTTGCTTGTTTTCTGGCTTCGAAGTCTTACTATTCTAGAAAAACACTTAGGAGAGATGACAAAATTTCACAATTTGAAATTTTTGGTCACTTTGGAGAAGAACCACATTTCTCAGAAAAAAATTGGAGAAAGCTAAGGGACAATTTTTCTTTCTTTTTTAAAGCCATTTTTATTCATTTATTATTGGATAGAGACAGAGAGAAACTGAGAGTGAGGGAAATAGGCAGAAAGACACCTGCAGCCCTGCTTCACCACTTCTGAAGCTTTGCCCCTGCAGGTGGAGACCAGGGGCTTGAACCTGGGTTCTTGCTCTTAACCGGGTGCACCACTGCTTGGCCCCTAGGGACAAATTTTCTTACAGAAAAAAATTTCAGAAAAATTTCCTGAACTAGTAACTAGTCTTTAGATTTAACGGAATTCATGGAATATGTAACACAAGGAATAAGAATAGCACAAATCAAATTACTATGAATTCACTGTTCCCGTGGTCATTTTTTAATTTTTTAAAATTATTTTCTTGGTTAGGACAGAGAGAAATTGAGGGGGGAGGAGGTAAGCAGAGAGAAAGGCGCCTGCAGACCTGCTTCACAACTTGTAACGACCTTCCTGAAGGTGGGGAGCCCAGGGCTTGAAGGCTTGAAGGGAGATCCTGGCAGCTACTTGTGCTTTGTACTCTGTTCTATGTGCACTTAACCCAGTGCACACTGCCCAGATCCCTAATATTAAATTTCTCAATAGCAATATGAAATAAGACAGGAAATATGCCTTAAAATTCTAATGAAGAATTATTTCTACTTCAAAATTATATAAGGAGCATGCATGTACAAACTACTGTATTTACTGCTGACTGTAAAAATTATCCCCCTATAAAGAAGTAAATTAAAAAAATTATATAAGGAGTTGTACAATTCCCCCATCTTCTTCAAATAGCACTAGTAGGTTAATTTCACACAAATGAAAAAGTAACACAAAATAGGCAAGACATAGCAATAAGACCAGGAATTCAACACAATGGCCAAGAAGTAGAATTTCTTGGATTAACTTTATATAATTTATCTAGAGGAAATTTCACATAAATTCTAAAGTTTTCTCCAGGAGATGTCTCCATGGATAAAAACATGAAATAATATAAGTATGATGTATGGGGCCATATTGAGAGAACTTCATAATAAACTCAAACATCTATTCAGAAGAATTAGTAATAACAACTGGTCTTGCAAAATAATTTATTAAAAATGGTTAAAAAAAGGTTTACAAGAAATGTGATTTTAGTATACTATTGACTTATTGCTAAATATTTTATGATTCCAAAATAATGCAGAATATTAAGCATTAAAAGTTAAAAAAAAAAAAAAAACCTATTTTCAGAGTATAGGGTTCTGTAAAGGATAGAGTTTGCCAGAGCGGGGAGAAATATTTCAGAAAGCTGACTTTCCATTTTCAGTTATAGAAGGGTAATACATAAAATATCTAAAATTAAAGAAAAATAGCATAATTCCATTATTTAGAAACATGGATATTAATATCAGGAAAAATAACTAAAAGAATCTAAGTGTAATGATTCTGTGTGATATTCACTTGAAATAAAAGAATAAAATGTTCTATCAGAATCTCAGTAAGAATATTAAATATTAATCTAAACTTCAGTATGCTGAAGCACAGCACAGTAAGCTAAAGATTGGGTTGAAACTAAAATATGCCTTACTCTTTTCTCTACAATATACTCAGTAGGACCAAACTATTCTTTTTATCTTTTCCACACTCACCTTACCAATCCTTAACAAATGTACACATACCCAACTCATAACAGTTAGCCATTTCTTTTAGCTCAAACATGTCATTGCAGTTTTCCATGAAAATTTTATGTAATTTTTTAATAAAATAGTTTCATTTTCCCCTCAACCATTCTGGGAAATATAAGAAAGGAGTATTTTGCACTCATCCTAACACTAGTCTCCTAACATGCTAGCTCAACAGAAATTTAAGACATAAGAAGTTATAGGTAGTAGTAAATGAGGAGATGCACGTGATAGTAGGAATATCCCAATACCTCATTCCCTGAATTACTGTACACCTAATTTACTCATCTTACTTGGGGCAAAAGAATTCCTTTTTAATTAATTTATTTGAATATATACATCTTCATTCAACACATATGATATATATATATATATATATAACATACAGATATATCTTATTTTAGTACAGATTTTATATATTTATAATGTATAGGTATAAGATATATGAATATAAAATAAATACATATATATATAGCTTTATCCTGCTATCAAAAAAAAGTCATCCTGTGACAACTTTTATAAATCAAAACGGCATAGAGTGAAATAATTACCATTAATTTACAAAGAATGTTTATTTACAATAGTAGAGTTCTTCCAAAATCAGCATATAAAATCATGCCAACTCCCCCCCCCCCTGAAATCTAAAATAGCACTAGTTTAGTTAGTGTTACTAAAACCGGAATGATATGATAAATACACAGTCTGCATAAAGTATCTTTCAGGCAATAAGTGTGACAGTGCTAGTTTGGCTGATATGGTGTGCACTGCCTCTAGAATGGAATTAAACAACAAATTGTCTGGCAAACTGAATTATGTACATTTAGACATCTCCCTATTGGTACCTCTCAACTCAATGAAAACATGAAGAATAATGTTTTTAATTGCTAAACTGATGCTATATGTAAGATGCTTAGGAATACCAAGACAACTATGCTGTTCTTAAACCCTCTATGTAAATGCATGTACAGATAGCAAAAATAATAACACATTTTTATACAGAATATCTATGAGTTTAGTCAGAATAAATCACTTCAAGTTAAATATAATTAGTATATATATCCATGCTAGTTCAAATTAGAGAGGGCTAGAATTAGATTATGGGAGAAACCTTTAATAATGTGATGCAAGGTTTTATCTTCATTCTATTCCATACACATTTTCTAAATTTAGTAGCAATTAGTCTTAGGCCTCCACCGAATTACTTTCCATTTTACCATAATGTATGTTTTTCAAATACTGAAATTTTCCCAATATTCCTCATTAGCTGCCTGTGGAAAAATCAATAAACTTTTGCTACAATTTTTGTTGGTAAATTGCTTAATGAAGCTTAAATATAAATGAAATACTGATAGCTTCTACATCATTAGGCTATCTGGAAATCATCACTTCCTCCAAGAAAGACTTCCAGCTTCCATTATTTTCAGTCTGTAGAAGCAAAGTAAAGAAGCAGGTACCCAGACGCAAAGCACAAGGACCACCTTAAGGATTCCTGTTTAGGCCCTGGCTCCCCACCTGTAGGGGAGTCGCTTCACAAGTGGTGAAGCAGGTCTGCAGGTATCTTTCTCTCTCCCTCTCTGTCTTCTCCCATCTCTCTCCATTTCTCTCTGTCCTATCCAACAACGATAACAACAACAATAATAACTACAACAATAAAACAAGGGCAACAAAAGGGAATAAATAAATAAATTAAAAAGAATTAGGTACCAAATTAAAAAGTATCATTTTATAATATTTCCTAACTCTATGCATACTTATATCTATCAGTCTTTTATTGTTGTAGTTATTATTGATGTTGTTGTTGGATAGGACAGAGTGAAATAGAGAGAGGAGGGGAAGGCAGAGAGGGGGAGAGAAAGATAGAAGACACCTGCAGACCTGCTTCACCACTTGTGAAGCGACCCCCTGCAGGTGAGGAGCAGGAGGCTCCAACCAGGATCTTTATGCAGGTCCTTGCGCTTTGGGCCACTGGCGCTTAATCTGCTGCAACACTGGCTGGATCCCCTATCAGAGTCTTCCTAAGGTCAGAGACTTTTTCTAATTCTGATATTCCAGGAATTAAGGAAATTTGAAAAATTAACTCTGAAGATAAACTAGAAGTCACTTCTTCAGGCTAGACTAGAGTATTGCTAAACTATAAGTTATTATTTCTATGTGCCTCATCTTTACCTCCAGTGTTGCTATCTAGTAAAGTTTCAGTAGTATCTAACTTTCAATCAATTTTCCCCTCTCCTATTAATTGAATGATTTATATGACTACAAGTTGGTAGGAGTGTGCATAAACGCCATTCCCAGCACCAAAATACTGTAAACTAGTATAGACATGGACCCTTTGGACTATAACTAAAATAGGCCTACTAACTATCTACAAAATGGAGAGCCCCAAATCTTCATCTGCAATATTCCAGCCTTTAAGTTCATTATTAGTCAATTTTTTCAGTTAACTCTTCTTTCAGCCACCAGGTTCCAGATGCTACCATAATGCAAACTAGACTTCCCTGGACTGATGACCCCACAAGTATGTGGAGTTGTACCCCTATTATCCTATGGGTTTTGTCAGTTTTTCCTTTTTATAAATAAAAATTTTAGAAAAAGAAAAAAAAAAAAGAAGCCCTCATCCCCCCTCTCCCATTGTATTGGGTGGTTAATGGTTTTATAGCACTGTTGTCTACACATGGAAACAATTACCCAGCTCCACCTGATGGGTGTATGCAAAACACTTTCATACTAAACACAGGATCCCAACCTGCAACTCCCACCTCTTCTTAGACTCTTCCACAATGACCCTTGATTTGTTGCAGTACACTACCCCAGTCCAAGTTTCACCCTGTGCTTTTCCCTTTTTAAAAAATATTTATTTATTTATTACCTTTTTGTTGCCCTTGTTTTATTGTTGTTATTTATGTCATCATTGGATAGGACAGAGAGAAATGGAGAGAGGAGGGGAAGACAGAGAGGGGAGAGAAAGAGAGACATCTACAGACCTGCTTCACCGCCTGTGAAGCGACTCCCCTACAGGTGGGGAGCGGGGGGCTCGAACCCGGATCCTTATGCCAGTCCTTGGTGCTTTGCGACACATGAGCTAAACCCGCTGTGCTACCCCCTGAGTCCCCCGCTTTTACCTTTTTTTTTCTATCTCCCAAGTTACACCTACAAGTGAGGTCATTCAGTATCCATACCTCTCTTCTTGACTCATCCCACCCAACTCTAGAGTTAAGGTATATGGGAGAGGCCCAGTAAATAGAATAAATCAATTTAGGAGAAATTATCAGGGCTAGAAGATAAACCACCACACCCTAAATTCAAAGCTATTAAAGAGAAAAGATTTGTGAAAAATGAAAGCATTCTATGTGAAATAGCAGACTGCATCAGAAAACTGAATGTGAGAGTTTTGGGGATACTATCATCTTAGCAAGTGTTCCATCTTAAACAAAAGCTATTTGAGTATCTGGAACTACATTAAACCTTGGTTTATTTCTACAAAAAAGTTCATGAATAACTATCATTTGGTTTTTACCTTGGCATGTCTTTACTACAGAACTTATTGTTAACAAAATAAGCAAAAAAAAAAAAGAATTGCCAGTTTAGAATTTAATTTAACATGAAGAATTTGGTTTCCCCACAGGATTTTCTTTGATGATACACCAGTATGATTAAAACTAAGATGTGATTTTACCTTAATATTCTAAATGGTTATTCTATTCATCAAAAAAGCAGGAATAATAATGCTTTATCTCCATTACCATAGTGAGATATGGCTTTGCTTTAAGTGGTCACTTCCTAATTTTAGCTTTATTATCATTTCTCAGAACACTCTCAATGGTAGACACAGTGCAGCAACACAGGTGCTTAAATAGTTATGTGAAAACAATCCTAAGTTTCTAGTCAAGCAATAGATTCATCCTTCACAGAAATCAAAAACAGTTACTAGAAACCTAGCTATCCCTCTTACTGACTTTTGTCTTTTGTATTTAATATCTATCAATATAATTTTGTCTTATTCTATATATCTATCATCTACCTATGTCTATTTGAGCTCATCTATACTCCTAATAGTAGCTACAATCAAACTTGATATCCATGATAGTATAAATAGCTTTCATTTATTAAGCATCTAATGTGTCCAGGTATTGTATCTGATGTTATGCCATCTCATTTTGTAATAATTCTAACAAATATTGTACAAAGTAGGTATTATTGTGCCTCAATTTTTATAGGGAGAGATTCTGGCAATATTAAGTAACAAGCTCAGAGTCAAACACCCATTGGTGGACACATAACTCAACTTCTGATAAAGGCTGGAATCATCTGGAATGATTTATTTTAGTTACAAAAATTTATGTTGCATACTTTTTCTCATTTCTATAGTGGAATAATGAGAATAAACCATTGGGAGGAGAGTAGTAATAATGAGCTAAAATTAAAAAAAATTAGCTAATAATACATGAAGAACATTCAGTCCAGGTCATTTAAAAATTCGTAGATGCTCAATAGTATGTTTATGATGACTACCTCTTTAATGTTTGATTGTTTTTTTTAGCTCTGAAATCATGACTTCAATATGAGCTGGAACTATCCTTTGTATACTAATATCAATTCACTGTAGATAAATGGGTTGACCAACACAGTGAGTTTATATTGTTGTTTAATTGATACTTTAAAAAATATTTATTTATTTCCTTTTGTTGCCCTTGTTGTTTTATTGTTGTAGTTATTATTGATGTCGTTGTTGTTGGAGACGTTGTTGTTGTATAGGACAGAGAGAAATGGGAACAGGAGGGGAAGATGGGGGGGGAAGACACCTGCACACCTGCTTCACGGCTTCTGAAACGACTCCCCTACAAAGGAGCTGGGGGCTCGAACCAGGATCCTTACACCAGTCCTTTCACTTTGCGCTGGTCCTTTTGCCTTGTGCCACCTGTGCTTAACCTGCTGCACTACTGCCCAACTCCCTAACTGATGGTTTTGAAACAAGGGTTTGTCATGCTCTATGTAAATCAGTACACACATACACAATTTCATGTAATACTAAAAATGATATGGTTATAAGATATTTTCATTATGTATCCCATGTTACAAATAAAATGCATAAGCTGAAAACGGATAAGGAGCATGCTTCTGATCACAGAGCATCAAGCAGGAAAGATGCACATCAGAGCCAGTTTTGTTGTTGTTGTTGATTTGTTTTTTACTTTCCAGAAATTTTTCAGTAAAAGACCCCATTAAAAGGATGACAAATTTACCACTCTTCTTCTCTCACTAGCCCCATATACCATTTATTTTCAAACTATTTCTGGATGTTCATGCTTTCTCTGAATGGGCCTGTAGTATCTAAGAGAATGTTGTTAATCTCTAGACTCAGGCTATCATGTCTCTTGTCAATCTCTTACTATCCTTTTTAAAAATCATTCTGTTGTTTCAGGATGTCTGGAAAATGAAAAATAAAAAGTTCACAGTGTCTAGTCTTCATCTGAGGTTTTACTTTCCTTTATTTTGTGTTTCCCTATTTATTCCACAAACATTTAACACAAATAGGTTTTGTCAGTATGAGGAATGCACCATTCTCTTTTTTTCCTATTTATTTATTTATTTTAACTTATGATAGTGATAGAGAAAAATAGGGAGAAAGAACAGGAAGGAGAGGGAAAAAGACACCTGGAGAGCAGCTCTGTCACTCCTGAGGCTTCCCCCACCTGCAGCTGGAAACAGGTGGCTTGAACCCAAGTCCTCATGCACGGTAACTTGTGTGCTTTACTGGCTGTACCACTACCCCACTCTGCTTGTATAATTCTTGACATTTCTCTATTTTGACAATAAAAATTAATGGTCCATATGTATTACACCTCTCACTGGAACTGGTCTACACTATAATGATTCCTATGGAGAAATATTATTATAAGATTATACTGACCTCCATTCATTATCCAAGAAGAAATAAGTAAGATAAAAAACTCAAGATAGGGGGTCGGTCGGTAACGCAGAGGGTTAAGCGCACATGGCGCGAAGCCAAGGACTGGCTTATGGATCCGGGTTCCAGCCACCAGCAGCTCCCCACCTGCGGGGAGTCCCTTCTCAAGCGGTGAAGCAGGTTATTTTCCCCCACTTTGTTGCCCTTATTGTTATTTTTGCCATTGGTATTGTTGTTGTTGGATAGGACAGAGAGAAATCAAGAGAGGAAGGGAAGACAGAGATGGGGAGAGAAAAACAGACTCTTGAAGACCTGCTTCACTGCTTGTAAAGTGACACCCTGCCCCACAGGTGGGGAGCACCGGGTTCGAACCAGGATCCTTATGCCGGTCCTTGCACTTCACGCCGTGTGCGCTTAAGCCGCTGCACTACAGTCAGAACCTTGTTCATGTTTTATTATGTACATTTATTGAAAGAAAACAATGCAGTGTAACCATATGTGAATCATGAAATAGTTCACTATGGTTCCACTCTCATTTCTTCCTCTAGCTAGCAGTATGACCTTAGACAAGTCATTTTCTACCATCATTTCTCATCTCCCTTGATGGCAACCACAGGGCAGTGTTAGAAGAGGTGATCCCCTATATTCTCTCCTTTTTTGAAATTCTATTCTTTTATTTTGCTAAACACTTATTAGATACATAAGAATTATCTTTTTTATCATACCCAGAATATATTTTATAATGATTTTATAGTTCTAACATGACAATTGTTAAGAGCAGTCAATAATTATCAATAAGTTCTTTAGAAAAGAATTTAAGGATAAATTGTCTAATTTAGTATATGGATCACAGTAGTCTATGTGAAAGCTTAGAGTAAAGCTTTTGTTATACAACAACTGTCAAAATAACTTTTTATCTTTTATGATTATACTTTGTGTTCTAGTATAGTTGGAAATATACATTAAAATTTCTTTCACATGACATCATACTATCTAGACAATAATTATTTTCATTTGAAATATTCAGAGATAGTTATATGTATCACATCATAACTTTGTGCTTTTTACATTCATTAGTACATTTTTTTTTTACCAGAGCACTAATCAGCTCTGGCTTATGGCAGTTTGGGGGATTGAACCTGGGACTTGAGAGTCTCAGGCATGAAAGTCTCTTTGCATAACCATTATGCTATACCTCCACCCCATTAGTACATTTTTATCCTCATATATTATAACTTAAATATTTAACATTCCTTAAAAACGACTGTAGTCTGATGGAAATATATTCTATGGCTGCATGGATTATGAATACAAACTTATTTTACATGTAGTTATAATACTACCTTTCTGCCTTAGAATAGTACGAATGTTATTGTCATTGAGATTTACCTCAATTACTTAAAAATACACAAAACATGACTGAGCAATGTATTTAGGAAACAATATAAAATTAAATTTCATTCTACTAATTCAAGCTTTGAAAATCAGATTAATTAAAATTTAGAATAGAAATAAATTATAATATTTTATGGGTTTAATTACTTTTTTAAAATGAAACATGTAAACTCTGAATTAGCAGTATGACCTGTGGTTAAAGCTGGATTGGGAAAATATTGACTAATCTGTTCCTCATATTTTAAATAAGACACAAAATAGTCTTTGAAGATTCACTATGAAGACAAGTCATTCTAGTGCCATATGCTTTCACTATTGACAAGAGAGATAAAAAGAATTAATTTACACCTCACAATTATGTTTCACAGTATGGCAAGCATCAATATAGTGTTATAGTTTTATTCATAAATGAGTAATAACTAAAAGGCAACATCATCAACAACAAAAAACTTAGTTTATGGAAGGAAAGTGACAAAACTCTATGAAACCTATTTTAGAACTGATATTTTTGCTAGAACAATTTGACTCTCTACTTACTAAACATTTTCCACTTCTGAATTCATGGCTTAATTTAAAACCTAAGAAATCACCACTTGGTGTAAGATGCAAACTTCTACCTCACTCTTTTCTGCTGCTTCAAAGATAGTTTTTAAAGATAAAGTATAAAGATAAAAAGTCTACAGAGTCTTACCTAGACAAGGAGGAGCTGAAACGCCAAGGCATGACATTGTTCAACACGCAGGCTAGGAAAGATCCGTCCCCATCAAACTTTCTTCAAAATATAAGTTCACATTTTGTAGTTGAGATCATGGCTCTATTCTAAGCAGTTTTACGCAGTGTGTGATTCTAACAAAAACACCCTCTACAGCTGGAGGGAGTCTTAGCTAAAGCAGGAGTCTGTCAAGGCATTCCTAGTGATTTCTGTCTACTAAATTCAGACTGATGTTTTGCAAAAGGGGCCTCCACAAGCAAGCCCAGATTGCCTGGGAAGTATTTCCTGCCTCTGAGTAGTGTGCATGTGAGAAAGACTGCATGAAGTGGAGGGGAGGGGGAAAGAGCAGAGCCCGCCTGGGCGTTTTAGGAGTTTTGATTTTACACAGAACTGAAGTGAGCTTGTCAAAGCTCTTGAGGTGATTTGCTAGAGAGTCATAAAATCCTACAGTATTTTTTTCTATGAAACACTGCTTTTGAAAAAAGAAAACAGTTCCTTCTCTACTACTTTACCACTATATAACATGTTCGTACACACAACTTAAATCAGAATAGCTTTGCAGTTCTCCCTTCAAAAGTTCTTTCAAGGGAACAATATGAATTAATTTCAGTACCTTAATTCTTCCGAATTTGAAAACTATTTTTACATACTTACAATTTTAAATGCAGCAGAGTCTGATATGTTCAATCTACGATGTGTAAATAAAATCCCAAGAACTGAGTAAATTGAAAGTTTTCTTCACAGAACTAGTTTGTGTTATGGCATATGCAATATTACCTCCAGTCAGAACCCTCCAGTTACACAAATTCAGTGCTGGAAAAGCAGGAGATAGACTCCATCTTGATCTTATTATAGTCTTGCTGACATTAACCATTTGCAACTGCTTCCACATACCATGACAAGAGTCCCTGAATCACATCTCTAAGGAAGTTCACAGTATCTGCATCCTTTGTCCGATACAAATTTTGTGAACTATCATCCGTTTATCTTTTCTGCTTTCTTGTGCCTCCACTGAATGACTTCCTCTTAGCTGCTCCAGGCTGGGAACTTGGACTACCATTTGGTTTTGATTAAAACCAGACAGCCAACTCTGGAGAATTTAGGGAATAAGCTAATGGAAACTGCAAGTATGGCTTTAATTAGTGCATCAATTAATAATAGATGTTAGCTTCTCTTATAATAGGATGACACAAATATAAACACAGAGGAAACTCAAGTGGTTTTAGGAAAGAAGTTATACTGATTCTCATTCTTTTATGACCCAAAATTCTCCTAGGGAAAGTGGAAGAAAAGAAGGGGTGTAGCCTTGGGACATCCAGGTTGTGGAGAGGCCAGTGGAATGGCCTTCTTGTTTATACCAGAGAAACAGGAAACAACATCTCTGAGTTTAATTATCCTACGTGGTTAAAATTTCTCAGTAACATCTCCTTCTATTTTATTTACAATCAGTGGATTGTGCTGCTTATTATTTATAACTCAAATACTTTTTCAGTTAGTAGTGATTATATGGACCTGCTCATTGGGTCTGTGTGTGGCTTGAATATTTCTAGATAGCATAAGAGTAATTCCAAATTAACATGATAAATGAGTTATATAAAAATAAGCTTGAGATCTATCAAACCTATTAGCATTAACATATTTCCAAAACTTCTCTGAACTTGTCATTTTCATTAGTTCTTTTATTTTCAGTAGGGTCTAATTTTTATAAAGGCTGATAGATACCTGGATATCATAATGACCATATTTTCAGAATTCCCTGAGAACACTGGGTAGGTAATAACTCTTAAAATATATTATAGCTACTTTTTAACCTATTTAAGAAAATGTCTGAAAGTTAATGTAAAACATGAATTATTAGATAAATGTTATATGGCTAAAGAAACTTACATTACACATTAAATTTAGAAGGCAAACTTTCTAAAATAAGTAGACAGAAGCAAATTTTAAAGTTAATATATCCAGACATTACTGATAAAAAATTCAGCACTTATATTCATTTAACTTTTATCCACATAGTAAGAAAGAAGCCTATTTTCATAAATTCTTTAAAGATCTATGCTTATATTCAAAAAACGTTCACTATAAGTATGCCTATTTAAACTCTGAAATTATAATTATTATTTTTAATATTTATTTTATTTATTTATTCCCTTTTGTTGCCCTTGTTGTTTTTTTTTATTGTTGTAGTTATTATTGTTGTTGTCGTTGTTGGATAGGACAGAGAGAAATGGAGAGAGGAGGGGAAGACAGAGAGGAGGAGAGAAAGATAGACACCTGCAGATCTGCTTCACCGCATGTGAAGCAACTCCCCTGCAGGTGGGGAGCCGGGGTTCGAACCGGGATCCTTATGCCGGTGCTTGTGCTTTGCGTCACTTGCGCTTAACCCGCTGCACTACAGCCCAACTCCCTGAAACTATTTTTTGTGTGTATTCTTATTTTAGTTTTACAGGTAAAATAGAATTAACGTCCTTTTTTTTTTTTTTTAACCAGAGAACTGTTCAGCTCTGGCTTATGGTGGTGCGAGGGATTGAACCTGGGACTTTGGAGCCTCACATGAGAGTCTGTTTGCATAACCATTATGCTATTTACCCTCCACTGAATTAATGTTCTTAAGCTTTCCATGTGATGGAAATTGGTCAACTTTACATTAAAGTCCAAAATTCTAGGTTTAAATTTTGTATTTATTCCTTTCCTATAATAGTTTAACTACTACGCATGACTTCCATTTTAATTACTGCATTAAATAGGGAAGACTTAATCTCTCTGAACTTCAGATTCCTCTGTACAAACAGGGACAATTTCACATAACTCACAGACTGTAAAGCAGGATACATATATTTATAAAGCTGTGTTCATTTCCCTTTGGAAAACACTGGAGCAGAATGAAATGATAATTGATGTAAATTATTTCCAAAAATAACTTGTATATCTCTATCCTACCTCTTGTGCTATGTCTAGTATATAGTGGGCACTCAATAAATATGAACACTTTGATTATTATTCTTAGCTAGATTCTCCACATAAGTATCATAATTCACCTGCTCACATATAATTTAGCCTGTTTTACTGTTTATATTTTCTTAAGGGTACAACAGACTACTCACATATATTGATAACTGTCCTTTAAATGGAGGATGGGCTGTGGAGCACCTGGTTGCTCACACACATAACCATCTGCAAGGATCCAGATTCAAGCTCCAGGTCCCCACCTGCAGGAGAGTGGGAAGCTTCACAAAGAGTAGGGCAGTGTTTCTGGTCTCTCCTTTTTTCTCCCTCTCTATCTCTTTTATCCCTCTCAATTTCTCTGTCTCTATTCAATAAATCAAAGATAAATTAAAAAAGAAACTTTAAAAATGTCACTTAAACATATATGTATTTGCTTTTTATGAAATAACAGCAAACTCTTCTGATAGTATAAGGTACTAGGGTCAAACAGGAGACTTCATGCATTCAAAGCATGCTCTCTGTCCCTTGAGTCACCTCCCCAGATGCTATGTCATATTTAGGTATCTAAATATTTTAATTAATAATTTTCCCTCATGTTTTCTTCTCTAAACGAATAAAACTTCGTGTTTTATTCTGTCTTTAGGAAGATTAGTTCCAAACTCTAAAATCACTAATTTATTCTTCGTTCGTCCTTCAGTTGCCTAACTCTAAACAAATCTCATTAACTAAATACTTCATAAAGACTTCACTAAACATGGGTATAAAAAACAAGATAATTGCAACAACAAATGTTGGAGAGGCTGTGGGGACAGAGGAACCCTTCTACACTGCTGGTGGGAATGTAAACTGGTCCAGCCTCTCTAAAGAGCAGTCTGGAGAACTCTCACAAAGCTAGACATAGACCTTCCATATGACCCAGTAATTCCTCTCCTGGGGATATACCCCAAGGATTCCATAATGCCCAACCAAAAAGATGTGTGTATATCTATGTTCATAGCAGTACAATTCATAATAGCTAAAACCTGGAAGGAACCCAGGTGCCCAACAGCAGATGAGTGGCTGAGAAAGCTGTGGTACATATACACAATGGAATACTATGCAGCTATTAAGAACAATGAGCCCACCTTATCTGACCCATCTTGGACAGAGCTAGAAGGAATTATGTGAGCTAAGTCAGAAATTATTAAGTGAGCTAAGTCAGAAAGATAAAGATGAGTATGAGATGATCCCACTCATCAACAGAAGTTGAGAAAGAAGAACAGAAAGGGAAACTAAAAGCAGGATCTGATTAAATCAAGAGCAGGGCACCAATGTAAAAACCCTGTGGTGAAGGTGAGGGTGGCCATTGGGGTTCCCCGCATGGCGGGGGGTGGAGGGTCGGGGGTGGGTGGTGGGGATGGGACACAGTCTTTTAGTGGTGGGTGTGGTGTTTATGTACAATCTTATTAAAGTGTAAACATATAAACCACTATTTAACTAATATGAGGTGAAAAACTGATGATATGTCTAGAACTTCTTAAAACACAGACTGAGTCTTTTTAATACATAGGCTATCTTTGATATGTTGTCTCTCCCAAAAGCCTAGACCAGGGAGAACAGAAGCAACTGGTAGCACAGCTATATACAAGATGCTGGGTATAATACCCAGCTGGGAAATTGTGCAGGTGCAGTCACATCTGCCATGTTTCCCCTCAGGCTACTGCTAGTTCCTGTGAGAGTTGGGACATTCTCAGAGTGCCTGTTTCACCATGTTGTGCCCTCAGGGCATTGTCTATTTCTCCGCGATATTTGGAGTGCTTTGGTCACTCCTCCCCCTTCCCATTCTCACGAGAGTTATTATCCTATCCTGGAGTGCTATGGTTACTCTTCCCCCTTCCTATTCTCGCGAAAGCTGCTCCTATAAAAGCCCTTCTTCTTCCGCACCTCGTTCTCTTGCCAGTGCTTCACTTCGGTGTTCAGACGCAGGAAAGGTTACTGCATGAGGCAGCCATTTTCGCTACCTCCACGTGGCCCAACCTGCTTCTCTAGCACCCAACTCTGAGGTGCCAGAGCAAATAAAGATTTGTGTTCCCTCTTAGCTCCAGACCTCCTCTCTCTCTTCTCCACAGCTCCGAACGACAATACCCCAAACCCTATCAAATGGACTTTCCAAAGTTAACCCTATCACCAAATAATGTGACGATAACTATAACTATCCATTGTTTTCTTGAACCCTAAGACAACAGAAACCTCACATTTCCACTGTAGAGCCTATATGTCCCCCAGTTCTGGAACCTTAGGGTGGAGCCCACTTTTCTGCATGCTGCTCTCAATTCAAATCAAATAATATTGCATTCGCTGATCGCAACCTAATCAACGCAACAAGTGCCACCCCAGCATGCTTCACTTCAGACTGTGACCAGAGACTTCAGGTGTGGAACGACAACCCTTCAGCTTCATCACTTGGGTGAGACCTTTCCTTTCATAGTATTCTCTAATTCCATTCCAGGTGGTCCACTCCCCAATAAAGTCCCCAAACCTAGATATAGTCCAGGTCCCCTGAGATAGAGCATAGGTTTACCCGTGCCCATAAACTAGGGGAAAAATATATACCTGAAAGCAGAAGTACACAATAGCACGCAAGGAATACCCCCCAACACTTCATCTGCACTATTCCAGTCTTTAGGTCCATGATTGTTCAACAACTTGTTTGGCTTTGTATGTTAACTCTCTTTTCAGCCACCAGGTTCCGGATGCCAGCAAGATGCTGACCAGACTTCCCTGGACAGATGACCCCATCAATGTGTACTGGAGCTCCACTTCCTCAGAGCCCCACCCTACCAGGGAAAGAGAGAGGCAGGTTGGGAGTACGGACCAAAGATCTTTATGGGGTACAGAAGGTGGGAAGTCTGGCTTCTATAATTACTTCTCCACTGGACATGGGCATTTACAGGTTGATCCATACCTCCAGCCTGTTTCTAATAGGACACATTGGTGAGGCCTTCTGTCTAGGGAAATCAGGTTGGGGTCATGGTAGCAACCAAAACTTGGTGGCTGAAAAGTATTAAGATATAAAGCAGAAAAAAATTTTTAATAATCAGGAACCTAAAAGTAAGAAGACAGCACATGAAATTTGGAATCTTCATGATAGAAGAAGTGGGGTCAACATGCTCTGCCACAAGAGGAAGACTGGTCCTGAAATGAGTGCAGCCTAGAATGTTCCTAGCTATGACCATGAACTATGAACTCAGACTGACAGGGATGCAAAGGTTCTATAGGATCCTGTGCTAAGTAAGAATAGACATGGGCCCTAGGTCAGATAGATGGGGTTTATAGTTAATGGTATTTCTATATTTGGGAGATACTCTCTTCCCTGATCCAGCTTTCTAGTTCTATTCCCCCTCCCCAGATTTCTTTTATGATTATTTATTTATTTATTTATTTATTTTTTACCAGAGCACTGTTCAGCTCTGTGTTCAGCTTATAGTGGTACAGGAGATTGAACCTGGGACTTTAGAGCCTCCTGCATGAGAGTCGCTTTGTATATCCAACATGTATCTATCCCCTTTTTTAAATGTGTTTTGTAAAAAAATATCTTTATTTATAGTCTAAAATACAGCCAGAAATCAACAGCATAGGGGGAAATACAGAGGGAGACAAAGAAGATCTGTAGCACTGTTTCACCACTCACAAATTTTTTCCCCTGCAGGAAGGGACCAGGGGCTTAAACCTAGGTCCTTACAAATTGTAACATGTGCGTTCAACCAGGTGCACCACCATTCAGCCCCTGATTCCTTTGCTTTGATGGACTGCCTATGACCCAGCAATTTCTCTACTGAAGATTTACCCAAAGGAAACAAAAACATCTATCAGAAGAGACCTATGTATACTTATGCTCAAAGTAGCACATTTTAAAATTATCTTTATTTATTGGATAGAGACAGTCAGAAATCGTGAGGGAAGGAGGAGGTAGAGAAGGAGAGATACAGAGAGACAACTGAAGCCCTGCTTCACCACTTCAAAAGCTTTACCCTTCAGGTGGTGACTGGAGGCTTGAACCCGGGACCTTGTACACTGTAATGTGTGTACTCAACCAGGTGCACCACCACTTAGACCCACAACACTATTTGTAACAGCCAAAACTTGAAGCAATACAGACGAATGGTTAAAAAAAAAAACAAACAAAAAAAACTACGGTATACAATTGCATACCTACTACTAAGCTGTTAAAAATGACAAATCAGGGAGTCGGGCTGTAGCGCACCGGGTTAAGCGCAGGTGGCGCAAAGCACAAGGACCGGCATAAGGATCCCGGTTCGAACCCCGGCTCCCCACCTGCAGGGGAGTCGCTTCACAGGCGGTGAAGCAGGTCTGCAGGTGTCTGTCTTTCTCTCCTCCTCTCTGTCTTCCCCTCCTCTCTCCATTTCTCTCTGTCCTATCCAACGACAACAACAATAATAACTACAACAATAAAACAACAAGGGCAACAAAAGGGAATAAATTAAATAAATATAAAAAAAATTTAAAAAAATGACAAATCATTCTACTTGTTTCATCTTCAGTGGAACTTGAAGACGTCATGTTAAGTGAGATAAGCCAAAAAGAGAAGGACAAATATCTAATGTTGTCACTTATAACTGAGATTTAATAGAGACAGGGAGAGAGAACACAAAGCGAAACTTGTATTGTACATGGTGATTGCATCAAAACCTTGAAGAATTGCTTTATGGTCAAATATATGGTTCATTCTCATGAATGCTTTTGTAAAGTATGCAGTTCTATTTCTCATAATGTTTTATATATGAAGTATTTGATCAGGGTCCAGATAGCTAATTATTTTACTGCTATTCTGTCAAAAGGGAGTAAAATAGTATTTACTTTGCATAAAACAGTGGTATATATTCAAGGAGATTTTAGTTTCAGTAAATTCTCACTGAGCAAGCTGGGTTTTTTTTGGGGGGGGTGGAGTTTTTAAACCTCATCCAGTTTTAATGCTAGTACCAGTCAGATTATCATTTTTATATTTAAAATAAGTAGTAACTAAGTAACAGCTAAGCTTAAACAATTAAATTCAGTCAACTTTTATGTACTACACTAGTGCAAGTGTCTGTTTGGGAATGCAGTAGAAATCAGTTTCCTCATAACTTTTCAGCTTTTACAGAATTTGTGGATTAACCACTAGAAATAATAATGAACAAATAGAAATTAAAGGATATAAGCAATTCTTTCTCAAACTCCTGAAAAAGGTTGATATTCTATTTAGTACCTAATATGACATATTCACTTTTATATACTATCACTTCTACTCCCTGGTGTTACTGTTTTTCGGTGTAAATAACACACAACCACATATTGTATCATTAATTTCAACAATCATATTTCTACTTAGCATAAAACATTAAACTTTTTATAACTACATGAAATTACGTAGTATTTTAAGATAGAGAATGAATTGCCAGAATATAGGGAAAAAAAAACTCTGCCAAAATTCAAAGTTTTTTAAAACTGTGACATAATTTCTCCTACCCTTATGTTGGAAGGTTGGAGAGCACTACTCAGATAATCCTGTTATATAATATAATATAGCATAATTTCCTCTACTCATATTATTAGTTACCCAAGGGCCAAGTATAGTGTTGATGATAGTTGCCAAGTTCTTATATAGAAATTCAATCACAGCAACACAGTAGCTATTTTATTTGATGACTTAGAGAGCTGTGATTTTTTTTTAATGAGTTAAGATAATATTTTGGGCTTTAAGTAGAAAGGGTGAGTTATCAAAAACAAAGACATTTGACTTTAAATATTAGGAGGAAAAATCTCCACAAGCAAAGTCACTTTGAGTAGCAGACCCTTTGAACTTAGAGATAGAATTGCCTGGATAATAATCTCCATAACTGTTTTATTTGGGATATGCAGCAATTAGTTTAGTCTGGTGATACTAAAACTCTTGAGAAAAGACACTTCTATTAATATTATGCATACTTAGAAAGTTTTAGGTAAAGAAAAATCTTTTACCTTGTATTTTACTAACTTTGCCAAGATAACCATTTACTTTTCTTCTATAAGGGAAGATAAAACTGATGATAATTATTGCTAAAAAGAATGATATGAACAGACAGAGGAGATACAAAAGGCCAACCGACATATGAAAAATTGTTTCAGGTCACTGATTGTCAAACAAATGCAAATAAAAACAATGAGATACCACTTCTCCTCTGTGAGAATTCCATACATCAAAAATGACAACAGAGAGGGTTGGGGTGGTAGTGCAGTGGATAAAGCACATGTGGTGTGAAAAAGTGAGTATTTAGAACAAGGGGCGTGTGTGCGTAGAGGGACTGGGCTGTTGATTTCAAAGATACTTAGGATTTATGGGAAATAAGTGAAACATGATATTTTAGGGCTGAAAGCAAATATGACAAATAAGAATACTGTCTCAACCTATCTAGAGTTGGCCTCTAGATTTTTTTTGTTAATATTTTATTTTATTTATTTATTCCCTTTTGTTGCCCTTGTTGTTTTATTGTTGTAGTTATTATTGTCGTCGTTGTTGTATAGGACAGAGAGAAATGGAAAGAGGAGGGGAAGACAGAGAGGGGGAGAGAAAGATAGACACCTGCAGACCTGCTTCACCGCCTGTGAAGCGACTCCCCTGCAGGTGGGGAGCCGGGGTTCGAACCGGGATCCTTATGCCGGTGCTTGTGCTTTGCGCCACCTGCGCTTAACCCGCTGCGCTACAGCCTGACTCCCCAGCCTCTAGATTTTTACTTTACTGTTTCCATTTTATATTTATATGCTTCATCCTAGTCCTCTTTACTTACATAGTTAGCTGCTGGTATCATATATTTATGCATAAGTGTTCATGTACTGGTTAATACGTCTCTCTCTCTCTTTCTGTTCTTGCCTGTGCTCCAGTGGCTCACTATTAGAGAGATAGAAACAGAAAAAGGTATAAACATTACAGTGCCAAAGCCTTAACATCTCCTCCAATGCATTGGGCAGTGGGCTGGAATCAGGGATACTCACAAGGTAAAGAAAGCACACTATCCAAATGAGCTATTTTGCCAACCCTGATAGGCCTATTTAATAAGTGCTGTGGTTGTGACTTAATAGGAAAAGAAACTTACTGAGTGCTGAATTTAAAAGTTCCTTGAAATGAAAACCAAGAGGAAATAGCTAATTGCTTCTCTAATGAAAGAAACTGCATGGACAAGATACTGAGTTGCTTGTTTCTGCTTTCATTCTCTAAGTGTGTGTGTGTGTGTGTGTGTGTGTGTGTGTGTGTGTGTGTGTGTGTGTGTTTCCAGAAACATGTAGCATTGTCCTAGAGCCAGACCACATGCTTATGAGTCAAAATTTCAGCCTGCATTTATCTTAAACTGTGAAGCATTGGGTGTAACCTAACAGAAACTGGCAGGTTGTCTGAATAGTTCTTTCACCACTTCACCCAAAATATAGCAAAATCAGATGACATATTTTTCCAATTTCTTATTAGTACTCACAGTTTAATGAAGAAAGGGAGAGTATGTTCTATCAAGATCTTCAAGTACAAATAAAATTAAGTTTCAGATCCAAAGCAACACAAATATTAAAATGGAAATCACAAAATGTAGCGTTGTATTTGTATTTTGAGGTGGTGTCTTTGGGAGGTTAGGTTCAGATGAGATCATGAAGGTGGGACCCTTTATAGGAATAATTATTGGATTAGTACTCCTTTGTAAGAAGTGGAAGAGACTGGAAATTTCTCTGCCATGTGAGATCATTAGGGTATGTAGGTGGCTTTTTACATACCAAGAAAAGGGCTCTCATAAGTAAACCATTTATTTTTTGATAGGAGAGAGAGAAACTGAGAGGGAAGGGGAAGATAAAGAGGGAGAGAGAAAGATAGACACCTGCAGAACTGGGATCCTTGAGCTGGTCCCTGTGCTTCTCACTAGGTGAGCTTAATCTGGTGCACCACCGGCTGGGCCCCCACAAACAAACAATTCTACTAGCACTTGATTTTAGACTTCCAGCTTTTCAGGACTGTGAAAAAAATTAATTTGTGTTGTTTAATCATACAGTTTGGCATTTTGCTATAATATCTGGACAAATTAATGTATAGATGGTTTACTAAATCTCACTAGAGGAACACTCGATATTATAAATTCAGTGTCTGTAATACTAGTAAAAAATATGACGGTGGATGCAAATTAATGAATTATTTATTCCCTCTTGCTAAGATTCCAGGGGGTAAGTCAATTATTAATTAGTGAGAATTAATTAAGTCTTACCCTTCTTTCAGATAAATGTTGATACTATGTACAATGAAACCATGAACCATTCTCAGCTCTCATATGATGAAAACATTTTCATACATACTTTTAGAATGACTTTGAAAGACCTCCCCAGAATGAGGATCTGATTGCCTCAAGAAGAAAATGTAACCAGGGCAAGATAGCCATTGTAACTGGATGTAGCTAGGGGCATGGTGACTTTATAGCACCTGGTATTCAGGAACAAAATAAGATGTAATAGAACCACCTGAGGAATACCTTTGCTCCCTCCCCAATTACAACATCTGACCACCCAACCTTCCTGCATTTAAAGCCCTTCCTCCCCTTACTCTTTTTCCCTGGGTATAAGGTTTCCTGGTTTGTAAGAGAGGATACTGGTCTGACTCCTTTGCCTAGTGGTCCCTTTCAGGTTTTATCTCAATAACCTGCCTTGCTCTCTAAGGTATGTGTCTCTTTCTCTCTTCCTCTGTGCCTCAACCCCTGATAGTTTTTTTCTATTACGTATTACTCATTACAGATGTACTTATTACATATTACAAAAGTAAAACAATATGTATTTCTGCTGCAATGTATCACAGGGGCTGGGTGGTGGCGCACCTGGTTGAATGCACATGTTATAGTGCGCAAGGACCCAGGTTTAAGACCCAGGTACCCACCTGCTGAGGAGAAGTTTCACTAGTGGTGAAACAGTGTTGCAGGTGTCTCTCTATCCCTCCTCCCCTCTCAATATCTGGCTGTCTCTATCCAATACATAAGTAAAGATAACAAAAAAAATAAAAAAAAAAGAAAATATATCACATAAGGAACTCTGATTAGCTTAAATGAAAAGTTAAGTCACTCAGCTAACTAGTGATAAGGTTCCAAGCCCAGGAAAATTTCTTCCAGTCTTAGGGCAGAAAACAAACTCTAATCTCTGATGCTTTTTAGCCTTCTTGTCTATGTTTTAAATTCACTAAGATCTGATTAGAACTAAAGAAAAAGAACAAAATTAAAAAATGAGGAGGCAAAGAGGAGGAAAAAGACTAAGGAAAAAAGGGAAAGGAAGTAGGCAGGGGAAGAGAAGAAGGAAGAGGGAAAAGCCTCTTTTGAAAGCCAAAAGAGATTTCCTCTACCTGCTTTTTATTCTGATATGTTCTTTTCCCATCAGGCAAGATACAAGTAACTACTTTGTTTAATGGGGTGGGATAGGAATAAAAAATGAAAAGGAACAGGAATATTGAGGAAAGCTTTTATTCTAAACAGAATTCTGCCAAATCCTTTAGAAGGTATTTTTAAAAGATCTATCTCTCAACATTCCTCTCCATCTGTGTCTTGCCTTCTATACTTAAATACACTTTAACTTCTCCTAAAATAAGGAAGTCATCATTCAATCCTGTCTTCACTTGGAGCTGTAATTCCTAACTGTCTTCTGTTACTAAAACCTTAAGAATCATAACAGATATGCACTAAGTGCTCACTAATTGTCAGGCCCTATTCTCAGGACTACACAAGACTGCCATTTAAGCCTGACAACAACCCTAGGAGCTAGAATCTATTAATATGCTTCTTGTATAGATAAGGTAACCCTGGCTGAGGTGCTTAATGAACTTGTCAAATTTCTCACATTGGAAAGTATGTTGGAGTTCATAGCTTCAACACATTAAGCTCTTAACTACTGCCTTTCCATATGTTTATGTTATACTTTTCATCCTGCTGACTTGCATCCCTTCACATTTAAAGGACTGTCCTCAACCATTTACAAACTTTCTCTCAATATGAACCTGAAAATTTCCAATTTAATAAATCAAAAAGTATAAAAATGAATAGAAAGAATAAGCAACTTAAATGACAACTTCCATATTATATCCAAAGTTGCTTATAGTAACATAATCTCTTAAAAATATATTAGGAATAGGCTATTGAATACCTTTCTGGTAATCTTAGCATATGCATTAATTGAAATGTAGGAATCATTAAGAAGACTTATATTATAAAGGCACCATGGAGAAAAAAAAAAGATATGAAACTGTATCTGCAGAGGAACACTGGAACAAATATACCAAAATATAACAACAACAGCTTTTGAGTAATATGTGATGTATGATGCATAGCTATATTCTCTCATTTTAAGTCGTTTCTGAATTTTTTGTAGTGAACAGATAACAGAATAAATAAATACTTTTTCATTACTGGGACTTCATTGCTATGGAATCACTTTTTCAGACAGAGAAAGGGTCAGAGAAAGAGAGCAAGAGAGGAAAGACACCAAACACCAAAGCTTCCTCTTCTTCTTCTAGAGTTTGCCAAAGCTTCCTCTAGTGATAGTTGGGCTTAAACATGAGTTACATACCTAACAAAGTAGGCACACTACCCAAGTAAGCTATCTTGCTAGTCTGGGCAAATATATTTGAAATACAGTAGAAACACTATAAGTAGTGGTAAGATAATGCAGTCTCTGCAGCAATTATTGGTATGATTTCTGGCAAATAACTTGTTTGAACCTGTTTTCTCAATTACAGAGAGTAGGACAAAATACTCACTTGGTATTTGGTAGGAAATTAATGAGTCACAAAGCAGGGCTTAAATCAGGGCTATATTACTGTCCCAAGTGGTCTCTTGATTTCAAAACTGTAGACTACCCTTGAAAAATGACTTACAGTCATAAACCAATGCCAATGTTTAGGGAAGGGGTACTGACTAATCGACTGTTCTAAATGACAGGATGAAATAATCTTCTTCCTTATAAGCTTTGCACCTATGAAGTACTAGACAATCTAAAATCTAAAATTGTTCCAGTGTATCCAAAAAATATTCCAAATTCAACATGTTTTTAGAAATCACATTATTAATAATATTATAATTATTAATATTAGTAATGCTAATATAATATAATGTTAATATTATAAGATGTTAGGAAATTTCATGCTAACATTGCAAAATTGTCACTTTTCTAATAAAACAGCTAATATATTTAATTGGGATCAATAAAATCTAGGAGTGATACAATTAATAAGGTCATACATTTTCACTCTAAATCTCTCCATATTAAGCATATAAAATTGCAAAAAAAAAGAAAGTGACATATTCAGTGGAGAAGCAATTACAGAAGCCAGACCTTCAACCTTCTGCTCCCATAATAATCTTGAGTCCATAATCCCAGAGAGATAAAGAATATTTTTGTTGATATTTTCTATTTTTATTTTATAAATAAATTAAAACGATGACAGTAAATAATATAGTAGCTAGCTATAAGCAATCATTCAAGTAATGAGTTTCAATGTTTTAAAATCAAGAACATAAAATTTAAAAAGAACACTATTATCTTTTCATTAATACATCAGAAATCACAGTGTTCTTGTTTTGTTATTTTTGCCTTCAAAGTAAACCATGATCAAGTAGTGCATTTGATATTGGCAAGACTTAATTATATCAACACATATTGGTGTAAAACATCATGAATGGCAACTCTAACTCTCATTGTTCTATTCTCATTACCAGGAGTCTAACAAGATACTTGAATTTTTTTCTAAATCAAAGCTGAGGTTCACATACATTACTCTTATCAGAAAATGTGGTGAGGTTAAAAACTTAACTTTACAGAGGAAGAGATCCAAAGGGTCAGCTGAAACATGAGAAAGTGCTCAAAGTCATAGATTTTTAGAGAAATGCAAATAAAGACAACAATGAGAAACCACTTTACACCTGTGAGAATGTCATATTTTTAAAAAGACAGTAATAACAAATGTTGGAGAGGATTTGGGGGAAAAGGGACATACCTGCTCTGTTGGTGGATATGTAAACTGGTCACACTCTTGTGGAAAACAGTCTAGAGATTTCTCAAAACACTAGAAATAGATTTACTCTATGAACTAGTCATTTCTCTCCTGTGGATTTATCCAAAGGAAATAAAAACACTGATCAGAAGACACACACACACACACACACACACACACACACACACACACACACACACACACAATGTTAATAGTAGCATAATTTGTAATAGCCAAAACATGGAAGCAGCCCAGATGTTCTAGGACAGATGAGTGGAAGAAAACAAACAAACAAACAAAACTGTGGTATATATACATGATAGAATACTACTCAACTGTTAAAAACGAAGCCATCTTATTTATGTCATCTTGGATGGAACTAGAAAACATAAAGTTAAGTGAGAGCAGTCAAAAAGAGAAGAACAAATACTGAATGATCTCACTTATAAGTGACAGGAAAGGAAAAACCAAAGTGAAATGTGAAGTGGGCATAGTGTATAGCATCAAAGAAAGGAACTCTAGTGAAGAAGGGGAGAGGAAGGGATGGAAGAGGAGTTTAGGGGCCTGGTGCATAATTAAATTATATCCATGTACAATGACTGCATTGTAAAGCATTAACACTCTCATGGCCAGGTGGTGGCACACGTGATTGAGCTCACGTTGGAGTCTCAGGTCCCCACCTGCAGAGGGAAAGCTTTCGAAGTGGTGAAGCACTGTTGCAGGTATCCTTTTGTCTTTCTCCCTACCACCCTTCCCCCCTCAATTTCTGTCTCTATCCAATAAATAAATATAAAAAATAAATACAGCATTAACACCTCAATAAAAAATAAAAAACCAGTTTTCTCCCGTAACTTTCAGCTACATAAGCACTAATGTTGCCAGTTACAACCTTCCTTTTGCTTATACAAGGCAATTTCATCTCACATAATCTTTCCTATTTTGTGAGGGCTAGGGGAAACAGCACTGGTGTTGTTCACCAGACTTTAATTCCTGAGGCATGAAGATATATATTTAATCCTAAGAATAGCACCATAAACCAGATATGAGCATTGCTCTGGTCTTTAGCTCACTAATGTATTATAAGGTAAATAAATATTTTAAAACTGTTTCCTAGTTTAATATTTTCCTCTTACTCAAAACATATACCTATTTAAACGCTTTGTTTTCCCTTTTAGTCATTTATATTCTTCTGTTCTCCATAGAGATCTTTATCTTTAAATGATAAACTAAGTACTATTTTGAATAATTTCACATATTATCATACATAGGCACATTTATTATGTATGTAGACTATAGGCAATGTTTAAGTCTGCCTTTGTTTAATAAAATTCCTTACTGTATTTTTTGTGGAAACTCAGATGAGATCAGCAAGCTGGAACTACTTTAAGAAAATAAACTTTAATTATTTTTATTTCAATTTACTCCTTAAAGCTGAGAGCCTTCTGTTTTCAGTCGTATCCGATGTATCCAGGAAATGTCTTCTTGTACCCCTACATTGTGAATGTTGTTCCTCTTAACGTTATAAGAAATTATCTTCGTGTGTGTGTGTGTGTGTTTTCTTGTATTTTTGTTGTTGTTCTTCTACCTTATCTTGCTGTTCTTCACTGGGATCTTTGGCATCTGTCTTCCTAAATGTGTTTCATTCTGCTGTGTTTTTAGTTAAGTAACTGCACTCTTCAATCATCTGAACACTGTTACAAAATGTTTTATCATTTTATTAGTTTTATTTATTTATTTTCCCTTTTGTTGTCTTTATTTTTTTATTGTTGTACTTATTATTGTTGTAGTTATTGATGTCGTCGTTGTTAGATAGGACAGAGAAATGGAGAGAGGAGGGGAAGACGGGGGGGGGGGTGGAGAAAGACACCTGCAGACCTTACTTCACCGCCTGTGAAGCGACTTCTCTGCAGATGGGGAGCCAGGGACTCGAATTGGGATCCTTACGCTGGTCCTTACGCTTTGTGCCACATGCGCTTTACCCACTGCACTACTGCCCAGCTCCCTATCATTTCTCTTAACGTTTCTCTTAATAGGTTGCAGTCCTCTTCTATATATATTTTCAATCCATTGAGTATCTCAGGACCATAGTATTGAAATCTTCATCAAGAGGTCTAAATGTTTCTGTTCTATTTAGAATTTTCTTGAAGCTGCTGTTTTGGCACATCATTGCAGATGCTTTTCTTCTTCACATGTGTTTGAGGTTACATGAAGACTAGGACCAGCAGTCTGTATTTGGACAAGTCTGAGAAGTGACCAAGGATTCATAGTCACAAATTCCTGGGTATACTGAAAAGGTTTGTCATGGTTCTACTGAATCAGATTTTGATGTTGCAGGGGTATGACAAACTGGTATGGATTTCGGTGGAGGCATACCAGGTAGAGCATACTCACTACCATGCACAAAGACCTTCATTCAAGTCCCTGTTCTCCATCTGCAGGGGAGTAAGTTGCACAGGTGGTGAAGCAGTACTGCAGGTGCATATCTCTCTGGCTCTCTGCCACCTCCTCTCAATTTCTCTCTCTACTATCAAATAAAAATAAAGCAAAGAAAGGACTCAGGAGCAATGGATTTGTCCTGGAGGCACTGGGCCCCAGGGATAACAGTTGTGGTGATAAAAAAAAAAAAAGAATAAAAATAGACAAACTGGCAGGTGGACTCTGGTAGTCAGGTCTTATGGGAGCAGAGTTCCTCAATGCCTTGTGTTCAGTTGCCCTTGCCTATGGTTACCCGGTGGTTTATAATGTTTGTCTCCCTCTTTTTGTTTCTTTTTCTTTTTTCTTTTTCTCCTCTGCTGTGGACACCAAGTTGTAAACTGGGTGGGTCAGGCAGGCAGCAGCAGAGATAGCTGGGTCATGAAGATAGCAGGGATTAATCTGTAGTAGGCAGCAGCACAAGAAGTGCCAAATAAGCTAGGTGACTTGGCAGAGCCCAGTTGGTACAAGCAGGAACAACAGAAGTAGTTACCTGGGCTGGGTGGGCAGTAGTGATGACAACCCAGTAGAGCAAATGACTGTGATGGTTGGAGCCTGGCTGCATGGACTAGAACCTTACCTTTGCTGTGAAAGTCTCTGTTCTCATCCCATGGATTCTGGGCTGTATTGTTTTGTTTGCTGCTGTTAGTTTACTTGAGCTATCAGTTCATTTCTATAGTATATATGTATTTTGAACATTTTACTTGATCTTTATATTTTCTTAGTAAGTTGTAAACTTTCTGATATATTCTGGATATAAGACCTGTTATCAGTATATATGTTGCAACTATTTTTCTCAGTCTGTGGTTTTTCTACTTTATTGCCATTGTTGACATCAAGGTTACAGCTGGGACTTGATGCATGCCCACTGATTCCACCACTCTTGGTAACCATTTTTTCTTTCTTTCTTTCTTTCTTTTTCTTTAGAGACAGAGAGCAATAGAGAAAGAGTGGGAGAGATGGGGGGGGGCAGGCTGTGCAGTGCTGCTAAAGCGTTCTTCTGGAGGCAGAGATCAGGGACTCAAACCTGGGTCCCCGCACTCTACCAGGTATACCATCACCCTGGCCCCTTATTTCTTAACGTATTTTTTAAAAACAGAAATTGAGTAGAATCTGTTATTTCATGGTGCTGGGCATTGGTGTACCCAGCTGAGTTCATGTATTATCTTGCACAAGAACTTGGGTTCAGGCCACTAGTCCCCATCTGAATGGAAGAAGCTTCAGGAGTGGTGAAGCAATCCTACAGGACTCTCTATCTCTTCTTTATCTCTCTCTGTCTCTCTCTTCTTCCCCCTCAATATCTCTATCTGTATTCAAACTAAATCAATAAAATAAAAAATTATAAATATCTCTGTTAAAAGAAGAACCTGCTTCTTCAATTTGAGGGACATATATTTATTTTTATTATTTATTTATGTGATACAACAGAGAAATTGAGGGGGGGAAAGGCAGATAAAGGGGGAGAGAGACACACACCTACAGGACTGCTTCACCATCAGTGAAACTTCTGCTTTTAGGTGGGGGCTAGGGACTTTCTCATGGCATTAATACTCAAATTAAATATATATAAAATTTGGGGTAATTACATCTTCAAAATTATAATAGAATCATCTATAATGTATTCAAATTAATCATATTCATATAATAGAAAGTATACTTGTACATATTGTATTAATAATGTCAATACACACAATTATAATAACTATATTACATAAGATGAGTAAAAATATATGTTATGTTGTCATCTATATCAATATATAACAGTTATATATTACGATAATTTCTTGGAGCAAGTTAGGGTGTGTGTGCATAGTAAAATGAATGCATTAGTTTAGCCATAGAAAAATAAAACATAACAGCCACAGTGGGAGGAAAAACTGAGAACCTACCTATATCATGAGGGGAGATACAACAAAGGCTGACAGAGAAAGTGAAAAAGTGTAGCAAGTAGGACAACTCTTTGATTACACTATACAGTGGGTGATTAATGTCCCTGAGAGTAATTATAGCACTTCAGCACAGTTTGATACCTTTTATTTTAAAATAACTAAAATATGCCTACTAGCTACCTACAAAATGGAGGACCCCCCCAACTCTTCATCTGAATTATTCCAGCCTTAAGGTCCATGATTGGTCAACAATTTGTTTGGCTTTGTATGTTAACTCTCTTTTCAGCCACCAGGCTCCAGATTCTAGCATGATGCTGACCAGACTTCCCTGGACAGACAACCCCACTAATGTGTTCTGGAGCTCCCCTTCCCCAGAGCCCCACCCTACTAGGGAAAGAGAGAGGCAGGCTGGGAGTATGGATCCACCTGTCAACGCCGATGTTCAGCAGGGAAGCAATTACAGAAGCCAGACCTTCCACTTTCTGCATCCCACAATGAGCCTGGATCCGTACTCCCAGAGGGTTAAAGAATAGGAAAGCTATCAGGGGTGGGGATGGGATATGGAGATCTGGTGGTGAGAATTCTGTGGAGTTGTACCCCTCTTATCCTATGGTTTTGTCAATGTTTCCTTTTTATAAATAATAAAAAAATATTATGAAATGTGACCATTAACAACAATTTAAATCAGATAGATTCTGTTTAATATGGCATGGAGTTGTACAGCCCATTTAAAATTGTACAGTAAAATGGTTTAAAGTATTTAGGCAATTTTTAAAATGCATTTTAATTCTTTTTTAAAATTTTATTTATAAAATGGAAACACTGACAGGGCCATAGGATAAGAGGGGTACAATTCTACACAATGCCCACCCCCAGAACCCCATATCCCATTCCCTCCTGATAACTTTCCTATTCTACTTCTTTTGGGAAATTCGCTTGGATAGCACGCTTCAGTCTCCCTCTGTTCTGGAAAGCTGTATAGATGAAGACTTTCCCATAGCAGCCACCAGGTGATTGGCCAGACATAGGTACACTACCTTCAGGAGATGCTGTTTACATACTTTAGGTTTAACAGTATTGCTGCAATACCCACAGAATCTAGAATTATGAGTTCTATTTTGAAGACTGCTGTCTCCCTAGTGTTAACAGTACATGCCATATAATTGGTACTGAATACAAGTTTCAGAAATGAACATATAACTCACCACAAATGGCAACCTTCAGAACCAAAATATATGAATACTAAAAATAACTAATATTTTGTTATTCACCCATTCTATGAATAAAGCTTTATTAATATCCCACTTATATCATAGTATTATATTTTATTAAAAGGGACCAGGAAAGGACCTATAAAGGAAGATAAAAACCTTGAAAAGCTTCATCAATATGATTGTCCTAGAGGAAGCTTTAGGTTTTCTAATACCTGCCACCATTCACTCTTTTATTTCATGGCCAAAATTGAGGCCTAGAGTGATTATATGTATCCATAGAATTGTACCATGCATGATGCATTTGTATATTAAATGTCTACCCTTTTTCTTATCTTCTGAAGATTTCAGTCTGTTGTAAATTGATTTTTTAGTGGTACTGAACTCTAATTAGTAGACTTTGTCATTTCTAATTTTATACTATATATAATAGAGGTCATTTTACCAGATAATGATACCAATGAGGTCAGAACACTGAATTTAGAATCTGTGGATTAAAATTATACATCTGGGTAAGTCACTTATGCTAATTAATATTGGTGATATAATATTTGAAGACAAAGGATTTTATATTTGCTTGACTCTTTTTTCTTTTTTATATTTATTTTCCCTTTTGTTGTCCTTGTTTTTTATTTTTGCTGTATTTATTATTGTTGTTGTTACCGATGTTGTCGTTAGGACAGAGAGAAATGGAGAGAAGAGGGGAAGACAGAGAGGAGGAAAGACAGACACCTGCAGACATGCTTCACAGTCTGTGAAGCGACTCCCCTGCAGGTGGGGAGCCGGGGGCTCCAACAGGGATCCTTCCACAGGTCCTAAAGCTTTGCTCCACGTGAAGTTAACCCGCTGCGGTATCGCCCGACTCCCGCTTGATTCTTTTTTCTATACAGTTAAATATTCAATACTTTATGAATATTAATCAATTAGGAAGAATAATAAGTAACTAGGAATCCATTGTTCCATACTTTATGCTAAATAAATACTACAAACCATATTAAATTTTACCATTTTTGTAACTCCTCAACTTTAAATTATTTTTTAAATGCACATCCACATATCAGCCAAGTACAATAAATAGTTCAGATATAGTCATTAGATGAGTGCACTGGCTTCTAAAATGTGATGTACAGAACAGGAAAAGGGGTTAAAAATACAATGTTTTATGATATCTTGGACTCTTATCTACTATAAAGTATAAAATAGTTTTAAAAAATTCTGTAAAGTATAAGCTATTTGTAGATCCATGGTCAGTTTGTCAGATGTAATGGTTTTTTCAGATTGGTCATTAATCTTTGTTTCAACAGTAATCACAGACCACCATAAATTCTAAATACCCATGGAATTTCATGGTCTCAAATTATTCTGCAACTTAATGCCCAAGCATTAAAAATAGAACAAGAATTTGAGAGTTTGTTTTCTTTTAATCAGTTGTAATGTAAAATGTTTATGAATCTCAGTCTCAAAAAATGATTTTAATATGATGAAATATTTTGGAACACTTTAAAAAGCTGTAACAGGATTGAACTGCATACTTCATGTTGGAATCAACAGAAGCAATTTTTTATAAAACCATATTTAGCTGCAAAGTTTTATAAGATTACGTTCAAGGTGCAATTTGAAATCACCTTCCAGATGTCTCATTTATATAGAATATGACTGGTTCATCCATGAATCACCAAAATGTCATTCACTTCCGCATTAAATTTTCATGAAAACTAAGGAAATACCACAGTCCTCTGTTCTCTTGGGTCTTTTATCATGGAATTCACTCAGTCTTTGTTGCCTTTTGATAATGAAAGCCAGCAGTAAAAGATAGGATGTGCTTCCAATGGGTTCAGCATCTTTGTAAATTGGCCTTAATAACTATAGAATACTATATCCCTGGTTTAGGCTTCTTTCCATCTTCTGTATTTTATTCATCAATCATGGATTCTGTCATAACTTGGCAGAAATCTCTAGTATGATATATTTGTTCAAGTAATACTGTATTTCTTGAATTAAACATTCTATACTTGCTAGAGCAAAGAAATTTTTGGAGAGATTCTTCTTAAATTAATTTGTACATAAAAATCCATACTCCTAGTTTAATTATATTCATATGCTCAGTACATATGACTGTAACTTTTAAATCTTTGATGAGTCAAATATTTTTATCATCCCATGTGTCTCTTTCAATTTATGATGAGAAAAATTTCATATTATATGACAGAAAATGAAGATAATGGAAGTATTACATTATATCAAAGTAGTTTAACTGGGGAAAATCTTATTACAAGTTCTCAATTTATGATAAATAATTGACTAGACATCTTTTTACGTTTTTTTCCTATGGATGCTGAGGAATAAACTCAAGACTTCATGCATGCACAATATTGCTAAGTAGCCTGCAAGGCCCAATTTTTCATTCATTATTTTTCAGAGAGAGAAAGAAATGAAGAGAGGAATAGATAGAAACAGAGAAAATATACTACATCACTGTTCCACTATACATGGGCCTACACTTGAACTCAGGGTCTCCATGCACTGTAGGGCATGCTCTACACCAAATGAGCTATTTTCTATGCCCCAACAAATGAACAGATTTTTATAACCTTCTGGAGACTATTAATAGTTTTTGTTCATCTACTGTTTTTCTCTTTCTGTGGTCTTATAAATAAAACTCAAAGCTTTCTTCATTATATGGAGTCATCTTCCAACTTAAGGCGGAGGGTGAGTGGTGGCTTACCTGGTAAGTGTACATGTTACAGTGTGGAAGGACCCAGGATCAAGCCCCTAGTCCCCACCTGCAGGGGAAATCTTCATGAGTGGTGAAGCAGGATCGCAGGTATTTCTCTTCCTCTCTTCCTCTTTACCTCCCCCTTCCTCTCAACTTTTGGCTAGCCAACAAATAAAGTTAATGAAAAAAAATTAAAGAGAGAAATTTTAAGGTGAAAGTGAATAACATGTTTGTGATTTGTGGGTGAATTAGTCATATTCTATAAATGACACATCTGGAAGGTTATTTTTTTAAAATTGCATCTTAAATATAATATTATAAAAATCTGCAGCTAAATAAAGGTTTATAAAAAGTTCTCTGCTGATTTCAACATAAAGTATATAATTCAGTCCCATTGGGACTTTCTAAAGTGTTCTAAAATATTTCATCATATTAAAGTAGTTTAAAATTGAGACTCATAAACATTTTTCATTGCAACTGATTAAAAGAAAACAAACTCTCAGATTCCTGGTTACTCTTATCATAAAGATCACATTTAAGAATAAAATGTTGCCTCTGTTAGTACAACAGATAACTAATTATACATAGTACTTTTTTTTTAAAAGTTTTATTTATTTATTAATGAGAAAGATAGGGGAGAGAGAGAGAAAGAACCAGACATCACTCTGGTACATGTGCTGCCAGGGATCAAACTCAGGACCTCATGCTTGAGAGTCTAGTGCCTTAGCCACTGCGCCACCTCCTGGACCACACTATACATAGTGCTTTTTGACTGAAAAACTTCAGTCCCCAAGGAAATGCCTCTTTCCATGTTTTTATTATTATTATTCTCAGAAGATATTGTTTTCATATATCTGCATTCCTATACTGGTCATTTTAAACACTCACATTTCACTAACATGCTTTTCTGTATATATCTTATCCAAGTATCAAGTACTAAATTGAACTAGTTTCAAGTGAGAGAACAAGTTTTGGAGAGATATGTAAAAGTCTGAAATACAGAGATATGGAAATAATGAATAAAACTGAGGAACTTAAAAGATAAAATTTAAATAAAGCATATAAATACTTAGAGAAGTACTTAGAAGAAGAAGCATTAGAAGCATTTCCTTAGAGTTTCACAAAGTTATTTATCTAAAAATAGCAGAGAATTTTTTAATTACTAAGTTAATCACCCCATCCTTTGATTCCAGATACATTAGAAATATTTAACTACTTCTCATCAATTGATTTAATATTGATTTACAAAAATGTGAGATAATAGGGGTATAATTCTACACCATTCCCACCAATAGAGTTCTATGTCCCTGTTCCCTCCTCTGGAAACTGCAGTAGTTCTCCCTAGTTCACAGATAAAGACTACAAAAGTTGGGCAAGGTCAAGAGACTGGCTCACTTAATGATTCCCTTTTTTGGTAAATACCAGACCACATCACCATTTGGGGTTCTAGTCAAGGAATCCTTAGGTTCCCACAAAGATATGATGGGCCTAATAAAACCTTCTCTCCACCATCACTGGTCACTTCCATCAGGAATATCATCATAAGACTTCTTGTGAGCTTCTACAGGACTTTGTCCTCACTATAAAGCAGCAATGGTAGGGACTTTCCAAAGGGAGGCTGGATCATCCTACTCTACCACTTGAGAAAGACTGGACCTGAAATTAGTGCAGCCAAGAATGTTCCCAGCTGTGACCATGAACTGTGAGCTCAGACTGACAGGGTCTCAGAGGTTACACAGGTTCCTGTGCAATATGTGACTATAGATGGGCCCTGGGTTAGATCAGTGGAGTAAATAGTTGATTGTATTTATATACTTTCTTCAAATTTGGAAGCCACTCTCTGCCCCAATCTAGCTTTCTAGCCCTATTCTCAACTCTGACACCAACTTCCCAGACAGTATTTTTAGTCCACCTGCATGTTAACTATCAAGCTCAGACAAAAATTACTAAAATCATGGGCCTCTATGATTTCCTAATTTCTCTGTACCCTAAGATTCCTATTCTCATCTGTTCTATTTCTACAGTTTGGTTCCTGTTTATTATTTTATTTTATTGTGTTGCTCAGACAAAAATTACTAAAATCATGGGCCTCTATGATTTCCTAATTTCTCTCTACCCTAAGATTCCTATTCTCATCTGTTCTATTTCTACAGTTTGGTTCCTGTTTATTATTTTATTTTATTGTTTTGTCTTATTTACAGCTTATCATCTTTCATCCATGAAAGTACTGATGCTTCTATGATTCCATTCTGACTTCCCTGGGCCTCACCTTTGTGTGAGGCCTCATGAGTATGTCCTGGAACCTCACCTACTCCACTAGGGAAAAACAGAACTGGGCTGGGGATATGGATCAACCTGCCAATGTCCATATCCAACAGAGAAGCAATTACTGAAGCTATAATTATTTGTTTAATCACACTCATCCTATAAATTCAGTGTTTTCCAAACTAGAAAGTCCAGGGCTACACAGTATGAATAAAGACACATTATTATTTTTTTAAAATATACATGGAAATTGTAGCAAAAGTTTTCATAAAACTAAGATAATTTTGGAACTAATACCCATTTTATTCTTGGCTTGATTTATGAAAGGGTGAGTCAGAATCTTGAATGAACTGACAAAAAGGTGAATAAAGAAATTATTTTGAGACAAGCAGTGGCACACCTGTTTAAGTGCTCTTTGTCTCTTATCTAATACCTCCCCAGTTACAGATGAGAACCAGTGGCCTAGGTGCAGGGGCTTGTACATTGTAACATGTGCTCTTAACTAAGTGTACCATTGCTTAGCCCTGTGAAGAAAAATTTCATGCCTGAGATTCCCCAGGTCCCAAATTCAATCCTTAGTGTCACCATAGATCAGAACAGACAAGTGCTCTGATATCTTTCTCTTTCTGGTGATACTGGGGATTGATCCTTGGACTTTGGAGCCTTGGGCATGAAGTCTTTTTGAAGAACCATTATGCTATTTCCCCCATCACTCATTAAAATAAAATACATAAGGTATTTTTTAAATGATTTCACTTTGGGTAAAACAAAATTAGCAACTTTTAAAAACACAAAGTAGTTGCCTCATATGTGCTTCTATGTTCTTTTTTATTACATCTAGTTTCTCTTTCAGCTCAATATTTGTATGTGCAAAAAAATATATGTAAAGATCTGGGGATGTCACAAAATAGTTATACAGACTTTCATGCCTAACGCACCAAAGGCTCCAGGTTCAATCCCCAGTACCACCATAAGCCAGAGCTGAGCAGTGATGTGTGTGTGTCTGTCAAGACTGTTTTATTTATTCTATAGTAATAGTAACTCAAATAAATACTTGAGAATTATGAACAGAACAAAATACCAATAGATTCAACACCCTGTTCCTTCCAGCAAAATAGATCCATAAGGCCTGAAAAGAACAAAAGAGAAAACTAAAGGAGAAAGAAGAATGGCAATAATAAGGCAAAGTGACTTTTTTGAAAGATACCTGAGGATGGCAGGAACAATTCTGCAGAAGTGTAGCAGCTCATGCCTGGCATGTACCATTCTCCAATCCAGCAATAGCAAGTAACCCAAGTCAGGTAGGCTCATTCCTCCAGAGTCAAATAGGACTTCTGCTGACAGCACCAGGCAACTTTATCAGATCCACCATCTTGTCTGGATCCACTTTTACCATAGATGAATACAGTGAAATGAATGGGATTGTCTTTCATAGAATTTCTTTAAGAGGATTATTCTGAATTCTTTGTCAGATAATTCATAAATCTCCAGTTCTTTTAGAGGTCAGTTATTAGAGTATTACTAGTTTCCTTTGGTGGTGTTATGTTTCACTGATAATCTTGATCCTGCAACCTTGTGTTGGGTGTGTGCATATCTGATGTGTACCCCTTCCAGTCTTTCTTGACTGTTTAACAGGGCAGGCAAAGTCCTTCCTTTAGTCAGTAAACCTCCTTCCCCATGTCGAATAGGTTTGTCCAGAGGTTCTTGGTTTCTAAAATGTCGTTAGCTGCTGAAAGCCCTTCTTTGGACAGACCTGGTTCCTGGGTTCACTATCTGGTTTCTGGGTTCATAGAGGCAGTTCAGCCACTTGTGTGCTGTCACAGGTGTGGAACCTGAACCCTATGCCCACTGTGGTGATTCTGGTCTGTAGGCCCACAGGGGTCCATAAGAAATATTGCAAGTCCACAGAAACTGGGGTGGGCTTGTGGGAACCCTAAAAATGCCCAGTGGTGAGGACCCTCCTTAAGTCCATGGCCATCATCTGGGGCTACAGAAGTCAAGCAGGATGGAGAGTGCTTAAATGGGCTGGCAGAGTCCTCTGGGAGTCTGGAACTCAGAAAACCTCATGTAGTCATAGTTTTTTGGGGCCACTGGATTTGGCTGGTGCCAACTGAACCTAAGGCCTGCTTCGAACTAGTCGTCAGAGACTGGTTCCATAAAAGTCACCTTGCAGCATCAACACCAGCAAACACCAGTGGGGTGTGTGTGTGTGTGCGCGCGCTGGGTGTGTCTGAGCTTGCAGAAGTCAGTCAGAAACTAGGTACTGAAGGAGCATCCTGGAGGCGCAGGACTCACTAGGGTCCACAGGAGCCAGCAGCAAGGAGGTGAGCCTAGCCTGGGTTCAGAAGGACCAACCCACCGAGGGGAGATAATCTTGAGAAGAAGTTTGTTGCTGAAGAAGTCACCAGGGTTTAGCAGGTTAACAGGACAAAGAAGGGGCCTGAGGGAACTGCTTGGGGGTCACTGGAGCTGGGGAAACCCCAACTGACAGGGTGGGGCTCCTGGCAACCTGCAGGCAGCTACCAGAGGCCACTAAGCTGGAGCTGCTGCTTGGGGTGGCAGGGGGTTGGGGGTGGGGAGGTGGGGGAAATGACTCCAGAATCCAGCGCAGCAGCGCAGTCACTGCTTTACTCTCCTCTCGTGAGAATTTGTCTCAGACCTGAACTACTTGGTATTGGGTTGGGGGTTGGGGGTAGGGGAGGGTGAGTGAGGGGCGTGGTGGAAGGATCAGCTGTGAATTTTTGTTTATTGAAATTTCTGCGCTTTAACTCCTCACCTGGAATTTTTTGGCTTTTGTTACAGGATATTTTTATGTGCTGATGGTTTGTTCAAATTGCTGTTTCTGAGGGTGCCACAGAGGACTGAAAATTCCAGTGCTGCCACTTTTGGTACATTTTTGACAATGGTAGTATTTTTTCCCCCATTTTGTTGCCCTTGTTACTGTCATTCTTATTATTTTGTCATTGCTGTTGTTGTTGGATAGAACAGAGAGAAATTGGGAGAGGAAGGGAGACAGAGGGGGAGAGAAAGACAGTCACCTGCAGACATACTTCACCTTTTGTGAAGTGACTCCCCTGCAGGTGGGAAGCCCAGAGCTGGAACAGGATCCTTAGGCTGATCCTTGTGCTTCCTGCCATGTGCACTTAACCCGCTGCCCTATTGCCCAACCCTGGACAATGATAATTTCAAAGGACATTGATTTCATGTCTGCTTTCTTAGAATTGATTTGTCTGAGAATATGTTTGTGGGTTGATACTGGGGGTCATTGTTACTCAGATCTTTACTACAAAGGCTCTCCTTTTAATTTGGTACAATAGAGGAAATGATTTGCCTTTATAAAAAAAAAGCAGTGTTTTGTTTTTTTATTATTAATATTTATTTATTTATTTGCCACCAGAGCAGCAACAGGAGTGCATTATTTCACTGATCCCAGTGGACTACTTTTTTTTTTTCCCCGTATAGAGGGTGAGAGAGAGAGAAACATAGCATCAACACTCCACCATCATTCTTGCAGTCTCCTGAAGGAACCTTGGATAGATGTCATTGGGGCTACAGCAATTGATACTGTTTGACCAGTCAGTTGATGTGTCAGGTTTTAGGGCACAGGTGAAGATACAGACTAAGGATGATGAGTACAATTACCATGAGTTGGGTTATGTTATCTTGTTTAAAATTAAACACTTTCCCTAGAGATGGATGCTGTTCAAATTTTTATAAGACTATTAAAAGAGAGAGAGACACACAGAGATTATATACATCTAATGTACTGAGGAGGTTTTATAACATTTCCCTGGACAGACAACCCCACCAATGTGTCCTGGAGCTCTGCTTCCTCAGAGAAAAAGAGAGGCAGGCTGGGAGTATTGATCCACCTGTCAAGGCCCATGTTCAGCGGGGAAGCAATTACAGAAGCCAGACCTTCCACCTTCTGCATCCCACAATGATCTTGGGTCCATACTCCCAGAGGGTTAAGGAACAGGAAAGTTACCTGGGGAGGGGATGGGATACGGAGTTCTGGTGGTGGGAATTGTGCAAAGTTGTACCCCTCTTATCCTATGGTTTTGTCAATGTTTTATTTTTATAAATAAAAAATTTAAAAAATGTGTATTTATTGAGGAAATTTTATTTACATTTAAGATATTTTAAGCTCACATTTTATCAGGGACTATTACAATACTTATAAAATGTATACTTTAAATTTATTTCATTAAAGTTTATCAGTTTAATAGCAATTAAAGGAAGATACCTGATCAGATAGCACTGTTTGAGGATATGTTAAAATATAACAAATGGGCCAAATCACTTATAACACTTCTTAAGTACATTTAGAATTAGACCATTTGATGCCTTTTTATATGTTTTTCTACATTCCATGTAATGTTTATTTTTATTTTAATTCTTTTCTTAAAAAAGCATTGATTTGTGGTCTGGGAGGTAGCACAGTAGAAAAAGCATTGGACTATCAAGTATGAGGTCTAGAGTTTAGTCCCCAGCAGCACATGTACCAGAGTGATGTCTGGTTCTTTCTCTCTTTCTCTTCCTATATTTCCCATAAATAAATAAATAAAATCTTAACAAAATATTAATTTTATATATTCCACAAGAGAACATCTGGGAGAGAAGGGTGGGAAGAGAGAGACAGAGAGTATGAGAATATACCAGAATATCACTCTGGCATATGCAATGCTAGCTAAAAAACTTGGAACCTTGTGTTTATAAGGCCCTGAAGTGTACCACTGTGTCAGCTCCCGGATTCTTTTTGTTCCCCATTTTTACAATATTAATTGTTATCATTATATTTAACATAAAGGAAGGAATGAATGGATCATTGGTGACTTTTTACTTTCAAACTTCTATCTCCAAATGATTTCAAGTTATAAATTCTTAAATTTGGAGGATGTGTGATAATAAAGAAACATATACACAAAATAATTATATAAAACAACAGAATTTTTGTTAAATGACATAGAGCCATTGTTGGAGTCAAGTTATTAGTGAAGGGTCTAACAAGTTTGATGCATAAAATTTAGCCACAGAAAAGACAAAAACAGCCTCTGCTAGCCAGAACAAAGGCTAGCACTGTGAGATTTCAGTAGGATAATATACAGTTTTCAAATAAGAGTTCTGGTGTTTGTGACATAAAGGAAGTGCTTCATTAGCTATGATAGTGCATACCTCTCAGGCTAGTACCATGGAGCAGCTTGCAGCTAGGGCATGGGCAGAAAGAATGAGCTATTCACTCAGGTTTCATAATCTTGCTCTGTTTCAGCATCCTGAGTTGACAGCTTTTAAGTTAAGCATGGAAGGCTCTAAAGAAACAGCTTTACATTCTTCGATGATAGAGTTTGTTTTTGGAAAATGCCTATCTAAAATAGGAGATAAAATAAGTTGAGCTTGTGAGACCAATTTACTATCTTAGATGTCTTTCCTGAACAGTGCCATTTTTTAATGATTCCTTTGTACACTTCAGTAAAATAGTTCTACAGAAAAGGTTGTTCTCACATGAAATTATTTGCAATTTCTATGTCATTCAACTCTCTGCAATCATATGAATATTCATTTTAGAGTGAAAGCTAACTTTGTAAGTAGAAGAATTACAGTAAAATGCTTTTCAAAGATACTGAGTAAAAGAAAAAAGATTCCTGTGTAGTATGCTTTAGAAAAACCACTGTAAATTCTAATATTTTTCCACTTCATCTAGGACCACAGATCCCTATCATTCATGGACAATGCAAAACTATACAACTCAATTTCAAATTAATGGGAATATTTCTGAATTAATTTCACATATCCTCTGTACTTTGAAGAAAAATATTTTACATTTAGGCTCTGAATTACACTAACTTCCCTAATGCCAAAGTGAGTCTTAAAACATATTATCTGAAGATTTACAGACATAACTAGATTAAGTTACATAAAGATGCTAGTAGTGTTGCTTATTTTAACTACAACAAAGGGAAAATGAATAGGACAGAAAAATCTATGCAGTGTTATAAAACTTGCAAGACAAAATACCAGAAAAGATGCTATAGTTCCAATTCCTACTTAATGTTATTTATTATGAGAAATAATACCATTGCCTTTAAATATATTGGAGATATATAGTTTTAAAGTAATGATTTGAGCTGGAAAAACAGCATAGTGGTTATTCAAAAGCCTTTCATGTTTGAGGCTCCAAGATCCCAGGTTCAGGTCTGTGATAGGGTCAGAGAAAATAACTTGTACTTACAGTGTTACCTATGGTCTTCATCTAAAATTAAAAGATTACTTATTAACTAAAGTAAATATTAATTATTATGTAATATAATTAGATCTGCATATATTTATTTTTTAAAGAATTTTTTTAATCAGGGGCTGGGTGGTAGCGCAGCTGGTTGATCACACATATTACAGTGCCCAAGGACCCAGGTTCGAGCTCCCAGTCCCCACCTGCAGGGGGAAAGCTTCACAAGTGGTGAAGCAGGTATTCAGGTGTCTCTCTGTCTCTTTCCCTCTCTATCTCCCCCTTCCTCTCAATTTCTGACTGTCTCTATCCAATAAATAAATAAACTCTTTTTTAAAAAAGTTAATTTTTTTAAGTCAGCATATAAAGCTAGTGGGATAACAATGTTTTGTTCTGCATTTCTGGAATCAATAAATACATATTTGACTAAATATAAAATTAGAATTATTCTTTGTATTGAAGATGAAAAAGACAAGACAATGATCTGATATTTAAAACAAGGAAATTACAAAAAATGTTTTAAGTATTACAGGAAAATATAGGTGAGTTCATAGTATGGGAGTAGAGAAAAACATCTTCATGAGTCTTGTTTGGTAATTATTGTACTACTGAATTATTTTACTTCCTTAAAAAACACATGAGAGTTAAGCACATTATTGAGTTATGCTAGTTACTTCAAAACAATTGGGTAATTATGGCCCCCCTACAGCTTCTGGAACACAGATTCTTTCCTTCTTCTTTTTTTTTTTAATGAAAGAAATTTATAATACTTAAAAATCAGATTACTCCAGATATTTAGCATAATAAAAGATGTGAATATATTTGAAGTATACCCCCTCTTATTTAATATGTTGGAAGAGAATGGGTGCTAAGGTGAATTGTGAACAAACGTGAATGTGTAAATATTCACAGAATGAGAAAAATAAACTGAAGGAATTTCTTAGGAAGTTTTTGAAACAAAAATGAATATCTGGAGCCCTGAAGATACTGGAAATTGCAACCAGGGAGGTGGCTCAGTGGTTAGAGTACATGCTTTGTAAATTTGAGACTAGGCTTGAACCATACTTGGCACCATACTTGGCATATGACCAGAACAGTGCTCTGTTCTCACTCTTTCTCATTAAAATAAATAAAAACTTTTAAATTGCGTCTTACCTAATTTTAACATTTGAGTCTATATAATAACCTCTAAGTCATTATATGTATATGTATGTATACATGGTTAAATGTACTATGGTTAAAATGAAGTTGTGATCAATCTTTAATATGAGGTTGACATATTTGAAGCAATGCTTTTTGAATAGCTGGATCTTCTTTGCCAAGTGAGCATCCTTTTGGAATAACATATCTAGCTACATTTTAAAATACTAGGAACTGAGCAATAATAATGAAATATTATAATGTCATTATTTCAGGAATTTACTAAAACTTAAGACTTTCAAAAATTAAATTCCAGAGTTAACACTTTTATCACCTTTGAGAATATTTAATAAAAAAGGGGTTGCTATAAAAGATTATTTTATGGGTAGTAGACTAATTTGGGGGATTTGGAAAAAATTTGGAATTTCTTGAGCTGGTAAGATCTATTCCATAAAATGCACTAGAATATGTGAGATATTATTTCTATTTCAATAGTCTTTCAAAGAGTTTATTGAACGGAATTCTGAAACATCTTCTATATGTCAGGTTCCTGGCTGAGTACTGGGCAGCACTAATGCAAGTCTTTGCCTTCCTGGAGTTTTCAAATTGTAGTTCTGTATGTCATGACATGGTAAATACTCATACAAAAATAGTTGTGAGCCGCAAAGGAAGTGTTGCAAAGTGTTTAAAGGTAGGAGCTTATCTGAAACCTTCCTGAGTGTGTGTATGTATATGTATAGTCTAGGAGGGAAGACAGTAGTTAATATTGTAAAGAATACAGAGGAGCATAGATCTGGGGATGGTAACATAGGCATAACAGAAGATGCAAGAAACTATGGTTTGGAAAACAGCTTAGTTTTCCAGCTCTTTGCCAGAGCACAGAAAATTGTGGGAAAGCCTAGCAGGAGAAAGAGATACGAGCTCTGCCATTCCAGAGTCCTCCGTATTTTGATGTTTATTCAAAGACAAGATCTAATTATAGCTGATTTCTTGGCCTATTATTTCTCTTTCCCTCTCTCTCTTTGGTCTATTTCTTGATTTGTTTTTGGCCAGCATGGCCTTTTCTCACACACCTGTACATCAGTTTGAATCCTGAGAGAGATGGGCATATGCGACCTTTTCTCAACCACAGTTGAGATCTTGTTTACTTTACAACAGCTTTGAAAAGAGTCTGGGACCTACTATCCTGCCGCTGGCGAACTTTGCCGGTCTGCAGCCTTTGTTTACAGGACAGTAGGTGCGACCCACTTCCACTGCGCATGACAGCACCGCGTTGCTATGGTAGCTGGGAGGCTTAACCGGAAGAGGAGCCCGGTTAAACTATTAGCAGTTAAACTATTAGCTTCCCGCTGTGGCCTCTGCGCGGGCTAGTGCCTGAACTACTCAGTTTTAATTAGTTCAGCCTTGATCATGAGCCAGTGGATCGTGGCATGGCAAAAGAGAGGAGAAGCTCATTCTGATGAAATGTGACGACCGTCTGCTCAGAACCAAAAGTCAGAAGGGGAATTGGCCCAAACAAACAGATGAGGTATGGCAGCCTTTTCTGAGGATACCTTCGACTCCATTATGAGTGAAGTACAGAGTTTCAGTTCATTGACCTACTCTAGCGAAAGGCAGTTATGGTCTCATGGCTCTGGGAGCGAACCTGACAGTGAAAATATAACTACTGTGTTGGAAGACAGAGACAAAACTTCTGAGATTTCAGACCTGAGCAGTAAAGAAATGAAATTGACTAGAAAAATGATCAGCTGCCTCAAGAAGAAAGAAATTAACTCAGGACAGTACCGGACAGATACTAAACTTCAGTCAGAAATTACTCAGTTATCTGGTGAAGAATTGAATGCCCTGGAGTCTTTTTGTGCCACTAAAATTAACCTGATCCATCAGAGTGTGAACTCAAAGGAGAGAAAGGCCAGCAGACATAAAAAGCTACGGTTTCCATCAGATGCAGAAGCTCCAGCGGTAGATGTGCTTAACTGTACTGTCCCTGATGAGTTGCTTAACAGAATCTATTTAGAAAACACAAGGACAACATTAAAACAGATTGCAACAGTTAAGCAACACATTTCTTCACAGTGCCCTAGTTGCAACATAAAAAGAGCAGAACTGGCCCAATCTGCCTTTCTGAAACGTAAGAAAACTTTACTACAGTCACTTATACTTCAAGAAAAAATAGATGAACATCTTTATACTAAAGACTTCCTAACTCTTATTGGAGAAGCACATCAGCGCTTTCCCAAGCTTTCTGATGATTCCAGAACAATCTGGAAAAGACTGAATGAAAAAAGTCAGATTGGATACTCTGTTTTTCAATGATTAGATAAAGAGCAGATGTAACAAGATGGAACTGAACTCATTTACCTTTTTCTTGATCATTTCTTTGTTGTTGTTGTTGTTGCCCTTGTTTTTTTTTATTTATTGTTATACTTAGTTACTGATGATGATGTCGTCGTTGTTAGGACAGAGAGAAATAGAGAGAGGAAAGAAACACGGGAAGAGAAAGATAGACAGACACCTGCAGACCTGCATCATGGCCTGTGAATCCCCCTGCAGGGGATCCTTAAGCCTGTCCTTGCACTTTGCACCATATGTGCTTAACCCGCCAGACTTCCTTTCTTGATCATTTCTAAAACTACTGTATTTGTTCAAATAGGAAATGGTATTCAGGTGTTACTGATAGTGTATAATAAGTGATATATGTTCTGTTGCATGTGATTAATTATGATCATTTTACTTTGGGACTTTGGGAATATGTTTACTATGCCTCTTATTTCCAATTTGAGGACTACAACTACACTCGATACAGTTTTCATGTTATCTGGAACAATTTTCTAAGTGGTATATGTATGAAACATTAGCATAAATATAGGCAGAAGGTGTTCGTAATTTGGACTGAAGATTTGACAGTGCAGAAGAAAGCAGGACAGAGATATAAAAGATAGTTAATAGCTGATGATGTGGAAGAAATGGATATGAGAATTCAATAAAAGGTCAATACTAAGAATATTACTGTTTCTGACCTAGGTAATTGCATAAATAATAATTTCAGTAAGAGGTGAACAAGGTTGATTGACAAGATGTCTCATCTGGGAAGGCACTTAAATTGCCACTCATATGACTCAAATTCAAACTCTGTAGCTTCCACTGCACTGGAAGAAGTTTTGGTGTTGTGGTATCTTTCCCTTTCTCCTTGTGCCTCTCTGGTTCTGTCTCTCTTTGTGTCAGAAAGTTGGACAGGGTGGTAAAGTCACAGCAACAACAAAAGTACTAGAACATTGAAATAGCATCATGTTCAATGGGAGTAAACTCAAGAGTATGAATATGGTATGAGCTCACTTGTAGGTGGAACTTAAGAAACAAGAACAGAAGGGGGAAACACCAAGTAAAACTTGGACTGAGTTTGGTGTATTGCACCAAAGTAAAAGACTCTAGGGAATGAGAGTAGGGAAGAGGCCATGAGGTGAGGGATGAGGGTAAGGGGCTTTGAGTTCCTGTTGGATGATGGTAGAAAATAAAATTGAGGATGAGAATGTTTTGCAGATACCTATCATGGGGAGATGAGAAATCTGGCTTGTTTCAACAACTGTACTGTAAACCATTAACTCCTCCAATAAAGAGATGGAGGAAGAAGAAGGGAAGGGTTATCCAGGCACAGTTTGGGTAGTTTTAGGTATATTTGAAATTTATGAAGAAATGGAATGGAGACATTTGGTTATTTGTACATACAGTTTGGAGGGAAAGTATGGCCTATAGGATTGAAAATAGCATGAGGATAGGGAGGATTTTTATAGTTGGAAATTGGAGTCATAGAAGTGGTGAACTCTTGTGGATAACAGTATAGTGAGGAGAGTGAACCAGCTCTTGAGAAATTCAGCAAGTAATGACTGAGTTGAGGATAAGCCATGAGGGAAGAAAGTAAAAAGAACTTTTCATTGAAGAATAAAGGAATCTGGAAAGGAGTTGTGTCATAGAGGCCAAAGAAAGATTGGATGAGTTGTCTAAACATGTTAATGCAACTGAAAGTCCACAGTTAGTCATGTACTGTGCTTTGTTAACTTTAAGACAGTCCCTCCACTTATTGAAACCAGGCAGAGTAGATTAATGTCACGTCGAGAAATGGGCTATCTGATAATAGACACTCATGAGTGGTGCCCTGACTATCTGGTCCAGTTTTGAAGCTAATAATCTGCTTAGTCAGTTTCTAGATAAGGCCTTGAAGTAAGGCAAATAAATAAATATGGATAAAGACTATTCAGAAAAGATTTTGTGAAACTTCTCTTGTTTGTTTCAATTTTCATTCTGAGGAAATGATATTCTCTAAAGAGATTTTGTGGTGTTTAGAATAAGCATTTATGAGGATTTTTTTTTAATTAGATGGTATCTTGAAAAGTTATTTATTTTCTCTATATAAATAATTTATTAGGGTACCTGGGTATCATTTTTCTTTACTTTTGGCATCTAAGGATCTTAGTCAAAAATTTGTAAAAATCAACAGAAGACATTTCATTTATGTATAAAGATACTCATTTTTTCCCTGTTTGAAAATAAAAGTCATTTCCTTCCTTTGTTAAATTTATTCCTAAATATTTTATTTTCTTGTATTCCTCATTTTTCCCATTCTCCTCCTCCATTTCTTCTTATTTGCAGATGAGCTTTACAAGGGTGCATTTTCATTGTTTTCAATTTGACTTTTATCACTTATTTGAAAGACAGAGAGGGCAAGGCACCAAAGAACCAGTATTTCCCTGAGTGTAATGACACTACCATGTATTTCCAGGGCTCTAACCTGGGCATCACACAGGAGAAGGCATGCATCGGTCCTAATGAGCTTTATCTCTGGCATTCCTGATTGCTTTTTAAGTGGAGTTTATTTTCTTTCTTTCTTTCTTTTTTTTTTTTTTTGTTGCTAGTACCCAGCTACATTTTTTTTTTTAACTTTGTATCTGAAATTTTGGTGAACTCATTAATTTAACATTTTTTTTTAATGGAGCCAGATCCTCACACACAATTTCCCTGCTTCTTGACTGCTTTGTCATTCAGATAAAGACAGAAATTCAGAGAGATGCCACAGAGTCATGCTACCTTCCAGATGGTACTGGTGCTTAAACCTGGGGCTTTGCACATAGCAAAATACTGCCCTACTGTGGATAGATAAGCTAATTCTCCAGACTGCTTTTTAAAAATTGATTCCTTAAGGTCTTTTAGAGAAAAAGAATTAGGTCATCTGCAAATAGATGATTTTACTTTTCCAATTTAGATACATTAAAAATATTTTTTTAATTGCCACCAGGGTTATTGCTAGGGCTCGATGCCTGCATGGCACATCCACCACTCCTGGTAGGCTTATTTTTCTTTACCTCTCTTTCTTTTCTTCTCCTCCTTCTCCTCCTTCTCCTTCTCCTTCTCCTTCTCCTTCTCCTTCTCCTTCTTCTTCTTCTTCTTCTTCTTCTTCTTCTTCTTCTTCTTCTTCTTCTTCTTTTCTAAAGAGACAAGAGAAATTGAGAGAGGATGGTAGGTAGAGGGGGATAAAGAGAGGCACCTGCAACACTGCCTCACAGTGTTAAAATATCTACTCTTCAGGTGGAAACCAGGGGCTTGAATCAAATCCTTAATGATTCTACCAAGTGTACCACCACTTCACCCCTGTTTAAGCACCTTTATAAAACTGCTTAATTGGTCTGGTACCAATTAAGTAATTAGTACTGTAATGACTAAAAGTGGCAAAGCTGTCAATCATCTCATATTCTTGATCTCAGGGGTATAGCTATTAGATGTTTGTTTTTACCACTGAAGGTGACATTGTATGATTTTCATCTATAGAATGATTATTTTTATGCTGAGGAAGCTCACATTTATTCTGTTTATTGAATATTTTTCTCATATAAGTATGTTGGAGTTTGTCCAAGATTTTTTACTCTGAAGCTGTTGAGATAATCATGTTCTTTGGGGTGCTCTTTCACTCAGACTAAAACATCTTCTTTGCACTTATCCCATAACACCTAAGCTTTGACTTATCAGAATAAAAGAATGTGGCCTGTATGTTTTTCAAGACATTAATATAAATTCACAATATACCATTGTGCCTTAATAAATACATGTTTCTACATTCCTAGATTGTGTGCTACTCTGTGAAGGGGATTTTTTATAGTTTTTTTTAACTTTATTTAATTTGATAGGACAGAGAAATTGAGAGGGAAGGATGATAGAATGAGAGAGGCAGAAAGACGTGGTACTGATTGCTCGTGACTCATTCCCCATGGAGGTGGGAACTAGGGTCTTGAACTTGGGTCCTTGTGCGTAGTAATATGTACACTTAACCAGGTGTGTCACCATGGATGGAGACTTCTTATATCCCCAATGCTTACATTGTCTGGGACAGGATGGTGCACAACAAAGGTTTCATGGATATATATATATATATATATATATATATATATATATATATATATATAATAAGTGTATCCAAGCAATGAGATTATCTTTTCCACCAACAGGAGAAATTATTCTTTTAGTTAATGTTTTACCTTTGCATAGCTGTTTGCTATAAATGTTTTCTTCTTTTCTTTTATCATGTGCATACTTTTCTTCATTGTAGCTTTTGGGTAAAACATCTTTTCAGGAACATCTCATGCAATATTTATTTCAAATGATTAATATACTAGCTATGTAGTCCATATTTTAGATAGAATCTGAATTGTTAATTTTAAAGAAATCCATGGCTTTCTGTAGTTTTGAAATGACATAAGAATTATTGAAGTTCAAACTTTAAACTAATTTTTATTATCTCTGAATTAATCAAAAAGGAATGAACATTTCCCCCTTCAAACTCTTTATAGGTACACTCAAGAGATTTCAAGTGTTGGAAAGAATAGTCCAAGAGATAGAAGCTAAGAAACTGCATATTTTCCTAATGAACAAAAAATATTTCTGACAACTTTGTATAGGATCCTAAAAAATTCAACAAAATGTAAAGATAGGTTTCTCATAATATTTTTAACAACAATAAAAAGGTATGTATGCAGAAACAGATCTAAGTATTTAACACTATAATAATGAAAGCTTAGAAACAGGAATAAATAACTTTCCAGAGTGAGGAAAAAGAAAGTGCAGTCCTGAACATCTGAGTCATTTAAATTCCAAACTCAGAATTGTTGAGGAATGTTTGGGACACCCATTGCAGAATGCCTCCAATTTTAAACATGTTAAGTTTATTTCATGATGAAGCCTAATATAGTAACTTAGTTGTTTCTATAGCAGTACAGCTAAACAGGTTACAAAAAAATAGGAATTGTGGTTTTTTTGGTATACTACTAATTTTGTCTGTATTGATAAATAGAATGTATAGATACAAGTAGTTAATTTGAGAAATAGAAAAGAAAAATATAGCTGAACTTCTGTTAATAGTTGACATTGACCCTTGAAATAGAGGATTCAAATTTTTTCCAATTTTCACTAATCTAGAATTAGAGTGATAATTTCAAAGATATATCAGAGCAGATCATATAATCAAAATGCTTTGTTTGATTAAGGCTTAAGGAAATTAAGCTATTATCATCATATCCAAAATTTGCATTAGATATTAAAACTGGTGACCCAACACAATGCCTATGAAAGTGTATAGAATGAGCACTTCTAGACAGTATGTATAAAGTAATTTCTGAATATGTTCTAAAATAAAGTTTGACTTGCATTATGTTTAAGAAGTGAGACTGAGATAAGGATTCCAGCAGATGGGCCAGGACTCACATGGCTCAAATTTCTTGTCAGTACCAATGGAAGAGTACCCGGACTTTCTTATCAGCTAGCCCAAATATGGGATAGCAGTACAGGACTGAAAGTATTTGACTATCAAATACCAAAAATGGAAGTCAACTCTAATACTGTGATATTAAAATATATTAAAATTCATATATGATGTTCAATAAATGAATATACCTTCTTTCATTCAATTACATTTTAACTTGTTTTAATTATGTCATAATAGGGACTTAGTGATGATGCACTTCGTTGAGTGCAACCATAACAGTGTACAAGGACACAAGTTCAAGCTCCAGGCCCCAGTTGCAGGGGAGAAGTTTAACAATGAAACAGTACTGCAGGTATATCTCTCCCTCTCCTCTATCTTTCCTTCTCCTCTCCATTTATATTTCAAATAAATATATTTTAAAAAATATTATCTTTATTTATTTATTGGATAGAGGCAGTTAGAAATCAAGAGGGAAGGGGGAGATAGAGAGGGAGAGAGACAGAGAGACACTTGTAGCCCTGCTTCACCACTCGTGAAGCTTTCCACCTGCAGGTGGGCCACGGTTGGGGGTTCAAACCCAGGTTCTTGCACATTGTAACATGTGCACTCACCACCCAGCCAACATATATATATGATTTTTAAGTAAGTCTTAACAGTCTTCTGAGGCCTATAGCCTGAGACTAGTGAAGTTCCAATTTTAGATATGCATTTTTACACATTTTCTGAAATTCCAAGACAGATAAAATGAGGACTGCTAGCTTGATTTATATTTTGGAATCTGTGAGGTAAGAGATTCCCATAGTTGTTTTCCCCAAATAGGAAAACTTTGGCTAAGTAATTGCTGTTGCTGCCACTGGCAGAACCATATAACTAGATTACTAGCAGTGTTTGAGTTTGTGAAAATGCACAGCTGGAGCCAAATATTGGCCAGGGTAAGATGACTCCCTAAATCGTGATCAGTTTTCTTAATATCTAATTTTTTATCAAGGATGTCTATATTAAGGAATAAAAAGTAGCAACTGTCCATTAAATTCCATTATAGCTCATCCCCTCTTCCTGAAGAATAAATTAGTCTCTTAAGAATAAGAATATTTCTATAGCTCCTGGAGGTAATCACACAATTGCATAGCAGAAGCTTTTCCAAAAATCAGTACATCCCTGAAGAATTTTTTTCTTGGAATGAATTGGGAATAAGACATAATGAGAGAAAAATATGTTTCTGCAACTACTCTCTTCAAGACAGTAGATATGTAATATTTTTATCTCATTACCATATAGGTAATTTTTTCATGTAGATAAACCACTAATTTTAGCAAAATATCTACTATTTATGAAAACAAAAAAGAAACAAGAAATATCACATCCTTCTGTGGCTCCAAGTTTAGCTGTTATCGTTGGTAAAGGAGCCAACTTGGTGATTTTTGCATTGAGTATCCCAGGTTTTGTTAGTATGAGTCATAAGCAAATTTTATTGGATAGAGAAAAGAAATTGAGAGGAAAGGGACAGACAGAGACACCTACAGCACTGCTTCATCACTTGTAAAGCTCCGCCCAGCAGGTGGGGACTAGGGACTTGAATCCAGATCCTTGTACATTCTTTTTGTTTTAATTATTATCTTTATTTATTATTGAATAGAGACAGCCATAAATTGACAGGGAGGGGGAAGATAGAGAGGGAGAAAGACAGAGAGACACCTGCAGCCCTGCTTCACCACTCATGAAGCTTTCCCCCTGCAGGTGGGGACTGGGGGCTTGAACCTGGGTCCTTGTGCTCTGTAACACATGTTCTCAACCAGGTTCACCAACACCCGGTCCCTCTTGTACATTCTAACACTTGTGCTCAACTGAGTGTGCCACCACCCAACCCCTCTTCTATTATTCATTTTTGAGTTGACTGAATGACTACAGCCTAATTGGACTTCCTGTATATTATGTTGGGCATTAGTGACAAGTATCTAACTGCCCTGATACCAGATAGGACAGGCAAGTCTACAGCATCTGTGGCATCTCTTATGTTTTTACTTTCCCATCAACTGTCCAAGGTTTCTCTAGGTCTGCCAAGGCCTTGTGTAAAGATTGATGTTGTTAATATGGTTAGCTGATAATAAACTTGCAGCTTCCCAGGTATGAACTGGCCCTCACACTCCCAGCACATACCCCAGATCACATTATGATAACTTGACTGAGCAAACAATAGGCATAGAGCTGGAGTCACAAGCCTTGCTGATCTTCCTGCTGCTCCTGATACTGAGTAGGAGTGGCCTGGTAATCCCAAATAAAATTCTAGTGGGTGGATTCAGCAGTAGGTATGCTGGCACGCATGTTGTGGCTATTCTAATCATCTATTAAATACATAAAAAAAAAATGAGGGAGTCGGGCAGTAGCGCAGCGGGTTAACTGCATGTGGGGTAAAGCTCAAGGACCAGCATTAGAATCCCAGTTCGAGCCCCTGGTTCCCCACCTGCAGGGGAGTCGCAGGTCTGCAGGTGTCTGTCTTTCTCTCCCCCTCTCTGTCTTCCCCTCCTCTCTCCGTTTCTCTCTGCCCTATCTAACAACGACAACATCAATAACAACAATAATAACTACAACAATAAAATAAGGGAAACAAAAGGGAAAATAAATATTTTTAAAAAAGATTAAAAAAATGAGAATGAGAAAGTTGGGGCCAGGCGGTGTGCACCTGGTTAAGTACACACATTACAGTGCATAAGGACCTGGGTTCAAGTCCCTGATCCCCACGTGTAGGGAGAAAGCTTCACAAGTGGTAAAGCAGCTCTTTGGGTATCTTTCTCTTTCCTTCTCTATCTCCCTCTCTGTTCTCAATTTCTCTGACTCTATCTAATAATAAATTTTTAAAAATATGGTAAAGTTAAATGGGCCAAAAACTTTTTTTTTTTTTTTTTTTTTTTTACCAGTACACTGGTCAGCTCTGGTTTATGGCAGTGTTGGGATTAAACCTGGGACTTTGGAGCGTCAGTCATGAGAGTCTCTTTGTATAACCATTATGCTATCAATCTCACCCAAATTTTTGTAATTGCTATCACAATATCTTTCATCTTTAGAATTTGGCATTTATTGTGGGACGGGAGGTGGTACACCCAGCTAAATGCATATATTGCCAAGCAGGAGATTCTTGGTTCGAGCCCCTGCTCCCCACCTGCCGGGAGTCCACTTCCTCTCTGTCTTATCTAGTAAAAAAAAAAATTAGAAAAAAGTGGCATTTACTCAGTACTTTACACTGAGAGATCTTGGAATACAATCTGGGACCCCTTAGCAAAGGGCATAGGACCTTCTCTGGCCATATTCACATCTTTAAACAAATGTTTTTTTATATTTACAAGCACAAAGCTACCTTTTGTTGTTAAATGACAGCATTTTTCCCTTTTGTAATTTTTTATTATCTTTATTTATTAGATAAAGACAGCCAGAAATTGAGAGGGAAGGGGGTGATAGGGAGAGAGACTGAGAGATACCTGCAATACTGCTTCTCCACTTGCAAAGCTTTCCCCCTGCAGGTGGGGACTGGGAGCTCGAACCTGGGTCCTTACACATTTGTAACTTGTGTGCTCAACCAGGTGTTGCCACCGTGACCCAGCCCCTGCCAGCCTTTTCCTCTGGTGACAAAGTTCCCCACTCCTCACCCATTTTTAAAGACCTATTTACTTGCCAATCAATCTTTGGCTTTTTAGTATTCAAATACCATCCATATACTATCAACTCAGTGTTCTTCTAGATCACCTTATATAAATTAGTGTTTCCTTCTCACCAGTTATATCCAAACTGATATTCATGATTATTTTATTTGGTAGGATTTTTTAAATCATCTTATATGATAGTTAATTATTTTTAATTAAGTATGCTCTCATTTTTAATCCACTGAAGTCACTCTGAAACTGAAAATACATAGCAAGATAGCATAAACTTCTGACCAGTAAGCAGGGCAAAGATAATGCTTTGTGAGTGCAGTGCCCCAATGAGATCTCTGCAGTTGATTTATACCTTAGCTGGAGTACAAAGACAAATCCAATGCAAGTGAGATGTGGGCATTTTCCCAAGGCTGCTTTGACTCAAGGTCTATGCATTCGTTTCACTAAAACTTTGTTGGAAGTGTGCACAGACCAAACCTTCTCCTACATTATTCTTTCTCCTCTTATTCCTTTCATGGATTTTAAAACTACATTATAGTTCCACTTTTCTCTTCCTGGTATTGCTCTGCCTGTCCTGATCTATCTCTTGGGACTGTAATCCCATTTTACCCTCTACTACTTAGTGTTCTCAAACTAGTGCAGTTCTCTGAACAAAAGGTGATACCTATGTTCTGATCAGGTCCCTGCTGGTGTCCTCAAGTGATATTAAAGATTAAAAAGTATGTTTGGGTGGGGCAAAGAAAAATTGAATTCATTGAGTTCTAAGTTAAACATGTAATTTGGATATAATTTTGGCCTCACATGAATTTGTAATAAGTAATAGAGATTCCATATATCTTTATCCAGTTTCTCACAATAGAAACATTTTGAAAGTTTAAAAACTAATATCACAACCAGGACGTTGAAGTTAATGCAAGCAAGACACATAACAATTACATTCCTATAGGGACATACTGAATTTGAGGTGCCTATAAGACTTGTGAAGGTGGTATTCTGATATAAAAAAAAGTTTTGATTAATCCAGCATGATAGAAATCTGTCAAAACTATGATCCACCTACTTCAAGTGCTTTAAATATAATAATATATGAAGGAGGTTTAAAAACCTATGGCTTTATGTTATGCATATCTAACAAGAAGTTGGAAATACAAGAAGATAGTCATTCCATTTTTAAAACATTCTCTACTAAGGGAACTTGTTTACACATATAAACATGCATACAAATCATACATACACACTGACAGATGCATGAACACAAACTCCACTAATATGTGCATGCAGATATAACTGTTATTAGAAGAGATAAAATTTTGCTGAGTTATCACTATATTAACCCCTTGCATTTAAGGATGATTTTGTATTTTAAAGAGTGTGCTTTTATTTTAACCACAGCCAAAATATGGAGATCAAAAACAGCTGGACCATATGTCTATTTTCACCCCCTCCATCTGGAACTTTGTTTTTGGATATTACAGACATTTTCCAAACAAAACTCTGTTGAACAAAATGATAAATGTGGAAGAGAAATGTATTATTCTCTTTTTTGTTTGAAGAGCTGTGCAGAACTGAAGTCACTGGTGTGTTTTTCAAACATAAAACTAAACCTTTGAACATCACAAATAATTTGCTTTCCATAGATGATATGGCATACAATTTACATTCAACATCGGGCAGTTTTATTAACTATATTACTGACTCTTTTATCTGTATGCCCTGTTTATCTGGGAAGTAAAACTGAAGTCTTTCATGTTTGTGTTATATTTTCATATTTGATTATGAACATTTTATATTAGTATTTGAATAAGTCCATTAGATAATTAAAACACTGTGCTAACCATTACTTTTAGTTCATGTCAGTAATTTCTTCACTTATTCATTCTTTTACTTAAATTACCCCACCAAAACTACTGTCTGTGCTCAAGACTCTTATCATGTCACGCTTCACTTTTGACAATATATTTCTCAATCTCTAACAGCACTTTCTGTTTAACAACTCCAGGGTAATTTTAAAAAACTGCTTTCAAAACATCACTCCCATTATATACAAATTAATCCCAAATCCTTAGCCTTTATGATATAGATTTTATTTCAGCTTTTAATAAGAAGACCGGGGGGAGACTGATGGTGCAACTGGTTGAGCTCACGTTACAATGAGCAAGAACCCAGGTTCAAGCCCCAGGGTCCCCACCTGCAGAGGGGAGGCTTTGTGAGTGGTGAAGCAGTGCTGCAGGTGTCACTCTGTCTCTCTCCCACTCTATCACCCCTCTCCCCTCTTGATTTCTGGCTGTCTCTATCCAATAAATAAACAAATAAAGATAATAATTTCTTTAAAAAGATCAAGTATTAAAAATGTAGGTTCAAATTCTAGTTTTTCCAGTTACAAGTACATTTTGCAAAAATAATGGTTACATATCAATTAATAAGTTTTTATTGTCTAATAATAGATAATGGTAGAGTACAAAGACAAAAATTGAAAAATACTGAGGAAAAAGAATGGATAAATATTGGCTACCAATTGATTAAGAGAGATACGGTAGTATCACACAAGTTATTTTTCATAATCTATTGTGTGTGAGAGATAATCCAAGAAAGAGAATGAGGAAGAAATAATTTTTTTTGAAATCATTAATAGAATGAGAAAGAAATCATTTTTTAAAAATTTTCTGTGATCTAGGTGAATATATTGACTCCACAGTAGTTGAGAACCAGAGAAAAAAAGAGAAGAAACAAAGATAAAAATTTCAGAGACAGTATAAAAATAAAGTTACTGTGTCTATCTAACATAAAACTACTATATATAAAAATACTTCATAGAGAAAAATATAGCCTGAGGCATAGCATACTTAAGGCCCCCAATGCTACTGGATAGTAAAGCAATAAAATTAAATTATATTACGTAAAATTACAGACTCTATATTAAAAAAAAGTTACAATGAAAATCCTGGTAGCATTTGCCTTTAACTTTTAGCTCAATATATGATGATTCAGAAATTATGACTACTTGGCTATCTCAGCAGCTGTTTTCACAAAGACTAAAAATGTAGTCTTGGGATTCATGGTTAAGTAATATTTGTAAGACTAGGAGAAATGTGGGGGTTGAAAGAGGCAATGACTACTTTCTTGCTCTGAATTTAAGGAAATTATTTTGTTCAGTCACCAAGCATACAGTTTTGCAATGAGTGAGAAAGGAATGGGTCACCTGTCTAACAAGCTAGATTACCCCTGGGCATTTGCCCAGGTGACAGATGGAGTCAACTTGCCTTCACATTCCTAAAAGCAAAGATGTTTTTCACAGTTCTGGACCATATCCACTCAACATAAAACAGAATCTGATAACAATTATGGGTTGCTAGTGCACAGTGAGAAGTCAAATACCAAAGCCAGTCCTTGCCAAGTTTTTTCTTTGTATTTTAACCACATGATCCATATTCTTCATTAAGCTATCCTTCATCTGTCTAAACAACAGGCTGTTGTTAGTTTATAAAACTTAACCATTTTTAACCCAAGCATGCTTATGAATGTTTCTTTAAAGTTCTTTAATAGATCACATTTCTTCTCTGAAAGTGAAATTCAGGTGAATGTTACTTGTGTCAAGTTCTTTTTACACTACTGAGAAGTTCAGCTGCTTTGAATTTATGTTGTGTCATAGAAAATTGTTTTTGAATTTGCACCTTAGTTCCCTTAAGAATTTTTCAGAAATTGTGATCCATATTCCCTGAGAGGGTTGGGAGCTGGTCTTTGGTGCACCCAGTTAAGCACACTACCAGAGAGGGATAAAGAATGGAAAAGCTTCCAATGGATGGGATGGGACATGGAACTCTGGTAGTGGGAACTGTATGGAACTGTACCCCTGTTACAGTCTTGCTAATCATTATTAAATAACTAATGAAAAATATTTAATGGAAAAATATAAAAATAATCTCTTTATTGGTGATGGGTACTAATTTAATTAACTAGCATAACTTTTTTTTTTTTTGACACCTGCAGATCTGCTTCACCACTTGTGAAGCAACTCCTCTGCAGGTGGGGACTCAGGGGCTCCAACCTGGATCCTTACGCTGCCAGTCCTTGTGCTTTGTGGCGCATGCACTTAACTGCTGTGCTACCGCCTACTGGGCTAGCGTGGGGGTGCCTCTTCTCTGATGTGTACTCTCTGGGTTTGAGAGAATGTGACCAGAGGCAGCCTGGGCTGCTACTCACTCAGCTACGTGAAAGGGATGACCCAGGAAAGAGCTCGTGGTGGTGAGGCCATTGGATTCTTTATTGATCAGAGAGCCAAGGCTTTTAAGAGTCGGACTCGGAAGTGGCAAGTTGGAAACAGAAATGGCTAGGAAAGGGACAGAGAAAGGCAAAAGGGGCTGGGAAAGGTAGGAACTTTCCTTAGCAACTGTTGTGAGGGTTTTAACTGGTAGGATAAATAATACCCTACAGGCAGGGAGGGTCTTGAGGGTAGAAAGAAGATAGATAAAAGGAATGGAATGGGTGGGGATCTTTCAGGCAAAACAATGATTATGTATGTAGTTAGGGAGCAGGCCATAGTATCAGGAATGCAGGATGCTTTGTGAGGCAGTGAGTCTGATAAGACGAGGCAAACTTTAGGGTTTTTTTGTCCCTCCTTGCTCGACCTCTCAGTAGAGAGGGACTGACAGGATGGATGTCTCCTCAAGTCAAGCCCTGCCAAGCTCAACCACATCCTCACAATTTCCCGACAACCGCCCGACTCCCAAGTAGCATAACTCTTACTTTATGAATTATTCTGTAAATCTCTGCCCAGTTGTACTTAAGGAGTACCTTGGTTTTTTCCTCACATCTTCTGGAAATGGTTCCAGATGCCACCAGGATGCTGGCCAGGCTTCCTGGATCGAAGACCCCACCAATGTGTCCTGGAGCTCAGCTTCCCCAGAAACACACCCTACTAGGGAAAGAGAAAGACAGACTGGGAGTATGGACTGACCAGTCAACGCCCATATTCAGCGGGGAAGCAATTACAGAAACCAGACCTTCTACCTTCTGCAACCCTCAATGACCCTGGGTCCATGCTCCCAGAGGGATAGAGAATGGGAAAGCTATCAGGGGAGGGGGTGGGTTATGGAGATTGGGTGGTGGGAATTGTGTGGAGTTATACCCCTCCTACCTTATGTTTTTGTTAATTAGTCCTTTCTTAAATAAAAAAAATAAGGAATTTTCATATACCCCTGGATAAATTATTTTTTCTAAATAAAAATATTTATATTTTAATATGTATTTAAATATTTTATAAATATTTTATTTAATACATTTAAAATTATATCAGTATGTTTTTAATAGAAATTTATATTATATACATTTATATAAGTTATAAAATATATAAGTATAAATGTTTTTATTTAAAAGTAGAAATATTAATAGTAAAAAAGTGTTTTCAAATAATTAACTAATATAAATTCAAAAAATACAAGTAAACATAGTAATAGAGATAAGTTACACTAACCATACAAATCACTGTCTTTGTATACTAGGACTACCTTAATATTTTTTATGTAATTTTTTATTATCTATATTTATTTATTGGATAGAGACAGCCAGAAATTGAGAGGGGAAAGGATGATAGCAAGGAAAAGAGACAGAGAGACACCTGCAGCACTGCTTCACCACTCTTGAAACTTTCCCCCTGTAGGTGGGGAGCAGGGGCTTGAACATGGGTCCTTGTGCATTGCAACATGTGCACTCAACCAGATGCACTACCACCCCGTCTGGACTACCTTTATAGTCTACTTTGTAACCTTTGTTCTTTAATATTTTTCTGGAATCAACATATATTATTTTGAGGGTCTAGGTGGTGCACCTGATTAAGTACACACACTACCGCGCACAAGGGTCTGGGTTTAAGCCCCTGGTCCTCACTGCATGAGGAAAATTTCTCAAGTGAGGAAGTAGAGTGTCTCTCTCCCTCGCTATCTCCAACTCCCCTATCAATTTATTTCTGTCTTTATCCAATAATAAATAAATATTATTAAAAATATTACTTTGAAATGTTATGAGAAACTATAGAAGTTTAGATATAGAAGCCTATCGTGATCATTGATATGTTTGCATACACAGACACAGAGCAATTACAATAGAAATACATATGCTATTATTTTGTTTTTTTTTAATTTATTTTTCTAATCTTTACTTATTTGCTGGATAGAGACTGTCAGAAATTGAGAAGGAAGGGGGTGATAGATAGGGAGAGAGACAGAGAGACACCTGCAGAACTGCTTCACCACTTGTGAAGCTTTCCTCCTGCAGGTAGGGGCCAGGGGCTTGAACCTGGGTCCTTGAGTACTGTAACATGTGTGCTCCACCAGGTGCACCACCACCTGCCCCCCCCCATTTTGTTTTATTTTATCTCTCATTTATTTCTATGCATCTATTCTCTTTTGACATTAATCCTGTATAGTATATAGTGCTATGGATACTTTTCATTTGTGACCTTTCAATATCAATGAGTTATCTTTTCCTGTATCTTATTAATTTACCATATTTTGAACCCCAACTTTTCAAGGTGAAACTTATAAAATTCATATTCCCAGTCTCCTTTGCAGATGTGGTGGAGATATGATACTTGGAATCCCTGGCATAAGATTTAAAAATATAAATATATGTATTTATTTATTTGTCCTTTTGTTTCCCTTGTTTTTTATTGTTGTTGTAGTTATTATTGTTTTTGTTATTGATGTCATTGTTGTTAGATAGGACAGAGAGAAATGGAGAGAGGAGGGGAAGACAGAGAGGGAGAAAGATAAGACACCTGCAGACCTGCTTCACCGCCTGTGAAGTGATTCCCTTGTAGGTGGGGAGCTGGGGGCTCAAACAGGGATCCTTAACTTTGTTCCTTATACTTCGTGCCATGTGTGCTTAACTCACTCTGCTACTGCTTGACTCCCAGATTTTTAAAAAATTGATTTTTGTTATCTTTATTTGTTGGGTAGAGATAGGCAGAAATTGAGAGGAGGTGAAGGAGAGGGAGAGAAACAGAGAGAGACACCTCTAGCACTGTGAAACCTTCTCCCTGCAGATTGGGACCTGGGGTTTGAACCAGAGTCCTTGTGCATTGTAACATATGCACTCAATCAGTGCACCACCAACCAGTCCCTAATATTTGTATTTAGAAGTGAGAATAATAAGGAAGTTGTCACATATACAATATCAATATTCTGATAGGTAAGCATGCTAGTGGAAGCAGCTTGCTTGTTCTTTATATAGTTCAATAAGTATTCAGTCCTTAGTGTCTTGGGTGCTAAATGAAGGTGTTTCTGATGTTTTAACTAGAAAAGCCATTGTGTGTGCTTGGGCAATGAATTGGACATTTGGGTTTAGAAATTTGCCCATACTTTTTCACCCTTACAAAAACCCTGAGATCTTCAAAGTAGACTTTTATACATACCCTTTCTGGTTAGCATAACCAGAACAGGCACACCGACCTTCAGTTTGTATTTTGCCAATACTTGTTTCATTACAATCTCCAAGGTAACAAAAAATGGGTACCTTCAAGAAATTCAAAAGTGAGCATGGCTGAGCTAAATAAGATACAGGAAAAATTACATGACAGGGGAATAGAAAAAAGAAGGAACTGTTAAATATTTTCCTTTCCAAAATACATCCCAAATATTTCTCTGAAGCTTTGGCTTTCTCTCAGCATTGCCAGACAAATCAAAGCCATCTCTACCACAGATTTCAGAGATAATCTACCAGGCTAGCTCTTTCTTTATAATAAGTAATGAGGGTGCTCATCTTTAACATGGACATTATTTTATTTAAGATTTCCCTTAAATATCCTCCTAAGAATTTTCTATCAATTTAAAAAACAACATTTGATCCTTATTATGACTTTAAGATTAATGGCATTGTTTTTCCCTTCTGCAGACCTGTACATATTAAATTAACTTATCAAACTGCTAATTAAATAAATCATGTGGAAAAACCATGACTTTCACACATGATAGCACTGAAAATTTTCTTTCTAAATATATCATAGAAAAATTACCTACAAAGATAATATTAAAAACTGTTGGATTGAACATAAGATCTGAGACTATAAAACATCAGACGAAAACATATATGAGAAAGTTCCTTGACATTGCCCTTAATTATCTTTTTCTGCAGTAACAAAAAAAATGAAAGAAAATGCCAACAAATCAATTATTTGCCAAACTAAAATATTTTTATACAATGAAAGAAGTCATTATTAAAACTTAAAGGCAACTTACTAAAATGGAGGAGGTATTAGCAAACAATATATCAGACAAAGTATTAATACTCAAAATATGTAAAAAAGAAGTTCATACATGTCAACAACTTAAAAAAAATAATATAACCAAATTTTTAAAATGAGAAGAGTATTTAAACAGACACTTTACCAGAGAAGACATACAAGTGGCCAATGGACACATGAAAGATGGTTTTAGTCATATGTCAGAAAAGCAAATCAAAGCCATGAGATATCACTTCACATCTGTGGAAATGGCTGCTAATCAAAAATGAAGACAACACAAACAAAAAAACAAAAAAACAGGAAAAAAAATGTTGGTAGAATGTGGATACAATGAAACCTTCTTGAATTATTGGTGGTAACTTAATTTGATGTAGCCACCACTATGAAAAATAGCATAGGAACACATCAAAAAACTAAAAGTAGAGCTACCATATGATCCAGCAATTATATTTCTGAATATTTATTCAATGAATATGAAAACACAAATTGAAAAGATATATGTGTCCCAATGTTCACTGTAGCACTTTTTACAGTAGCCAATATGTGGAAACAAAGCACCCATCTCTGGATAAATAGGTAAAGATGTGGGATTAATACACAATAGATTATTACTAATTTTTCAGCTATAAAAAGAAGAAGAGATAAGGCTATGTGAATTAAGTCAGAAAGAAAAAAAAATCACGATTTCACTAGTAGTTTTTTTTTTCTTTTTTTGGGAGAGACAGAGAGAGACAGCTTCCTTCAAGTGGTGTGAGGCCTGGGCTCAAACCTGGGTCTCAGACATGGCAAAGAAGCACATTATCCTGTGAAGCAATAAACCCTGATATGTTATTTTGAGAAAAAAGTTGTGTGAAGAGAGTTGATACACTAAATAAATTCATTCCAATAGTGTGTCACTCTATATAGTCAGTCCTTGGGAGGCATGATCCTCCTATGGAGAAAAGGCATTGGGGATTTCTCAGATGTGTCTTTCTATTTCATTATGACTGTTTCTTGAGGAAATAAAATGATGGTGAGGTTTAATTCAGTTTAGGGAAGGAAAGGTGACTTTCTGAGACGAGCTCCTCAGCTTCTCACAATACACTGAAATAGTTATATTCAGTCTTAGAGAGTCACTTATTTCAGTTTCTGCCACAAAGGTTCTTTAGGTCTTGCCCAGCCCTGATTACTTTTATAATAAGATTCCTAGAGATCGTTATTAAACATAGTTGATAAAATGTAGTTAGAAAATGAAATACTTTAAATCCTTAGAAGATTATCAGAGGAGCAGTAATTCATGGGATTTTCAGAAACACATGTACTTTGAATAAGAACACATAAGCTTAGAAAGGAGATAGAGAAGAGACAGTAATGCTTACTGAAATGCATATGGAATTCAAATGAAACTTTTACATTTTTGTAAATTTTTTCTGGTGACACCTGGTATCATGGAATTAAGAATTATCATGTTGAGGTCCAGGTGGTTGTGCACCTGATTAAGCATACACATTACAATGCACAAGGACCCGGCTTCCAGCCCCTGGTCCCCAAGGCAGAGAGAAAGCTTCAGGAGTGGTGAAGCAGGGCTACTGGTGTCTTTCATTTAAGTAGCCAAAATTATTATTTTTAATGATTGCATCATTATCATAAGAAAATTGAGAAACAATTTTCTGTCTCTATCCAACAAATAAATAAAACAAAGTAAAGAAAGTATTAAAATATTATTTGTCCCAGTTGGACTCTTAGATAAGAAATATATGGTAAATTAATTTTAATCTTGCCTTTAAGCAACTGAACATTGGTGGGCCAGAAGACAGCTCAACAGATAGGGTGTATACCTTGCTGTGCAAGTGGCTTGTGTTTGAGTCCTGTGCTACAAGCAGCGTGCTGAGGTACTAGAGGAAGATTTAAGAATATGATATCTCTGTTTCCCTATCTGTATGGAACCGAGTAGTAATACATGACTCTGTAAAAACAAATAAAGCATGAACATTAGCAGAGGCTGTAGTTTAATCAATGATGACTCTCCTTGAAAAAAAAAAGAGGCTGTAGTTGCATCATAAGAATTTAGAATTCAGGGAGTCATGCGGTAGCACAGTGGGTTAAGCACATGTGGTGCAAAGCACAAGGACTGGCGGAAGAATCCAGGTTCGAGCCCCCAGATCCACACCTGCAGCGGAGTTGCTTCACAGGTGGTGAAGCAAATATGCAGGTGTCTCTCTTTCTCTCCCCCTCTCTGTATTCCCCTCCTCTCTCCATTTCTCTCTGTCCTATCCAACAATGACATCAATAATAACTACAACAATAAAACACAACAAGGAAATAAATATTAAAAAAAAGAATTTAGAGTTCAAATGCATTTTTGATCTGTAATCTACTCCCATACTGAGTATGCAGAACAATTATATAACTCCAGATAAGTACCTCTGTCAAAATTTACTTTATTAAATTGCTATGAAAAGCATTTACTTAAAAGAAAAGAAAAGCATTTCTTGATTTTTAACTTAGCACAGTTGTGGTTTGTGTGAGGTATTACATGATAATTCTTTTTAAAATATATATTTATTAGGTAGAGAGAGACAGGGAGAAATTTAGAGGGAGGGGATAGAGAGAGGGAAGGAGACAGAGAGACTTGAACCTGAGTCCTTATTCTCTATAATGTGAGCACTTAACCAGGTGTGCCACTGCCTGGCCCTCTGAACATTTTAATTCTTTATCTTTCTATTCCTTCATGGAATTTTAAAATTATCTTATTGGAGAAATAATAATTTAGAATGGTTGTTGTCACGTGTAAAATTTCTTATGTTTTCAAGATAGGTGTCACACACAATTCCTCTCTTAACAATGTATTCAAAGAAAACTAAAGCATCTATTCCAAGAGATCTTCGTACACTAATGTTCACAGAAGCACTATTTGTAATAGCTCAAACATGGCAACCCAAGTGCCCAATCACAGATGAGTAGTGAAGAAAGCCTACATGGACTTTTACTTATTACATATTTAATATTATTACATTTGTTCTATTGTAGTCCATTTTCCCTATCAAATATTGCCAGGCTGGGCTAGCTTCACGGGCGGTAGAGAGACAACCAGGGATTCATGGCTGAGCTGGGAAGCAGTATCTCATTTATTAATCAGATACATAGCCTTTTATGCATCTCTTCACAGGAAATGGCAAGTGAAAGGAAATGACTAGGAGAGGGAGCGGAGCAAAAAAAAAAGAGCGCAAAAAGAACATAGAAAGCTTCCATCTAACCAGTGGGGATTAAACCAATACCCTGTAAGCAAGCTGGGACCCAGGTAAAACGGTGATTACGTAAGTAGACCACATCCTAAGTAATACAAGTGAACTTAATGTGATGATCAAAACAGAAGGTCTTATAAGCAAAATTTAGAAGCATACCAACAAAATAAAAGATTTTAATATTCTAGAACAGATTATCCTTATTTAATTTGAAAAAAAAATCAGATGGAAGATGGACATAGGTTTGGATTATTTCTTTAGTTCTTATTGTAGCTGACATTGGACAATTTTCACACTAAGGAATAGCATGAGATATGACTAGGCCATCTATTTTGCTTTTCAATTTTCTTATCAATTTTATCTTTCCAATTTTCTTAATCATGCAGTCTTTAATAATAATAATAATAATTTTGGCTACTTAAATGAATTGGATTTTGATTTTCTTGTTTTTAGATAGAGGTAGAGAGGCAAATGGTGAAAGAGAAAACAGCGAGGAAACTTCCTTCAATGTGGCGGGAGCTGGGCTTTAACCTGGGTCATGCATATGGCAAAGCAGTATCCTATCCAAGTGAGTTATTTTGCTGGCCCTTGAATGAGTTTTAATACCAAATTAAAGCTATTTTTTTTACCTGAAATACCACCCCATTTATTGTACTATACTTCTTAATGTATTGATGAATTTAACTATTATACTCTTTTGAAAGTGTAATAAAGATGTTATTTTTCAGACAAGGGAGAGAAATACTGAAATACTCCTTGCCTCTGAGATATGGAGATATCAGAGATTAAGCCTGTAGCCTCAGAGACCTCAGGCATAAAAGTCTGCTATTTTACTCTTTAAAGCTAAATCAGAAAAGGGCCAAGTAGCTAACATAGTGAACTAACTACTTTGTTATGTGTGTGATCCAGGTATGAGTCTGTGTCTCAACTCACCGAAGGAAGCTTCAGAGCTGTGGTTTCTCCCTCATTTTCTTACTCTCTTGGTCTGGAAAAAAAGTCTGCTCACCCCAGTGATGACAAAAAAAAAAGTTAAGTTAAAATAATAAACTCTTATTTTATATGTCTATAGTGGGATAACTATATAGTATATTTTACATAATTGTGTGTCTGTGGTATAGGATAAAAGCTTGATTGGAACTGTAGTATACGCAACTGTGAGAAACAATAACCAGACCATAATAGATGAAATTAGAATACATGAAGTTCACACATATGTAGAATGCATTTTTATTCAAAATTAGCATCATGATCTCTTATAAGTCCCCCTTTAAAATATATTTCACAAGTGCACATAACTAAAAAAAATACCTCTAGACACAGTCGACCTATTTTTAAGTTGAATTGCTTACATATAACATTTCAAATAACATCATATATAGAATAAGATAGTCTTAACTAAATTAAGCCACTTTTTGAGGAATGAAGGGTGGAGTAAGTTATCAGGAATTATATATATATATATATATATTCAAGAATCTATTAATATTTTATTAATATTTTCCATTAGAAGTGGCCTGTCCTTTACCTAGATAAAGCTCACTAGATTTCAATTTTCTCATTTAATAGGGACATTTCTTTTCTGTTCCTTATTGAATAGAACAGAGAGAAATTGAGAAGAGAAAGGAAGATAGAGGAGAGAGAAAGATAGACACCTGAAAACTTGCTTCTCTGCTTGTGAAGAGACCCTCTGCAGGTGGGGACCTGAGGGCTTGAACTGGCATTCTTGTGCTGGTCCTTGTGCTTCATACCATGTGTGCTTAACCTAGTGCGCCACTGCCTGGCCCTGGGGAGCTTATTTTTCCAGTGTTCTTCTATTGTTCAGATTTTTAAAAATAGATGTATGTATGCATGTATGTGTGTATAAATGTATCTATGTTTTAGAGACAGAAATCGAGGGGGAAGAAGAGGATAAAGAATTGAAAGTAGGGCACCAAAGTAAAAACCCTGTGGTGAGGGGTAGACATGCAGCTTCCTGGGCCGATAGGGGGTGGGGGTGGGTGGGTGGGATGGGACATAGTCTTTTGGTGGTGGGAATGGTGTTTATGTACACTCCTAGTAAAGTGCTGTCATATAAATCACTAGTTAATTAATATGAGAGGGGGGAAATTAATTGTATGTCTCGAAGTTTTTAAAACACAGACTGAGTCTTTTTAATATATAGGCTGTGTATTTGATATGTGGACTCTCTCAAAAGCCTAGACCAAGTAGATCAGAAGCAACCAATGGCACAGCTACATACAAGATACTGGGTACTATACAGCAAACTCTAACAAAAGGACTTTTCAAAGTTAACCCAATTACCAAATAATGTGATGATAACATTAACTATCCATTGTCTTTTTGAACTAACCCTAAGACAGCAGGAACCTCACATCTCCACTATAGAGCCTCTACTTCCCCAAGTCCTGCAACCTTAGGATAGGGCCCACTTTCCCGCATGCCTCTCCCAATCCATATCAAATAATATTGCATCTGCCGATCGCAACCTAATCAACACAACAATTGCCACCTCAACATGCTTCAGCTCAGACTGTGTCCAGAGACTTCATGTGTGGAATGGCAACCCTTCAGCTTCATTACTAGGGTGAGACCTTTCCTTTCATAGTATTCTCTAATTCCATCCCAGACTTTCTAACAAAGTCCCAAAACCTAGATATACACCAGGTTCTGTGAGAGAGAGCATACGTTCACACTTATCCATAAACTACTGCAAAATATATACCTGAAAGCAGAAGTACACTAGAGTTTGCAGTGAGTACCTCCCTAACACTTCCTCTCCACTATTCCAAGCTTTGGGTCCATGATTGCTCAACAATTTGTTTGGCTTTGTATGTTAACTCTCTTTTCAGCCACCAGGTTCCAGATGCCATCAGGATGCCAGCCAGGCTTCTCTAGACTGAAGACCCCACCAATGGTGCCCTGGAGCTCTGCTTCCCCAGAGACCCACCCTACTAGGGAAAGAGAGAGGCAGACTGGGAGTATGGACTGACCAGTCAATGTCCATGTTCAGCGGGGAAGCAATTACAGAAGCCAGACCTTCCACCTTCTACTACCCACAATGACCCTGGGTCCATGCTCCCAGAGGGATAGAGAATGGGAAAGCTATCAGGGGAGGGGATGGGATATGGAGATTGGGTGGTGGGAATTGTGTGGAGTTGTACCCCTCCTACCCTATGGTTTTGTTAATTTATCCTTTCTTAAATAAAAAATAAATTTAAAAAAAATTAAAAAAAAGATAGAAACAGAGAGACTTACAGTAGCATTGCAACACCACTTAAGAAACTTTCCCCGGCAGGAGGGGATTGGGGGCTTGAACTCTGGTCCTTGGACATTATTACATGTTCACTCAACCAGGTGTGGCACTATCTGGCCCTACTTCATATTTTTAAGTAGAATCAGAACTTTAAAAATTTCCAAGGCAGAAGGATGAATATGGGATGATCTCACACTCAGGCAGAAGATCAGAAGAGAAAACACAAGTAGAACCTGAATTGGAGTTGGTGTATTGCACCAGCGTAAAAGACACTGGGGTGGATGGGTGGGTGTACAGGTCCTGGAAAAGGATGACAGAGGACCTAGTGGAGGTTGTATTGTTATGTGGAAAACTGAGACATGTTATGCATGTACAAACTACTGTATTTACTGTGGAATGTAAAACATTAATCCCCCAATAAAAAATTAAATAAAATGTCCAAGGAAAATAATTTAAACAGGTATAGCAAGAGTGAGACCCAAAATTTCATCATCTTTCTGCTCATGTAGTTGTTGTAAATATATACTAGTAGTTTTGGTATTTTTTGTTAATCAAAACCCCTTTCAGGTAAATCTGTGTTGCATAGGAAGAGGGAAGGATGGTATAAAGCATTTAGGACCTCTTGTTTATAGGTCAGACACTATAGCCAAATCTGCTTATAGGCTGCTATTAACACATTACACTTGTATACGTTTGAAGTTTCCTTTAAATGGCTCGACATAGAATCTTTATAATTTAATTATTATTTTTGTCTCTTCCCACTCTCGATTCCTGTCTCTATCAGTAAATAAATAAATAGCTATTTAAATCATATGGAGTTAAACTATTTTAATTTGTTACCAAATTATTTTCACACATACAGATAAAATAATTGAATTTTAAGACAGATCTTTTTGTGACAGTGAAGACTTATTTTAGGATACCATAACTCACGATTTTCTAATGCTTTCATATGAGAATCCCTTAGATAACTCAGTTGCTAATGTAGCATAATGTGATCATGCTAAAATTTAATACAACTACTACTAAACTAAATTGTTCAGTGAATGTTTAACAAATTTCAAAATTTTATCCTTCTCTAAGTTACAGTAAAACACAGAAAACATGGTGACTAGTACTTTCGGTAATCTGCTCTTGTGCATATGGATATTAATACACTATGAATTCAATTTTTCTCATCTAGACATTAGAATGCAGATGTACAGTGCTAAGTAATGTCTCCCACCTCATTCATTGGATTGAGTTTTCATAATATTAAAACAATAATTACTATGTGTAATTTGCTGATTTACAGTTTGATTAATGATAATCTCATTATATTTCCTTTAATAATTTCTGTTAGGATGTGGAAATGAGAGAAGTTGAGTCAACAAAGAAAAACAACAAAATTGGAGTATATATGATTATTTTATAGCAATATTATCTTTCTTGAACACTGTAGTACTTAGCATATAATATACTTAGCAAATTCAACATATTTAAGTAGATACCTGATAAATTTTAATTTCTTGTATTGAGAAATCTTACACTGTAAATAATATTGATAATTTCAGTCCCACCAGTATAAATGTTAAGAACCTTTGCCCTGTTTGAAAACAGCTGAGCAAATTCAAGTGGTTTTAAATTAAGGCTGACTGTGCAATTACTTTAGGGGAGAAAAAATTAGCTTATCCATTAGTGTTCTAGGTTGCTGTAAGGAAAACACTGTTCATCCAATTAACTCTCAACCTCAAGACAATTGATCATTTCATTTGTGACTTCATTGGCAAAACTGTTTTGAATTTTTAAAAAGCTGTACTTTTAGATATATAACCTTGGTAGTATGTTTTTGTATTCTGCATATTACTTATCAGAGAAAATAGTTTATTTTATAGATTTTGATAAAATTCTAGAAAATTTTAGTATAGAAATTATTCTACAAAACTTTAATTAGAATAGTTTTATCAACATACAGAAACACTTTAAAATGCAATACCACTCTTATGATATTTGTATTAAACTTATTTAACAAAATAGTAGAGATGGAAACAAAAATGAAATAGAAACATCAAATAGTATAACTGACTTTAAACTAAACAATTATTTTCATTAAATTATGTTACATTTTCTTTCCAATCATATGACAGAACACTAAAATGATCAATTATTGTTTTTAAGAAGTCATATTTTCATATTATGCAGTTTTAGAGCAATACAATTTTAGTCCATGTCAAAGAGTGACACTAAGCATGTCAAGTTTTTTTTAACGTATTGTAGACATTTTTCTCTATTGAACATCCATTCATAAGTTCTATATTTACATTTTAAAAATGCATTATCATACAGACCTCTCATATAGTTTGTTATATCTAGTGTTAAAATGTAAAAGGAGGAGTAAGAGTTTTACCTGGTTAATAACTTGTGTTGGAATAAAGCTGAGTAGAACAAATGGACTCAACAGCAATATCTTGTCTGATATTCCTTAGTGAGGGTGGTTGCAGTTTCAAGGGGGTGGGACTTGTCTTCAGTAATGAATTCTCAAGGGACTGTTCTTAATCAGGGAATGCTCCTGCAGACAATGAGGCCATTCTCCATTTGTTGATTCTAGTTTTGTATGTACAATCTGCTGTGGGTGTATTCATGCATCAATGGAGGAACTGACAATTTTATAGTAGCAAAAAAATTGAAATTAATATGAAATGTTCATCACTTTGAAAGTTTTCCTTTATGTACTGGCTTCTTCTATTTTCCTCCTATTGTATGAAGATCATAAAAAGCTAAACTTCTAGCTGTAAAATTTCTCAACTACTGATACAAGAAAGCCCTCTGAAATACTTGGGAGTGGTTACATATGGTATCTTAATGATGGCTGTGTGTGTGGGGGGGATATGGAGATGGGGAGGGAATCACAAATTTTAGAGATTTTTTTTGCCTAATCTGGACTGGTTTAAACTGTTAGACAACTCATTTAGTCATGGTTTTCTATCCATAGCATTTCAATAAAACTATAAATCTTATACGTCCCATTTCTGTTTTATGTCTGTTAGCTTTGTTTGATTATTTTCTAGAAGTATATATCATTTTCTGCATAATTCTCCTCATTTGTCTCAATACATTCTTCACTGAGTTCTGTCAAATTCTTTTAGGTAAATATCAAGAACCCAGCAACCTCTTACTACTGTGAATACTACTCTACTAGCATAGTTGGTTTTTGGTAGCCTTCCGACTAGTTCCCCCACATTAGTGCTGTTGCTGCAATATAGACTAATCCCATACAGCAGCCTGCAGGTCCATTTAAATGTCCTAGCACATCTACAACATCTCAATTGCCAAGGAATTCCCGTTCTGATAAGTGTTCTTGAGAATTACCTAATACATTCCAAATGAATTCTGAATAAAATAAAAGTCTTTATGAGGACTGACAATTTTCTGGTTCTTCATTCTAGCTCTTTGATCTTAACACTTACACTCTTTCTCCCACCCCATGAGGAAAACTCCACAAGAAACGGGGCTTTGCTTTACTTATTAATATACATTAGCATGCTGAATAAGACTTTAAAATGACTAGACATTGAATATTTAAAAAATAAATGAATTATTAACATTTTCATTTCTGTTTTAAAGAATACTATAATCAATAGAATTTAGTGAACTAAGTGATCCATTAGTCTACCCTACTGCTAGTCTACGTTGTGGCCTGGGAGGTGGGCAGTCAATAATGCATTGGACTCTCAAGGATGATGTCGCAAATTTGATCCCTAGTATTACATATGCAGAGTGATTTTCTGATTCTTTCTCTCTCATAAGTAAATAAGTCTTTAAAAAATTTTTAAAAAGAATATCTTATGTGACTGTAAATGTATTACAGGATGCTCACCACCAAAGCGTCAATGGTCTCCTGTCTCTATCCCCTTTGTTAACTTTAGTTTTCTATGAAAGTTTCAAGGGAAATTTTGTCTATATATATTTCATATTAGAGTGAGAACATCCAGTTTTCAGTCCCTTCTGTCTTATTTCACTTAGCACCGTCAGCACCATCAATGTAGCAAAATCAAAAGATCAGATTCTTATATCTGAGTAGCATACCACTGTGCAAATACATCACATCCAGGAGGTGGTGCAGTGGCCAAGGCACTAGACTCTCAAGCATGAGGTCCTCAGTTCAACCCCCCGCAGCACATGTACCAGAGTGATGTCTGGTCCTTTCTCTCACTCCAATATTTCTCATTACTAAATATATAAAAGCTTATAAAAAGAAAACAAATACATCGAATCTTTATTAATCCATCTCTTATTGGCGGTTGGAGTATTCTTATATCTTGCCTATTATAAATAGGACTGCTTTGAACATAGGTGTGCATATATGTGTTCTGATCAGTGCTTTCGGTTCTTTAGAAAGATACTTAGGGGGAGTCGGGCGGTAGCGCAGCAGGTTAAGCGAAGGTGACACAAAGTGCAAGGACCGGCGGAAGGATCCAGGTTCGAGCTCCCGGATCCCCACCTGCAGGGGAGTCGCTTCACAGGTTGTGAAGCAGGTCTGCAGGTGTCTTTGTCTCCCCCTCTCTGTCTTCCCCTCCTCTCTCCATTTCTCTCTGTCCTATCCAACAACGACGACAACAACAATGATAATTGCAACAATAAAAAAGCAACAAGGGCAACAAAAGGGAAAGTAAATAAATATTAAAAAAAAAAAAAAGAAAGATACGTAGGAGTGGAATTACTGGATTATATGGGAGATCTTTTTTTAATATTTGAGAAATTTCCATACTGTTTTCTATGGGGTCTGGATAGTTTACTTTGTTACCAATAGTATAAAGGGGTCCCTTTTTCTTTACATTTCTTACTAGCATTTGTTGTTTCTGTCCTTGAGGAGATAAGTCATACTCAGAGGTGTGAGGTGGTAGCTCATTGTTGTCTTGATTTGAATTTCCTATCATTTGAGTGGAAGTTTAATTTTATTAATCAGTCCCAGCTGTACTGGGAGCTAATTCTAATATTTCCTATGTTATCATGTACTTGTTCTCTAAGGATTTGCAATCTTGTTAAGAAAGCTGGAAAAAGTAATATATAACAGACCAGATGTATTAGTGCATGGGTTATTATAGGTAATACAAACAGAACAGTTTTTGTTGTTTCACATGTATGTAAGAAAAAAAATGATACAATGCTCTCACATACATTTTATCAATAAAAGTGTTTGGCAGGCCAGCAAGATAGCTTACTTGGATAGTATGTTTACTTTGTTTTGGGCATAAACCTGGTTCCAGTCCAGCCTCCTCTGCACTGAAGGGAGCTTCATGACTGTCTTTCTGTCTGAAAAAGTGCCAGTAATAGCCAAAGAAAAATATTAAATGCTTGAGAAGTCTATTTTGTTAAATGCTTTATTTTATTAAATATTAGTATGGGACTGTTTATCTTTTATACCTGAAATGTCTTTACATTACTGTTCAGACATAGTAGTAACTTAAACACTTGTGTTTGAATGCTATGGATAAAGAAGGATGATAAAACAACTACTGGATAAAATTGAGGGTATGGATTCAATGTTTTATGTCCAATTTTCTTTAATTCATGAAGCCTTTTAAAACAGTGGGACAAATTTGTGAAATACACATTATTAAAAATGTCATCAATCAAAAGCAACAATTAATTATATTGAAATGAAATTTACATTTTTTTCCCTCCAGGATTATTGCTGGGTTCGGTGCCTGCACCATGAATCCACCGCTCCTGGAGGCCATCTTTTCCCCCGTTTGTTGCCCTTGTTGTTGTAGCCTCGTTGTGGTTATTATTATTGCTATTGTTGATGTTGTTCGTTGTTGGATAGGACAGAGAGAAATGGAGAGAGGAGGGGAAGATAGAGAGGGGGAGAGAAAGATAGACACCTGCAGACCTGCTTCACCGCCTGTGAAGCGACTCCCCTGCAGGTGGGGAGCCGGGGTTCGAACCGGGATCCTTATGCCGGTCCTTGTGCTTTGCGCCACCTGCGCTTAACCCGCTGCGCCACCACCCGACCCCCGAAATTTACATTTAAAAATTTTTTTTATTTATAAAAAGGAAACACTGACAAAAGCCATAGAATAAGAGGGGTACAACTCCACACAGTTCCCACTACCAGAACACCTTATCCCACCCTCTCCCCTGATAGCTTTCCTATTCTTTATCCCTCTAGGAGTACGGATCAAGGTTCATAATAGGGTGCAGGAGGTGGAAGGCTTGGTTTCTGTAACTACTTCCCCGCTGAACATGGGAGCTGACAGGTTGATCCATACTCTCAGCCTGTCTCTTTCTTTCTATAGGGGGGCGGGGCTCTGGGGCAGCGGGGCTCCAGGACACATTGGTGGGATCCTCTGCCCTGGGAAGTCTGGTTGCCATCATGTTAGCTAGCATCTTGAACCTGGTGGCTGAAAAAAGAGTTAACATATAAAGCCAAAGACATTGTTGACTAAGCATGATTCTAAAGGCTGGAGTATTGCAGATGAAGATGGGCGGTGGCGGGGGTGGGGGGGTGTCGTCCGTTTTGTAGATAGTTAATAGGCCTATTTTTAAGGAAAGTATCATCAATATAAACTTATTTTTTAATATTTATTTATTTCCTTTTTGTTGCCCTTCTTGTTTTTTTTAAATATTTATTTTATTTATTTATTCCCTTTTGTTGCCCTTGTTGTTTTATTGTTGTAGTTATTATTGTTGTTGTTGGATAGGACAGAGAGAAATGGAGAGAGGAGGGGAAGACAGAGAGAAGGAGAGAAAGATAGACACCTGCAGACCTGCTTCACTGCCTGTGAAGCAACTCCCCTGCAGGTGGGGAGCCAGGGCTCCAACTGGGATCCTTATGCTGGTCCTTGTGCTTTGCGTCACCTGCACTTAACCCTCTGCTCTACAGCCCGACTCCCTACCCTTTTTGTTTTTATAGTTTTTGTAGTTATTATTGCTGTTGATGTCGTCGTTGTTGGATAGGACAGAGGGAAATGGAGAGAGGAGGGGAAGACAGAGAGGGAGAAAGATAGACACCTGCAGACCTGCTTCACCGCCTGTGAAGTGACTCCCCTGCAGGTGGGGAGCCAGGGCTCAACCCGGGATCCTTAAACTGGTCCTTGCGCTTTGTGCCATGTGCCCTTAACCCACTGTGCTGCCTGACTCCCAGTATAAACTTCTAATAAAGAAAAATAGCACTGTCTTACAGAAGGTAATTCTCTGCACTTACACATTCTTGGGCACTTTGAGTTCTGGTCCATGCAACTTCTCTGTACGCCAATGTGCCTTTTATGTTTTAAAACTCATAAACAAAAACTCTCCCAAAACATTATCCTTCATTTCTCCGATGTGTAACTCTGCTACTTCTCTTTCCGCCAATCTCATTCACTACCCTCAGCACTTTCCCTTAATTCAGAGCATCATAGTAGGTTTTCTGTGCCTTCTTTTGCACTTACTCCTGGACCATTTTCTTCACTGGAAAAAAATTGCTCAACTAAGGTGATTAATAACCCTCTCAGTTGCAAATCCTTTCACCTGCATTTCTTTTTCCTGTAGTTTGTATTTATACTTCTTTGAGAAAATTCCAAAATGAAAATAGAGTTTTATTAAAAAATAATGGCGAGAATTTCATACTAATATTGCCCCTTGGAGAATGTTAAAGCATGTTGGTATGCTAACTTTGAAAAATCCTATAGTATGGAAGCTCCTTTATGATCTTCTTATGCTTTTTAATTATCCACCTATATTTCTATGCTTCTTTCTGTACCTTCACTTCTTTCAGTACAGGTGATATTCTGGATCTGTGGTTCTTTTCTTTTGATATTATAAAGGATCTTAGTTCATACTGATTTTAAAAAATGCAAGCCATTGTTGAATCAAGATGGGTTAATTTTACTTCCTAAATATTCCTTTCATCCTCTTAACTTTTTGCTACCCCTCATTCTATCACCATTTCTGTATCCTTACCTCTGTTCTGAATAAGGCAATAATTTGCAAAAGATTCATTACTTATAGTCTAGCCTCCAATTATCTGTCTCTTCAATCCATTCTCCCTTCCCTATAGAACTGCTGTTAGATTATTTATTAAAACTGTTATCAATCATCCTAGCTTGGTGTCTAAATTAGTTTGCATGAACTGCTATAACAAAAGAATTAACTGAGTGTTTTAAATTACTGAAACTTATTGTCTCTTATTTCCGGAGGGACTAAGGAGGAAGAGAGCTAGGTATCAGCAAAGTTAACTCTTTCTGAGACTTCTGAGAGAGAATCTGTCCAGTCCCTCTCTCCTGGATTCTGGTAGTTTGCCACGCTCCATTGCTTATCGAACTTCACTCTGCATGGTGTTACCAACTGGGGGCCAGAGCCTCAAATTCATGGTTTGATAAAGTGTTTGTTCCACTAGGTGAATTATTTCCAGCATCCTCCCTCCTGTTAGTAAACTTTTGATGATGAAATGTTTAGTATTTGTCTAACAGTTCATAAGGATGTATTGCAACACCAATACTTTTTAAAATATGTTCTGAAAACGTCATTATTAAATTATTCCATGTTAAACACATCAATGCATTTTATTGCAATTGATTTAAATAATTCAGAGATTTATGTAGTAAATGTGAAACTTCTGTACAATTACACACTTGTATTTCCTCCTCTGTTTACTTTGGTGACCTATACTATTCATCTCTACTATTGTTCTGACCACTTGAATTTGATAGATTTCTTCATACACCAGTTTTCTTGTCAGTTTAGTATCCAGTTCCTACTAGTTTTCTCTCTTTTAAATTGAGTTATAAAAGGACAAGCAGGACAAAGGTACAGAGAAATGTTATTCAATGTAGAATAACTGTACAGATGTTAGATCTATGTAGAAATCTGGAAGGACTTATGAATGTTAAACACACACAGCATTTTTATAAATAGTTTCTGTGATGTTTTTAGACATCATATTTTGGCATATTTAGACAACAAGATACACTTGTTTCCTGATAAGACAAGATTAAGCATCAATATATAATAACATACAAATGTAAAAAACATTTTTGAGTCTCTCCATCCTGAAATCAAATATGTGACAATACATTTGATTATTAGAAGATTCTCAAATTTACTTTCTATTTTTTACTTCACTGTAAATATTGAAATTAAGGTAATGTTATTTCTTATAATTACTAAAGAGAAACTGTGACTTACAATATTTGTTTTGGAAAGTACTTCTCAATAGCCTTGGAAGCAGTGTTTATATAATCACTGTATTCCAGGCTTTGGAAATCATCAGGTCAACTACAAGCTTAAGATAACTTCTAACTCTTCTTCATTAAAGGAACAAATATGTTCATTTCTGAGTTCTGTATTATGCTTATATTAAATTACTGTCTAACTTGTTTTCATCCACTTTGCAGATTACCTTAATCAGAAATAGCATCATTACCCCAGGTCATTTCTTCTGATATAAATGGATTAAGTATATACACTATCTTACTGCTCCTTCAGGGAGGTTTAATCTGACAGCAGCATTTTCTGAATTTAACACTGGCTGGATACAATGTAATGGATACATTGTATCCATTAGTAACCAAGGTAAAGTTAGATGTTAATTAAATTACCGTATTCCATTTTGTAGGTAGATTGTGTTTTCTGTTAGAGAAAATTAGATTCATAAAATAATCCTTTTTCCTTGAAATGGAAAACCTTTTTGCATGGTTAGCAGCTGTCATTCTAATATCTGATGCAGTATGCAGTGCAATAAAAAAGACAAAGCACCTCATAATCAAAGGAGTGTCCTAGAAGAGAGTGTAGCCATTTATATACTTCTGAGAAATGTTCCTTTATATTTGGAAAATAAACGTTTTTTTTTCTTTACATGTAGGTCTGACATCAAATGCTTTACTCTGAGAAATTAGAAATGATAATGATTCCATCATCTTTTTCTTTTTTTATTAATTTTTTTCTTTTTAAAATTTTTTTGGTATTTATTTATTTATTCCCTTTTGTTGCCCTTATTGTTTTATTGTTGTAGTTACTGATGTCGTCGTTGTTGGATAAGACAGAGAGAAATGGAGAGAGGAGGGGAAGAGAGAGAAGGGGAGAGAAAGACAGACAACTGCAGACCTGCTTCACTGCCTGTGAAGCAACTTGCCTGCAGGTGGGTAGTCAGGTGCTCGAACCGGGATCCTTCTGCCGGTCCTTGCACTTTGCACCATATGCGCCTAACCCACTGCGCTACCGCCGGAGTCCCCAGCATCTTTTTCTAAAGTGTTTCAAGAACTAAAATAATGTTATTATAACTTTAGTTTTTATTCATAGAAAGAACATCAGAGCACTTGCTAGGTTTATCAGAATACCTCTGAGTGAAAAGGTTGGGATAAAATGTATCTCTTTTGGGCTAAGCCATAGCATTAATAACATTTTTAATTTAATTTAAAGAATTATAAGAACATTAATAGTATGTATCTGTTATCTAAATTTCTGTACTTTCTGTCTTAACAATCCCTCTCTACTTTAGTTCTCATTATTTATTTATCCTTCTGATTTTAATGGTTGTCTTGTCTCTAGTAGACATCACTAATAAGATGGGCATAGGAGGGAGAGAACAATGACTTGAAAGCAAGCCCAAAGGAACTGGTATGTGTGAAAGTAACATGGATTATAGTTACTAAGGCCCAAGAGGAGTTTATTTATAAAAATTGGAATGTGGAAGAGTGAATGTGAAAATTTGCTTTTAATCCTAACATCCTAATGCTAGCAGTAGGAAAAGCTTATTTATCTCCATTACCACTATCAACCCTTCAAGTATCCACTCTGACATATTTAAAGAATAAGGAAAATTAAACCTAAAAAAGTATGTTTTGAGATTTGTATGATAAATATGTTAGCTTATTATTTTCCTATTTCACCTGGATAATTTTTATGAGTTATAATTGTACAGTTAAGTGAGCTAGATATTACATTTTTGAACTGTTTATATGAAAATTGGAACTGAAATAAAAGAAATAATTTTATCATAGCTTCTCTGAAGTTGTAGCAACAGTACCTTGGAACAACAACAGAAATTATGGTGTTTCCATTTCTACCAAGTTGGGATACCATCAGTGCATTTACAGAAAATATTACATTCTTTTTAAAAAGTAAAATATAAAATATGCAATTATAATACATATTAAATAGTTGGAAAACCAAGAAGCATGTTTTTGTGGTAAATACACCATCTTTGGAGGCAGTATTCAAATTTTATCTCTATTATTAAGTAGTTACCTTGCCATTAACTGTCTCAATTATTAATAGTAATTTATAAGCTACTGTGAATATTAAATGGTATTATGTATATAAAGTACACATCATAATTCTTGGTACATATAATCTGTGATTAATAACAATAATTATTACAATTAAGGCTCCAATATCTCTATTTATAATAACAAAAGTTTACTTGTTTATTCCCTTTTTATAAGGGTATACATGTCCCATCTGGAAAATGTATATGCTCCCATTGTAATTCTTTTATTAACATATATAAATTATAATTTAGATGGGATTAACAATTTTCTGTATAAGTAGGATAACTGAATCATTTCCTTGTTTTGCTATTTCTTTTTCTTTATCCTCAGTGGGGAATCCTAGTACTGAAGCATCCACCAGTACTTGGACAGCCAGGGCTCAACCACGATATAACACATGACAAGAAAGCATGTTCCCTGGTGAGCTATCTCGTTAATACTCATTTCCTATGAAAGGCAACATTTTAAAAGTAGTGAGCACACATGCTCCATTCCTAGTGGGTAATTTTTTAAAATAATTTTTATTTATAAAATGGAAACACTGACAAGACCATAGGATAAGAGGGGTACAATTCCACACAATTCCCACCACCAGAACCCCGTATACCATCTCTTCTCCTGATAGCTTTCCTATTCTTTATCTGTCTGGGAGTATGGTCACAGGGTCATTATGGGGTGCAGAAGGTGGAGGGTCTGGCTTCTGTAACTGTGTCTCTGCTAAACAGGGGCATTGACAGGTTGATTAATATTCCCACCCTGTCTCTCTCTTTCCCTAGTGGGCAGGGCTCTGAGGAAGCAGAGCTCCAGGACACATTGGTGAGGTCATCTGTCCAGGGAAGTCCCTTAGGCATCATGTTAGCATCTGGAACCTGGTGACTGAAAAGAGTTAACGTATAAAGCCATACAAATTGTTGATTAATTGTAAACCTAAAGGTTAGAATACTGCAGATGGGTCCTGAAATTGGTGCAACCTGGAACGTTCCTACTTGTGATCACAGAATGTGACTCAGACCTACAGGTATGCAGAGGTTACATAGGCTCCTATGCTGATTTTTTTTTTCTTTGCTTCCAGGTTTATTGCGGGGGCTTGGTGCTGGCACTATGAACCCACTGCTCCCAGAGGTGATTGTTTCCTTTTTAATTATTTTTATATTTAATTCAATAGAACAGGAGGTGGTTCAGTGGATATAGCATTGAACTTTCAAGCAGGAGGTCCCAAGTTCAGTCCCTGTCAACACATGTAACAGAGTGATGTCTGGTTCTTTCTCTCTCTTCTCCTATCTTTCTCATAAATAAATAAATAAATAAATAAATAATCTTTTAAAAAAGAAAACAAACGGGGCTGGGTGAGTACACATGTTATAATGCGCAAGGACCTAAGTTCATGCCCCTGGTCCCCATCTACAAGGGGAAAGCTTTGCAAGTGGTGAAGCAAGGCTGCAGGTGTCTCTCTGTCTCTCACCTTCTCTATTACCCCCTTCTCTTTCAATTTCTGGCTGTCTCTATCCAACAGATAAATAAAGATAATTAATAATATTTTTTTAAAAAGAAAACAAACAAAAATAAAATAGTTGTCACTTTGGAAATAAATTTTAAACTATGAATAACTTCTATAAGTTTAGCTCTCAAGACTAAAAATGTAATAGATACAAAGTAAATAGACTGAAGCATTCATGGGAAATGTCTTTGAAAGGTAGAAGTAAACAAAGATAAGTATTCAAAATAGATTTTCAGGGAGTCGGGCGATAGCACAGCGGGTTAAGCGCAGGTGGCAAAGTGCAAGGACCGGCGGAAGGATCCCAGTTCAAGCCCCTGGCTTCCCACCTGCAGGGGCTTCCCTTCACAGGCAGTGAAGCAGCTCTGCAGGTGTCTATCTTTCTCTCCCCCTCTCTGTCTTCCCCTCCTCTCTCCATTTCTCTCTGTCCTATCCAACAACAACAACATCAATAACAATAATAACTACAACAACAATAATAAAAAATAACAAGGGCAACAAAAGGGAAAATAAATAAATACACAAAAAATTTAAAAAAAGATTTTCAGACAACCAAAACGACAAAGAAAATAGCCAAATAGAAAAAAATATCTGAAGATATTTTAATGAAGAGGACATGCAAATAGCCAGTGAACACATTCTAAAATTTCTCAGTCTCACTAGAAATTAGTGAGATATACATTAAAGCCACAAGAGATATGATTTCCCAGCCCAGTATTTAGAAATCTAAATATTCCAACAAAAACAAATGCTAGGCGAGATAGGAAGCAGCAGGATTTCTTTTTACTGGATAAGAAATGTAAATAGATTTAATGATGATAGAACCTATTTGTTATCTGGTAGCTTTAAGATGTATATAATTTAGCTTCCAGAAACTTAATTCCCAAACATTTAATCTCCAGAGTAAGAGCTGCACAACAATGGTCATAGTAGCACTGTGAGTTAAAACAAATAACTGGAAAAAAATATCATGCTGGTCACAAGGCAGTGAATAATCTGTAGTATGCCTTAGAAAGTAACACATGCATCAGTGAAAATATTAATTATAAGAATTGATACATTATCCTTGAATTATCAGGAAGCAACAAATTGTAAGAATTTACCAGTAAACTGTGATGCTGAGCAAGAGTAGATAATTCATATTGTTATTGTTAAGATAGAAACTTTGGTTTGCCTCTATTATTAAAAATAACTTAATAGTCTTAACACTACACTACATATGATTTAGAGTACAAACATCAGTAGTTGAGTATCAAGAAATGTACAGAAGCCCATCAGGGGAGAGCTCTATGATAGGAGAGGGGGAATGTTTGTAGGGGGAGATTCCAATTGCATTTTTCTCATTTATGTTATGTCTTATGTTATGTCAAAATGATTTCATAATAATTTTCTCACAAAGTTGATGAATGTGTTAGTAAATTTTATGATGATGATTAATTTCACTATATATGTAATATCAAGTCATCATGGTGCAAACTTACATTTTTCCACATTTGCTTGCCAATTACTTCAGTAAATCTGGAATAAGTAAATTTATTTGCCTTTCAGTTATTACCAGTCTACTGAGGGCGTGGGGGACACTGTGTAGATTTATCCTGGTAAAAGAAAAAAGTACCACTATGCAAAGTTTTCACAAGCAGTAGATGTGATAGTATCTCTAGTAAAAATATGATGGTATTATCACATCTACCGGAGTTCTGCTCAAGAGAGACTTTGAGGTTGTCACCAGAGAGATCACTGATAGCTTCACCAGTGCTAGTAAAGTTTTATATTAATGAACTATTGGAGAATGAGAATAGTATCCAGTAAGGGACTATAGCAACATAAAGACTACATCACTATTATGAACCAAAATTCCTCAGATCTTCTTTTTGACAAATGAAATATTGTACCATGCTAATTCAAGGGAAGCTCCCAGATGAGCAGCAACCAGCTTTGTAGTCTAGCTTTACAGAATTAGCATCTGCATTTAATAAAAAAACCCAAATTAAAGTTTGAGAACCAGATAAAATATATGTGAAATGTGGATGACATATAGGGTATGCTAGAATAGACATTCCAGGTGAAAGACCTAGCATTTTAAAGACAGTGAAGCATGAACTACTTGTGAAATGTAACTACAAGACCTTTCTCTGAAAACCACTCTGTGTGTGTGTGTGTGTGTGTGTGTGTGTGTGTGTGGTGCAGTAGAAGTAATAGCAGCAACAGTAATAATAGTAATGATAAAGAAAAGTTAAAAGATTTGAGGGTAAAGATGTAGCAGGAATTCAATTATGAAGAGTCTGATTTAATTGCAAAGGGACATAAAATACAGCTAGGGAGTGATGTCATGGAATCCATGTTCTGCAAAGATAATTTTGGTAGTAATGTAGAGATAAAATAGAGGAAAGCAAAACAAAAATAAGCCAGACATATAGCACATAATTGTGGTAGTTCTGATAATAAATGATGAGGGCCTGAATTAAGGCATTGTTGATAGAGATTTGATGAAAGGGCAATTATTTAGAAGACAGAACTCATAGGCTATGTGGCCCACTGGAGGGAAGAGATAAGGAAGATAGAATAATCAAAGCTGTCATTGAGTTCCTGGAGGAATAGATACTGAGGGACTGGCAAAATAGCTCACTTGGATAGTGTTCTTCTTTGCCATATCCACAGTCCAGGTTAAAGTCCAGACCCCACTGTACTGAAGAATCTTTGATACTGTGGCCTCACTCTCTGCCTCTCTATATCTAGCTAAAAATAATAATAATAAAATAAAGACATTGAGGTATGTAGAGATTTGTGCAGAGAGTTGGTTGTGCAGTACTCTGAGAAACAGCATTTCTAAGAAATCGAGGAAAGCTTTATCGGTCATTGAAAAGTTAAAACCTTGATGTACATGCAGTGGAGGTCTTCTCCAAGCCTATATGGAGATCTGCAGTTGGGATATTCAATCAGATTTGTCACCATCAGAAGCAATAATGACCTTTATTCCCTATATTTAGCAATCACTGAATCTGGACAGCCTCAGAATAAGAGGCAGTCTTGGTTAAAGAAGTTCTATTAGCTAAGAGAATTTTCTGAAGTGTAAACTATAAGATTATCTTACATCAGTGGGAATGGTGTTTATGTAATAAAAAAAAAGATGATCAGTAAACAGCCAGCTGCAGCAGTAGGGAAGTTGTTTGCATCAGTCTCAATGGGGGTACCTGGGTGACATAGCCCAATATTTTTGTCATTTATGTCCAATAATAATTTTTCATATTATTTCAAAATTATTTTCAAAATGATTTTAGATAAGATTTAGAGATAAAGATGAGTTAAAGATGGAGCCAGGGAATTTCAAACTACACATGATAGTGGGTTATAGGGACCTTGAAGGAGCAGAGATACATACCTAAAGATTTAGGAAGATCAGCAAACAGGTGACTGATGAAACCACAGTAATTGTTAAAATAATAAAGAACTAGAATAGTGAGTACAGAGACTTGAAGGATATTATTTAAGTTTGGAATATCAAATAAGAGTTAAGTATAAAGAAGAAAGTAGTATAGCAGAACCTGAACCAAAAGTTTTTGAGAAAATTGAAAAGTATCCTTTAGCACCTTGTAGGAAGCAAGTAGTGTAAAGACAACAACTTCTAAGGGATTTTACTTGTATTAGATGTCATCGGTAACTTCAGTGATGAATTCAATGGATTAGAGAATAGTGAAGGGCTGTAGGTAAAGGATGTTACACCTTCTGAAGAGTATAAGCTGGTAACTTAGAGAAGATGAAAATTTAGTAAGACAACCTTCAGAAGTATGTTGGCTGTAAGGAGACTAAGAGGAAGGTGTAATTACCCTAGTATTAAGATCATGGTATTCTGAAGGAGAGAATTATGTAAAGGAAGTGGCCTGACAATAACTATGGCTCTTAGTTGAAATATGCTGCCAATTTCCAACATGATTCCCCAGGAAAGGATAAGTTCCTTACTTCATCTCTTCTCTGCCTTTCATCTCTTGCCTCCATTCAAGTGAAATTAAAAAGACAAGAAGTCTTTTGATGAAGTCCAGACTGAGCAGAAGGAGAACAGAGAATGGTTCAGGAGAACAGATAGAGAATGAAGTACAATGGAGAACAGCTCTCCATACATGTAATTATGCTCCTTTCTTCTCTAAAATATGAAGAATAATTTTCTTTATTTACAAAAATGATTTGGATCAGTCAGCTGTCTAGATAACAGAAACAAAGAACTAGATCTGTAAGACTAGAAATATATCCATGACAATGAAAAATAATACAATTTTTTCAATGTATAAAAATTTCAAGGAGGTGCATACAATGCATAGTATAATAGACCATAGATGGTATATATTATTAATAGGTAGATTAATATTCCCATACCAGACTATAGAAGAATTACAATATAAAAATGTTTTTAAATGTATATATTTATATGGGGGGAGCGTGTTGAGGAGGCAAAGAAATGGAAAACAGAGAAATTTGGAGATTTACCAGCAATGAGTCTTTCAGTCAACAGTTGGATCTTAAACTTGCAAAATATTTGGAGCATGTGTTTTTCTTTGCTTGTTAGTTTTCCCACAGTACAGATTTTCTAGATTTTGCTAAACTAATCCAAGTGCCTGGCTCTCTTGTCCCTTGGTATCCTCTTGCATTTCCTCTGTGGATCAAATTCCCTGTCTAAATTAGTACGCATTTTTCTTGAGGGAAGAACCAAATAAAAAAGAATAAACACAGACCAACAATTCTTAGTGTTAAGATGAGCAAGCATTACTGTATTTCAGTTTTTCACATTAAAAAATCACAACAGAGTCATACAAAAGGATGAAAAATACAGTAATTTTTTTGAGCATAGCATCAAATCTACTACTTTTAAAATTAAACTTTTTAGTATAACATAAGATTTCTGTTGTCTTTAGGGACTTTCAGTAGATATCTAGAACTTAATCCTGCATAACTAAAACTTTCGTACCCTTTAGCTAGAATCTCACCTAGTTTCCTGCTGCAAGTGCTCAACATTATTCTCTCTGCAACTGTATTAACAACAGCAACAAAGGATAGAGAACGAAAGAAAGAAAGAAAGGAAGAAAGGAAGAATAAAGATAGAGGAAGAAAGAAAGACTAAAGGATAGGAAAAAAGAAAGAAGAAAGGAAGGTAAAGGAAAGAAAGAAGAGAGAAAAAATAATAAATATTGAAAGGAGGTAGATTCAGGTTATCATAGCAGTTTCACTGGTACTCTGGTCCAACCTCATCAAGTTGTCTATATTAAATATGTACAATTTCTATATGTTAATAATGCCTCGTCAAAGTGATTTAAAAATCACAGTCATCTTGAGTTTGAGTATTAGAATTTTTATTAGGGCCTGAGGAGTAGCTACTAAGCTATTCTTGTCTTGTCATGTGCATAGGCTAGGTTAGAGTCCTGGCGCCCCATGGGAGTGCCACTACACTGCAAGCAGCTCTGGTATGATGTCTTTTCCTTTCTGTCTCTCTATATTAGTGAGGAGAGGGGGTAAAAAAAAAAAAAAGAAAAAACATCATGCCTTTAAGGGATCCCTACATATAAAAATTAAAATAAAATAATAAAATTATTTATTTGTTGTTTTGGTAATAGAGGTATTTGAATTGGGATTATTTAGGGATAGTACAAAATGAAAATAGAAAGAAGCAGCAGTTGAATTCTTTTAAAGAAATTGTGCCAGGGGCTGGGTGGTAGCGCAGGGGGTTAAGCATACATGGTGCAAAGCACAAGGACCAGTGTAAGGATTCTAGTTCGAGCCCCCAGCTCCCCACCTGCAGGGGGGTCACTTCGCAAGCTGTTACGCAGGTCTGCAGGTGTCTTTCTCTCCCCCCTCTGTCTTCCCATCCTCTCTCCATTTCTCTTTGTCCTATCCAACAATAACAGCCATAACAACAGTAACAAGGACAATGACAACAAAATGGGAAAAAAATAGCCTCCAGGAGCAGTAGATTCTTAGTGCTGGCACCAAGCCCCTGTGATAACCCTGGAGGCAAAAAAAAATGTAGTTTTCCCATGTCTAGCCTTTCTCTAATGAGGGAGACAATAGTAGATAGGAGAACCTATGTTCACTGTATGGGAGGAAGAGAGGTGGGGAAAGGAGTGAAGATGGAACCTGCTATTTTTTTTTTATTTTTTTAATTTTTTTTTTATTTAAGAAAGTATTAATTAACAAAACCATAGGGTAGGAGGGGTACAATTCCACACAATTCCCACCACACATTCTCCATATCCCAACCCCTCCCCTGATAGCTTTCCCATTCTCTATCCCTCTGGGAGCATGGACCCAGGGTCATTGTGGGTTGCAGAAGGTAGAAGGTCTGGCTTCTGTAATTGCTTCCCCGCTTCTTCTTCTAGCAGCGTTTGCCCTTCTTCTGTAGCCAGTCAACAGCGTCAGATTGAGCTTCCCCGCTGAACATGGGCGTTGACTGGTCGGTCCATACTCCCAGTCTGCCTCTCTCTTTCCCTAGCAGGGTGGGTCTCTGGGGAAGCGGAGCTCCAGGACACATTGGTGGGGTCTTCAGTCCAGGGAAGCCTGGCAGGCATCCTGATGACATCTGGAACCTGGTGACTGAAAAGAGAGTTAACATACAAAGCCAAACAAGTTGTTGAGCAATCATGGACCCAAAGCTTGCAATAGTGGAGAGGAAGTGTTAGGGGGGTACTCACTGCAAACTCTAGTGTACTTCTGCTTTCAGGTATATATTTTGCAGTAGTTTAGGGATACGTGTGAACATATGCTCTCTCTCACAGAAACTTGTGTATATCTAGGTTTTGGGACTTTGTCAGAAAGTGAACCACCTGAGATGGAATTAGAGTATAATATGAAAGGAAAGGTCTCACCCGAGTAATGAAGCTGAAGGGTTGTCATTCCACACGTGAAGTCTCTGGACAGTCTGAAGTGAAGCATGTTGAGGTGGCAATCATTGTGTTGGTTAGGTTGTGATCGGCAGATGCAATATTATTTGACATGGATTGGGAGAGGCATACGGGAAAGTGGGCCCTATCCAAGGGTTCCAGGACTGGGGGAAGTAGAGGCTCTATAGTGGAGATGTGAGGTTCCTGCTGTCTTAGGGTTAGTTCAAAAAGACAATGGATAGTTAATGTTATCATCACATTATTTGGTAATTGGGTTAACTTTGAAAAGTCCTTTTGTTAGGGTTTGCTGTATAGTACCCAGTATCTTGTATATAGCTGTGCTATTGGTTGGTTCTGATCTACTTGGTCTAGGCTTTTGAGAGAGTCTGCATATCAATTACACTGCATATATTCAGAAAAGATTCAGTTTGTGTTTTGAAAAACTTCGAGACATACAATTAATTTTCCCTCTCTCGTATTAATTAACTAGTGATGTATATGACTACATTTTACTAGGAGTGTACATAAACACCATTCCCACCACCAAAAGACTGTGACCCATCCCTCCCACCCACTCCCACCCCCCACTGTCCCAGGAAGCTGCATGTCTACCCCTCACCTCAGGGTTATTACTTTGGTGCCCTACTTACAATTTGGTCAGGTCCTGCTTTTCGTTTCCCTTTGAACCTGCTACTTTAAAATTTTTATTTATTCATTAACACAAGATATACAGAGAGAGAACTCCAGAACATTGCTCTGACATATGTAGTGCCAGGGATCTGTGGTTTAGGTGATGCCATGATTGAATCTGGGACTTTTGGAGCTTCAGGCACCTCCCTTGTGATTTTAAGTTGGAAACTCCACTGCACAACTTACCAAACCACTAGAGCCTGTAAGATTTTACAGATCCTTGGCTTACTTAACAATGACAAAGAATAGAGCCCTTCAGCAGGCAAATGCATGAATTTTGCATCATAGAGCAATGAAAAGAAAGCAGAAGTGACCTTGCTGGCTTTTATTTTGAAGTGATCAGTGACACTGCATCTAGGAATGCCTCTGTGTTGGTGGTCTTATTTCCATTTTGAAGCAAGAACTAAATATGTAAAAGGTCTTCTGGAAGCACTGATTCTATGTGCTTATGAGAATTTTCTCTGGGCAGTCTTAGCTTTCAAGATTTACTTAACGTTGCTCTGGTAAACTATTAGAATATGTTTAAACCTACTTAAGTTTATCATTACATCACTTCTGAATTGAGTCAGAAAACTTTTGGCAACATTGTTATGAAACAGGTGAAATAGTTTTGATTTGGTTCAATAAATATGTAAAAAAATAATGTGTAGGGAACAGAAAAATAGCTCACCTCGGATGGGGTCTGTTGGTATAGCTCAAAGTGGAAGCTTCAGTGCTGTGCTGTCTCTTCTTTCTGTCAAAAGTAAATATAAGTCCTATCTCTAGAAGCTTTTATTGTATGTTTGTTTTAGATTTTTGTTGCTAGTAAATAATTATGTAATCACATCATTTATCTCAATCAGAACTTATAGTAGAATTGCCAGTACTACAAATAATTTAGTTAATTCATATATCTAAAATTGTTATTTACTGAATTAAGTTACTGAATATACTGTTTGCCAAGAGAATTTTGTTTTGCTTATACTGAGGTAAAGAAACAAACTCCCTATCCCCAGAGAATTTACCACTTACTGCTTTGTAATGCAAATCAGTGAAAAACACACCCTCACAATTTTCTTTAAGGAATATACTCCCAAGGGTAAAAGGCATAAAAAATTAGTCCTTTATTGTATCAACTACAGAAAATGCATTCTGTTAGACTGTCTGCACTGGTTTAAGTTGGATGTAGAAAAAGTTTTTCTTTGTTGTTCTCACATTCCTCTTCAGATGTCTCATCCTTCTAATCTGAAATCTATTCTGTACCTCCATATTAAGTATCAACTGTAATTACCTCAAAAAAACTTCAAGGGCAAATCTTTCTAGAGCTATTATTTTTTAAAATGAGTTCTCAAAACAGCAAGTATTTCTAAAGCCTTTTAAAGTCCTAAGAAATAATTTAAGATGATGATTTGACATGCAGTTTGTGGTAGATACTTTTGGTTTTTGCTAATCCATGATTAAAGTACTTCAAAATAGCAAGGGTCCATGTCACTAAGCTCACTCTGTTGTAATGTTGCTGAGTCTATAATATCAAGTCAACAATTTTTATTGAAACCATTCCCTCCTGGCAATGACCTTTGCATTTTTGAAAGACTGGTAGAAAGTCCAACCAGGTATTAAACACACATTTGTGACACTTCAATCTTTTTATCGATGTTTTTTCTAATTCTGTTAAATACATATGTTCTTATATGTGATCTCAATTTTCAACACTACAGTCTGATCCCTTTATTTCCCTTCTTAAGCTTTTTTCTTAGAAACTTCCTTGACAATTAAGATTTAGTAGGAATGTTGGAAAAAGAAATCCTAAGCAGGATGTTTCTGTGGCATTGCAAGCCAAGATTATTTATCAACAGTAATTTCTATTTTTATAAAAGTCTGAGATCATGTAAGTTTACATGAAAGAATCTGTCTGCTTATTATAGTGAGGTCCTTCATGTTCTCCCATGACAAGGGCAGGCATAAGAATAGTAATTTATCTTTTCACTCCAGGTATTTACTTTGAGAACAGTGACTTTTCCAGAACTGATATATGTATGTGTCTAAAGTAATTTCTGTTAAATATATATATATATATATATATATATATATGCATTATACATACAGAAGCTTTAATTTTCAGAGTATTGAGATAATTTATTAAAATGAAGATATATTGTATTTTATAATGTAAAAATTCTACTAATCCACAGTAATTAAAATAGAAATCAGACTGAATTAAAGATATATCAAATTCAGAAACTACTTAAAGAAAGCACACCAGCTTTGTTCTACATGTATGTATAATGATGAAATACAGTTGTAAATGATCAAACTCTTTATATAATTTTAAAAAAAAAGGAAGTTGGAATTAATACATTTATAAAATATGAAAATAAATGAGGAAAAGTCTAGAATAATGTGCTAGCATTTCAAATTCTCTTTTGAGATATCTGTTCTCTGACATGAAGTTTTTCTTATGTTTATCATAATTATAGAAGCTTTAAAATTAAACATATCTCATATTAGAGAGTCCTATATAATACAATGTGGAGTTTCAAGTTTTTTATTTTTATTTTTTTGCAATAAGAAATCGATTTTTAATGGATGGTATTTCAAAATGTTCATGACTAGAGAGTTGTGCGGTAGCACAGCTAGTTAAGTGCAAGTGGCGCAAAGCATAAGAACCAGTGTAAGGAGCCTGGTTCAAGCCCCCAGATCCACACCTGCAGAGGAGTCACTTTACAAGCAGTGAAGCAGGTCTTCAGGTGTCTATCTTTCTCTCCCCCTTGCCGGGATAGCCTGAGAGTGCTTCTTCCCAAGCAAGTGCTCTCTGGGTTGGAGAAAACTCGACTTGAGCCAACCTAGGCTGCTATGTGGGAGAGTGATCAGGAACTTGTGCTGGGCTAGCATCGCAGGAGAGAGACTCTGGAAGGCAATTCCAAGTGTGTTTAATCAGAAGAGCAGCTGTATTTATACTCGCCAAGTAGGGTGGAAACAGGATGTGACGTAGAAAGGGTGGAGCGAAAAGAGAGTGGTGGAAATCAGGGTGTAACTAGGAGAGGGGGCGGATCCAAAAGAAAATGTGAACCAGTGAGATTAAACCAGTGCCCTGCAGGCAGGGTGGTTCTTAAGTAACTGGTTATGTAAATAGACTGCAGAGTTAAGCAGGGGGAAGCTGGCATACTGCCCAACACCCCCTCTCTGTCTTCCCCTCCTCTCTCTATTTCTCTCTGTCCTAACAATGAAGACATCAGTAACAACAACACTAATAACAACAACAATAAAACAAGAGCAACAAAAGGGAATAAATAAATAAATGTTCATGACTACTTCTTTGGATCCTGATAGTTTTGTATAATTTTTTTCATATAGTTTCTACATGCATAACATGTAAAAAAAACTATTGTATTTACTATTGAATGTAAAATATTAATTCCCCAATAAAGAAATTTAAAAAATTCATATAAAATGATTATAGTTCTTTGCTCTGTGAACTCAAATATCTAATATATAGATAGCATAATACTGAGTTAATATGAGCTAAACATTGTATTTATATGTCGGGCCTTAAAGCCAGCCCTCCCTGCTCTGCTCCATGCTCCATTGCTGACACTATGGTCTATTTATATAATCATTGTTTTGCCTGAAAGATCCCCATCACGTTATGCCCTCAGGGTATTACTAATTCAGTTAAAACCATCACAAAAGTTGTTAAGGACACTTCTACCTTCCCAGCATGCCTTTTGCCACTCTCCACCCCCTTTCCTAGCCAATCCCATTCCCGACTTGCCATTTCCGTTTTTACCTGGTTTTGCTCTTTTTCTCTTCCATGTCTGGACCTGGAGAAGAGCTGGAGAAGGGCTGGCATGCATAGTGGGAGGTGGCCATTTTGCTAGCTCCACATGGCCTAAACCCGCTATGCTCACATCAGACTCTGGGACGTCTGCATCAATAAAGATTTGTGTTCCGACTTCGCCATGAGTTCCTGGTCTCTTCTCTCTCTCCAGCTACACTAGCCCGGCATTTATGCTCAGTGCAGACTTTTTCAGTACTGCATATATACACATACATACTTTACACTGTAACAGAAAAATACACCATGTCAACATAAGATAAGTAACTTGATAGGAACTGAGTTCCTAATACTAATCTTTTAGTATTAGGCTTACATTCTACAAATATACTTAAATCAGGATATCCACAAACTCATGATCCACCAGGTAAAATTCATGATACATTACTCATTTTCAGTTCAAAGGATTTTCCTTCTCAAAACTTTTAAAATGCTGATTGCAATTATAACCTCAATGTCCATTCTCCTTGTAGTCTTCATGCATGTGGTAAGGCTGCTTAGTACTTCCTCCCACTGGTGCATGAGAAGATATTCTTCTAGATTTTAACCTTGAGCTTGGCATTATGACTCCCTTCACTGATAAGGGACAATTAAGTAGCAGCAGGTCAATTCTATTTTCCATATGCTGGAGACCTGAACTAATTCTACTTGTTCTTCTATATCTCTTGTCGTCACTAGAACCACATGTCTGTGCTTGTCTACTTGAGAAATGTCTGTTTATGTCAACTGAAAGCATCTAGTCATAGTAGATTATCCCATCACCCACAGGTATGATTAAGTCTAGGTTCTACACACATAGAGCTGCTTAGAGACACCATATTGATTTGAATTTAGTCACATGAGCAATGGGTATTTATTGTTATATATATATATATATATATATATATAGTGAGTTTTTTTGTTACACAGAAAAAAATAACACAACTAGATAGTAAAATTTTTCATATTCAAGCAGGAAAATTTATGCAGTGGCTTCTCAAAATATAGGCATCACACCTTCTACATCAGAATCATTTCACCGTGTTTGTTAAGATAGAGATACCTAGGTCAAACTCAGACCCACTGAATTAGATTCTTTAGTGAAAGTATCTAAAAATAAACACACAGTCTAGTATTTATTGTAATTGTTAAAATTTTAAACACTGCATGTCCATGAACTTTATCTCTGAGTAAGAAACTACTTTTTTTTACTCGCAAAGTGATTCAACAAAAAACTTCCCAAAAGAATAGAACATTTTAGGAATTAATTTAATTTATCTTTTGCTTATTTGTTTGATTCCTGCAAATATTAAAAGTTACAGAGTCACAGAGGAAAATAACTTCACAGGGACTTTCATGGTCACATCTGTGTAATGTTTTCTTAAGTTAAGTGCTTTTTCCCATGATACATTTTTGCAACCAAAAAGAAATTTTCTGACAACTCCCAAAAGTCCAGGCCAGATGGTGTATCCAGTTGGGTGCACATATTGCCATGCAAAAGTATCCAGGTCCAATTCCCTGGTCTTAACGTATATGGAAGAATCTCCAAAGCAGTGAAGCAGCGCTGCAGGTTTCTCTCTTTCTATACTCTTCTCTCTCGATTTTTTTTTAATTTATAAAAAGGAAACATTGACAAAACCATAGGATAAAAGGGGTACAACTTTGTACAGTTCCCACCACCAGACCTCCGTATTCCATCCTCTCCCCTGATAGCTTTCTTATTCTTCAACTATCTCAATTTTTATCTGTTCCTATCCAAAAAATAAATTAAGAAAGAAAAAAAATAGAAAAGAAAAAACTTCCAGGAGCAATGGCTTTGTCATGTGCGCACCAAGCTGCAGAGATAATCCTGGTGGCAAAAACAACAAAACAGACAGATGAATTAAGTCCTGGGATAAAACTTTTAGTGGTCTAAGTTTCTTGATACCTATAACATAAGAAAGTTATTTTAGACCTATTTTCCCCACCATAAAAAGATGTGAGAAGTTTTAGATTTTTAATAATAAATATATATATATATATATATATATATATATATATATATCCTCAAAGTATTACTTTTTATTTTTTATTGCCACCAGGATTACTGCTGGGCCTTAGTGCTTGTATTATGAATCTACTGCTCTTAGTGGCCGTTTTTCATATTTTAAAATATTTCTATTTTATTGGAAGGACAAAGAGAAATTGAAATGGGGGAGACAGAGAAGATGAAAAAACAACAGACACCTGAAGACCCGCTTCACCACTTGCGAAGTGTCCCCCCTGCAGGTGCTGAGAGGTGGCTGTACCCCTCCTTGGAATGGTAATGTGTAAGTTCAACCAGGTGTGCCACCATTCAGCCCCCTTAAAAATTAGGATTTTATCAAAAAAATTCATATGATTGCCAATGATAGATTTAGATACAATTAAAATTCCCATTTATAGCTTAGTTTTTTATTTATGATATATTTAATTATCTGGATTCACTTAGCATACATTATTGCTCTTTTATGCTCTGAAGTTATAACAGCATATTTAAATAACTTGTTTAAGCCATTGTTTAAGCTGTTTATATTATAAGCTTCTCCAGAAAATAGAACCAACTGTGAAAAGATGGCATATATATTAATTGGTTCATGTGATCATGGCTTCTGAGAAATATGAAGATTTGTAGTCAGCAAGGTGAAGCTCCAGCAGAATTAATGATGTAACGTTTCTAGTACCATTTTAAGTCTGAAAGTTAAGAAAGGGATGGTGAATGTCCCATCTTAAACACAAACAGGCAATTCAGTGAGTGAATGCTCCCTTACTTAGTATGTATGTATATATGTATTTACTTATTTATTTATTTTTAATTCAGACCTTTAATGGATTGGATAAGTCTCACTCACTATTTTCATTTTTATTTAATTTATTAATTAATAAGATTAATAAACACTGGGGGTCTGTCAGTACCGCAACAGGTTAAGCACAGGTGGTACAAAGTTCAAGGACTGGTGTAAGGATCCTGGTTTGAGTCCCTGGCACCCCACCTGAAGGGGGGTCGCTTCATAGGTGGTGAAGCAGGTCTACAGATGTCTGTCTTTCTCTCCCCGTCTCTGTCTCCCCTCCTTTGTCGATTTCTCTCTGTCCTAACTAAAGACAACAATAGCAATGACAACAATAATAACAATGGCAACAACGGGCAACAAAATAGGAAAAATAGCCTCCAGGAGCAGTGAATTCACCCAAGCCCCAGTGATAAGATAACCCTGGAGGCAAGATAAAAATAAAAATAAAAATAAAATGGAAACACTGACAAGACCATAGGATAAGAGGGTTCCCACCACTTGAGCTTCATATCCCATCCCCTCCCTGATAGCTTACCTATTCTTTAACCCAGGGGAGTATGGACCCAGGGTCATTATGGGGCGCAGAAGGTGGAAGGTCTGGCTTCTGTAATTGCTTTCCCGCTGAACATGGGCATCGACAGGTTGATCCATACTCCCAGCCTCTCTCTCTCTCTCTTTCCTTAATGGGGCGGGGCTCTGAGGAAGTGAGGTTCCAAGACAAATTGGTGGGGTCATCTGTCCAGGGAAGTCCAGTTGGCACCATGGTAGCATCTGGAACCTGGTGATTGAAAAAGAGTTAACATATAAAGCCATAAAAATTGTTGATTAATCATGAACCTAAAGGCTGGAATATTTCAGATGAAGATTTTGGGGCTCTGTTTTAAAGATAGCTAGTAGGTCTATTTTCGGTATATTCTGAAGGGCCCATAACTTTGTTAGTTTTTGCCTGAGCCTGACATCTGATATGAAGGTGGACCCAAGTTATTGGCTGGGGAGATGATGTCATGGCTGGGAAAAGGGCTAGAAAGCTGGATCAGGGAAGAGAGTAGCTCCCAAATATGGGAAAAGTGATAAATATTGTTGACTACAAACCCATCTGGGGCCCATATTTGGCAGAGGAGCCTATGTAACCTCTACATTCCTGTAGGTCCGAATTTGCATTCTGTGGTCATCAGTAGGAACATTCTGAGTTGCACCAATTTCAGGACCCATATTCTTCAGTTGGTAGATAACGTTTTCCAACCCCCCTTCTGAGGATGGAACATTCTCTGCCATTGTCGATCCGCATTGAGGGCAAGGTCCAAGGGGGCCCCCAAAGGAGTCCATTATGCTGTTCATGGTAGATATGACTAATGATAATGGAGAGAGGAGTCTATTCAAAGTCTAGGCTTATCATGTTTGTGTGGGAATCCCAGGACTACTCAACTAGGGCCCCAAATGATAGGGTGGCCTGATAGTGACTAAAGAGTCATCATTAAAGTATGTCAGTCTCTTGCCCTTATTTAGTTTTTGTAGTCCTTACTTTGATAGGGTTAGCTTTGGAGTGAGTGAGAGAAGTGTAATAGGAAGTAGGTAAGAAGGGTATCTAGGTCTAAGTGGGAACTATTTCATTAGGTACTTCAAGGTGTCTTTTTTTGGTCTTTCTACTTGCTTTGTTTCATTTATTAACTCACTGTAAATTATTGTGCACTCTTGCTTTAGGTATATATTTTTCTCTAATTTATGGATACATGTGTACATCTGCCCTATCTCATGGGACCTGGTCTATATCTAGGTTTTGAGGCTTTGTTGGGAAGTGGTCTACCCAAAATGGAATTAAGGAGTCCTATGAGAAAGGAAAGGTCTTACCCGAGTAATAAGGCTGAAGGGTTGACATTCCACACCTGAAGTCTCTGGACACATTCCAAAGTGAAGCATGCTGACGTGGTACTCATTGTATTGAATATACTGGGATCAGCAGATGCAGTATCATTTGGTATGAATTGAGAGAAGCATGCTGGAAGTATTCTTTATTCAGTCTATTGATTCACCCATGAAAAAAAATCATCATAGCCTTATGTTTAATTAAATAAATGGGCACCTTATAGCTCAATTAAATTAATTATTGCACTGTTGATATGCATGTACCTATTAATTTCTACATGGAGAAACTTAGAGATATATGTTATAAAATGTTTTATGTTAAAAAAGATTGTGCAAAATAAAAAAATTAAAAGTTCCTTATTTTTACTTTTCTTTTAAAAACTGTAAATATCATTGTTGAATAATACAATGGAGGATAAAACATATTTAAAAAACCTCATGATTATAGAAAAATCTATAATAAAGTAACTGTAAAGTGATAGAATTAAAATATATTTCTTTATTTTTACTAAGCATGGTTAATGTTTTATGGTGTAGTCATTGACATATGAGTACAATTTCATTATGCACAGGACCTCACAATTCTCTTCCACCCCTCTCTTCCCTTCCTTTTCCAGAGACCTTTGCTTCGATGCAGCATACCATGCTGAGAGAGAGAGAGACGGAGAGAGAAAGAGAGAGAAAGAGAGAAAGAGAGAGAGAGAGAGAAAAGAAAAGAAGGAGCAGGAGGCAGAGGAGGAGGAGAAATAGAAGAACAAGAAGAAGGAGGAGGAGAAAGAAGAGGAGGAAGAGAGGAGAAGAGAGAGATATACATCAGAGCACTATTTAACTTTGGTTTATAGTGGTGCTGGGGATTGATCCTGGGACCTCAGATGTTTAGTCATGAAAGTCTATTGCAGACTTGTTCTTTGAAATATTGACTCTACTAAAAGCTTAGACCAGGGAGAACAGAAGTAACCAGTGGTGTTACTTTATAAGACACAGATATATATAAATAATGTCAAAGGGCATAAATTATGGTGATGCTGTGTATAATACAGCAAATCCTAACAAAGGGATTTTCAAAGTTAACCCAACTGCCAAATAAGTTCATTATAGAAATAACTATTTATCATCTTCTTAAACCCTAAGACAGCAGGAACCTCCCGCTTCTTTTTTAAAGCCTGTATTTCCCCCAGTCCTGGAACCTCTAGGGTGGGGTTCACTTTCCAGTATGTTTTACTCAATTCATAACAAATGATACTGCATCTGCTGATCCCAGCCTATTCAATGCAATGATTACCACCTCAGCATGCTTCACTTCGGACTGTTTCCAGAGACTTCAGGTGTGGGATGTCAACCTTTCAGCCTCATTACTCGGGTGAGACCTTTCCTTTCTCATAGGACTCCTTAATTCCATTTTTGATAGACCACTTCTCAACAAAGCCTCGAAACCTAGATATAGACCAGGTCCCATGAGATAGGGCAGATGTACATATGTATCCACAAATTAGAGAAAATATATACCTTAAAGCAAGAGTGCACAATAGTCTGCAGTGAGTCAGTAATTGGAGCAAAGCAAGTAGAAAGACCAAAAAAGACACCTTAAAGTACCTAATGAAATAGTTTCTACTTAGACCTAGATACCCTTCTTACCTACTTCCTATTATACTTCTCTCAGTCTCTCCAAAGCTAACCTCGTCAGAAAAAGTAAGGACTACAACAGCTGAATAAGGGCAAGAGACTGGCATACTTTAATGATGACTCTTTAGTCACTATCAGGCCACTCTATCATCTGGGGTCCTAGTCGGAGAGTCCTGGGATTCCCACACAGACATGAGGGGCCTAGACCTTGAATAGATCCCTTTCTCCATTGTCATGGGTCATCTCCATCAGGAGCAACATAATGGATCCCTTTGGGGCCCCCCATATAATCTTGCCCTCAATGTGGATTAACAACAGTAGAGAGAGAATGTTTTATCCTCTGAAGAGAGGCTGGACAACATACTCTCTACCACCTGAGGAAGTTGGGTCCTGAAATTGCAGCAGGTTGGAATGTTCCTAGTCATGACTACAGAATGCAAGCTCAGACCTACAGGGATACAGAGATTATATAGGCTACTATGCTGAATATGGGCCCCAGATTAAATTGATGGGGTATACAGTAAACAATATTTATAGACCTTTCACATATTTGGGAGCTACTCTCTGCCATGATCCAGCTTTCTAGCCCCTTTTCCAGCCATGACATCATCTCCCCAGACAACAACTTGTATCCTCCTGCATATCAGATATCAAGCTCAGGATAAAACTAGTACAGTCATGGGCCCTTTAAAATATAACTGAAATAGGCCTACTAGCTATCTTCAAAACAGAAATATTCTAGCAGTCAACAATTTGCTTGGCTTTATATGTTAACTCGTTTTTCAGCCACCAGGTTCCAGATGATACCATGATACCAAAAGGACTTCCTTGGGCAGGAAACTCCACTAGTGTGTCCTAGAATCCCACCTTCCCAGAGCCTTGCCCAATGAGGGAAAGAGAGAGACAGGCTGGGAATATGAATCAGCCTGCCAATGTCCATGTTGAGCAATTACAGAAGCCAGACCTTCCACCTTCTACATCCCATAATGACCCTGGGTCCATACTCCAAGAGGATTAAAGAAAAGGAAAGCTATCAGGGGAGGCGACAGGTTATGGATTTTTGTTGGTGGGAATTGTATGGAATTGTACCCTTCTTATCCTATGGTTATGGTGTTTCCTTTTTATAAATAAAATTTTAAAATAGTAAGTCTATTGCATAACCATTATGCTGTCTCCACAGTCCAAAATCACAGAATTAAATATATTACATAGAAGAGGAGACTTTCATATGAAGAGGGAAATAGAGACAGAGAGATACCTACAGCACAGCTTCACTACTCTTAAAGCTTTTATCCTACAGCTTGGAACTGGGGGCTTGAACTTGGGTCCTTGTCCATTATAACACGTACACTCAACCAGGTGCACCACCACCTAGTCCCTTTTTCAGAGGTTTTTTGCAAATGAATTTTTGGTGAATATATTTTTTAGGGGGAAGAGAATAAGTTAAACTTCAAAAACATGTTGTTGAAATCAATTCGTAAGGTTATATAGTAAGAATTAAACTTTTGACTCAGCAAAAGTACTCCTATTCTCAAAATATGATTATTAAATATCTGAGAGTCAATACTTTTTATATCTATTTATTTACATATTTTTGCAGAGTTATAACCTTGTGAATGCACAATTTCTCTGCTCCCAAGGTACTTTTTTCTTATAGATAGAGAGATAGGGAAAGATAGATAGATGATAGATAGGTAGATAGATGATAGATAGATCAGCAGAGAAGACAACACCAGAGCTTATCCTGGTATATGTCATCTCCCATGCGATGCTATGATCTGAACCTGTGCCACATACATGGCAAGGCATGTACTCTATTACCAGGCTATCTCTTTTTTTATTGAAGAAAGGAGATATTAACAAAACCATAGAATAAGAGGGGTACAATTCCACACAATTCCCATAACCCGATCTCCACATCCCACCCCCTCCCCTGATAGCCTTCCCATTCTCTGTCTCTCTGGGAGTATGGATCCAGGGTCGCTGTGGGTTGCAGAGGGTGAAAGGTCTGGCTTCTGTAATTGCTTCCCCGCTGAACATGGGTGTTGACTGGTCAATCCATACTCCCAGTCTGCCTCTCTCTTTCCCTCGTAGGGTGGGGCTCTGAGGAAGTGGCGCTCCAGTACACATTGATGGGGTCGTCTGTCCAGGGAAGTCTGGTCAGCATCTTGTTGGCATCTGGAACCTGGTGGCTGAAAAGAGAGTTAATATACAAAGCCAAACAAATTGTTGAACAATCATGGACCTAAGGACTGGAATAGTGCAGATGAAGTGTTGGGGGGTATTCCCTGCATGCTCTTGTGTACTTCTGCTTTCAGGTATATATTTTTCCATAGTTTATGGGCACGTGTGTGGACCTATGCTCTGTCTCAGGGGACCTGGACTATATCTAGGTTTGGGGACTTTACTGGGGAGTGGACCACCCGGAATGGAATTAGAGAATACTATGAAAGGAAAGGTCTCACCTGAGTGATGAAGCTGAAGGGTTGTTATTCCACACCTAAAGTCTCTGGTCACAGTCGGAAATGAAGCATGTTGGGGTGGCATTCCTTGCGTTGATTAGGTTGCCATCAGTGGATGCAATATTATTTGATTTGAATTGAGAGCAGCATGCAGAAAAGTGGGCCCCACCCTAAGGTTCCAGGACTGGGGGAAATATAGGCTCTGTAGTGGAAATGTGAGGTTCCTGTTGTCTTAGGGTTCAAGAAGACAATGGATAGTTATTGTTATCATCACATTATTTGGTGATAGGGTTAACTTTGGAAAGTCCCTTTGTTAGGGTTTGGGGTATAATACCCAGCATCTTGTATATAGCTGGTTATCTCTTTGATGCCAATGATTTTCTTTAAAATATTGAATGAAAATAAACTAGAATATAAAACTATCCTGATAAGTATATACTCTGAATTTTAGTATGGACATAAAATACCACAGGTTATACCATAAAATATTAATTTTAATGATACTTAAACAAGTATGTGTTTAAGAATTAGACTTAAATTTGTTCCAGTGGTTATACATTCCATATGTTTAGGTTTTTTATTCTCTTGCTAATACATATAGATTTGGAATTAACTGACCAATTTGTTCTTTTCATTTTGTTCTATATTTATGAATATATGTGCCAAACTTGCCTTCCTAGAATACTATGTAATTCTTTTATTCCACAAGGAAATAACATCTACCAGATGGTACAAGTACACACACATAAAGTCCAGATGTCAATATTTTCAAACATTTTTAATGAGAGGGTATGACTGCAAACATGTATTGCATAATGGTTAGCATTCAACATTAGTCAGATTCTGTAGGAAAAGTTGAGAATAATATCTATTATACTGATGCTATTTCAAATCATAGAAAATTATATATGATAGGATAGTACAAGATCTACATAAAATAGTTGTACCTGGAATGTATTAGGAATGTGTTAATAAATTATGTGTTGTGGTCTGGAGGTGGCACAGAGGCTAGAGCCTTGGACATAAAAGTTTGAGGTCTCAAGTCCCATCCCTAGCATTGCATGTGTAGGAGTGAGGCTCCCTCTGTTCACTCTCATTAAAGATCTAATAACATCCTTATGAAATAAGAGTATATTTAGTAATAATATCTTAAACTTAGGATAAAAATTCATTTGCAAATGTGCAAAAGTAAGATGACATTATTTAACAGGAACATATGGTACAATTTGGGAACTTTGACTTGAGACTTCATATGATGCCATTTTAAAAAATAAAAATTAATGTGACAAGTCAGACAAGTTCAGGAGATGACAGTCTAATTCCAGTATGTCCTTGTGTGAAAACACATGGGAAATATTGTGAAGTATTAGAATTAAGCACTCGATGAAAAAATGGTAAACCAAAATTGAGCCAGAAAATAGCCATTGTGTCACATGGGGAATGTCTTCTACAAATGGAACCATTCAAGTTGTTGTAAAGAAGACTTAGAAGAAGCAAATCAATGTCACAAAACAGCTATGTGGAAGAATGTATAGCGGTAATAAAAGGAATATTCTCCATTAACATAAACTAAAACATTCTAACACTAGTGTTGTTTCAAATGAAATGTATTTTTGGAGGGTAGTAAGTTATATGCACATGGAATGTGATGCACTATGAAAGATATGACATAGAACAGATGTTTAACAATATTTAAGTATGAATTAATAAAGATAGGGAAGACAGTTTAAATTTATTAAATTTTTCTTTTTTCTTTCTTTTCTTTTCTTTTTTTTAAACAGAGGACTGATCAGTTCTGGCTTATGGTAATGTGGAGAATTAAACCTGGGACTTCGGAGCCTCGGGCATGAGAGCCTTTCTGTATAACCATTATGCTATCTAACCCCGTTTAATGAGTATTTTCAATCCAGAGAAATAGTCTTATCATTTCTTCAAATAATCTTGTTCAGAGCAACAATATGTAAATGAAATTAAAAAGATCAGATGAATCCAGCTGTGCAGCCAGTCCAAGAGAGTATGCATAAGGCAGAAGTTGCATAGTGTCATAAAGCAAGAATGATGATGGTATTTCAAAAATCTGTCCAGGAAAAAAACAAACAAAAACCCTCTCTTATTAAAACTTGTTGAGTGATAGAAATTCTTTATGCAATAAGGGAAAGTAAAAAAGTGGTCAATAGATACTCATAGATTCTGGTCTATGCCAAGGCATTTACTGAATAGATAGTATTTTGTTTCTGGAAGACTCATATCTTCAATCATGTGCTAAGATTTGTTAGTAAGGGTATACTTGCAAGATTGTCAGGGGTGGAAACAAAGGAATTAACAAGAAAATATTTCAGAAGAGTTAAAAAGTAAGAGAAATTTACAGTGGAAATGGGGAGAAATAGGATTTCTTGTCTTTGAAATCAGTGGATACAATAAAATCTTTGAAATTAATGTGTTGTTAAAATTCGGAGGCTCTTGCCGGGCGGGCTAGCTTCATGGGCGGGTAACAGAGACACGGAGACAATGGCTGGGCAGGGAAGCTGTATTTCTTTATTCAGGAACAAGGATTCATAAACTAAGACCAACTAATCACCAAACAGAACTCTGCTGTCTCTTTGTGGCAGCACAAGCACTCTCTTACTCTGGAACTCAGGAACCCAGGAACTCTGTCACTCTGGAACTCTGGCGGGTTTCCTAGGGGCGGGGCCAAGCGGGCCCGGGAAATTAACAGGACTGATCTAATTCTCTTGGCGGGGGAGAACTAGAACCCAATGTAAAGCATACAACATTAATGGGTGCATTTAAAGGGCTAACTAGAAAACTGAATGGGTTTTGATTCTTAGTCACATTTTTGAGAAAACGCAGTCAAGAAAGAAGAGATATTAGATAATCAAATGTATGATTTGCAAAATGAAAAAGAAATGCTAGAAAACAAGTTGAAGGAAAACAAATCCATTCAGATTTTTTTTTTCTTGATTTGAACTTGGTAGGTTTTGTGTTTTCGGGACAGTATTCATTTCATTCATGTTACCCAATTTGTTTTCAGATTTGTATTTTATTCTCTTATCTATCATCGTTTATATTTTTGTTAATTAGTAATGCTCCTGCTTTCTTTTCTAATTTTAGTATTTAAGTCTTCATTTTCTTCTTTGTCTAACTAAAGTTTTGTCAGATTTAACTTTTCAAAGAACCAATTTATTGTTTTACTAATTTTCTCTATTGCTTTTCAATTCCCTGTTTCATTTATCTCTGTGAAAATATTTATTATCTTGTTTTGCTACCTTTGTGACTATCTTTTTTATATTTCTTAGATTGCAAATTTCTTCCATTTAAAAAAAATAGATGAGTTTGGTTTGGGAGATTTCCTGGAGACTGTACACTGTATTTACATACCTGAGGCCCCAAAGACGACTGGTTTAATCCCTGCACCATCGTATGTGGCTGTTAGTTAATGCTCTAGCTTGCAAGGGCAGAACTGAAAAAACCCACTGCAAGAGATCCTTTGGAATCACTCAGGGAATGATCATTTTATTAAATGTGTATGTCAGCTTTATAATCACAGCGAAGTATTTGCTGACATACATTTGAAATCATAATAACATGTTTTTGAGTTAAGCGTTTCTTTAAAAAGAGGTCAACGTTACAACATCTGTGCATGCATGCAAAGATCAAGATTAGTACTTCCGCGTGTATCATTAGCCTAATGATTGAATACCTCAAGTTATAATCTCTTATCTAGAAAGCACCTGAAGGAAGCAGCATACCGAAAAGAGACTATCCCCTGGGAGGTAGTTCAACATGCTGGTTTTCCAGTCAGTAAGAGCTGGACCTTTACATGCTGGTTTTCCAGTCATTTGGAAGCTCTACCTCATGTCGTAAATGTTGGTATCCTACAATCATATATCAGAGAACTGAATAACTCTATCATATGTCTCTCTCATTATCTCCTTCTCATAACAACTTTCAAAAAATAAATAAGATCATATAGAAAATTTCCTCCTCGGGGGCTGGGCGGTGGTACACCGATTTAATTGCACATAGTAGGAAGCTCAAAGATCCAGGTTCCAACCTCCGGCTCCCCACCTGCCAGGGTTGCTTCACAAGTGGTGAAGCAGGTCTGCAGGTGTTTATCTTTATCTCCCTTTACCTTCCCCTCCTCTCTCAATTTCTCTCTGTCCTTGTCAAAAAAAAAAAAAAAAAAAGACCGTAGGAACAGTGGATACTTAGTGCAGGCATCATGCCCCAGCAATAACCCTAGAAGAAAGAAAAAATTCCCTCCTCAGCACTGCTTTTGCTATACTCCTAAAGTTTAGATAAGTTGTGGTCTCATTTTCATGTATCTCCAGCAATTTTCTTTTAATATTTATTTATTTATTCCCTCTTGCTGCCCTTGTTTTATTGTTGTGGTTATTATTGTTGTTGTTGTTGGATAGGACAGAGATAAATGGAGAGAGGAGGGGAAGACAGAGAGGGGGAGAGAAAGACAGACACCTGCAGATCTGCTTCACTGCTTGTGAAGCCACTCCCTTGCAGATGGGGAGCCGGGACTCGAACCCGGATCATTATGCCAGTCCTTGCACTTTGCACGTGTGCTTGACCCACTGTGCTACCGCCAACTCCCAACAGTTTTCTAAATAAATTTTGTTATTGCTCCTAGTTTACTGTTTATTTAAGACTGTATATTTAATTTCCATAAATATATGAGTCAAAATTTAAGTAACTTAAATTTAAGTAATTTAAGAGGTATGAAAGAGATGAGGAGAATGGGAATAATGACAGAAATAATAGAGAGGATCATCCAATTATTAAAAAGTCAAAGTGAAGGATTCAAGTGTTACAAAAATATTCTATATCATTTCATAGAGGAAAACGCAGTTAACTTTAAAAGGAACCAACATGGGAAATGTTAGTCTTTTCATCAACAGCGCTAAATATTAACTGACATTGCAACAGTGCCTTTAGAATTGAATACTGAAACAAATTTATTTTGTGCCCATAATTTATACAAAGTCAACTCATCAAATGTGAGAAAAGTTTTAGATATGCATGACCTCAGAAAACTTATATTCTATTAACCATTTCATTGCATTTTTTGAAAATGACAAAATATGGGAAAGGAAGATTTGGAATTCAGAAAATAGTAAATTCAAGCCATGGCAACTATATATATATTATATATATATACTATATAGTTAGGTAGTAGGAACAGAATGAGAAGAATTGAAATTACCTGGAAGTCAACATTCTGGGAAGAGAATGTAGTCTAACATATGACTGAAAATTTAGGAAACCTTAAAGAATGGTTAAGCTAAGTAGAGAGTTAAAGGACTTTTTTTTTTGGGGGGGAGGGAGCTATTGTGAAAATCCATTAGCCAATTCATTTTAGATTAACAAGGTAAAATAACATATGAATAGTATTAATAAAGTTTTAGAAGAATGGAGGGAAGCAGGAAGGTGATAATTCCCTCCTTTTACAAAACTACGGTTAAGTAGTGATATCATGAATTAATAAATTATAGATATTTGAAATTATTTAATTTTGCAACAAGAAGTATCTGTAAGCAATAATATCACTATTGAAAAAGTTCAATAAACAATATCGACAGTCCAAAATTGAAAAAAAAGAATCAATATGAAACCTGATTCAGAGATTCAGTGTAAGAACCAGATGAGATCAGAACAGCAAATAGTGTTTATCTCTGATAGTAGAAATGAAAAATGGTAAATGGGTAACTATTGTTTTATCCAAAAATTTTCATAATTACATGGGATATATTTAAAATCCCATGTATTATGTACTTAAACTCTGTTATGGGAAGTCAGGCAGTAGTGCAGCAGGTTAAGTACTTGTGGCGCGAAGCACAAGGACCAGCATCCCAGTTCGAGCCTGGGGCTCTCCACCTGCAGGGGAGTCACTTCACAAGTGGTGATGCAGGTCTGCAAGCATCTATCTTTCTCTCCCCCTTTCTGTCTTCCCCTCCTCTCTCCATTTCTCTGTCCTATCTAACAAAGACAACATCAGTAACAACAACAATAATAACTACAACAACAATAAAAAACCAAGGTCAATAAAATATATTATTTATTACATATTACTTATCTAAGATCTATTTAAAATCTTATGTATCTTATCTATTTCTGGGTACACTGTTAAAAAATACTAAATATTTTCATTTTTAAATTCCTTCTTGATCTAAGATTTTAAAGTCATTTTTCTTTTATGTTTATGATAATGTCACTTTAAGTAGTATCTTGAATAAAAGCCTACTAGAGATTGAAAAAATCCCACTGAAATAGCTCAATTGGGAGAGCATTGGATTGAAGATAAAACAAGCAAACAAACAAAACCACCCAAAATTGGCACATAGGACAGTGTCTGCTTTGTCAATGGCGAACTAAGGGAAGCTTCCTGGTAGTGATGTCTTTTCTTCTCTCCCCATCTCTCTGTCCTTGTCTCTCTTCCAATTTGAAAAAATCAGCCCAGAGTAAGGATTCCTTGGTGATGACACAAACACAAAAATATATTTTTGATAATTAGTAATAGAATTTCTAAATGTTAAGTTTAATGAAAATCTAATATAATAGGTTCTTATATTTAATGAGTAATAGGTTATACAATGAAAATATGATAAAATTGTGCTTTCTTAATTTGTTTAAGAAGTCAGTCCTATAATGTCTCAGTGATATTAGCAAGTATCAATAAGGAAATATAAGTATATCTATATCCATACAGGGAAAATAGTGATATTACTTAAGTTGAAAAAAAAGCAATGAATTAAAAATGTTGTGACAAGATTCTGGAGTGAGTATCATTTGATAATTATCTTTTTTGTATATTCTTTCTCAATGCTAAGCAATTGAAATATTTATACAATTACATCACAGACTTTTATTGTTGTGTGCTGGAAACTTTGATAATAAAATGAGAACTCATCTTACTCACTGAACTCAATTCAGAACAATTTTAGTAAAAAAAATTGGAGGAATTATGGAAGCAACTAGCCAACCACTAATGAAAGTCACATGTACTATAAATTATACAAGATCTGAATATAAGCTGTTCTTTGTTAGCATCAAATAATTATTTAGTAGCATGAGGTTTCAATTCACTACGTATTAAGGATGCTCAAGAGTTGTTCATGATAAATCTCATAGCAACATAAATTAACTGTAATAATCAATTACATTTGATCTGTCACCATTTCTTTATGTCAGATAATCCATTAGCCTCTGAATGATTTGTAATTGGAACAGCTTGACTATTTTCTTTACTATTTAAGATTATTTGTAATTTTATATAATATTTGTAATTTGTAACAATATGTTTATGACCGGCAATGTTTATATTCTTGAGCACTGATATTGCACAAACTGGATTAGCACACTCTTTCTTGACTAATATCTTCCATGGCATGTGACTGGAGGCATGATCTTGAGAGGAATCCCAGAACTTTTATATCTCTGAGGGACTAACAGAAGGAACACGTAGACTGGTCAGAGTTATTTGTTTTTTTGAAACAAAGGAGATTTTTATTACATTTTTACTTTGATCAAGTTTCTAGACACTTAAAGATGATTTTGAATCAAGATGTAATACTCTGAAATTGCCTTTGGTCCATTTACCTTGGGAAGGCATTACAAAATCCTTGGTCTTAGAGTTAATATGTTCCAATTTTTAAATTCCTTTTTTGTCCTCTGACCTGCCACACAATTTCTAATTTTGATCTTGCCACACAAAACTGATGCAAATCTAAACTGAATTTTATAATAACTGTGAAATGTCTACCACCCAGTATTTGCTCAAGGATTCTTTCTGATAAAACCACTTCTTTAATTTATATTAAATAATATGTATTTTTTGCACAAAAGATAATTTTATATAACTTAAAAGTTCGCAAATGTTACATAAACAGTAGTTGGGGCCCTGAAGAATAACTTTTTCTAAGGAGCTAGCTTAGACTAACATATATTACTTCTTATTTTTTAATTTTTATTTATTTATTGTTGGATAGAGAGAGCAGAGAGAAATTGAGAGGGGAGGGAGTTACATAGAGGGAGAGAGACAGGAAGACACAAGACACCCACAGCAGCTCTATTTCACCACTCATGAAGCTTTCCCTCCACTGGTGAGGACCAGGGGCTTGATCCAGGTCTGTGAAGGGTCATTCATTCATGAAAGCATAGCTTTACTACTAAGAAGCTGCTATATGCTCTGGTTTTCACTATGCATTCGAGAAGTGAATCAAATAAAGTTTCTGACTTTTCAAAGTTGTAGTAATTAGAAAGTGCAAGAAGTGCATACGGAAAAGTAATAAATACAGTATGTCAAGGCTATAACGGGAATATCAGTTTGGAAGGAGAGGGGTTGAGGGCAAATCAATTATATTACAATACTTGGGTAAGTCTTCAATAGTAAAACTATAGCAGGCTCCTGAAGAATGAATGGGCGTTGTAAAATCACAGGTAAAATGATAAAAGAAAGAGGAACATTCTATGTTACCCAGTTAGATTAATTCCTGGCTGGCAGTTTGATAGGTTCACACTAAAAAAAATCAAAAGGAAACATACTAGTCACCATTTAGCTTATAATACATCAGACACGGTACTCACTATGAATACTTAAATGTATTATCTCATTAATACTTATCACAACCTTTTAGAATTATTATTATTATCCCCATTTTAAAGATAAGGACATGTTGTTGTCACTGGGGATATTTTCATACTTTCCCAAGACAGTTAACAGTACATTTCACATTCAACCAAGCCCATATCTTACTTTAACATAGGGACTTAGGTCACCACACTTCCCTTATTATTTCTCTCTCTTCCCTCCTTTTGAATCCCCACATCTGCTGAGGTAAACTATATTCCACTCAGGATCACAATGTATTGGATAATAACTTTTACAGAGAGGGACTGGTTATACAGGTAGGTTGATCTAAAAGTGGTCAAGGGCCAATGAAAAACTCACGTGAATAGTGTGATTCTTTGTCATGTGTGACCCAACTTTGAGTTCAGCCCCCACCAGTTTGAAGAAAGTTTCAGTTCTATCATCTCTTTTATTTTCTCTATACCTTCCTGTCTGTACTACTTCTAAAACAAACAAACAACTAAAGTGGCCAAATCAATGACCGAAAGGTTCTTAAATCTTTCACAACTGGTCTGTATGGACTCGGCATTCCCTTTTGATCTTTACTAGTTTAATTTTCTTTTTTTTTTTCATATTGTGAAGATACAAGTTATATATCAATAGCTAGAAATTATATACTACTGTTAACTTGGATTCCCTTTGTGGGAATGGGTCTTCTAATGTTTACAATGATAATTTTATGGACATATTGCCATCTAGTGGTAATATAGAGTTCTAAACAGACCACCACAGATTTTAGTCATGGTAGAACTTTCAAAGTCATACATTAGATTGAGATAAAGTATAGTAAAATATTTTCTTTTAAAACAAATATTTATTTATTTATTTATTTATTAGACAGAGACAGAGACAAATTTAGAGGTGAGGGAAAGAAAGCAATAGAGATAGATAGATAGATAGATAGATAGATAGATAGATAGATAGACACCTCTAAGCCTACTTCACCACTCTTGAAGATTTCCCCCTGCAGGTAGGAACCAGGGGCTTGAACCTGGGTCCTTGTGCACTGTAAGAGTGCACTTGACCAGTTGCACCACCAACTGGCCCCCTCAAAATATTTTCATTTAATGACACACTGCTCTAACATACATCTGATAGATTACTTTTTTAGGTATTGCAAAGTCTCTTTAAATTCACTTTCAGCAAAAGGGTAAACATATATTAAAAATACTGAGCTATTTTAATATTTTCCTGGTCATCTATACTTATTTTTTTGGTTTTGTTTTGATTTCTTCCTTTGAAATAAATTATTAATTTCTGACTTATTTGGTTCTTCCCTACTGTTAGTTACATTTAAGCTGATTAGTGCTGGATTTCAAACAGGTTACTTTTTCATCTTATCTATGGAAATTTATAAACACATTAAATAACTCTATTGAAAAATTGAGAAAGTATCTACAAGCTTGGAATGATAATAGTAATTAAGATTCCCTTATATTTCAGGGCAAGAAGGAAAAAAAGCCTCTCTAATATCTGAGTGTGTTTTAATTATTTTTCTTGTTTAACTGATAGGATGATAATATTATTACATTTTAATTCTATGTCTTTTTAAAATTATTTTTTAAATGTTATTTATTAATGAGAAAGAAGGAGAGAGAGAGAGAGAAAGAACCAGATATCACTCTGGTACATGTGCTGCCAGGGATTGAGCTCGGGGCCTCATGCTTAAAAGCCCAATGCCTTATCCACTGTGCCACCTCCCAGACCACTTAATTCTATATCTTACCTAATGTTTGAAAATGTTGTCATCCTAGAGTATAACTTTAGGAGAGGCTTCAGTGAAAAAGGATGATAACTGAGCAGTAGTCTTTGTCCCCACTACTACACTTCTGCCCATGATCGTGGGAAACTTGAGTTATAAGCCACAGAGTGAATATAAATATGAGTCTAATCACAAAGGGATGCTATCATTTAATTGATAAATCTTTAGAATTTGTCTAAAATTCAAAATAAGAATAACTATTCAAGTTTGGAACTAATTATGAGCAATGCTCAATCTAATTTCCTTTTACAGAAATGAATATTCTGGCATTCACCCAGTGACACAATTTCCTTTCTTATAGGGAAGCTAGAGTAATCTAATTATAACCATTGTTTACCATTATCTCTCTCTCCCTCCTCTATTTTCTTTTTTATTATCTTTACTTATTTATTGGATAGAGACAGCCACAAATTGAGAGAGTGAGGAGATGGAGAGGGAGAGAGACAGAGAGACACCTGCAGCCCTCTTCCACTACTTGTGAAGCTTCCCCCCTGCAAGTGGGGACTGGGGGCTTGAACCCAGGCCCTTGGGCACTGCGACCTGTGCGCTCAGCCAGGTGTACCACCGCCCAGCCCCCAACTTTCTCTGTTTTCTTCACTGTTGTTGGAAACTCACATATATGTGACTTCACTGCTTCCAGTCCGAATTTTTAATTCTTTGTATTTCTAATGGAGAGAGATCGAGAAAGAAGGAAGAACACCATAATACCAAAACTTCCCCCACTATTGTGGTATTCCCAGATGGAGAGAAGGTCCTACACTCAAGTATCAGGCATGGCAAGACTTGTACTCTTAAGTGCTGAGCAATCTTCTGGTCACTGTCATTCTTAAGATCTGTGAACATCACTTCTAGGAATGTAGATACTATTAAGAAAGGAAAAAAATTATATCTGAAGAGCTGTCCCATTTCACTTCATTTTTAATTATTCTGATTTTCTCTAGTAGATTGGTATTCCTTCCAGGAGGAGGAACATAACTCACTTGATGGGGCACCCACCTTGGGCTGACCTCAGTCCGGGTCAGAGCCTCCAACCCACCACATGGGAATTCTATGACTGTGGGACAAACTTTGGTATTGTCATATCTCTGACAGTGTCTGTGTATCTCTCCCTGAAAAAGTCGCCCTGGAACAATATTGTGCTTGCATGAGGTCCCAGAAAGCAGAGTAACTCTAAATAATAATAATAATAATAATAATAATAATAATAATAATAATAATATTTATTGCATCAAATTAGTCTGTGATAGGATGTCATCATTTATCTTACCTTAAAATTCAAGTTTTCTCTGTGTAGTGCTAATTAGATAATCTTGTGAAAATTTACACTAGCATTACTCTTATCATACTATTATATATTATATATATCATACTATTATATATATTATATACTATTATATGGCCACTGACAGATATTCCAGATATGACAGATATAAGGAATATAAGTTCAACTCTGCCTTCCAAGCCCTTGGGCCCCTTTCACTTTCAATGCAATTTGTCCCAAAATTAGAAGCCAATTCTTGAGTCAGGTGATAGTGCACTCGGTTGAGCGCACATTTTACCATGTGCAAGGATTTGGGTTTGAGCCCCACTCCCCACCTGCTGGGGGGAAGCTTCACAAGTGGAAAAGCATTATCTACAGCTGTCTACTTTTCTCTTTCTTTGTTTCTTTCTCTTTCTTTCTTTCCTTCTTTCTTTCTTTTTCTGTCTCCCCCTCCATTTTCAATTTCTCTCTGTTTTAGCTAAAAAAAAAAAAAAAAAAAAGAAATGAATGGGGGGAGAAAAACTGGTTTCCAGGAGAGGTGGATTTGTGGTGCCAGGGCAAAGCCCCAGCAATAACCCTGGTGACAATAAATAAATAAATAAATAAAAATAAAAATTGGTGTATTGTACTGAAGTAAAGGACTCTAAGGAATGGAGATAATTTCATGGTGCGTGATGTGGAGGAGGGTCTGGCCTGGGGTTTACTGTGTTTGGCAGAAAACAGAAATTTTATACATATACCAATAATTGTGTTTACTATAAACCATTAACTCCCCCAATGAAGCATTTTTAAAAGTCATATCTTCCAGCAAATCATAGTCCTCTATTAACTCATAAAAACATCAGTGACACAAACAACTGGTGAACTATAAACTCTGAGTGTGTTCTTATGCTTTTAGCATCTGCTCAATGAATTTGATAAAGATTAACATTAGAGCATATGCTATTGTATATGTTAGCTAGAGAATTTATAATCAATGCTCTATAAAACCATTGAATTACTACATAATATGTTTGTCATAACTTGGTAAACTTTTAATTCTGATGGGAAGAGTGTCTGCTTTCCAAAGGATTTGCAAACTGATAGTTTTCTCAGTAAATCTTTTTTCCCTTTCATTGAAAGCAGAACACTGCTTAACTTTTGGTTTTGCTGACCCCTGATCATGGGATCTCTCATGTGAAAATCTGAGTAAGTTTTATCACTGTATTTTCTGTAAAACTGACATATAGAAATATCATTTCGTGCTTTAAGAACACTGTGTTCTAATCATTATGTAGCCCACTGTGAGGGCTAAGACATGTAAAAGTGGAAGTCTTGTGTTAACTGGAACCAAATTTTCAAATCCAATTATTAGTCTTTTTATTTTTTATGGAAAATTACCTTAGGAATAATTAATTTATTAGTGAAAATCCTTGTAGCAATGACTTTGCAGCATATCTACAAGGCAAGATGTTAATTATTTTTTCCAGATCCCATGACTAAATGAGTTTGGCAATTTGGGCATGCTGAACTATGAAGGATTCCAACATAAGCTCAGCTAGGAGTTGTAGGAAATATCTACACACTTTCTGACATATTAACAGAGATTTACTAATCTCTCTCTCCCTCTCCATCTCTCTCTCCCTCTTAAATTTCCAACATTGCAATGAAAACAACATAACTAAAACCTAGTTTTCTAGTTTTATCTTATCCTAGAATGGAAGAAAAATCTAGTCCTTCATTAATCATTAGTGAAACTATGAAACTAATTTTTGTGAAAGAATATCTTTCAGATGATTTCATTAAAAAAATCAACAACATATGTGCTATAAACTGGATGATTTGGGACTGTGGTGAACTAAGTCTAGTCCCTGTCTTGCTATTTACAGCCTACTAGGCAAAAGAAACTTTGGAAAATAAAAAAGAAATTTAAAGAGGAAAGCAGCAAAGTGTAGCAAAGACACTCACAAAACAAAGCAAACAACCCCCAGGAAAGACATTGTGTTGCTGTGACTTATGAGAAACCTGGAAAGATAAGGCTAAATAAATAAAGATAGGTCAGATCACACAGCCTATGTGCTTTCATGCCAAAATATAGAGGATTTGTGTATCAGTTGAAATTAAATTAACATTTGCACACCTGTTATGTAACAATTCAAATCACAAAGGCTATGTTTTCAAATTACTGGTCTTGGAGATTCAAAATGGGAGTTAAGAGAATTAAAGTGGTCAACTCCCCTTGAAACTGTATGGTAAAACCTGAAGAATCTAGAACTACATACTCAAATTTGGTTGATTTTAACTTAAATTACTAAAATATTTATGTCAGTTATCTCATATACAAAATCATATATTATTTTAAAAATCCATTAAAGATTTAGAGTAGTTAAGCTTTCTGTGGACTGAAAATAACAAATTCAGTAATTAAATAGGTATAGACTAAAACATTAATCAGTGATTGCTTTTTTTCTTTTTTTAACCTCCAGTGTTATAGCCCACTGCTCCTGCCTGCCATTTTTTCATTGTTGTTGCTACTATTATTATCATTGCTGTTCTTCCTGCTATGTTGTTATTGGATAGGACAGAGAAAAACTGAGAGAGGAGGGGAAGACAGAGAGGGAAAGAGAAAAATAGACACTTGCAAACCTGCTTCATCACTTGTGTTATGAAGCAGCCTCCCTGCAGGTGGGGGTGCCGGGGTCTCGAACCAGGATCCTTGAGCAGGTCCTTGGGCTTTACAAACTGTGCACTTAACCAGAAGGGCTACCATTCTGCCCCTCAGTGACTGATTTTAAGAATGACCTATAATCAATAAAAAGCATATACAATTGAATTTGCACCTCCCTTTCTCATTCTCTCAGTCTTTTTTTATTTTCCTTGTCCCTTTTCTCTTCATTGCCTTTTTCCTGTGACCCCTTCTGATTTTCCTTTATCTTCACTCTTTTCCTAACTCTCCTTTCAACTGAAAGAGATTTGCTTCTGTTTGCAGTAATAGAATACAAGTCAATGAACTCTTAAATATATTACAATTGTTTGGTGGAGGATGAGGTGAGCTTAACACCTTTCTTTGGAACAAAACCTCTGTGACAACAGTAATCCTATAAACATTTCTTTAATAAAGTGCTAAATGTGCGATAATTCATACATATACAGACAAAACTATCAATAATAATGTTAATGAATTGGGCTATTGATTAAGTGAGTAGGAGAGTTGAGAACTGTTTAATATTTTGGAATTAAAAGACTCACATTTGAGTTTTGTTACTGGGCTAAATTTTAGCAAAGCATTCAAATTCTAGTTATTTTAAATTTGTATAATGAGGGTAGTTTTTGAATTTCTTAACAGAAAAGTCATTGTGAGAATCAGTTTAGATACTCTATGTGAAAGTGGCCACTTCCACATACAATATTTGTATATATTTATAGTGATAATAAGCTACTATAAGCACTATCATTTTCACTACAGGGATTCAGATTCCCTCATCTGACCCATTTTCTACTGCTACTACCATTTCGCTGTGTTTAAATTAACAATAGCCCTATTGACAGACATATTATAATGTTTTGTTCTATATTTCCAAATTTGCCTTAAGTTATGAAATAGAGTTTGTGAATTTGTCTTTTTCCTTTTGGAATTTTTTTTTTTTTTTTTTTTTTTTTTACTGACTTTCAATAGGTGGTTGTATTAACTAATTCACATTTCCTGATGTGTAGTCATATCGCCATCTGCTGGAATTTGAGAAGACTGACACTAAAGTTTTGCTACACATGAAAAATACATACAAAGATAATTAAGTATGTTGTAAGCTTGTGAGCTACAAATAACCATAAACATTGAAATGATACCTCATTCCCTCCCTATATTATGATATTCCAGTGAATGTGAAGAAACCACTATATACTATTTAAAAGAATCAAATAATGACAAAGTGAAAGTAGTAACAAGTTTTATTAGAGAATCTATAAACAAGCTTCAAACCAGTGTTTGTTTAGAGTAAAATATACAATGAGCACATTAACATTAGTTAATTAATTATAGCATTATTTGCGTAATGTTATAGAAGATACAATATATGTTAATGTTTTAACTCTTAACAGTTCTCACAGTGGAAAAGACTTAATTAAAGTGAAGGTCTATTTTAAAATGTCTAGTTGGTTAGAATTTCTACCTTGCACATGTATTAATTTTATCTTGATAGCATTATTTGGATTATATTTATAGTTATAACTTGGAGCTATTTTTTTATATTTATGTATGGCAATATTCCAGCCTTATTCAAAATGTTAATAAAACTTTTTTAAGTATATTGACTTTTTATCCTATCCCTCTATAATATTATGCCTATATTTATTGGTACTTATATTTGATTCCAATTTTGTTACTGTATTTAGCCATAAATCCTAAAATTTCCAGAACAAGTATAATTCAAATGTTCTGTACCTTTCCTCTCCAATAATTAATTGTATGCATTTTGAACATGAAATTTCTTTCTTATATTAAGTATCTTATACTAATAGGATTGTCTGCTGTGTGGCCTTTGGGGAAAATACTTATATCTAGTTCTCTCAATTTCTTATCTTTATAATGATGATAGCATTATATATCATAAAATATACTTGTGAAGTTTATAGAAACTAAAGTACACAGGAAGTACCTACCATTTAATGTGTGTGTGTGTGTGTGTGTGTATGTGTGTGTGTGTGTGTAAGTTGTGTCTTTCTTCCTTACTAGAATGGGAACTCTTTGAAGACTCAGAATGTCTTATTCATCCCATTGTCCTCAGAATATGCTGAGTGCCATATATTTGTCACATTAGTATATCAATAATAAAAGTTTTTTTACATACTAATTTAGGAGAAATTATAAGAGAAATAAGATCTAACTTTGAGGTGGGACTTTGAAGGTGACCCATTTCAAAATCTGAGTTTTTGTACCTTGGGCATTTTTCTAAGTCAAGTGTTAACTCAAGTTTTGTTTGTTTATGTGCTTTTTTTGATAAATAATTTGTTGTACATTTTTACTACTATATAATCTTATTTTTATCATCTCAAAAAGAGAAGCATAGTGTGCACATTAACTTTGTATTAGAGAATTAAAGCTATCACCAATTTTTCATACTCATGACCACCGTATGCAAGCTTGGACCTATAGGGATACAGATGTTACATAGGCTCCTATGCTGAATATAGGCCTCAGATCAAATCTATGGGGTTTACAGTTAACAATATTTATATACTTTTCCCATATTTGGGAACTACTTTTTTCCCCTTATTCAGTTTTCTAGCCTTTTTTTCCAGCTATGACATCATCGCTTCAGACAATAACTTGGGTCCACCTGCATATCAGATGTCAGGCTCAGGGAAAAATCTAATAAAGTCATGGGTCCTTCAAAATATATCTAAAACAGACCTACTAGCTATTTCCAAAATAGAAACCCCAAGTCTTCATCTGCAATATTCCAGCCTTTAGGTTTATGATTAGTCAACAATTTGTATGGCTTTATATGTTAACTCTTTTTTCAGCCACCAGGTTTCAGATGCTACCATGATGCCAACCGAACTTCCCTGGGCAGAGGACCCCAGGAATGTGTCTTGGAGCCCTGCTTCCTCAGAGCTCCACCTCACTAGAGAGAGAGAGAGGCAGGCTGGGCGTATCCATCAACCTGTCAACTCCCAGTAGACAGTTTTCCCTGTTCAGAGGGAAAGCTATCAGGGGAGGGCATGGGATACGGTGTTCCGGTGGTAGGACTACCCCAATAATCCTATAGTCTTGTCAGTGTTTCCATTTAAAAAAAAAAAGTGAACTACCCGAAATGGAATTAAGGAGTCCTATGAGCTAGCAAAGTTCTCACTAGAGTAATGAAGCTGGAGAGCTGACATTCCATGTCTTAAGTCTCTGGATGCAGTCTGAGGTGAAGCATGCTGAGGTAGTACTGGTTGCACTGATTGGGCTGGGACCAGCAGATGCAGTATCAATTAGTATGAATTGGGAGAAATACCATGACTCTCTTAGCTGCTAATCTATTGTTGGACACCTAGTTTGCTTTTAGGTTTTGACTATTAAATTTCTGTGCTTTTATGAACATAGATATACACAGGTCATAAGGGAGGCCAATTTCTAGTTTTCTGACAGTTCTCTTGACTGGTCTCCACAAAGTTCAGACCAAGTTGTACTTCTACCAGCAGTACAGGAGAGTTCCCTTACCTCTGAAATATCTCTAGCATTTGCTGTTAATAGCCTTCTGAAGTATGACACCCTCACAGGGGTGAAGTGGTGTCTCATTGTCATTATTTGCATGTATCTGATAATCAATAACCTGGAACATTTTTTTCATATGTCTGATGGCTTTTGGTGAATGTTAAGTTCATATTGACTCCCTACTTTTAGATGGAGTCATTGTTGTTGCTTTTGCTGAGTTTGGTGAGCTTTCTGTATATTTTGTATGATGTATAGCATGTAAAGATCTCCCATTCTGATGAGATTAGTAGTCTCTTTGTTTTGATGATAGTTTTTCTGTTGTTCAGAAGCTTTTCAATTTGATCTAGTCCCTTTGGTTTCTTTTTGTTTTTGTCGTCCTTGAAGTTGGACTTGTGTCATTGATGATACTGATAAAACTTAGATGGAAGAGAGTTCTACCAATATTTTCCTCTAACAATTTGATAGTTTCTGGTCTAATATCCAAGTCCTTGATCCATTTGGAGTTTACTTTTGCGTGTGATGAAATGTAGTGGCTAGGTTTGATTTTTCTGCACATTTCAACAGCAATTTTCCCAACAGTGTATGTTGAGGAGACAGTACTTACTCTATTTAATAGTTCAGATCTCTTGTAAAAAGTTAGAAATCCTTATGTGTGGGGGCTTATTTCTGGGCTCTCAATTCTATTAAATTGGTCATTTTGTCTATTTTTGTTCATTACCAGGCAGATTTGATTACAATGGCCCTATAATATAGTTTTTGAGATGTGGCAGAGTGATGCCATCAGTTCTGTTCTTTATTTCTCAAGATTACTTTGGTGATTCTAGGTATTTTCTGGTCCCAGGTAAATGTTTGTAGCTTTTTGTTCTATTCTCTTAAAAATATAGTGGGATCTTGGAGATTGCATAAAATTTTCATATTGATCAGGGTATAATATTCATTTTTATAATGTTAAATTTTCCAGTACATGAACACGATATATCTTTTCTTTGTGTCGTTTCATATTTCCTTGAATAGTGACTCAATTTTTCAATGTACAAGTCTTTCACTTCTTTTTTCTGGACTTATTTCTAGATATTTTCTTGATTTTGTGGCTATAGTAAATGGGACTGATTTCTGGATTTTTTTCTTCTGACTTAGTGTTCCTGTAGAGGAATGCTACCAACTTTTGCATATTAATTTTGTAGCTTGATAATTTACAGGAGTTTCCTGATGGATTCTTTAAGTTTTTCTATATATACTATCATACCATCTGCAAATAGCGGTAATTCAACTTCTCTTCCAACTTGTTTCCCTTTAATTCCTTTCCCTTGCCTATGGCAAGAACTTCCAACACTATGTTGAATAGCAATGAATAGCAATGGTAGGCAGCCCTGTCTAGTACCTAATCTAAATGGGAATGCTTTCAGTTTCTCACCATTGAGCATGATGATGATTGTAGGTTTTCTGTATATGGACTCCTCTAGATTAAGGAATTTTCCATGTATCACCATTTTTGATCATGTAGGACTGTTGGATTTTGTCAAAGGCTTTTTCTGTACCTATTGAGATAATCATGTGCTTTTGACTTTTTTTTTGATGTGATGGATCACATTTATTGATTTATTTATATTAAACCAGCCTGGCATCCCTGAAGTAAATTCCAGTTGGCTGTGATGTGTAATTGTTTTAACATACTAGTTTATGCAGATGCTACTTTTATTTCTTCCTTTCATAGGAAAACTAGCGATGTATTTGAAACCTTCTAGTACATTCCACTTTGCCTCATTATTAAGAATTATTTTGTTTGCCCACATCTAACTCTGATGCCTGGAAGAATTTACTCTTAGTCACTCTCTAGTGGAAATGAATGAAGAATGGGTGGGTTGGGGTTGGTTTTGATGTAATCAACCCATACGATCTGTTGGAAGTTGAAATTCCAGTTTGTTCTAGTTAGTACCTTAGGTCTTCTGTGGTCCAACACTAACTTCTAATTAGTTTAGCAGGAACTTCCTGCTTTAATTGGGATCCTTCTCTGTCTTTTAAATACTCTATTAGAATTTGACTGTGTATATCTGACCCTTCCTTATATCATTCTCATGCAGTTTCACTTATTACTTATTACCAACTTTTATTATCTTTTCTGAAGTAATCTATCTTATAATGAGTTTTACAATTTTAATTGGAACTCATAGAGTACCATATAAAATAACTAATGTTTTTATAGTGTTTAAATTCTAGAGTATTAATAATATTCATATGCTTTATAGAATAAAAAGAGAGAGATTTGGAACTACTCCTACTGGGGCATTTTTAACATTTTAAACAGGAAAGACACAGAGATTTTAGAAGTTCTTATTACCTGTAACTAATCATGATTATTTCTACCTAAATATTTAAACTATTTTTTAAGAAAGCTAATAGGAAAAGGAATTAAACTGCTTGCATGAAATTCTTATAATGCACTCATTGTTGGTCATAGAGAGATTAAATTATGTGAGAAATACTTCAAAATCCATTCCTAAATATGAATATCAGACTTTAAATCAATTTACATATTTGTGCAGGGTTTTTTTTTATTACAAAGCACTGCTCAGCTTTGGCTTATGGTGTTGTGGGAGATTAAACCTGGGACTTTGGAGCCTCAGACATGAGAGTCTCTTTGCATAATCATTATGCTACCATACCCCCACTGAATAATATCAGTCTCTATGTCCCTGAATATATATTTAAAAAAATTTTTTGAATTTATTTATTTATTCATGATAAAGATAGGAGGAGAGAAAGAACCAGTCATCACTCTGGTACATGTGCTGCCAGGCATCGAACTCAGGACCTCCCAGACCACTCCCTAAATATATTTTTATAAGGGTCCTAGATGAAGTGAGTATCAATCTAGAATGTTAACTAAATTGCTTAGGAATATGTATACTAACTAATATATATTAATTAAACTTAATAACTTAACTAATTAGATCTGGAAATTGAATTCTTTTTTTAAAATAGAGACTGAGAAAGAGAGGGAAAGATAATAAAGCGTCTTGCAGTACAGTGAGGACAGTGTACTGTGAGCTCAAACCAGGCACCTTATAAGTGAGTTATCTTGGGAGTCAGGCTGTAGCACAGTGGGTTAAGCACAGGTGGCACAATGCACGAGGACCAGTGTAAGGTTCCTGGCTTGAGCTCCCGACTCCCCACCTGCAAGAGAGTCGCTTCACAAGCGGTGAACCTAGTCTGCAGGTGTCTTTCTCTTCCCCTGTCTGTCTTCCCTTCCTCTACATTTCTCTGTGTCCTATCCAACAACAATAATAACTAAAAAAAAAAAAAAAGAAGCTACTGCTTCACTTTAAAAAAAAAATAAGTGAGTTATCTTGACAACCTTTAGTTGACTTTTTGTTATTTAATAGTATTTTCTAGAAGACTGATACTCTCACAGTTTTCTACTCCTGAATCCTCAGTACATTTGATATTTTTGTCCATGACAGTCTGTGTAAGTTATATCCAGCATATTTCCCAAGTTCTTCTGGCTTTTTCCCATTACTCAATTTCAAAATCACATTCACATTTTTAGGTAATTGTTATGACACTATCCCCCTGTGATTATCAGGGTTTTTTTTTTTTTTTGTACCATTCAAGTTGCTGTAATGAAACACTACAGACTCGATAACTTATAAACAACAGAAACTTTTCATATACTGTTCTAGAATTTTTAAAAAATCTAAGATCAGGAAGTCCAGCATCGTTAAGAGAGAGACTTCTCCTGGGGCACAGAATTTTCTTTATATCCTCACATGACTGAAAGTCAGGACTAAAATGGGTGAACACAACTTCCCTCTGGTTACAATATTTCATGATTGGTTATGAATGAATAGTACGCACTAGATTGTTAATAGTTTCCATGCTTCTTCCCCTCCTCCATGTTGTCTCGATCAAGCCCCTCTGGCCGGGGCACCCCTAGGCCCCTCCTCACTCCTCCTCCATGTTGTATAATAAACAACTTTAATATGATAGATACCATTATTATTGTTGTTATTGTTATTATTATTAAGCACATGAAGCAACACTTTCTCTTTCAAAGCAACCAGTATATTCATACTCTGAAGAATAAGAGTAAGATCTACTCTTACTCTTTAATTAGGTAGTAATATTTAATTAGGTAGTGGTCCTAAACCTTTCTTTTCTTTCTCCAACCTTCTGATAGTGTTCTCCACCAAATGGCTTCAGCTAAAAGTAGAAGACATAGTATGTAATAATCACAATCAATTTGAATCAAATAAAACATTAAAGAAGACCAGGAGTATGTGGAGAGAATAGAAAACTTAATGGGACATAATTTCTTTTCTTTTTTACCTTTTGACACTTTCACATGATTCTCCCAACTCTACGCTTAATTCTGATAACCACCAATCTATCCTTTGTATCCTTGATCTTGCATTTTAATATTATATTTAATATTTTAATATACTAAAATTGTCATTTAATTTTTTAATTCAAATTTTAATAGTAATATGTATGAAAGAAGTGCAGCAAGGTGTAGGTCCCCCATTTCTAAGAAGCAAATCATTGTCTGATTTTTTCAGTTAACATAAAGTCTTTAATTTCACTTAATATAATATCCTTCATATATGTTGTCACAACCTTTCCTTTTTGTAGCTGAATAATATTCCATTTCTTTCTCTCTCTCTCTCTCTCTCTCTCTCTCTCTCTCACACACACACACACATACTCACCCACACCATATTTCATTCATTCATTAATTCATTCATTCATTCATCTATTCATTTATCCATATGGAGATACTTATGTTGATGTTCTCTTCATGTATAGTCTATTTTAGATAGATTTCAATGAACATAGGGGTGCATACAACTTTTTGAATTAGTGCTTTATTGTCCTTCTGGATAAATACCAAAAGTATAACTGCTAGATCATATTGTACATTTATTTTCTTGATGTTTTTCTCTCTAGTGTGTTTCAGTGATCAATATGTCTACTTTATGCCATATTGTAAATTACTGTAGTTTTATAAAATAGTTTGAAAGCAGGGTGTGTGGTGCCTACAGCATTTTCTTATTTCTCAAAATTGCATTATAACGCAGGGTCCTTTATGACTCCATATAAATTTTAGTAATGCTTCTTCTACATCTGTGGAAAACATCCTTAGAATTTTGATAGTCATTGCACTAGGTCTGGAGCTTACTGTGGAAGTCTCAATGTTTTAAGCAAATTTTCCAATATGTAAGCATGAATATCTATATAAATATCTATCTGCTTGTGTGTTATTCAGTTTATTTCGTTAATGCTCATTCTCACATGAGTGTCTTATAGTGAACGAAAGGAGAAGCACAGTAAAATTATAGTATACAAAAGGCAAACAAATGAAAATTTGAAAATATCCAGAACCAAAATTAAAGGTAATAACCCTCACATTTGGAAGGCAAAGTAACCATAAAAATATGAATTAAATCTATGTATAAAAGATACTACAGAAAAAGAGTGAAAAAAAAACTCTTAATAGCTGCCTGAGTGAAATAATATATTACATATAAATGAACTGTGATCAAACAGGTATCTTTCTTAATAGCAACAAAGGAGGGGACAGGTGGTACAGGTTAAGTGCACATGGAACTCAAAATGATAGATTTAAAGTCTTGTATAACAGTGGCATATTTTGGGAGTCAGGCAGAAGTGCAGCGGATTAAGCACACATGGCGCCAAGCACAAGGACTGGCATAAGTATCCTGGTTTAAGGCCCGGGCTCCCCACCTGCAGGGGAGTCTCTTCACAGGTGGTGAAGCAGGTCTGCAAGTGTTTGTCTTTCTTTCACCCTCTCTGTCTTCCCTTCCTCTCTCCATTTCTCTCTGTCCTATCTAACAACGACATCAATAACAACAACAATGATAACTACAACAATGAAACAACAAAGGCAATAAAAGGAATAAAGAAAGAAAGAAAAGAAAAAAAAATTTTTTAAATGGCATATTTTTTGAAGTTAGATATTACTATGTATTAAATAAAACTCTGCTGACTGTAAGAACTACAGTTTATGTTCTTGAGTTACTGCACCTAGATAGGCTAGATTTGTAGTTCCATAGAAGGGATTTATCTATGAGTGAGTCAAGGGCAAACATATCACAATTTCCTATATCCAGAGAAATACTTGGCATTTTGAAGTTTCCTCTTAGCCTTAAGCAAAGCAAACCATTCTAGGCTTCAGATAAATAAGACATGTGAGAAACTAAGATGTATTAATAGTTTCCGGATCATTTGGGACAAATCTCAAGATGGACTTCTTTTCTTTTCCTGAGTATGCTTTTTTATTTTTTTTTCCTTTCAGGTAACTCAGCTTCTGAACTGGAGAAGTAGTTCACATGCTGAGTGAGCAGAATGATAAATGGCTAAGAATGGAGTAATAAAGAATTCTTTAATCCACTTCATGCACTTCTATTTATTTATTCAGGTACTTCCTTAATTGAAGTAGGTTTCATTTTATGCAGTTCTACATTTTTATGGACAAAAATGAAAGGTCATGGAATTCATTCTCTGCTTTTACTGCATTAGTTGTGGCCTGTGCAGGAAAAGTAAGGTGAATTCTGCATTGCAATGCTGGGCCAATTCAGGTAGTCAATTTGGTTTCATTTCACTTTGAATGCTTCCTATGGACAGAACTTGATTTCTTCCAATAACTATCTTGGTGCACGCTCAAGGACTGTCTGGCTCTTCAGTTAGCTTGTTATTTCTTAATTCTCTATTAAGTTCAAACTTCAAAGCCCAGACTTTTACTTTTTGTCCAACAGAAGTAACTAACTGACTTTGGGCCCCTTGTTTCAAGGGCAACATAAGCAATTTAATAACCTTGAAAGGTTTTCATCATTTCTTTCACTCAACATTTTACCATTACCCATGGGATATAAAAAATAAAGAGAATGCTTTTCACATTGATTTTCCTTGCTCAGAGCAGAATTCAGTCTTTGGTCTTAACTTCAGAGACAAGTATAGGTCCCAATGCATCCAATTGCTTTCCTGGACACCTAACAGCTTACAGTTCACCTCACAAGTAGCTTCAGAGGTATGTGGCACTTTTGGGGATTCGAGTTATCTTCTAAATACAACCTTTCAGGCTGCCTTTTGGCTTGTTATCAGCATTATGCTCAGGCATGAAAAGGATTTGGCCTCTAAAAGTATTAATTTATATTTGTCAAGGCAGAGAACATGATTTCTGTCAAATAATGCAAAGGAGACAATTTTCAGAATAAAAGTTTCCAAAAACAATGCAGCATTAACAGTTGACTTTCTTAAGGTCTTTCATTTTTAGAATTAATAGAACTAATTAATTTCTGTTAAGAGGGCATGATATAGATAAGGACTTTAAAAAGTTCAATTAAACATGGGCTTATTTTTCTCTGTTTTCTTTTTGTAATAAGTTTCACGTACCCTTGATTTTAAAATATTGAAGTTTTATTGATAGAGCTTTGCTTTATGAGGTGGGCTGCTCCTCTATTAATATATTTCATAAAAGGCTAACAGTAAGTCCTACATTTTGTAAACTGGAACTCTCTGCTTAGATAATTTTCCCCTCATTAAGAAATACAAAGTTCTATTATTTATTTATAAAGCAGATCTGTTAAATTTTAAGCACATTTCCAGGTTTGGAAACACTTTTTCTGCAGCTGTTATTTTACTTTTGCTGTGATAGGTAACAAAGTACGCAAAAATATAAGCACACAGCTTGATAAATTTTCTTACAGAGAATAGCCATATAATCATTGCCTAAGTCAAAATAGAATGTTGAAAATCCTGAAGTGCCTCTTATAACTCCTTCTAGCTACTAATTCCCCTTGTTTCCATAATGTAGCCAATTTTCTTTGTTTACAACATAAAAATATAATTCTCCATATCTTGGAAATATATATATATATGAATTAATTAAATATGCATATGTATTTTGTAGATATGTATTTTTATGTTAGTAACATATCTAGCATATGTGGAGTTTTTGTTTTATATGTATGTTCTAATTAGTAGTGAATAAAATACTGTTTTATATTCTAAATGATGCTCCCATTTACTATCTCTAAATAGTTGTACACATTTATATGTGTTTTAAGGAAGTACTTGTGAATTCATGTATTTAGTGTGATTTGTGGTCCTCCTGCCAATTTTAGTAATGCTGATGTGGATGTAGTAATAGGTTATTGATGTTGTAATTGGATTTTTCTCTGATGACTAATGAAGTCTGAGCATATTTCCAGGTATTAGTCTCATCTCTGTAACTATTTTCTATTTTGTTGGAAGTACATTTTTAACTTTATTTCATTTTGTAGAGTCAGCCTCATGCATGTGCAATTTGACTTTTGGTTTCTCTTCCTTTCAGACAGTGGGAGAGAGAGGGAGAGGGAGAGGGAGAGGGGGAGGGGGAGGGGGAGGGAGAGGGAGAGGCAGAGGGAGAGAGAGAGAGAGAGAAAGACAGAGAGAGGGAGAGAGAGAAAGAGAGAGAGAGGGAGAGAGAGAGAGAGAGGGAGAGAGAGAGAGGGAGAGAGAGAGAAAGAGCGAGAGAGGGAGAGAGAGAAAGAGAGAGAGAGAAAGAGAGAGACAGGGAGAGAGAGAAAGAGAGAGGGAGAGAGAGAGAGAAAGAGAGAGGGAGAGAGAGAAAGAGAGAGAGAGGGAGAGAGAGAAAGAGAGAGGGAGAGAGAGAGAGAAAGAGAGAGAGGGAGAGAGAGAGAGAGAGAGGAGAGGCAGGCACCAACAGTATCAAAACTTCACCTAGTGATATAACATCACTATGTAGCACTGGGTCTTGAACCTGGATCATATAAGTTACAAAGCATACATCTTATTGGGTGCACTATATAGCCCAGTGTCTCTAGCCAAAATATAGTAAAAAATGTTCAAAAGTCTTTTGCTGCTGTTACTTCACTCTAACATTTTTGAAGATAAAGACAAGGACAGACAGAAAGACACCATAGCACTAATATTTCAGTGGAGTCTGAGCTCCAGCCTGACTTGCATATATGAAAAAGCAGGAACACTACTCAGCTATCAAGTCAGCAACGCCCCCCCACCAGCCAAGAATCTTCAGTTACAACAGCTGAACTCATTTGTTTTATTGTTTATTAATTTGGTAAAAGTCAAAACAAATAAAAACTTACAATACTATAGATGAAATAATATTCAGTTGAATTAGATTAAAATCTTTATGGCAGGGGAGGTGACTCAATAGTGATCATACATATATCTTGAATTTGTTGGCCCAATGTTTGATCCCCTCCATCACAGAAAATGCTGGTGCAGTACTATGATTTCACTCCCTTCCCTTCCCCTTTTCTCTTATATAGATTACTAAGATCTCCATCTAAGGCAAGAGTTGTTTCCCTAGTCTCTGGGGGTTGGGAGGTAGGTGTGCTTTCAATATTCTTTTCTTTTTTTTTCTTTTTTAAATTTTTTATTTAGGAAAGGATTAACGAACAAAACCATAAGGTAGGAGGGGTACAACTCCACACAATTCCTACCACCCAATCTCCTTAACCCACCCCCTCCCATGACAGCTTTCCCATTCTCTAGCCCTCTGGGAGCATGGACCCAGGGTCATTGAGGGTTGCAGAAGGTAGAAGGTCTGGCTTCTGTAATTGCTTCCCCGCTGAACATGGGCGTTGACTGGTCGGTCCATACTCCCAGTCTGCCTCTCTCTTTCCCTAGTAAGGTGTGTCTCTGGGGAAGCTGAGCTCCAGGACACATTGGTGGGGTCTTCAATCCAGGGAAGCCTGGCCAGCATCCTGGTGGCATCTGAAACCTGGTGATTGAAAAGAGAGTTAACATACAAAGCCAAACAAATTGTAGCAATCATGGATCCCAAGCTTGGAATAGTGGAGAGGAAGTGTTAGGGAGGTACTCACTGCAAACTCTAGTGTAGTTCTGCTTTCAGGTATATATTTTGCAGTAGTTTATGGATACGTGTGAACATAAGCTCTCTCTCACAGAAAGTGGAAAAGCTTCTGCACATCCAAAGAAACTATTAAACAAACAGAGACCCCTCACAGAATGGGAGAAGATCTTCACATGCCAGACATCTGACAAGAAACTAATCACCAAAATATATAAAGAGCTCAGCAAACTTAGCACCAAAAAAGCAAATGACCCCATCCAAAAATGGGCAGAGGATATGAACAAAACATTCACCTCAGAGGAGATCCAAAAGGCTAACAAACATATGAAAAACTGCTCTAGGTCACTGATTGTCAGAGAAATGCAAATTAAGACAACACTAAGATGCCACCTCACTCCTATAAGAATGGCATACATCAAAAAGGACAGCAGCAACAAATGCTGGAGAGGTTGTGGGGACAGAGGAACCCTTTTACATTGCTGGTGGGAATGTAAATTGGTCCAGCCTCTGTGGAGAGCAGTCTGGAAAACTCTCAGAAGGCTAGACATGGACCTTCCATATGATCCAGTAATTCCTCTCCTGGGGTTATACCCCAAGGACTCCATAACAACCAACCAAAAAGAGGTGTGTACTCCTATGTTCATAGCAGCACAATTCATAATAGCTAAAACCTGGAAGCAACCCAGGTGCCCAACAACAGATGAGTGGCTGAGAAAGCTGTGGTATATATACACAATGGAATACTATGCAGCTATCAAGAACAATGAACCCACCTTCTCTGACCCATCTTGGACAGAGCTAGAAGGAATTATGTTAAGTGAACTAAGTCAGAAAGATAAAGATGAGTATGGGATGATCCCACTCATCAACAGAAGTTGAGTAAGAAGATCTGAAAGGGAAACTAAAAGCAGGACCTGATCAAATTGTAAGTAGGGCACCAAAGTAAAAACCCTGTGGTGAGGGGCAGCTTCCTGGGCCAGTGGGGGGTGGGAGTGGGTGGGAGGGATGGGTCACAGTCTTTTGGTGGTGGGAATGGTGTTTATGTACACTCCTAGCAAAATGTAGACATATAAATCAGTAGTTAATTAATATGAGAGGGGGAAAATCAGTTGTACGTCTCAAAGTTTCTCAAAACACTAACTGAATCTTTTAAATATATAGGCTGTGTATTTGATATGCGGACTCTCTCAAAAGCCTAGACCAAGTAGATCAGAAGCATCCAATAGCACAGCTATATACAAGATACTGGATACTGTACAGCAAACCCTAACAAAAGGACTTTTCAAAGTTAACCCAATTACCAAATAATGTGATGATAACATTAACTATCGATTGTCTTTTTGAACCCTAAGACAACAGGAACCTCACATCTCCACTATAGAGCCCCTACTTCCCCCAGTCCTGGAACCCTTGGATAGGGCCCACTTTCCCGTATGCTTCTCCCAATCCATACCAAATAATATTGCATCCACCGATCACAACCTAACCAACGCAACGATTGCCACCTCAACATGCTTCACCTCAGACTGTGTCCAGAGACTTCATGTGTGGAATGACAACCCTTAAGCTTCATTACTTGGGTGAGACCTTTCCTTTTATAGTACACTCTAATTTCAATATTCTTTTCTTCTGTCAACTTCTTTTCACTGGGCCATAGCCTCTCCTGAACTTTGGAGAACTCTAACTAGAGTTACCTGTGTGGTTAGTTGATGTTTCAGCCTGTCCTGAATTGCAGTTTTTTGTTTTCCTCTGCCCAGATAGGCTGCTTCTCCATCCACACTGACCATATCCCTGAGGATATACTCTAATAAATAATCTGTACCCTATCTACACTCAATCTCAAGGTTTCTCTTCCTGAAAATTCAAGTTCTTAGTGGGTTTTATTGGAATTAATGTCCAGATGCTTCAGCTTGATATACATTTTGTTTTCCCAAATTGTTATGCCTGAAAATGAAGATGTGGTTGATGGCTCATGCCCACTTATTTCTCATATTTCTTGTTATGAGTTGCTATCCTGTAATATAGGAAACTCCAGGCACAGTGTTTGGGGAAAAGGGGGATTGGAAATACTGATATGGTTTCCATATTCATTTTACAGCACATTATATATCTGTTATCTATAATCACAAAATGAGATATTTCTATCCATATCAGGATATATTATAGAGTGTTGTAGGAGTTGTTACAACAATTTATTAATGTGTGTTTCTCTCTTTGAATCTTCTAACTACAAAGAAAGTAAGCTTCTTGAGGAAAATCTTTATGAGAGCAAAAAGAATATGACCAAAAGGTAATCTAAGAGTAGAAGTTCCTTGCTTTTTCTAAAAATCAAAGTCATTACAAGGCTGTATGCATTTAGCTATTTATTCTAGCACATCAAAAAATTCAGTACAACTTGAAACAAAGTGCCTATCTGTTACAAAGTGCTTGGTAGGTCTTGGTTTATATTTGCAAATTTCCAGAAATAAGAGACCTTCTGTCTAAAACCTGGTATATCAATGTGATTTTGCATTTAGAATAAATATATACTGGATGTAAATTGTTATATATTTTTATTATTTATTTGTTTATTTATTACCTTTTGTTGCCCTTGTTGTTTTTTTATTGTTGTACTTATTATTATTGTTGATGTCGTCATTGTTGAATAGGACAGAGAGAAATGGAGAGAGACGGAGGAAGACGGGGGGGGGGGGAGATAGACACCAGCAGACCTGCTTCACCTCTTGTGAAGAGACTCCCCTGCAGGTGGGGAGCCAGGGACTGAACCAGGATCCTTGTGCTTAGTGCCACCTGTGCTTAAGCCGTTGTGCTACAGCCCGACTCCCAAATTGTTATATTTTTAAAGATTTATTTTATCAACTATGAAAGAGCTACAGGAGAGAAAGAGATCAGAGCACTTCTCTGCTCTGATGTAAGATGGTGCTGGGGACAGTAACCTGTAGCCTCTGAAGCCATGAGCAGGCAAATTTTATGCTTCAACAGGCTTGGTATTGGTCCAACTCTTGTAATATATATAGTCTGTGATCATTTCTCAGAGATTCTTGATTTCAAATCAGCAATTATTGTTTTACTCAGGTGTTAGTTTTCTTATAATTTATCTGTGCAGCATTAGCCCTTTCAGGTACGTAATAGATTTATATTAGCATTAAGAAAGTACATTGTAGATAATATTATAATAATGCACTTAGAAACAACTATCAGTAAAATGCTAGTTTAACTCTTCACTTACTCATAGTCTGAGCCTTTCACTTATATTTCTATTAATTTTCACAAGATAGATTAAACTACATTCATAAAATCAGAGTAAACACTTCTGAACAGACATAGGACAAAATATTCCCAAAAGCCAAAAGTGAATGCATTCTTTTTTTTTTTTGCCCCAGGGTTATGGCTGATGTTCGGTGCCTGCACTGAACATCCACTGCTCCTGATGACCATCTTTTTTCCATTGTTATTGTTGTTGGATAGGACAGAGAGAAATTAAGAGAGGAGAGTAAGACAGAGAGGGGGACAGACAGACACTTTCAGCACTGTTTCATCACTTACGAAGATTTCCCCTTGTAGGTGGGGGCTGGGGTCTTGAACCCAGGTCCTTGTGCACTGTAACATATAGGCTCAAACTGGCACACCGTCTCCTAGTTCATGATTAACCCTTTTATTCATGTATTTGTGAACTATTCTAGTTCTGCTAAGTGCATAATTAACATAAATTTATACTTTGTTGAATAAAATTTAAAGAAGTGGTGGATTAGTTTTATTTTAAAATGCACATATATACTCTACTTCAGAAGATTTCGATCTTATTTTATATTTATTTATTTATTACCAGAACACTGCTTAGTTCTGGTTTATAGTGATGCTAAGACTGAATTTTAGACCCCCCCACCCAAGCATGAAAGTTTTTTCCATAATTACTATGCTAAGTTTCTTAAAGTGGTTTAAATTTATGATAATTTAGAAATTAGCTTAAAATGCTAAATATGAGTACATCAAGCAAATATAAATATCTCCAATGGCTGAGTGGTTTCTTCACATATTTTATTGGCACATGACACATAGGACTTCTTAAGCAGAATTCATCATCTTTAAAAGAAAAGATAATTTTGTGGTTATTATTAGCTCTTTGTACTCAAGTCTTCCTCTGTTTTTTTTTTTTTCCCTCCAGGGTTATCACTGGGGCTCAGAGCAAGCCCTTATAATTCAATGTTCCTGCTGGCCATTTTTTTCTATTTTATTTGATAGAACTGAGAGAAATTGAGAGGGATGGGGAGATTGGGAGAGAGAAAAAGAGACACCTGCAGACATACTTCACCACTAGTGAAGGGTCCTCTCTGCAGGTGGGGAGCCAGGTACTCGAACCAGAATAAAACTTCAGGCTAGCTATCATATTCAAGCAAATCTATCATAACTGTGATATCCTAGCTTTCTTCTACTCTAAGATCCATAACCTTATCTGCCCTATCTCTACTTTGTGGTTACTATTCCTAAATCATTTTATCTCAATTTACAGGCTACCCTTCCAGACACCAATTTTCAGATGCTATCATGATGTCATCCTGACTTCTCTGGGCAGATGACCTCACCAGTGTGTCCTAGAAACATGTACCTCCAGAGCTCAGCCTACCAGGGAACGATAGAAACGGGCTAGGGGTATGGATGACCTGTCAATGCCCATGCTCAGTGGGGAAGCAATTACAGAAGCCAGAACTCCTACCTTCTGCTCCCCAGATACAACTTTGATCCATACCACCCAGCAGGGGAGAAATGATAGGATGAAGGTAAGAGGACTCTGAACTCCAGCTCCACCAGCACCTAGAGAGAAAGAAGGAAAAGGAGAGGGACATGGAGGTAGTAATGCTGTCATGAGTGGCTTGGAGGGGAAGAGACGACTGTATCAGGAAGAAAAATGGGGCAATTTTATGTAAATGTAGACAGAGAGTTGTAAAGAAGATGGCTGGCCCATGTGGTGGCTTGCAGTGGGGTGACTTAAGATTCAGAACCCTGGTGGTAGGGAAGAAGTGGATTTATACCCCTGTTGACATGTAATTTTGTAAATCAATATTAAATCACTAATAAAATTATAAAAAATTAAAATCAGATTTTTAAACAATATATTTATTTGTTTATTTGAGACAGAGAGAAACTGAGAAAGGAAGAGGGAGATATGGTAAGAAAGAGACACTTACAGCACTGCTTTACCACTTGTGAAGCTTTCCCTGTGCAGGTAGAGACCAGGGACTTGAACTCAGGTTCTTGAGCACTGTAATGTGTGCATTTAACCAGGTGCACCACCTCCTGGCCTAATTTAGAAGTCTTAAGATGAATAAAATTGTAAATCATAATGTATTTTCCCCAACTGGATTTCTTTACTACATAGCATGGCATTTTTTTAAATGAGGATGGGGGAGATAAGGGAAAAACTGTGCAGTTTAATAAAGTAGAAGCATTTTTCTCATAAAAAAATAAATGAAAATCTGTTTTTAGTAGCATTATGTGCACTAACCAATACATGGAAATCATTAATTCAGTAAAAGTGAATGGAGAAAAATTGGTGCTTGAAAATTTTTTCATAAGAGAAAAAAAGAATCGCGTAAGTTTATAAATGACTCCACTGCAGGGAGTCAAGATAGATGCTATTTTATACAGCTATGTAAAGAATAAAGTATGAATGCTGATGGGGGAGATAGCATAATAGTTATGCAAAAAGACTCCTGCTTCAGGCTCTGAAGTCCCAGGTTCAATCCCCTGCACCACCACAACCCAGAGCTGAATAGTGCTCTGGTCAAATAAATAGTATTAATAGATATTATCTAGCAGAAAGAGGATAATTGTTATAAGGAATGGGACCTCAACCTGTTAGAGCAATCAAAATTACTAGGAAAGCTTATGCAAAAAAGTATATTTATGGCCTTTATGGCAATTTCGTGGGGTTTCTGATTCACTGGACTAGGCTAGAAACTACACATTTGCATTCCTAATGAGTTGGCTAGTAAAATGCCTGTAACCTTTGTGATTGGGTTGAGGAATACCATTTCATAACAACTGTGTTAGAACAACGGTCTCCTATACTTATGTGAAAATAATGGAGGTAAAAATTCTGGATAATGAGGCAAATACAAAGGAAACCTGTAAACAATATGAACATTTAGGAAATACAGAAGAGTTAATTTGGACAGGAATTCATTCACAGTAACCGAAGAGAAAAATGAGACGATGCTGAACATACAGGAAGAGGTTAGATGTAATGGTGAGAATTGAAAGAAATTTTCTTCTGAGTACAAGAGAAAGTTAGAATTGTCATCTGAAAGTGAGGGAAGGAGGAGGTGGTGTTGAGAGTTAAGGAAAGGGTGGAAGTCTGTATGGGTGACTTGCATGATTTGGTTTATAATCTTAAAACAGGCCTATTTGTGTTTCTGAAATAACATCATTTTTGTGCATCAGATACTGGAAGAATTTTTATGTGTGTGAATCATTGTTTCTTAGTTCAATAATTCCATTTTTAGAAAGATTTAAGTACTGGGATTCTCCTTTTTATATTTCCGACCATGCATTTTTTATACACCTGCTCAGTTAGAGCAAAGAATAATTATTATTTATGCATTTTGCTTTGTACTGTGTCTGAATTTCACAGTGGATTATAGTGAGTTGTTCTAAGAATCAGAGTGTTATGTTTCAGCAGTATAAAATATTTTGAATATAGCTTGATCATTAATTGCAGGCTAATACTTAGGGGTTAAAAGTAATGCCACCAATTTGTTAATGTGTGATTTTAGTTATTACTATTTGCAGTACACCTCTTTCAATTTGCAAGTTAAAATAAATTACCAAAAACATTTAAGAAGACTGCAATAAGTTCACATAAAGGAAAACCAGTAATAGATCATTTGAAGTATTTAAATGAGCAAATTACTGTTTTGTCTGCTTATAGAAATTGTTTACCTCTCATACCACCCACATCATTTCCAGATCTTTTTTCTGTTATCTTGCTAAGGCTACATGGGTCTGTGCCAACTGTTTCAGATATGGAAAGACAGAGATAGACAAAGAGAGAGACGAATCACTACCACTGCACTGATGCTTCTAGTGTATTGGGGATCTGGCTTGAGCCTGGGTCACCCACATGACAAAGCAGGTGCACTATACAGATGAGCTATCCTACCGGTCCAGTTTCCAGATAGTTAATCCTTTTGCTTTGAAGCATGTAAATTTTGCCATTTTTTCACTATCTAAAAATAAGTGGGGGGGCAGGTGGTGGCGGACCTGGTTAAGTGTTCACACTGCGGTGCGCAGGGACCCAGATTCAAGTCCCTGGCCCCCACTTGCAGAGTTCTTGGGGTATATCCCTATGAGAGGAATTACTGGGTCATATGAAAGGTCCATCTCTAGTCTTGTGAGGGTTCTCCAGACTGCTCTCCATAGAGGTTGGACCAATTTATAATCCCACCAACCATGTTGAAGGGTTCATTTGTCCCCATAACCTCTTCAGCCTTTGCTGCTGCTGTCATTTTTAATGTATGCCATTCCCACATTTCGAATGTATTTAATGATATTTGTGTTATAATATGTAAAGAATATTAAGTGAAATCTGTAGCTCAGCCAGTAGACAGATATGAATGTATAGAAGATAATAATTCTAGTATTCAATTATTTTATTTTATTATTTTTATTGCCATCAGGATTATTGCTGGGGCTTGGTGCCAGTGCTATAAATCCATTGCTTCTGGTGGCCATTTTTTCCCTTTTTTTTTTTCTTTCTAATTTTCATTAGATAGTACAGAGAGAAATTGAGAGAGGATGAGGAATGGGAGAGAAAGACCTGCAGACTTGCTTCACTGCTTGTGAAGCAGATCCCCTGAAGGTAGGGAGTGTAGGCTCGAACCAGGACCCTTGACCCTTGAGGTTGGTAATAAATGCACTTGGTAGTAAGGTGCACCACCTACTGAACCCATATTCAATTTTTTGGTTTTTTTTATTGGGGAATTAATGTTTTACAGTTGACAGTAAACACAATAGTTTGTACATGCTTAACATTTCTGTTTTCCATATAACAATACAACCCTGACTAGGTCCTCTGCCATCAAGTTCCAGGTCCTGAACTCTCCCTCCCCACCCACCCCAAAGTCTTTTATTTTAGTGCAATACACCAACTCTAGTCCAAGTTCTGTTTAGTGGTTTCTCTTCTGATCTTGTTTTTCAACTTCTGCCTATGAGTGAGATCATTCCATATTTATCCTTCTCTTTCTGACTTATCTCAAGTAGCATGATTCCTTCAAGCTCCATCCAAGATGGAAATCATCATTTTCAATAGCTGAGTAGTATTCCATTGTGTATATATACCACAATTTGCTCAACCACTCATCTCTTGTTGGACACTTGGGTTGCTTCCAGGTTTTGTCTATTACAAATTGTGCTGCTATGAACATAGGTATACACAAATCTTTTCTAATGGTTGTGTTTTGTTCCTTAGGATATATCCCCAGGAAGGGAATTGCTGGGCCATAGGGTAGGTACATATATACTCTTCTGAGAGTTTTCCAGACTGCTCTCCATAGAGCACAGAGGTTGGACCAATTGACATTCCCACAAGCAATGCAGGAGGGTTCCTTTGTCCCCACACCTTTCCAGCATTTGTAGCTGCTACATTTTCTGATATATAATATTCTCACAGGAATTATGTGACATCTCATTATTGTGTTTATTTGCATTTCTCTGACAATCAATGACTTGGAGCACATTTTTTCATATGTCTGTCAACCTTTTGGATCAGTTTGTTTTTGATGAAAATTTGAAAAGTTATTACTTTCTCATATGTGTGAAAGAATGAATCCTTTTACACTAAACATGTTGATTTTAATTGATGATTTCATGAAATATAATGCAAACATATTGCCATTCACAGAAATTATCTGTGTCATATAAATAATGATGAGACACTTCCAAGAAATATGACTTTAAAAGAAAACTTTTAGTGAAAAATGTGGGAAGTACCCTGTGGCTCAGAGACCAAGTAGGTATTTATCTTTCAGCTGCCATGTGAAGTAGACAGAGGAATATGGAATGAATTCTGGTGCCTATACAAAGCATTTCATTTAGTTGTAATTAGTAAAAGAACATTTAATCATGAACTGTTGCATTTAGGAATTAGCACAGATATCAGTTTTATTTAATTACATTTATTAACAACATCATAGATTTCTTCTTGCTGCATTGTCCACATTTATGTTATCTTTGTCTTCAAAAAAATAAATATATAGCTGCAGAAATATCAGTTACTGCATCTAGATAATATACCATTAGAGAGATGAATGTTTTCCCAGAACTCCTACAGTGGATTATCCTGGGAAACTGAATAACCACAGTGAGATAATGTATTTCTTCTTGGGCTCAACCACTAGTAAGGAAATGATATCACTTCTTAAATATTTTTGTTAGTGATTTAATGCTAGCTTAAAATATTATATAGGATACATTTCCATAATGTACTCACCAGTAAAGTTCTGTGCACCCCCGCCAACAATAACACTATGGTTCTTAGAAAATCTTAAAGACAGATTGTTTGTTCCTCCTCATCATCATCATCTTTCTTCTTCTTGTAAGTTCATATGTTTTAGGGCTCTAGATTCCACAAATAAGATAAATCATCCAGTAGTTTTTTTTTCATCTCTTTTCTTTACTAAATATAATCACCTCCAGTTCCTCCCTTTTTTTCCTGAAGAACACAATATGATCTTTTTTTCCCTTAATTGCAGAGTAGTATTTCACAGTGTAAATATATCACATAACTTCTTTATCCAGATATCTGTTAATATACATTTAAGCTGCTCCCATATTTTGACTATCGTGACTAGTAAAGCTATGAACATAAGGATGTATGTGTCTCATTGAAATAGTGTTTTCATGTCATTTGGATAAATGCCTCAGTGATATCATTGGATCAAAAGGTAAATAAATCTGTGCTTAATTGTATAAGAACTCCCCATACTTCTTTACACAGGGGTTATAATAGAGTTTCCACCAACAGTGTAACAGAGTTTCTAAATTTTCTCCACATACCGGTTAACACTTATCATTCCCTATTTTGTTGATGTAGGCCATCCTTATAGGACTATGGTAAATTTTAATGTGGTTTTAGTTTCTATTTCTCTAACAATAAGTGAAGTGAAACATTTTTTCATATGTCTGTGAAAACATGTGTATCTCTTCTTTTAGTTCTTTCACCCATTTTTGTTGTTTTCTCTATGTTGAGGTATATGATTTCTTTATAGTTGTTATGATATCAATTACTTGTTAGACTGTGATATGCAAATATCTTCTCCATGTTAATCAGTTGCCAGGTTATGCTTATGTAGTTTGCTTTCAATGATTAGAAGCTTCTTACTTTGGTGCACTTTCATTTATTTAAACTTGTTTCAGTTTTACTTGCCCATGGGATTGAGTCTCAAATACAACTTTGGGGGTAAGGTCCTGTAGTGTTTCACAGTAGTTTTCTCCTATGTATTTTATAGTTTCCGGTTTAATATACAACTCTTTAATCCATTTTGAGCTAATTTTGGTGCATGGTGTTAAGAGGTAGTCTAGTTTCATTTTTCTTTCTCTTTTCATTTTATTGGGGGTTTAGTAGTTTACCTCATAGTTACTGGCATATGGGAACATCAGTATCACAACTTTCCAAATCTTCCCTCCAGTCTTTTGCTTTGGTGCAAAAAAGGAATTCTGCTTAGTCCAAGTTTCACTTTGTGTTTTTTCCTTTTCTGGTTTTGTTTTTGAGTTTCACCTATAAGTAAGGCCATCTGGTATTTATTCTTTTCTTTTTTTTTTTTATCAGAGCACTGCTCAGCTCTGGCTTATGGTGGTGCCGGGGGATTGAATCTAGGACTTTGGAGCCTCAGTCATGAGAGTCTCTTTGCATAACCATTACCCTATTTACCCTTGCCCTCTTTTCTTTTGACTTATCTCACTTAGCATAATGCCTTCAAGTTCCATCATAGAGGAAGCAAAAGAGGTGACTTGATCATTCTTTTTTTTCTTTCTAAAATATTTATTGTGAGTTAATAATAGTTTATAAAATAACCAGATTATAGTTCACTTCCCACCCACTGCCAGAACCCTGTACTCCTGCCCACTTAGAAAACCATCAGTTTTCATGAAGAAACAATTTAGATGATTCCTTTTATCCCCTTTCCGAGTCTGTCCTTCAATTATTTATATTCCACATGTGAGTGAGGTCATCTGGCAGTGATCTTTCAACTCCCTTCTTGCTTCACTGGTTCCATCCATTACTCCTGAGTGCCCCAACTTGATCATTCTAAACATCTGTATACTTTTCCATTTTTGGTATAAAAGTCTTTTACTTCCTATATTAGGTTTATTCCTATATATTTTATTGTTTTTGCTGCTATAGTAAATGGGATCAATTTCTGGATTTCTTCTGATTTGGTGTCTGCACAGTGGAATGGTACTGATTTTTGCATATTGATTTTATACTGCTTAATATTTTCCAAGAGTTTCCTGCTAGATTTATTGGGATTTCCTATGTATATGTAGTTGTCAAGTTTCATTTTTCTACATGTTACTGTTCGGTTTTCCCACCATCATTTGCTTAAGAGCTTCAATAGTGTCTGATAGTCAATCTCTTCATTGTCTCTGTCCTTTATGTAATTTTTTTAAATATTTTATTTATTTATAAGAAAGATAGGAGGAGAGAGAAAGAACCAGACATCACTCTGGCACATGTGTTTCTAGGGATCAAACTCCGGACCTCATGCTTGAGAGTCCAAAGCTTTACCACTGTGCCACCTCTCAGACCACCCTTTATGTAATTTCTAAGCTCTCTTTTGATTTTTTTCAGTGCCCCAGATGTTATTCAGAAGCATGTTGTTTTACCTTTGTATTGTGAATATATCCAAAATACATATATATAAAATATATATTACTATATATCCAAATTATTATATATATCCAAAATACACACACACACACACACACACACATTACTTTTTGTGGTTGATTTCAAACCTCATGCCATAATGATCTGAAAAGACACTTTTTGTCATTCAATAATTATTAAGGTTTTTATCTGTGTCTCAGTATATGGTCTAACCCGGTGAATGTTCCATGTGCACTTGAGAAGAATGTATATTCATTTATTCTGGGATGAAATATTCTTCATATACCTGATAAATTCATTTAATATATGTGTTAAGTCCCTATGTCCTTGCTGAGCATTTGCCCCAATGATCTGTCTCTTGCTTTACATTTAAATCTCCGACTATTATTTTCTTGCTGTCAATGTCTCCCTTAGGTCAGTTAATACCTATTATATATATTTAGTGACTTTGTTCTGGGAGGTACATATTGATGATGGTTATGTCTTCTTGCTAGATTTATTTTTTTGACCATTATGTCAGTTCCATCTCTGTCTTTTTTTTATACCTTCTTTGCTTGAAAGTCTATTTTAATTGATAGCAGAGTATCTCTTCCTGCTTCTTTTTTCCACATTATTAGCTTAGAGCACCTTTAATTTTTTGTTTTAACTTTAATTATTTAACTTTATTTAAATTGTTTTAACTTTAATTATTTTATTTTATCAGTGAGTTAATACAGATTTATGAAATTATAAGATAACAAGTATAATTCTGCATCATTCCCAGAACCACAGTTCTGTTTTCCCGTTCCCTCCATTGGAAGCTTAATAGTTCTTCCATGGCTGCAGATAAGGGTTGACTATATTATCTATAATTATATATATATATACATATATATATATGTATATATATATATATATATATATACCCAGTTTTTTGTATATATATGCCCAGGTTTTTTTTTTTATGGTCTTGCCCTATCTCCCCTTACAAGTCATACTACCTACCTACACCTCTTAGTACTTCTGGATGACTTTCCTCAATTTCTCTTCTCTCTCTGGGTCCAATGGAGTTGGAGTTCAGAATCTTCTGGTCACTTTGCCATATCATTTTTCCCCCTCTGGGAGTATGGACCAAAATTCTTTTTTGGGTGCAGAAGGTGGGAGTTATGGCTTCTCTAATTTCTTCACTGCTGAAAATGGATATTGGCAGGTTGATCCATATCCCCAATCTGTTTCTATCTTTCCCCAGTGGGGTAAGGCTTTGGAAAGGTGAAGTTCTGGGAAACAGTGGTGAGGAAATGAAATCAAGAAGTCAGGATGAGGGGCCGGGTGGTGGCGCACCTGGTTGAGCGCACATGTTACAGTGCTCACGGTGACTGGTTCGAGCTCCTGGTCCCCACCTGCAGCAGAAAATTTTCACAAGTGGTAAAGCAGGACTATAGGTGTCTCTCTATCTCTCTCTTCCCTCTCCATTTCTGACTGTCTCTGTGCAATAAATAAATAAATATAATAAAAAACTATTTAAAAAAATGAAAAAGAAGTCAGGATGAAATCTTGATAGTATCTGCAACTTGGTGGCTTTAAGTATAGATTGTTTAAGCAAACCTATGAACCTCTTGGTGCCAGATAAATTTTTCTAACTTTCATTCTATTTCTATGAAGTAATTTGGTGGTAACTTGATGGGGTGACATTAAATCTGCATATGTCTGTGTGTAAGATGGTCATTTTGATGATGTGAATTCTTCCAATGCATGAACATGGGATATATTTATTTCTTTTTATCTTTTTGTATTTCCTTGAAGAAATACATAGTTTTTTGTGTACAAGTTCTTTACTCCTATTGTTAACTTTAGTTCCAAAGATCTTATTGATTTTGATGCAATTCTAAAATGGATTGGTATCTGGGTGTTTTCTTTAATTTAGTATCTGCATATAGAGGAATGCCACTGATCTTTGTATATTGATTTTGTAGTCCATCACTTTAATATGTTGTTCAGTACTTTGCAGAAGTTTTCTACTGAACTCTTAACTCATGGATATATATATATCCATGTCATCTGCAAATAGTGAGAATTTAACTTCTCATCTAATCTATATCACTCTGATTCCATTTTCTTCTCTGATTGTTATGGCTAGGACTTTCAAGACCATAATGAATAGTAGTGGTGATAATGGGTAGTCCTGCATTGTACCTGACTGAAAAGGGAACTTTTTCAGTTTCTCACCAATGAGTACAATATTGGCTGTATGTTTGATATATATAGATTTAACTAGTTTAGGGAATTTCCCATCTGCTCCGCCCTGTCACGATCGCCAGGGAGCCTGACAGGGTCATCTCCTCTGGACCTGCATTCAGACTTCAAGGAAGCTGGGCAGGAGGATGAGAATGGGTCGACGCATTCTCCCTCCGTTATTGCTACAAATAATTATACTGTCACAATTGATTAATAATGCTTTGGCAGTGCCTGGTGGGAATGGAGAGTCAGAAGCACCCCCTCTCCCTTACACAGGGGCATATTACATTAAAAAGTTACATTATGAAAGTGGAGAAGGTGGGTCAGCATAGAAGGACAAAAGAAGTTATGTTATTACCTGCCCCTCAAAGAAAGAATACAGAGATTGAGGCCTCCCAGGTACAAGTTGATGTATTGAAACAAAGAAAGATTAATAGTTAAACTGTACCAGACCTAGATGAGCAGTGGTCCATGACTAGGCCAAGATCTGTATGCCCCCCATAGAAGATTAATGATAGAAATAGCCCTCCGCTAAAGTCAAAAACAATTCTGGGTATGATCTCCCCTGGGAACAGGGCGATACAAAGTATTGTACCATTCTTTACAGTTATGGGGGAGTAACATGTAGCCTGCCAAAGCCACAAGACTATGATGCTTATTATTGCTACTTCCTTATGAGTAACCTGAAAAAAGTATAAAAGCTAATGCAATTTCACTATTAAAATGAGTCCAGATTCACCCTCCAATAGAGTGTGGTGTCTATCTGTTCTCCCACGCGCCGACTTCTGACTCACTGGGGAGGTTGCCTTCAAGACCCTTGACCCTCCTGCTGCTCATCCACTGTGGTGGTCCATGGCACCCATCTATCCCCATGTCTTAAGATTTTGTTCATTAAAGAATGCTGGACCCTGTCAAACACTTTATATACATCTATTTAAAAAAAATCATGTGATTTTCGGTTTTACGTTTGATGTGATGGATCACATTTATTGATTTCTGTATATCCAACCTACTTAGTCATGTTACATGATTTCCTTGATGCATTGCTGTATCTCATTGGCTAGAATTTTGTTGAATACTTTAGCATCTATGTTCATTAGGTATATCAGTCTATAGTTTTCTTTCTTTTTTTTTTCTTGTTAGTGTCAAGATAGTCTTTTTAAAGTTTGTCTTAAGTCACTTTCATTGGACTGTATTGCTCTGTACATTTTTCCCTCCTCCCCTCCTATCTCTTTGTTTTTTCCTGTTGCTGTTGTGCTCCTAGTTTTGTTATATCACTGAACACCTTGTTTAGAGTTTTCTTTTTTTTATTTTTTTAAATATTTATTTTATTTATTTATTCCCTTTTGTTGCCCTTGTTTTATTGTTGTAGTTATTATTGTTGTTGTCGTTGTTGGATAGAACAGAGAGAAATGGAGAGAGGGAGGGGAAGACAGAGAGGAGGAGAGAAAGATAGACACCTGCAGACCTGCTTCACCGCCTGTGAAGCGACTCCCCTACAGGTGGGGAGCCTGGGTTCCAACCAGGATCCTTATGCCGGTCCTTGTGCTTTGTGCCATCTGCGCGTAGCCCACTGCACTACAGCCCAACTCCCTAGTTTTCTTTTTTTGTGGGATTCCTTTTAATAATTCTTGTAAGGCTGGATTGGTGGTCACCAATTCCATTTGCTTCTATATGTTTGAGGATACCTTTATTTTTCCACCATATTTGAAAAATAAGTTTTCATGTCATTTGTGACTGAGAATACTTATCTTTTAGTAATTTGAATATGCCATTCCATTCTCTCTTCACCTTCTTGTCTTTCTTGGGGTGAAATAGAACACAGGTCTTTATTTCTCAAGATTTTACCTTTTCACAGTGCTAAGACCTTATAAACAGACCTTATAAACTCCTTGGGATATGGATTAAGACCCCATAGACTTCCCACTTCATTGTGGTTGGCTCTGTATTCCACTGTGTAGTTGCCAAGATGTGTGCTGATGATACACTTGTTGTCTTCCATATTGGGAGTCTCTCCCTCGCCTCTTTCTAGCCCACTAGTCACTTGCACCTTTATCCACCCATGAATAAGTATGTATCTACAGAAGCTAAGCTATAGTTTGATGATATTTTGGATGATCTTTTAAAAAAATTTTAGCTGTTTGAGCAATGACCCTATGACTGTTAAAATTTCATGATCAGATCTTCAGAAGCACTCACATTATTTCTATTCATACAGTCCACTGCAGCAAAGGTGGGCGCGAGGAATAACATCATTGCAAGACTGGCCAGCTCCTCATGGGGCGCGAGCACTTCCATACTACGATCATCATCTCTGGCATTATGCTATTCCACTGCAGAATACTGTGCCCCAGTATGGTTCCATGTCCACTTGGTCGATTCCAAATTATATTCCTCCATGAGGATAATTTCTGGAACCATCCGTTCGACCCCGGTTCCATGGCTGCCAGTTCTTAGCAACATCGCCCCGCCAGATATTCATCGGGATGCGGCATCATCTAAGTTCATTTCCCACGTCTACGCTCGACCGGACCTGCCAATATACGCGGATATCTTCACCCACCCTGTCCAACGCTTGACATCTCGTCACCCAATCTGGTCCCCTACGCCTACACTGAACTTCTCTGTTCCAGACTCTTGGAAACAGAGTTGGCAGTCATTTGAGGTAAAGAACAAACACTTCATCACAGACCCCTGTAAGCGTCAGCCCGGCTTTGACTTAGCACGTTATGATTGGGCCCTCCTCAATTGCTATTGAACAGGCCATGGCCGGTGCGCCGCTATGTTCCATCGCTGGGGAGCCAGGGACGACCCGAACTGCCCCTGTGGCTACAGACAGACTATGACCCACATAGTCAACGACTGCCACCTCTCCAGATTCAAAGGAGGTCTCGAAACTTTACATCAGGCGCAACCTGACGCTGTTGACTGGCTACGGAAGAAGGGCAAACGCTAGAAGAAGAAGTCCACTTTTGGACATGAAAGTATACCAGCTTCTCTCTGCTATGTAAAGGAGAAGTAAAATTGAAGAAAAAAACTGCTATATTAAAGAATAAAATGTTTAGACAACAGAAGTAGCTGACAAAGAATAAAAATCTACACAAAGAAAATATACAGGTAGTATGGTGAAAATTCAGTTCTCTTTTAGCCTAAACTAAATGGGTCTCTATTATTTTCACTTGTGTCCCATCTAGATCAAAATATTTTTTTCCTTTTTTTATTATTAGCAATTTAACATTAGTTTATGGAGATGTAAATTTTCGAGGCTAGAGTTTCAAATCTATTTATGTGTGTGTTCAACTCACCAAAGATTTCTACAACCAGAGTTTCTTTTTATTTATTTATTTATTTAAGAAAGGAGACATTAACAAAACTGTAGGATAGTTTTTTCAGCCACCAGGTCCTGGATGCCAGCATGATGCTGACCAGACTTTCCTGCACTGACAACCAAAGTTTCTACCACCCCTATCTCAATCTAGTAGACACCATAGTTTTCACAAAGAATAAGAGACAGTTTTTTTTTCTTTTTTTTGCAAACAAAAACATTTACTTTACAAAATACAATATTAAAACTTAAGATCTAAAAGTCTTTCAAGCTCTTAGGTTAAAAAAAGAAATTTGAGTTTCACTTTTAATATAGTTTTGGCACTAGTTGCTATTTATAGATATATTAATTTCTGTGCATCAAATTAGTCACTGTCCTTCAGTCAAAACCACCAGTTATGAGTAAAACCTCCAGTTATAAGTATTGACCCATTAACTTACCTGAAGCAAAGGAAACTTACTGGGGCAAATAATGGGAGTATCTTCGTCAGAAGTTATTAGATAGAATAAATTATAGAATTTGTTGATTATGCTAAATAAGTTAGGAGCTTGTTTTAAGGTGACTTTTTGAAGTAGCTGCATAAAAATTTCTTCTGGATTTAGATCCTGTAAGGAAGCAGAAAAATATTCTGTAAAAAAATATTCTGTAAAAGTAAAATCCTGTGGTGAAGGGGAGGGTAGCCATTGGGCTTCCTGGCGCGGTGGGGGTGCGGGGGTGGGTGGTTGGGATGGGACACAGACTTTTGGTGGTGGGAATGGTGTTTTTGAAAAATTTAAAAAGAACACAGAAAAAGGAAGCAGAATATTTTTTCCAAGTAATTTTATTGGGGGAAATAATGGTTTACAGACAAATTATTGATTCATGCATATCTCACCTCCTTATGGTAGGGGCTTGTATACCACCTCCACCATCCACTCAAGTCATTCTCCATTATCATTCCAGTGTCCTCTCTTCAGTTTCCCAGAGTCATTTACTTTGCTACAATAAACCATCCTCAGTCCAGTTTCCACTTTGTATTTTCCATTTTTCCCCTTTTTTTTGGTTTCTATTTTTGAGTGAGATCAGCTGATAATTTGTTTTTTTCCTGCTAGCTTATCTTACTTAACATAATCCCTTCAAATCTTATACAGGATGGAACAAAGAAGATTTCAACATTTTCCCCAATGCAGCAGAATGTCTTAATAAATCTGACCTAGAGGAAAAGACTGAAAAAGGCTATGGTTGTAGTTGGTAACGAAACCCATAGTCACTCATGTTAATATGAACAGGAGGATGTTTGGTATTTTTTAATGCAAAAATGATGTATAATAAAAACAGTAATATTACTAGGGAAAGATGGAAACAGTCTGGAGAGCAACTTGCCAACCCCCATGTCTAGTGGAGAAGCAGTTACAAAAGTCATAACTCCCATCTTCTGCAACCCATAAAGAATTTTGGTTCATACTCCAACAGGGTAAATGTTAGGGGAAGGTGATCAGTGGACTCTGAACTCAAATTCCACCAGGACCAAGAGAGAAAGAGAAGGGGGTGGGGTAGAGTTAGAAGGACACTGAGCAGTAAAAAGTATGTGTGACTTGGAAAGGAAGAGAAGGCAGGATCATAGGAAAAAAAACATGGGAAAGTATATATAAATATAGATAAATAAGTTATAGAAATAATAGTCAACCCCTATCTGTGACTTTGGGAAAACTACTACAGTTTCCAGTGAAGGGTCTGGGGACACAGAACTCTGGTGATGGGACAGGTGTGGAATTATACCCCTGTTATCATATAATTTTGTAAATCAATATTAAATCACTAATACAAAAATTAAAAACAACAGCAATACTAACTGGGAGGCAAAAATTTAAAGAAAGATTAATAAACATAAATCCAATAGATGACTTTACTTCTAAATTTTACTTTGTCATCCACAATGAATTGGAATTAAACAACCATTCTCTTTAAGAGGTTCTATACTAGAAATACTAGAAACTGGTAAGTTGTATTTTGTTAAGACTTTAAAGTAAAGTTAATGATCTGTTTCCATACAGTACTCAACTGCCTTAATAGGAAATGCTTTTACAGTTACATCGCTTTACATTTGCTAGGAATATATACCTTTTATAATGGATTTGATTTATTCTAAATTTATTTTAGTTACCAGGTCAGATTATATCATCATTGTTACATGTCCTAGGAAATATTTCCTTACAATTTACTTGCTTCTTCTAGCGTTTGCCCTTCTTCCGTAGCCAGTCAACAGCGTCAGGTTGAGCCTGATGTAAAGTTTCGAGACCTCCTGTGAATCTGGAGAGGTGGCAGTCGTTGACTATGTGGGTCATAGTCTGTCTGTAGCCACAGGGGCAGTTCGGGTCATCTCTGGCTCCCCAGTGATGGAACATAGCGGTGCACCGGCCATGGCCTGTTCAATAGCGATTGAGGAGGGCCCAATCATAACGTGCTAGGTCAAAGCCGGGTTGACGCTTACAGGGGTCTGTGATGAGTTGTTTGTTCTTTACCTCAAATGACTGCCAACTCTGTTTCCAAGAGTCTGGAACAGAGAAGTTCAGTGTAGGCGTAGGGGACCAGATTGGATGACGAGACGTCAAGCATTGGACAGGGTGGGTGAAGATATCCGCGTATATTGGCAGGTCTGGTCGAGCGTAGACGTGGGAAATGAACTTAGATGATGCCACATCCCAACGAATATCTGGCGGGGCGATGTTGCTAAGAACTGGCAGCCATGGAACCAGGGTGGAACGGATGGTTCCAGAAATTATCCTTATTTACTTGCTAAAAAAATATGTTACTGTGGTCCAGGAGGTGGCGCAGTATTAAAGCTTTGGACTCTCAAGCATGAGGTCCCGTGCCAGAGTGATGTCTGGTTCTTTCTCTCTCCTCCTATCTTTCTCATAAATAAATAAAATCTGTAATTAAAAAAAAATGTTACTTACCTTCTACAACTATATCTGTGTCATTCACTGCCTATTGATACCTTCAGTTTAGAAGTCTTATTGAAAATAAATAATTTTAAAGTTTGCAAAAATAAGTTGTTTAAAATTAGAACCAGTTTATATATTGTATTTATAATGTGGCCCTACAAGGATCTCCCAAGAATTTTATCATATAAAAGGAAATTATTTTATGTAATTACATAGATAATACATCATTGTATAAAATGTCACATATTGATTTTCAAGAGTTATTACTTAACTTTCCTTAAAAACACATATATAGGGAATCAGGAGGTAGCGCAGCAGGCTAAGCGCACATGGCTCAAAGCGCAAGCACCTGAGGAAGGATCCTGGTTCAAGCCCCTGGCTCCTCACCTGCAGAGGAGTCGCTTCACAGGCGGTGAAGCAGGTCTGCAAGTGTCTGTCTTTCTCTCCCCCCTCTGTCTTCCCCTCCTCTCTCCATTTCTCTCTGTCCTATCCAACAACGACGACATTAGTAACAACCACAATAATAACTACAACAATAAAATAAAACAAGGGAAGCAAAAGGAAATAAATATTAATTAAAATTAAAAAGCACACATATATATATTTCAACTTCTTACCAAATGGGAGAATATTTAGTTATTATTTTGAAATAAAGAAAAATCTAGAAATATACCTGTAGGTGGCAGTCAATCTCTAAATAATGAATCAAGACTTAGGATTGATTATTTGCTGTAGTTAGTTACTATCCTTGGAAAGTAGTTAGAATTTTTAAATGATAATGCACTTTACAAATCTCTTTTTACCATTAATTTGTGATAATGTTAGGGTCACTGAATATTTTGTACACAGTATTTAAAATACACTGTTTACAACTTGTGGAAAAATGAAAACTAAGTATGACTGTAAGAACATAGAACTTATAAATCAATTGTATTAAAAAGTGTGCTATAATTCTAAATTAAGAACTACCACAAGTAATTTAAAGAAATAAGTAGACTAAAATGAATCTATTTTGCTTAGTATTTGTGACAGATAGGCTATAGTGAATGCCATTTATTTTCATAGTGTTATGTTACCACCTAATATATTGCTTTTGAGAGGCTTTCCTTGTTAAATATCTTTGAGTATCTCTATTTACATACAAAAGACAATTTTATATTAAAGTTATTCTTATAACTTTAGTGATAATTTTCAGTTGCTCAAAGCAATATGAAAACTGCCTCCCTACATTTCTTTCTTACAGTGAAAACAATTTGCAATGAAAATGCATCAGTAGGGGGCACATATTACCATGTGCTAGAACCCAGGTGCAGCCTCAGCTCCCCCATCTCAAGGGGGAAGCTTCACAAGTAATGAAGCAGGTACTGCGGGTATCTGATTTTCTCCATCTCTAGCTCTTTCTCCTCTCTTAATTTTTCTCTATCTTATCAGTTAAGAAAAAAAAAAGTGGCTGTCATGAACAGTGCATTCTTTATGCAGCCACTCAGCTCCAGAGAGGATAACTCTGGTGGGGGCAAAAAAAAAAAGGCATGAATAACAGTTTTGCTATATATTGCATCATAGTAGTAAGTCAAAGGTGGGAAATGAAAGTCCCATATTACTTCTGGCAAAGTAGCTCACCTGGATAGTTTGCTTCTTTGTCATAACATGTACATGTTCAAGACACCAGTCTGAGTCCCACTGCATTGGAGGTTTCTTTCCTTTTCTCTATCCACCACTCTGTTTCTGTATTGCCTGAAAAACAAAGAGCCTGAAACAGTGAAGCCCTGGTGATGACACACCCACCAACACACATACACACATTGAAGGAATTATAGGACTATAGAAATATTCAAAAATGTAAATTACATATATGTATATGACAACGAGAATGATAATGCCTAGAAAAATGGACATCCCAGTATATATTAGTTTAACGTAACTCTGATTATTATTTCTGACAATGTCTCTGGGTTCAGCCTGTTTTGCCAGCCTGTTTTCCAAATAGCCACTCATACATGTATGCAGTAGGCTATCAATGCTTGATTACAGGAAAGTTTAATAATCTGTCCTTTATCAATACTTGTTGATAAAGAGTTAACCACTCAATCATTTCATATTTGAACAATCATGAAAACAAATTTGTAAAAGCCATAGTAATGACTTTATGGTTTTCTACACAATATTATATTTATTTTCAGTTTATTTTTTAAAAATCTGAATTGGAAAGAAACCAATATGATACAAGTTATCCAGAATGAGGTAAGAATTTTATTTCAGACCAGCTTGTTATAAATCAAATTAACACACCTACTTGACACATGTTTTAGAGGATTGGTCACATTCAAATTTGACCTTCAGTAGAGTACAATGGTGAGGAAATCTAAGGCTTAGAATTTGTCAGTTAAATAGTTTCAATGTTAATATTTCTCTTAATTCTGTTTTGCTAATTGTACTAAGTTAATGTAAAACATTAATTTTCTTTTTACAGATCTGTCAACCAAATGATATACAGGCATTGAAGAAGAAAACTAGTTGGAAATTGACTTCATGGTAGTATAATTTATTTTACTAAGAATACTTTAGTGTGCTTTTCAGAAATATAGATATGAACTTAAGTAAGCTATTACTGGCTTGATTATAACCTTTAAACTAAAGGGAGTAAGGGAATTAGTACAAATCCAGGACAAAGGGGAAGCACATGTTGATTTTTAATGGGGTACACGTGAAATAGTACGTTTTAATGCATTGATAACTTACATTTTAGAAGAAATCAAATATAAAGACAGTTTAAAATCTGGTAACCAGGTGATTGAGTGGATGTGCTACAGATGTTCAAGGATCTGGGTTTGAGAACCCAGTCCCTACCTGCAGGGGGAAAGCTTTGCAAGTGGTGAAGCAGGGCTACAGGTGTCTCTCTGTCTACAAAACACAATTGGACCAGCAGGAAGAAAAACAAGGCAGGAAGAAGCATGATGTGGATAAACCTCCCCTCATCCCAAGACATATATTTTACAGTACATTCTGATTTTCCTGTATTTCTGTATGCCTTGCTGCTCTCTGCTCATTGGATCATTGCCTTTCATATCATCATGAGAATGGCAGATGGCCTTTAAACAAATGCTAAGTGTAATTGAATTACAATAGGGGATTCTTAAGTCTAAAAAGACAAAATTAAGAAAACTAATTTTTGTTGGCACGGAAAAGGAATTAAAAAATTAAAAATTGTTCCTTTACATATTAGGAATAAAGTCTTTAAAAAGGCTCACACATAAACAAGGGATAAACAGCTTTTATCTATGTTTAAATATAAGTTTCATACTGGCGAAATACCTCAGTTGAAATCACTTTCTTCATCTCATTTTGGATGGAGCTTGAATGAAACATGTTAAATGAGATAAGTCAGAACTGGATGAGTATGGGATGATCTCACTCATAGACAGAAGTTGAAAAACAAGAACAGAAGGGAAAACACAAAACAAAATTTGAACTGGATTTGTGTATTCCACCAAAGTAAAAGACTCTGGGGTGGGTGGGGAGGGTTTGTTTGGGTCCTGGAACATGATGGCAGAGGAGGACCTAGTGGGGGTTGCATTGTTATATGGAAAACTGAGAAGTGTTACACATGTACAAACTATTCTATTTTACTGTTAACTGTAAACTATTAAACTTCCAATAAAGAAATTAAAAAAAAAAAAAGAAATAGCTCACTTGAATAGTGAACTGTTTTGCCATTTGCACAACCCAAGTTCAAGTCTGGCCCCTAAGGAATATTTGTTGCTATGGTCTCTTTCACTCTCACTCTTCCTTCTCTTTGTCTATCTAAAAAGAAATAATCCAGGAAGATAACTCAGTGGTAGATTTGATAGATGAAACTCTGGGCTAGACGTGCATTGCATTAAAAATCATTTTTAAACTAAGCCCAGTGATGTCCATACATCATCAAATAAAAACATTTAATTTTGGGAGTATCAATACACACACCCAGTAAAGTGCACATAATACCTGTGCAAGGACCAGGGTTCAAGTCTCCACTCCCCACCAAGTCTCCACTCCCCACCTGCAGGGGGGTCACTTAACAAATGGTGAAGCATGTCTGCAGGTATATATCTCTCTTTCCTCTGTCTCCCTTCCTCTTTCAATTTCTCTCTTTACTATCAAATAAAATGGAAAAAAAAAAAAGGAAAAAATGGCTGCCAAAAGTAGTGGATTTGTAATGCTGGCACTGAACACCAGTATAACTCTGGAGGCCAAAAAAAAAAAAAAAAAAAGACTTCCTGCATTAATTGCTTGACAATTTTAGGTTTCCTGTCTTAACAAATGATTTGTAGGTAGTGATTAAGTTGAATTTACCTTTAAAAATTGACCTTTACAATAAATGATATGAGTGCTTTTTGGAGTATTTATTGGGAATAAGGAAAAACTGGGAAATCGGTTAAACAGAATACAAAGAGATGAGGGATGCAGTATTGGTAAAATAAATGAATAGATAAATACATAAATTTCTGGGAGAAACTTTCACTTCCTTGAGTGGTTTACTCCATGAAGGCATGGAGGAAGTCATAACCAGCACTTGTTTTTCATATGTGATGGAAAATGTCTTATAAGGTACTTTGCAATATCACTTAATTTTTGTTTTTGTTTTGTTTTGTTTTTTATTTTATTTATTTATTTTCCTTTTGTTGCCCTTGTTGTCTTTTTATTGTTGTTGTAGTCAGTATTGTTATTGTTTTTGATGTCATTGTTAGATAGGACAGAGAGAAATGGAGAGAGGAGGGGAAGACAAAGAGGGGGAGAGAAAGACACCTGCAGACCTGTTTCACCACCTGTGAAGCGATTCCCCTGTAGGTGGGGAGCTGTGGGCTCCAACCAGGATCCTAACGCCGGGTGTTTGCACTTTGGGCCACTTGCGCTTAACCCCGCTGCGCTACCGCCAGACTCCCTTATTTGTTATTTCTAACCATCCCTGTCTCAGGTACTTAAATGATTTCTAATTCTAACTTCTGTTTGTCAGTAAGTAGTTAATATGGAAAAAGTTAACAATATGTTTTTGATGTTGCTTTTGTATAAATTCAGGGGGAAATAATTAGAGTTTGTAGATGCTTTGAGTTCATGCAGTAATGTAATAATCTTGGCTATGTGTGCACAGCTGCATGCATTGCTTATTTTTTAAATATTTATTTATTCATTGTTGCCCTTGTTTATTTGCTGTAATTATTATTGTTTTTGTTATTGATGTTGTCGTTGTTGAATAGGACAGAGAGAAATGGAGAGAGGAGGGAAAGCCAGAGGAGCAGAGAAAGACAGACACCTGCAGACCTGCTTCACCGCTTGTGAAGCGACTCCCCTGCAGGTGGGGAGCTGGGGGATCTAAGGCGATCCTTATGCAGGTCCTTGCGCCTCGTACCACGTGCGCTGAATCCGCTGTGCTACCACCTTTGCTTAATTTTTAAGTTCAGATCTACATAGTGGACTATTGTTATAAATTGGAGAAATTATACTCTTTATAAAATACTTCTTTGATATTCTCTGTATATCCTCATAAAAAACTATTCTGTTGTGTTTTCACTGATGGTAAAGAGATATGATTTCATTCTCTCGGTGAAAATATATAATAAAATTGAATACTGGTCTCTGTCTTTATTTAAACTGAATAATCTCCTTAAGATTACCCATTTTAGTAGATGTAATTTTGTGCTATTTAAAGTGTTGAATCTTCTTTAAATGCTTATCAGCCTCTTCATTTTTAGCTGTTGGAATTAAACATTTGCCACTTGCTCATTTCATAAAATGATACTTAAAGCTATCCTGCTATCGTAGTGGGAATTTTCCAGTACTACCTATATATTCCATGTCAAAAGGAAAAAAAATATATGTTCTATCACTAACCTTTTTCTAAAACAATATGATTTTTAAAAGTCTGTAAGTATGTTTATAGATAGCATAAGTATATGCACACCTCAATTATTTTTTAATTTTTTAGTACATTTGGATACTTTTAGAAATCTATCTATATCTATATATATATTGAAGTTTAGCTTTTTATTCAATTAATTTTTAAATATATTTTTATTTATTTATGAAAGTGCAGTAAGAGACCAAAAGAGAGTGACAGAGAGAACACCAAACATTTTTCTAGCATATACATTGGCAGAGGTTTAACTTGGAACCTTGTGCATACAAGTTAGACTAGTGCTTTATCCATTGTACTACTTCCAGGAACAGGAGTATGTATGTATGTATGTATGTATGTATGTATGTACTGGAGTTGGAACTTCTGTTCTATAATTTAGAGAGACAGGTAGCAGAGGCAGCACAGCAAAGAAGCTTTCTCTAAAGCCCTGGTACTTCCCATATTGTACTCAAACCTGGGCTTTATGCATGTCAAGTCACCACACACTGAACTATCTCTCAAGCCCACGTTATTTATTTATTTATTTATTTTTAATCTTTTTGTTTGTTTGTTTTTCTTTGACATTTATTCTATTCTTTCAGCTCTGCTAGTTTTCTTTTCTTAATTCTTATGCTTTCTAAAACTGTAGATTTAAAAAAGATTTTCAGTTGTACTTGGGAAAGTACTAACCTTTCTAGGTTACATTTTATTTATCTGAAAGACCAAGGAATTAGATGAGTCCCCAAATGCCTCCCAAATTTGTATCACAAAGTGTTAAAAATTAAGGAAATTTTTAAAAATGTGTGTGTGTGTGTGTGTGTGTGTGTGTGTGTGTGTGTGTGTGTGTAGCTAGGACCTGACACATGCTCCCAGTTTTTTTCATTCAGATATAGGGAAATAGAGTCACCACAAAATTGAAGCTTTCCCCAATGACATGACACTGATATGTGGTTCTGAGATTTGATCCTGGGCTATTTTTCAATATATTCAACTTCTACTTCTCTATCATTTAGCATTTCCTTTGCAATCCTCCTTGGCAGACTTTTCTGACTTAGGGGCATTTCCATTTATATTTTAGGTTCTTAAGTACTTTTATATTCATTGTAACCTTGATATCTTATTAAGAGAAAGTTGACTATGGGTATGGCCCCAGGGCTATGGTGCAGAAAAACCAGAGGGTCTCACTTGAAAGCACTGCGATGTTACATTTTATTTCAGGGAGGCAGTGATCTTGCCAGAGGGAAGGAGTCATTCTACAATGGCAGTTTTTCTTTCTTTTTTTTTAAAAATATTTTTTACTTTTGCATTTTTACTCTTGGACTCTAGTGCATGAACCTATACAAGTCTGCCAAATATTTCCATGGCTTTGTATTTTTTATCACATTACATACAACAGTTTTTCAAATATAAGGTCAAAGTGTAAGTCTCTTTTGATATTATGGTTGTAAAATGAGAAGTGCTGCACATCTCTGATAAAACCCTTTTACCTTCCCATAAAAGCTTTATTCTTTCACACATAATATCTGATTTTCACATGCCTATAAAAATAGGATAAGGCTGAAGACATGGAGTAATAATGTTTGTTATTGTTGAGATCACAGGAATGAATTAGGGAACATGTTGACAGGTTATTTATTTCACCCCTCCATTGTCAAATAAATTTGCTGTCAAATCAGCCAAGGAAATGTGTTTGAAACCTTTGCATGCTGGTCTGTGACATCAAAGCCCAATACAGAGTTATCAATTTAGACTTCAAACAAATATACTCTGTCATTAAACTTTCATCATATAGGGAAAATATATATATATATATATATATATAATTTTTAAAGTGGGCCTGACACACATCACATGCAAGTTGTATTTTTTTGTGCAAATAGAATACTTGCACATCATCACATTAAAATTTCTTTTAAATATTTATTATTAATGAGAGAGGATGGAGAAGAAGGGGATGAGCCAGAACATAACTCTGGCGTATGTGATACAGGGTACAGTAATTAAAAAAAAAATAAAAGAACTTCTATGGATTTTGTCTGGGGTTTAACAAATGTGAGGTTTATTATAATATGGGTTATTTAGGTACATAAAAACTGTGGCAGCAAAATGGGCAAAGGGGTAAGAATGGCTAATCATGATGTCAGGGAGCCATGAGTCTATAAGCTTAGTTACTAGTGTTCAGATACATGTGCTCATGTTCCAGGGGAAACAGCATGGTGGATCTGGGGAGGAAGGTGAGGAGGCAACTGAGCAGCAGAAACAGAAAGACAACAGAAGAGCCAAAAAGAAGCAAGCAGGAAAAGAGCAGCATGAAGAGGGAGCAATTTCTGCCAGATCTTCATTTCGACAACTTCTTTTGGGAGGGGGGCGGGGAGTGAGCATCAAACCACCTTACTGAGGCGGTGGGGAAAGGATCCAATGAGTGGTAAGGTGAGATCAGATGTCCTCAGTACCACTGGGATCTCACATCAGAAAAAAAAAAAAAGCTTAAATAACTTCTATACTGCCCCAATCCCTTGAGGGATTGTATAAATCTATTTTATGCTTGTCAGGATGACTGTATGCTAATTATTTTCATGTCCCAACAACCTGGGACTAAACTTGGGACTCACTGCTTAAGAGTCTGACACTTTAAGGACAGAAAAGGAAACATAAAGTGAAATTTGGACTGGGTCGGGCACATTGCACCAAAGCAAAAGACTCCAGGGAAGGTGAGGTTGGGAGGGGTAAATAGGACTTTAGGGTCTTGGAGCATGTTGATGGAAAAAGACCTAATTTGGGGGTGATAGTGTCTTGGAGAAATCTATCATGGGGAAAAGAGAAACTGTACCCATGTGTCAATAACTGTACTGTAAGTCATGCACCTCCCCAAATAAGATGAAAAACAGAAATATGATCCAAAAAGTCACCATTCATACTTTGTGATGTGTCAGTGATCTTAAGGGTTTTTTTTTAATTTTTTTGTTTTATTTATTTATTTATTTATTTTAAATTTTTAACTTCTTTTTTTTTTTTTACATGCATAACATTCCCCAGATTCCCATTTAACAATACAACCTCCACTATTTCATTCATCATTTTTCATGGACCTGTATTCTCCCCACCCACCCACCCACCTACCCCAGAGTCTTTTACTTTGGTGTAATACTCCAATTCCATTTCAGGTTCGACTTGTGTTTTCTTTTCTAATCTTGTTTTTCAACTTCGGCCTGAGAGTGAGATCATCCCGTATTCATCCTTCTGTTTCTGACTTATTTCACTCAACATGATTTTTTCAAGGTCCATCCAAGATCGGCTGAAAACGGTGAAGTCACCATTTTTTACAGCTGAGTAGTATTCCATTGTGTATATATACCACAACTTGCTCAGCCACTCATCTGTTGTTGTTGTTATTTATTTATTTATTATTGGATAGAGACAGAGAGAAATTGAGAGGGAAGGGGGAGGGAGAGAGGGAGAGAGACAGAGAGACACCTGTAGCCCTGCTTCACCACTCATGAAGCTTTACCCCTGCAGGTGGGGACCAGGGGTTTGAAGCTGGGTCCTTGTGCACTGTGATGTGAGCACTTAACCAGGTGCACCACCACCTGGCCCAATCTTAAGTTTTAATAAAGTACACTAGGTATACTGGTTGTAAAAAAGAAAAACTAAAACAATCAGAAGAAGTGTCAGATGTAGTATTCAACAACAGGTGAAGGGCTAAGAAAGTTGTCGTATGTATACACAATGGAATGCTACTCGGCTATTAAAACTATTGATTTCCTTTGCCTCATCTTGCATGGAGTATGAAGGAATTATGGTAAGTAAGGTAAACCACAGAGTGATGAATCTCACTCATAGCTTACAATTGAGGAAAAAAGGACAGGAAGGGAAAACACGAACTTAAGTTTGGGATTGGCTTGGTATATTGCACCAAAGCAAAGATCTCTGGGGTAGGAAGTTAGGGAGGGAGCTAGTGGGAGGTTAGAGTACTTGTGATGATGTTGGAAAAGGACCTAGGTTTGTGGTAAAATTGTTTTGCAGCCTCTTATCAGGTGGAGATGAGAAAAAGTACCCAATTGTCAATAGTTGTACTATAAATATTTAACCTCTCAATGAAATGATTAAAAAAAAAAAAACAATCAGGGGTCAGGTGCTGGAACACCTGGTTAAGTCCATATATTGTCATGTGCAAGGACCCGGGTTCAGGTCCTGCTCCCCACTTGCAGGGGGTCTGCTTCACAAGTGGTGGAGTGGTAGAGTAGTAAAGCAGGTCTTAAGGTGTCTATGTTTCTCTCTCCTTCTCTGTTTCCCCCTTCTCTGTCATTTTCTTTCTGTCCTATTCAATAAAATAGAAAAATTTTAAAAAGGTAAAAATGGCCACTGGGTGCAGATTCTTAGTACAGGTGTCAAGTCCCAAGCCCTAATGATAACCCTAATGGCAATAAAATAAAATAAAATAAAATAGAAAGAAAGAAACAAAGGAAGTCAGTACAGATTGCTAGTTTCTATTTCTGTCTTCACTGTTACCTGGTTTTTGCTCTATGAAATGATTTGTATTTTAAAGTACTTTATTTGTTATATATGTTATAAACTCTCTTTTGTATAAAAAACTAACTTTTGCATTTCCCAAGGTCTCAGGATTTTAGAGAAAAGAAACATAAGTAAAAATGTTTGTGAGCTACCTTTATTTATTTTTTTGTGTCTTGCCAAGTACTTCCTTGAAGACAAAAAATACACACTAAATTTCCACTTTACATTCATTGTGAGAAAGGGAAAGGGAAGACATGTGAAGAAAAAAGTAAGCCATCGTAATTCTAGAATCCATTGTACTTTGTATTTCGAGTATTGTTGCTATGCTACTAATTAAGTTGTAAATTTAATGAAAGAAGGGAGAGTAAAAATAAAGACATCTTTAAATTATTTAGCATAATTGTGCTCAAAACAACATTTTTTTAACTTCTTCAGGGACATGTATTTTCTTTTAATCAAACTTTGATTCTGAGAAACTATTTTGGAAACAATACGATATTATCAAAAACTGAGTCACTTAGGACTGCTTTTGATTGAAAGACTTTATTGTCACTACAAAATATATTATCAAACTATGATGGAAGCATGCGGTTAATTTTCATCTTATTTCCATTATGATATTATTTAGACACTTTTCATGTACTAGCTGCTTGAAGTAGTTGCATGTGTAATTGGAGACATGTAACTGGAAATGCAGACACTTAAGCTTCTTAAATGCTATAGAACTTTAATTTGTAGTTTGTGAAATAGTGCTTGTAATGATCATTAATGTTTTATTACTTGAAGAGTTACAATTTAGGAACTGCAAAATTCAGTAAAAACTAATTAAAGACCTGAAACTATTCTCATATAATCAGTTAAAAATTGTAACGAAATCTTATTTTTATAAGCAATCTGGCTGGAGACAAGCTCCATTGCTGTGATGTCTCTCCTCTCAAAAATCTGACCAAAATAATGAAATCCAACATGGATAAAGCCACAGCAAAAAAAATAACAGCCTGCAGAATGGTGAATTTATAAAGTTTAACATTCCTGTTTTATAGACCAAGGATTGACAGTAAGATTATAGTTTAAAAAATTTCTTTTTAAAGATTTATTTATTTAGGGCCAGGTAGTGGTGCACCAGATTAAGTGCACATAGTACTAAGTGCAAGGACCCCGGTTTGAAACCCCAGCTCCTTAACTGTAGGGTTGACGCTTCACAAATGGTGACACAGGTCTGAAGATGTCTTTCTCTTTCTCTCTCTACCTCCCCCTCCTCTCTCAATTTCTTTCTTTTCTATGCAGTAAAATGGGGAAAATGGCCAGCGATAACTTTGAGGATATAAAATATATATATATAATGAGAGAGAAAGATGAGTGACTAGAGTGTTGCTTATTTCTGGACAGAGAGTGGTGTTGGAGGCAGAAGCTGTAGGTAGTATCTAGGACCTCAAGTATTTATCTCTTACTACATTATATATTTTTATAATCTATAACATTTTCTTCCTGAATTCTGAAATCTATTGCTTTAATAATCCTACAGAATTCTTCACTTTGTGATGATTTAAGCAAACCCATTCTATCAAGTGTTAGTGAATAAGTGACATAATTTAGATGTTTATTTAAAATTTGTACTGAATAAACAGAAGCAGAACAGTCCCCCCCCCAGAAAACAGAGGATTGTCCAAGAGATGCCACAGTAGCACTCTTGTTATTTCTGTGATGTCTCATGATCTAAAAATGATAGACTACCATAATGTAACTAAATTCAAACCTTAGTTCTAATTTTAAAACTTTCTATCACTAGAAAAAAAGGAAAACATAGACAAGATAGTCACTTAGAGACAAAATTTATCACTGATAAGGAAATATGAAAGTCATTTAAATGAAGCTGGATATTTTACAACATAAATCTATTTTATTTTCTTAATATGTGTAATAACTCAGTCAACTCATACAGAATATCTTCAGATTCTATTTGCTTGAAGTGTCATGTCTGCTTCAGCCGATTTGAAAAGGAGCATACATCAAGTATGTAAATATTTCACAGTGACTGCCCTTCATTTCAAATCATTATTTCCAAACTTTATACAAATGGTACATAGAATATAAACATACACTTTTCAAATATACACATATCTACTATATGTATATATTAGCATGCATACTTATAATCTGTTTTAAAATATTTATTTTATTATTTTTTTTAATTTACTTTTTCCTTTATTGGGGGATTAATGTTTTACAGTCACGAGTAAATACAATAGTTTATACATGCAAAACATTTCTCAGTTTTCCATATAACAATACAAACCCCCACTAGGTCCTCTGTCATCCTTTTGTAGGACCTGTACTCTCTATCTATTTTCACGAAGGACACCAAAATACTGCTCAGCTCTGGTTTGTGGTAGTGCCAGAGGTTTAGCCCAGGGCCTCTTGGGCCTCAGACATCAAAGTTCTGTAGTTTTAACAAGTTGAACTATTTCCCCTGACCTTTAACAGTGTTTTTTGGCTATTTGTGATTTTTGTGTGTGTGTGGTTCCACATGAATTGTTAGATACACCAATTTCTTTTAATGCCTCATTGGGACTTGATAGGGATTTCATTGAATCTATAGATTGCTTTTGGTAGGATGACCAAAAAACTGAGGTACTATGCTTCTCAATTTTGGTTTATACTACAAAGCAATAATAATTAAAACAGTAGGACACTGGAGCAAAATTGAGCACTCCCACCAGTAGAGCAGAATAGTGAATTCAGAAATAAATTCACATATATATGAACTCAATAGATTACAAAGGGGTGAAAACCATATTATTATGAATATATCATAGTATATAAACAATGATTATGTATGTGTTCATCATTTCTATAAGTATGCTTAATGAATATATGATAGTGCATGTAAACATTATATATATCTACATCTACCTATGTACATTTATATAGTTTAGATTTTACATATAAAAGTGCCCATAGCACTTTCTCTGACTTACTTCACTTGCATAACATCTTTGAAATCCACCCTGGTATCATAAAATGGAAATTTTTTATTCTTTTTTATGTTGAATAACTTTCCTCTATATACATATAGGTACACATGATATTTGCTTTATATATCACTTATATTGAGGTAAATTGGTTTATAAATAATATAAATTTAAAGCTTACAGAATTATAATTTGACCCATACATACATGGTATCATGAACGGTCATTACTAAAAGTCTAGTTCCTTTCCAACCTCATATAAATGACCCCCTTTACCTATTTCATTTTCTTAATCATCTTCCCTTATAAATAAGCTTCTCTGTCTCTGGAATTTACTTTTTTGTTTACACTGGGGTTCTTTACCATTCTATTGAGAAAAACTGGGCTTACTCTGGTGGAGAAAGGGTGGCAATATACATGAACCAAATAAGCAGCAGGTGTGATAGCAACTATAGAACAAAAAAATTTGGTTCATCACCCTGGGCTGGGCTCTGTGGAGGCTTTTCTTGCTACAGTCATGCTCTGTGAAGGCTTGTCTTGCTAAGCCATGGTCTGTGGAGGCTTGTCTTGCTACAGTCATGCTCTGCAAAGAACACCAGTGGCCCACAGCTGATGCATGTTCAGTTACAGGAGAAAAGGTGCCCCAGTTAATTCCCATTCAGTACACGTGGTGATGCTATGTGCACTGCTCAGTTTCACAATATTCAGCTGTTTATCAGGTAACTCATTGTTTACTGTTTATTAGGTAACCCTGTGCTACTGTGGTTTCCATGTTTCCCTAGGTCTCCGGGCTCTAATAAATTATTTAGCTTGTGCGGGTCACACCCAGTTTCTTACCCAGGTCTTATTGATCTTTGATAAAACCTCAGCCATCCAGCAACTCCTTTAACGGAACGGAGGACAAGGACAGACTTCTTATGCTTTGTCTCAGAAAATAGTCATAGTTTTCCAGCACAAAGGGATCTTCTCCCAGGAAACTGAGTAACAAGTTTTCCTCACTGCAGAAGCTACAATGACTAGCGATCAGTCTGGACTCTTTCTGTTGTCCCTGGAAAGTATTTTTTGGGCAGACTGTGAGTCTTTCCTAGGAGTATCCTGGTTAATCCCTGGCCTCAGCATCTGTAACCTCAAGACACTAGAAGAAAACAGTCTGAGCGGATCAGAGAACCCACCAGATTAATTTAGCCCAGTGATCTGAAGATTTGCCCTCCAGTTTCTAGGGGATTCTTCAGGGGTCCTCACTGACTACCTTCAGAGTACTCACTGCAGGCAGCTCCCCATGACTGCTGCCTTGAGAGTCCATGTTCCATACAACTATTTGCTACTGTGAGGTAAGGTGTTTTTATTTCTTGCTAGACCGTTTATTGGATACCTTTTTCTTATTGCATACTATTAGTTCTGTTGTCCTAAATTAACTATATATATATATATATATATATATATATGCTTATTTATGTTCTTCTATTCTGTTGGTCTGTGTATTTTCTTTCTTTCTTTCTTTCTTTCTCTCTCTCCCTCTCTCTCTCTTCTTTCTTTCTTTCTTTCTTTCTTTCTTTCTTTCTTTCTTTCTTTCTTTCTTTCTTTCTTTCTTTCTTTCTTTCTTTCTTTCTTTCACCAGGGCAGTGATCATCTCTGGCTCATGGTGGTGTGGGGGATTGAATTTAAGACTTTGAAGCCTCAGGCATGAGAGTCTGTTTGCATAACCATTATGCTATCCACCCCCACCTTGTTATTTATTTTTTTTATAGGAGTGGTTAATGGTTTACAATTGTTATCAGCATATGACTACATTTGTTTGTCCTCCTTTTGTAAATGTCTGCAAAACGCTTTTCATCATCATGCACCAGGACCCCAAAGCTCCCCGTTCTTGCTTCTCCAGAGTCCTCTGCTTTGTTCCAATACATCGTAATATCCAGTCCAAGTTTTACTTTTTGTTTTCCTTTTATGTCCTTGTCTCTTAAATTCCACCAATGAATGAAATCATCCAGCATCCCCCTTTCTCTTTGTATGCCAATTCTTTACTGTTTTAATTGCTATAGCTCTGTACTGAAGTTTGAAGTCAGGGAGTGTGATGCTTCCAGCTGTTATTTTGTTGTTACTGCTTTTCTTTTTTTTAGGTGAAAGTTAAAATGCATGTGAGAATCATTTTAATGATGTTAAGAGTAATTGAAGTTATTCTAGAAGGAAAAATTTAAAAATATACACTGATAATTTAATATTTTGAAGCCACTAAAACATCTTAGGACACATGTCTATTAAAATAAAATTATGGCTTTAACTGTATTAGCTTAGATTGAGGAGTTTAGAAAAAGTCAGAACTATGAACACTTAGTTTCTGATAGTGAAAATTACTGAATTCCAATCTTATGTTAAATTGCTTTAACACTAGTTAGTACTATTTAAATATTTGAGTTGTAGCTCTAAAATTCTTTCACTGAGCTACATAGAAGGCACATTACAATTTATTCTATTTTTCTAAGGAGAATTTTGCTGATTTTAAAATTTCAATTTATGTTTTCTGTTCAATCTTTCACTTTAAGCCAAATATACCTCAGTAAAGCTGAGGAAAAAAAAAAGTTCTGATTCATTTTATAAGATTCTCAAAGAACATTCATTGACTTGTTTGGTCAAGCACAGATAGGATCACCTTTAATAGAATATAGCCTTTGGGCAATACTCCTGTTCTCCAAGGCTGTAGCTAATCTATTCATACTGTCTTTTATTAGAAAGAAGCTGCTTAAAAGACACCTGAGAAGGTTAGTTCCCATATGCTTTCTAAATGTTCTGTTAAAAATGATAGAACAAATATAATAGTCCTTGGTTGGAATAGCTCCAGGTAAAGCTGTGAAGTAGGCAAGTTCCTCTCCACACCTTTCTGAAGAGCTTTGTGCTCTTGATGTTTTCATGACCTTATCTGATAGCCTAGTTGCCTAGTTCTTTCTGTAGTTCATTTTCCTCCTAAGCCTTTTCAGTCTGAAAAATTTCACTGTCCTCCATCTTGAATACCTTCCTAAGTAGCTGAGTATTTAACAGTAAGATCAATAAAAGGTAGCAACACTGACTGAATGGCTTATTGTTACTTTCCAATTTGAAAATAAAATGATTTTTAATTCTGACTTTAAAGACTTAATTAATAACTCACTATAGTGGAAGATTACCAGCATTTGTTACCAAATCAAAGCACTAAATATTTTGGAGGTACATAGACTTTTTCTAGCAGGTGTCCTATTATTCCTATAGACATAGCTTCATATTATTCACATATATTCAGAGTAAGTGAACTTTTATCAAGGACCAATGATGTAACTAATTGTGAGTTAGGACCTTTGATATTTTTATATTATTTCTAGAGGAAACAACTTAATTCCTATTTTAGTATATGTGCTGCTGAAGCGAGTACAACAACTTAATTCCTTACCATACAATATAGATGAAAATTGACCTCGATGGTAGTTTAATGTGAATGAAAGTACTTTGTTCACATAATTTCTTATTATTAAGGTTTTCCAGGAAATCTGAGCTCACAATAATCTTGAAAAAAAGATCTTATCATGCTAGTAAACAAATTAAGATTTTTGTTTGCAAATTTTTTTTGACTTAGGCTTAATTTTTTTACTGTAATCTAAAAGCACACATATACCTAAGATCATGATATAGAATACTTGAAATAAGGGAGTTGGGCAGTTGCACAACGGGTTAAGTGCACATGGCACAAAGCGGAAGGAATAGTGTGAGGATCCCAGTTTGAGCCCCCCCCCCCACTCTCCACCTGCAGGGGAGTCGCTTCATAAACAGTGAAGCAGGTCTTCATGTGTCTATCTTTCTTTCCCCCTCTCTATCTTACCCTCCTCTGTCCATTTCTCTCTGTCCTATCCAACAACTACGGCATCAATAACAACAATCATAACTACAACAATAAAACACTAGGGCAACAAAAGGGAATAAATAAAAAATTTAAAAAGAATACTTGAAATGCATGTTAATATTCCAAATAATTATTGGATCATATACTTTTCCTTTTGAACATAATTTGATTATTCGTTAATTTTTAAAGTATTCCAGTAGAGTATATACATTTTAGGTGTGCTCTGTTGCTTTTTCAGGTGACAGTCACTAACTGATATTATGGTCCAAGAGTTACTATTTTTAATTCATCTCCTTTTTTTCATATGGGTTGTTCTCTACAATCTACAGAAAGAATCACCACCCTGCTGACTGACTTACTTTTCATTTTAGACCAGTGAGGCTCATGTCAGTTTTTTAACCTCAAGAACTGAAAGATACATTTATGTTGTTTTCACCTGTGGAGTTCACAGAAACTTAACGTGGGAGCAATGGAAATCTTACTTCAAAATTAAAAGTATAGAAAAAAATAGTGTATCAAAAAATCAGAGAAAAAATAGATAATGCCAGGAAAAAGTAGAGGACTTTAGGATAATAGTAAGACAAAGCCCCATAAACCATTAACCACCCCCACAAAATAAAAACACAGAAGTCTGTTAACAACTTAAGGAATGCAATTGATATATTTCATGCACTAAAAATACAAGAGAGATTAACCTGAATAGGTCATCAGGAGTCAGATTAAAATGTTTTACAAACTGTGAAAGGAACTTGGTTTTATTGGAAATATTTTCAGCTTTTATGGAAGATCCATGCTATATTTTAAATTATTTTTTCTGTGGTAATGTTGCTTTAGCTAAGACAATTCTGAGTGCAAGGAAATAAGTTAAATGTTTGATATACTGGATTGCTGTAAAAGTCATGATGTATTTTTCTATGTAAAAATGCATCACGACTTTACTGACAGCCCAGTAATTCAGCTTTTAGTTTGTGGCAAAGTAAACAATATAAAAAATGAGAATTTTTTTCAGCTTGAGAAATGTTTAAGGGTAGAATAGATCACTAAATGAAAAGATAGCAGGGAGTAAAGAGTAGTACCCAGTTTTCTTGCTTGAGCACTTACTGGAAAGTGTATAGAGCATGGACTGATTTTGTGAAAGAGAAATGAGTTTAGTTTTGGAAATATTAAAGTTGACATGGCATGGGGCATTTAAGTGGAAAGGAATATTTGGAATTTGGGCTTGAAGTGAGTTTTGGAAGGACGGCACAACTTGTGAGAATTCTTATGCATATAAGTAATGTTTGAATTTCTGACAACTAAAGGAATAAAAAGTTAGTGTAGATACAGTAACAGCTGAGAAATGACATTTACATAATGGCAGAAGACAAACAGCAGAGTGCCAGTAATCAAACAAAATGATTCCTATATTTCTAGCATTTACAGGTTTCTATGGGTAAACATTGTTACTTAGTTTTGAACAGCCAGTGTTAAATCTTTGAAATTGAGGGAGAATGCATAGAAGCGATGAGTGGTAAGGAATTTCAAGAAATTTATGCAGTAATTCTCTAGAGGCTGAGTATAGACAAAGAGAGCAGTGAGGCATGCAGAATGACTTTTATTTTGATTCTGGTTGGAGGAAGAAATGTGTAGATTTAAATGCCCTTAAGTAGCCAGTAGGAAAGGATAAGGAAGGATAGAAAACTGAAATCTCAAAAAAAATTAAAAAGTTGGATATGTATATTTCAGAATCATAAAAGATAAAAGTTTCAGATGGATCCAGATGGTGACTCACCTGGTAAAGCACACACATGTGAAGACCTGTGTTCTGATTCCCCACCCTGACTTGTAGGGAGAAACTTCTGGAGTGGTAGAGCAATATTGCAGGTGTCTCTCATCTCTTCTTCTACTTTTTTTTTCTCTCTGCCTCTCACTCTGTATAAAAAAGTAATAAAAATAAAAATGACGGTCAGGAATTGTGGAGTTGTACCTTTACTGAACCCCAGCAATAACCCTGGTGGTTAAAGAAAAAATATATATATAAAGAAAGAAGGCAAGGAGGACTAGAGAAAGCTCACCTGCTATGTACTTTGCCATGTGAAGAATCCCAGGTTTGAGCCCAGGTTTAACACAGGAGTACTGGTTCCTCTATATCTCTATCTAACTGGAAAAATTGGTCTAGAGAGATGATATTGCACATGTGTGAAGGCCTCAGAAATGCCAATAAATAAATTCTTAAAAACAAAGGAAAGAGAAATAATATATTCTAAAAACAGAAGCAAAAGGGAGAAACAGATTGGTTTGTATGTTTGTTGCAAAAATTGTTACCTATTTTGAAGCATAGATAAAATTTGAGGTTTATGGGAATTGGTAACTTGGAAACCATGATGGATTCCAAGTTAGGAAATTAGAATACATAGAAAATGCATTTGACCTTTGGGAATGGACTAGTACTGGGACAAGGAATTTAAGCAAATTGTCCAGAAAGTCTAAAGTGATGAGATATGGAATTTCTATCTTAGAGGAAGAAATAAATATTAAGAGTTACTAATTATAAAACAAGTATTTAATTAAGAAAAATAAGAACATGACACTAAAAATGGATATTGTAAATGTAAAGATACAGCTAAAGTTCAGATAGTTAACTTTCAGAAAATATTTATTTATTAGAGAGAGAGACGTTAAGAAGGGAGAGGAAGACTGAGATGAAAAGGCAGAAAGAGACAGCAAAAGAGAGAGAGACACCTGCAGCTCTGCTTCACCATTCATCAAGCTTCCTTCCTGTGAAGAGGGGCCCTGGGCCTTGATCCTGGATCCTTGTGCATTTCAACATGTCTACTTTACCAAGTGCACCATTACCTGGCCCCAGTAAGGTAACTTTTAAAATAGAACTAGAGGGCTAACTACCATATGAGTAAGTGTGAACTAGTTGAAGGCCATTCAAGATGAAATCATAAGGTTATGAAGATCAGGATTGTGTACAGATAATTTGTTTGGATATTTTTTAAACAGAGAGACAGAGCAAGACTGAGACCATAACACAAAAGCTTCCTTCAACGAAGAAGGGTCAGACTTGAGCTTAGGTCATACACATGGAAAGCAATACACCTTTGAAGTAAGTGATTTTGCCAGCCCGTAATTCATTTTGATTTTGGAGTCACTGGTGATACTAGAAAGTAAAGTTAAAGCCCAATAGTTTTCTGTTATGAATGATACTACTAAGGAAGATGAATGACATTTTAGGAGCAATGTACATCTAAAATCAGATAGCATTTGAGTTGAGGTTGGGAAGAAATAACTCTGTGGAGCAGTAGCTGACGAGAATGTTGACTTTTCTGTTGTATATGGGAGATGCAAAAGATTTAAGACTTAAGACAGTTGATATTTTTAGGAGTGGGAGTGAATGGGAATGAACTTCTAATTAAATCTCAGTGATGATAATATGCTGCAGAATAGAAACCTAAATGCTATTTGATTTGAATTAAATTTTAGAACTTTCAGGGAGTAGGGTGGTAGCACAGTGGGTTAAGCACACGTGGCGCAAAGCACAAGCACCTGCCGAAGAATCCCGGTTCGAGCCCCCCCCCACCTGCAGAGGAGTCTCTTCACCAGCGGTGAAGCAGGTCTGCAGGTGTCTGTCTTTCTCTCCCCCCTCTGTCTTCTCCTCCTTTCTCCATTTTTCTCTGTCCTATCCAACAAAAACGACATCAATAACTACAACAATAAAACAACAAGGGCAACAAAAGGGAATAAATAAATATTTTTTAAAAAATTTAGACCTTTCTTTAAATTGTTCTTTCTCTGAAAAGTTATCTTGTAACTAGATTTGTAATAATGTCTCTCATTTATTGTTTGCCTTGTTGAGGCTTCATCACTCTAAGCTGATATTTTATCAGATAGGAAGATAATGAAGACACCATAGCATTGGATTTTCCCCCAGTGCTTTGGGTACCAGGTTCAAACCTGGATAGCACACAGCAAAGCAGATGCTTAACCCAAAGTGAGTTATCTTTCTTGTTCCCGCTTTTTTTTCTTTTGTTTGAGTTTAACTGTTCTAGGCTGACCTTTTCAGATATGGAGAGGAAAAAACTATAGCACTGAAGCTTTCCCCAATACAGTGGGTTTCAGATTTGAACCAGGTTCTTAAGTAAGGCAGATCAAGAACCTTCCAGCTATAACAATCTCAGTTGCTTTATTTCCATGTTTTTGAAAATATATTGTCATTTATTATATTCTTTGAATAAATAACTTCCATTGGCCATGGGATGAATGCTTCGACAATAAGGAAGAGTAGGGGTAGGAGTTTAATGGCATTGAGCACCTGTGCAGGGAGCCCTGGGTCCATACTCCCAGAGGGATAAAGAATAGGAAAGCTATCAGGGGAGGGGATGAGATGCAGAGTTCTGATGGTGGGAACTGTATGGAGTTGTACCCCTCTTATCCTATGATTTTGTCAATGTTTCCGTTTTATATATATATATAAATCTTGAATAAATGCACCCTTATGGAGATGGAGAACTACTCAGGGTGCATAAAGTAACAGATGTTAATAAAGTAACAGATCAATAGACAAAAAAAAAAAGAAAAGAAGAAAAAGAAAAGACTTATTTGTACTGGGGAGACAGTGAAAGCAAGATTGTACAATGTGTTAGAGCACTAGTTTTGCGGACCTAAGGTCCCAGAGGTCTTAGGTTCATTCTCCTGCATCACCATAAGCCCAAACTGAGCAGAGCACTGGTATTTTTCATTATCTCATAAAAATAAAATAAATAGAACTGTCAAGAACTGTTCCCCTGGGAGAGGCTGACCACTTTGCCATGCACATGACAGTGCCAACCACTTTGGGGGAAACCTCAGTGCAGTGGGTCTTTTCTTCCTTCCCTTGACTCTCTAATTATCTCTGTCCTTCTATCTGAAAAAGTTGACCTGAAGTAGGTAAGTTCCAGTAACAACAAAAATAATTTAAACAGCCAATTAACTAATCGAGATGATTTATTTGAGAGAAGTCTGAGAGAGACACAGACAAGAATACTGCTGTAGTATATGTAGTGCTGGAGACAAAACCATGGGTGTCCCACAAACAAGACCTCTGTCTGCCTTCTTTACTACTTTATTTTTTATTGAAGTGGCATTTTATAATATTTTATAATGAAATGTACATTAAAATCAGTATATGGTGGCCCATATGGTAGTGGCCCAGATGATGTAGTGGTTAAAACACTGAATTCTTTAAGTGTGAGGTCCTGAGTTTGAACTCTGGCACTGTATATGCCAGAATAATGCTCTGGTTCTCTCACATCATCTCACTCTCTCATAAATAAACACAACTCTCTAAACAAAATCAACTCATGTGCATACTACCTTAAGTTTATGATTAATATTCTAATTCCATTTTTGCCATACAACTTACTTTTACCTGATTTAGCTACTAGTCTGCCTTCCTTTTCTAAAATCACACACACAACAAAATCCCTTGAAATAAACTTGTATCATTTATTCCTATTTCTAAATTTAGAATATGTTTTAGTAGCACAAAAATGAGGATCAATATATTTAGCATCATTGTAAGTATTTTCTTGGGTGAGGGGCCTCCAAATAGAGGTTATTGTGAATGGGCTAGACCCTAAACTATTTGTTACTATTTGAAAAGTAACATGTGTTAAAATTGAAATATTTGAGTAAGAGAGACCTCCCATAGCATAATTTATATACATATATTTAAATGTGAAAAATTGGTATCATGAAAAATTGGTATCATAAACCAGACTATTTAAGGTAATTCTTTATCTTTGTGAGAGAAAATACAAAATGTTTAACTTTTATAGAGTATAATTAAGCTGGGGTTCCTGAATTTATTAAGCTATTATGTAAGCAAATGATGTCCTATTTAAAAGATACAGTATTGAGAAAACCTTTTTCAGAGAACTTTGTTAAATTTTGACTGAAACAAAAGAATTTTACTATCTCAAATTCTGAATTTTACAATTTTGTAATTGAATTTGATACTGATATTAGAAAGTAGTAGGTTCAAATCTTTAAGTTGTGTTGCATTATAATTATAATCAAGAACAAATATCTTTTTAAAAAATGGTTATTTATGAGACTATAAGTTAATAGAAATGTATATTAACATCATTCCCACCACCAAAGGTCTGTGTGTGTCCCTTCCCCCCCCCCCCCCATCACACTGTGAAGTTGTGAACAAATCTTTTAATCCTTGGAAGTGTTATTTTTCTCAGATGCCAAACAAAGGTTTTCAGGATTGGCTGAACGGTACTTAGCCCAAGTAGAATATCAACTAAATATCAACTAAACAACAATAAATATGTTGGCTTTTTAAATATTTCTGTACTTACTTTCTCCCCATGAAAAAAGAATAAAATAGGAGAAATCCTTGCTTTTCATGATTATGTTCCTGTTGCAACACTTTGAAAGACTAATTCAGGGGGTGGGACTGTGGCATAGGAGTTGAGCACACACACATAACCATGTGTAAGGAACCTCTCTAGAGAACTTAAGATGGGAGAGAAGAGTAGAAGGGGAGAAAGAAAACTAGACACCTGCAGACCTGCTTTATAACTAGCAGGGAGCATGCTTTGCAAGCAGTGAAGCAAGTCTGCAGGTGTCTGTCTAGCTTTCTCTTTCTCTACCACCGTCCCCTCTTAATTTCTCTTTGTCCTATTAAATAAGATATAAAGAAAAAAAAAGACTGCTGTGAGTGTTATGGGTTTGGGAGTCAGAGCTAACCGATGGAGCCAACAAGGAGGACCTTTATTAACATTAATAGACCACAGGAAGAGTTCATGCTCTTAAAGAATTCTGCACCCCAACAAAAGGACAGTACAGGCTTATTAGGGGGTGTGATCTGAGAGCACAAAGTGCTACCACAGAAGCGGAGGCTGCAAAGTTAAGGGGTGGGACCCATAGCTCAGGGTCTGGTTGCCTTAGTTACTGTTATTTTTCTTTTATTATCTTTATTTTTTTAATATTTATTTTACCTTCTGCTGCCCTTTCTTTATTGTTGTTGTAGTTATAATTGTTGTTGTTATTGATGTCGTCATTATTAGGACAGAGAGAAATGGAGAGAGATGGGGAAGACAGGTGGGGGAGAGAAAGATAGACACCTGCAGACCTGCTTCACCGCCTATGAAGAGACCCGCCTGCAGGTGGGGAGCCTGGAGCTCGAACTTTATGCCAGTCCTTGCACTTTGTGCCACCTGCGCTACTGCCCAACTTCCCTTATTATCTTTATTTAGTTTTTGAATAGAGACAGCCAGAAGTCAAGAGGAAGAGGGAGACAGAGAGAGAAAGTGACAGAGAGACATCTGCAGCCGTGCTTCACCACTTGCAAAGCTTTGCCCCTGCAGGTGGGGACCGGGGGCTTGAACCTGGGTCCTTGAGCATTGTAACATGTGCGCTCCACCAAGTGTGCCACCACACGGCCCACTACTGTTATTTTTCCTGGGCACAATTTGGGAAAGTTTAGCCTCAGCAGAAGATACACCACACATGTGGGGGAAGATACCTTTCTCAAGGTCTCCTGTTATCTGGGGCTTCTCTCTTTCTTACAGTTTGGTTAGTTAACTCTTTCTTTGTCTTGACATTCTCTTTTCTGCCTCATGAGCATTGGATTTGTATTGCCAGTACTGAGACCAGTAGTAATCCTGATAGCAATAAGAACAGATAAATAAAAACATACTTCTATGTTCAGTGAGTCATCCTTGATTTGTACTCTTTCCCTCTCCCTTTTACACACACACACTTTCACATACCTGTAAGTCCCTGCCTGAAAGTTGTTGGCCTGAAAGTCAACGTGTTGATTAACATCACGTGAAACCACTCTTGTATTGGCAGACTCAGGCTTCTCAGGTCAATGCTATCAGTTTCTGATAAAACCAGAGAACTGTTTGCAACAACCCCAAAGAGACAGGAGTTTTCAGGGAGCTAGATTTGTTCCTAATGCTGCTATAACAAGACCAACAAACATTTACAAATGCAAACATAATGTACCTAAAAGAAAGATTTGTTTGGGAAGATAGGATGGTGAAAAGACTAAAAATAGTTGGTGAGACAGGAAACGTAATTTCAATCATAACTGACTAGCATCTACTTAACTTCAAGAATAATTTTATTACTCATCTTGGAATTTTGACCTCCTGAAGAAAAGTAGAATGCATTTAATCATAAATTTGGAAATTTTTAACAAGCTTAAACAAAGTGTCAAATATACTTCAGAAAAATTTCTTTCATAATTTTAGAGTATCTAGGATTTTAATATTCTAATATCTTATTCTCATTAAATATTAGAAGTAAAATTATATAGTAGGTCTTAGTTATCTCACCTTAATGAGTATGGGAGGGCTATGGGTTAGGTCCATTTATGTTTTTTTTTAAATTTAATCAAGCCAAAGCTGTTCAAAAATAGTAACTTTCCTTAGTGAGTTGCTAAATAAAAATTCAAATAACTGAATAAATAATTCAAATAACAAAATCTTAAATAAAAAAAAATGTCTCTATAATCTCTAATCAATTCTAGATAAAATCCAAACAGGCACCAAAAAAAAAAAAACAGCACTCAATGAAGAATCATATTTTAAAGTATTTATTTAATATATTCTTTGAGTTTTTTATCTGGAGGTGTTAAAAAAACATGGTTATTATTATTATTTTTAAAGAGAAATTTTTATTTTATTTATTATTGTATATATAGGGAAATTGAGAGGGGAGGAGAAGATACAGAGAAAAGAGACAGAGACACCTGCAACTCTTGATCACCTCTCATGGAGCTTTCCTCCTTCAGGTGGGGACCAGGGGCCCCTGGTCCATGTACAGTGTAGTGTGTGTGATTAACCAGGTTAAGACAAACACAGACATAGAGACATAGAGAGGGAGAGGTCAAGAGAGATATCTGGTATATTGTGTACTAGGAATTGAACCTGGAACCTCAAAACCTCAATCATTAAAATATTTTGTATAATCATTAGACTATTTCTCCATTCCACAAAAAGCCTGTGATTTTGTAATAGAGATACTTTGCTTTTTTCAGATTAAAGAAAATTGTGTAATTGTTTATTGAGTGTTTCCTCTTATTATTCAGGTTATTTAAAATATTTTCTGATAACTATGATTAAACAAGCCAGAGATTATCAATATTATGTCCTCTCTCCTCTGCTTGTGTGTCATAAAAATGAGTAAAGGGAAGGAGCATAAACAAATTTTAGTTATTTTTCCTTTGATGATTTTATTACTAGAATAACCACCAGGGGGCAGAAGTATATCTAAAATAGGAACAAAATTAAGTAGTAGCCTTGAGTCCATTTTTGTTGTATAGATTTTTATATGCCTTGTATTTCAAATTGATTTGAAATACTGTATACTATTCAGCGACTTTTATCTTTTTATTTGTGTGTATGAGAGATTGACAAAGAGACAGAGGGAGAGAGAGACAGAGAAGCCATAGCACTTCTCTATAATTGGTGCTGAATATTGAACCCAGGGTCTCAGGTTTGCAAAATATTTACTCTGAAAGTGATGTGTCTCCCTGCCTCTGCTATTTAATAATATAAATACAAACTTTATAATTATAAAAACAAACGATATGATCTAAAGTCTATCTATCTCACACACACACTCACTCAATAATAAGACAAAGTATTTACAGAGCAGTCTCTTACGTGCTGAGTAGGTATGGCACTAAACACTTCTATGCATAGTAGTTTCTTTTAAACTTCACAGCAAACATATAATTTGAAACTGTTAATTATTTTGAGACATATCATAGTGGAGGTAGCCAAAACTTAGTGAGGTTCATGAAAGACTATATTTTTTATATTTATTTATTTCCTTATTGTTGCCCTTGTTGTTTTTATTGTTGTTGTAGTTGTTATTGTTGATGTCGTCATTGTTTGATAGGACAGAGAGAAATGGAGAGAGGAGGGGAAGATAGAGAGGAGGAGAGAAAGATAGACACCTGCAGACCTGCTTTACCGTCAGTGAAGTGACTCCCTTGCAGGTGGGAAGCTGGGGCTCCAACGGGATCCTTATGCCGGTCCTTGTGCTTTGTGCCACATGCGCTTAACCCGCTGCGCTACTGCCGGACTCCCCGAAAGACAAATATTTTTAAGCCAAAATTTTAGGGTGAGGAGGAGGAGATAATTTTGGTCATAGTACTAGTTTTATTAAGTTTAAAAACTGTTAGCTTGAAATATTTGTGAGTAAATAAGAAGCTAGCTAATCTTTTCAGAGTTGGTTCAAAAACTGAAAGTTGGATAAAATTTTGAACTCACATGTAAAGATAAGTATGTGATACAATTAACGGACTGTACAAAGCAAAACTATATATACTTGTGTACATTTGATTCAAGATCTTTTAATACTAAAAAAGACTTTGTTAATCTTAAAAGTTGATTTTCAAATACAGTCTAATCAGGCTATGTTATGGCTATTTGGTATGGACTGAATTGCATCTCTCCATCCAAATTAATATATTCAAATCTTAGTACCCAGTAACTTAGAATGTAACCACATGTGAAGACTAGTTATTTAAAGAGGCAACTAAGTAAAAATAACATCCTTTGGGTGGGTCTTAAGCTCCCATGATTATGATTATAACAAATACAAATTTAGACACAGACAGATATAGAAGACTATGTGAAAACACATGGACAAAAGAGTCATGTATAAGTCAAGGAGAAAGTCCTCAGAAGCTATACTCCTTCCAGAACCCTGATCTAGAATTTGTAGTATACAGAATTTGGAAAAATAATTCTATTTTTTAAGTCATTCAGCATATGGTATTTTCTTTTTCTTTTAATAATATTTGTTAGTTATTTATATTCTTTTTATTATTGTATAGAGACAGAAGTTGAGAACAGGAGGCGATAGAGAGACTGAGAGACACCTTCTTCTTCTAGCGTTTGCCCTTCTTCCGTAGCCAGTTAATGGCTTTGAAAGTGACTGGGATCCATGTGGATTCAGTCGGCTAGGAAGAGACACCTACAGCCCTGCTTCACATCACTTGTGAAGCTTTCCCCCTACAGGTGGGGACCAGAGGCTTGAACCTTGGTCCTTGTGCATTGTAATGTGTGCATTTAACCAGGTACACCACTGCCTGGCCTCTGTGGTATTTTCTAAATGGAAGCTTAAGAACCCAATTTATTTTCTGTAAATAGCCCTGATAGTGTCAAGGCTGAATCCTATTGAAAGATGTTGTTTCACTTCTCAATTCTGTCCAGTTGTCTTTTCTTTAAAAAAAATATTTTTATTTATTTTTTTGAATGGTGACAGAAATTGATAGGGAAGGGAGAGGTAGAGGAGATATCTATAGCACTACCTCACTGCTCATGAAGCTTCCCTCCTACAGGTGGGGGTCTGAGACTTGAACCTGAGTACTTGAACACTACTGGATGCACCATTGCTGGTCCTCTGTTCTGTCTTTAAGTACCCAAAGGTCTGTACAAGTCTGTCATTCTCCAAAGCTTTACCAAGGGAAAAAATTAGTTTGCTGGTATAAAAAGTTGTAGGAGTTAAAAGGAGTCAAAAAGTTGTAGGAGTTAAAAGGAGTTAAAAAGTTGTAGGAGTTAAAAGAGAAAGAAAATTATTTAGGTAAAAAAAAAAAAAGTAAAGTGGGATTATGTTGGTCTTAGTTTTAGCTGAGATGTTCAGGCAATAGCTGGTGTATTTTAAAGTATTTTATACTTCAGGAGCCCCCAGAAGAACTTTTCAAAGCAAGTCTCTTAACTGCTTTTGCTAGGGCAGTTATCACTGACTTATAGTCATTGTAACAATTTGAAGAAAGAACAGGAATTTGAAAAAGTCTTTTAAGAGCTCTGTCAGCCTGCTGAGTGTCAGCGCCCTTCTCCTCAAGATCAGAGAGAGTGACTTAATAAGGTCACTCAGAAAATCTGATGCAAATCTCTAGAGCTTGGAGGGCATCACAAACTGATGTCTGATTCATGCTCCAAAAAATGTAATGAGGTTTCTCTCTGTCTCTCTCTCTCTCCCTCTGCATGTCTCTCAAAAATAAAATAAATAAAATATTTTTTAAAAAGAAATTAAAAAATGTAATGAAGTACATGACTGTTTATAATGGCAGGTAGAGATTTTTCTTAATGCAGTTTGTTATAGCCAAGATTTATTTGGTCTTTTCTAGGTAATGTTTATTTAAACTGGTTTCTATTTGAGAGAGAAAGAGAGAGAAGATGGATGGAATTATAGCTTCACTCTGGCATGTGAGATGCCGGGACTAGAACTCAGTACCTTATACTTAAGAGTTTGATGCTACAGCCATTACACCTCCTCCGAGGCAGCCTAAATAATATTTCTTTTTAAAAATTTATTTTTATATTATAGAATTACATGTCAAATGGGTTTGAATCCACACCATTTCTACCACCAAAGTTCTGAATCTTCACTCTCCCTAGTGCAATCTATCACTGTTCCTTTAAGGTTGTAGATATGGGGCAACCCTCATCTCTACAACTGTCTGTCCACATTTATACATAGTTGCCTCCCCCCTTTTTATATTCAATCCTTTCTTCCCCTCCAAGCCACTCATGACATCATAACTACCTCCATATGTCCCTCTCCTTTTCCTTCTTTCTCTCTGGGTGCTGATGGAGGTGGAGTTTAGAGTCCTCTTATCTTCATCCTATCACTTCTCCCCCACTGGGGGTATGGATCAAGGTTGTTTTTGGGAAGCAGACAGTAGGAGCTCTGGCTTCTGTAATTGTTTCTCCACTGAGCATGGGCATTAACAGGTTGATCCATACCCTCAGCCTGTTTCTACTAGATAATATTTCTATATGATATTTGCTATGTGAAATAAATGGAGTGGGATTATCTAATTTTCTTGATAAGAAAGCATATTTAAGAATCATCATTAGCAGGAAGCAACTCAAAGTAAAAGGGAATATGTAGGATCTGAGAAAGCACATATGTATATGTGGCCAGCCTTGAAATGAATGCATATGAAGTAGGATAGAGCAAAGGAGCATCATATAGTCATTGTCCATCTTTTTTGAAGATCGCTAGAACAGATAGTGCTGGTCCCCTCTTCAGGTGCCAGATGCTGGGCTAGCTTCGCGGGTGGGAGACAGATGACCAGGGACTCATGGCTCAGCTGGGAACGCAGTTTAATCTTTATTGATGAGCGAGAATGCAGTGCAATCAATCAATCTCTCTTCATTAGAAAATCCTGTCCTTCATATGTCCTGAGGCGGAAGTGTCAGGAAGACGAACTACATAGGATAGGGGTTGGAGTGGGAAAAGAACTTGAACCAGTGGGGATTAAAAGGTGGAAAACAGGATGTGACTAGGAGGGAGGAGTGGGAAAAAAGCATGAACCAGTGGGGATTAAACCAGTGCGGGGTCTCAAACAAAACAATGATTATGTAAATAGACCACACAAGTGAACCTAAAGTGGTGATCAAAACAGAAGGGGTCTTAGAAGCAGAATTAGAAGCAGACCAACAAGAGCATTAGTGTAGACTGGTATAACATCACTAGCCAGTAAGACATAAAATCATTTTTTCTATTCTATTCTTTCCCACTCCTTCCTTATAGTGTCAGAAGTCATCCTTAGTGTAAATTCAGAATGAGGGGGTGGGGGAAGAAATAAATTTGTTTTTTCTATGAAAAAAACCCCAAAGGACTCTGAGAAAGGAGTATGAGGGATGGAATAGAGGGGTCCTGGTGTCTTGGGGCAAGATGATGGAAAATGACTTAGGTTGGGAGGACAGTGCCTTGTAGACACTTATCATGGGGAGGCAAGAGGTTGTTCCTGTGTGTCAGAATCAGTACTATAAACCAGGAACCCACCAATAAAGAGGAAGAAATAAAAAAATGCATTTAAAATGAAGCTATGATTTATTACCTATTATGATGGGTGGCCCATTCTAATTATTGAACTGATTCGGTGGTTTATGACCAAGTTGGCAGGAGAAACTTTTATCCAGTAAGAGTGCCATGAATAGTCATAGGTCTGCCCTAATTTTCATTCATAGTGTGAGGAAATGGGGGAAGTCACCTGAGGTGTTTTCTGGATACACTCCATTAGCCTGCCTTACTCAACATAATAGTCATTGCACTTCTTGATAGTTATGCAAAAGTCACCTAAGAAACTGGAATCTTGAAATCAAAACTTAACAGATGTACAAATTGATTCAACAAAATTGAACTGAATTAGAATAGAGAGTGTTTGGCCTGAATAATTGGTATTGCTTGAGAGAGAGCATATATCTATTAGTCTAATGCCTGTTTGGAGATACATTTTCTTATCTGGGACCTTATGTACTAGGAAATTCTCCAATTAGACAGTATGCTCTTAGGTTTCATTTAGTAACCTCCCTAGAGAATACTGGGCTCTAGAGATGAATTGTTCATTTAAAGGTGTCAGGCAGTACAGTAATTTAGCACTTTTCCCCCTTCACTGCCAACTGCAACTTGGCATTGTGCATCAGGCTGAGTGACACAGGTTTGTGGAGATTGCAATTTGGCTTCTGCATGTTTCATGGGCACAAATAACAACTTTTCAAGAGCACTGGTATTCTCAGGGAGGGCTGTCAAATGACTTTCAAATTTTAATCGCTTAAAAAATAGTTTATGAAGGGCAGGGAAGAAAGCATAATGCTTATGCAAAGACTTACTTTCATGTCTGAAGCTTCCAGATTCCTGGTTTAATCCAGCACCAGTACAAGACAGAGCTGAGCAGTGTTCTAGTTGAAAAAATTTTTTCACAAAAATGTCTTCTTCTAGCGTTTGCCACAAAAATGTCTGATTTACTGTAACTGTTCACTTAGCAGTAAGTGCTATTAGCTATAGTAGATCATTGTTGTTAACTGCTCGGATTATTTTCCTAACTGACACAAGGGAGGGTGTTGTTTTTGGTTTATTTTTAATTAACATGAGGAAATAAGATTGGCAGGCAGTGGTGGTTGAGCACACACATTACAGTGTGAATAGAGCCTGATTCAAGCCTCTGGTCCCCACCTGAAGCAGGGAAAGGAAGCTTCATAAAGGGTGAAACAGTACTGCAAGTGTCTCTCTCTTTCCCTGTTTATCTCCCTCTTTCCTCTCAATTTCTCTCAGCCTCTATCCAAAATAAATCAATACATATTTTTGAAAAGGAATATGAGAAAATAATGTTGGAGAAATCCAGAAGTCTTTATTTTTTTTACCTATTAACATAAGAAACTAGTAAGAGTTATTATTACTTTAAAAACTGTTATAACTGCATGCCATTGTCTTGCTATTAATCTATAAAACTTATTTTTTCTTATTTCAAATGAACTTTATTTGGATTAAAGTTTATCATCAAATAGAATGCCTAGTATAATGATGCTAATTTGTTGGATGATATTTGAAATTAGCTACTGACAATTGTATTTCTACTTTCTCTTACTGCTTAAACATAGTCCTCTGACTTTTTTTTTTTAAGTAATGCTTAAAGAAGCAGAAGAACATATACTTTATACTTGAATACTCCTCTGACCTGTTGGGCATTTATGAAAGAGATGAGTAGGTTAAAACAATAGTTATATCAGCTACCTACCTGCAGGGGGGCACTTCATGAGCTGTGATGTAGGTCTGCAGGTGTGTTTCTCCTCCTCTCTACCTCCCCCACCCCTCTCGGGTTTCTCTCCTATCAAATTAAATAAATAGGAAAAAGGAAAAAAGGAAAAGGAAAAAAATACCACTAGGAGCAATGGATTCTTAGTACTGGCACTGAGTCCCCCCCAAAAGGAACAATAAAGTAAAAATTAAAAAACTCCGTTTCCATAGAGTTGATTCTATTGATAATTTACACTTTAATGAAAAATGACAGATTCATTCCAGCTGAGATTTAAATCTTACTCTAACTTAAGATATAAAATAACATTGATAAATTTAAGTTTTCTATATTCTAGCCTCAGAATTATGTTCACTTAATATTGGTCCTTCTTGATGGGTAACATTATTAATTATTTCCCTCTCTGACCATTAGCTGTCTGACAACAAGATCCTAATATTAAAAATAGAAGACTGTGTCATTGATAGCATAAGTATCAAACATTATGATTTCATTCTATTTGAATATTTGAGAATCTGTAATGAGTAGTGATTTGTTTTGAGAATGAATCAACTTAATATACTTTCTGTCTGTAATTGGTCCATTGCTAATATTGACTAAAAATTTGTATCTAACTTTCCACAACTTTTGTGGAATTAAGATTTGATTTTAGCTAACAGGTCATCTGGATGATTACAGGCCTCCTATCACTCAACAAATTTCACAGGTGATTCACACTTTCATTATTATAGGAAACAGTTTTAGGAAACAGTGTAACCTGCAAACCCCTGCACATTATAAGTCTCCACAGAGATCAGCATAAAGTCATCATAAGGAAACAGATTCTTTTAATGTATCCTGGTTTGAAATTGATATATTTTCATATTACACATTAGAAAGTGACATGGGATATAAAAATCTAGGCTGTGAATGAGTTACAGAAACATTTTATTTGATCAATGTGCTATTTAGAGTTAAAATGAATTGATTTTCAACATCAAAAAATTAAATTATTTGTATAACATTTATATTGGCAACTTTAATTTAAATATGTATCTTGGTTTTGCCATGTGGGGTCCCCTTTGACACTTAATTTGATTAGTGGTTACCCTCTTTAATTTTTTAATCTTAATTTTTATAGTACTTTATATTAGAAGGATTTATGGTTTACAGTCGACAGTAAAATACAGTAGTTTGTACATGTGTAACATTTCTAAGTTTTCCACATAACATTCTAACCCTCTCTAGGTCCTCCTCTGTCATCATGTTCCAGGAGCTGAACCCTCCCTCTCCCACCCAGTCTTTTACTTTGGTGCAAATACACCAACTCAGTCCAAGTTCTACTTAGTGTTTTTTCTTCTGATCTTATTTTTCAACTTCTGTCTATGAGCGGGGTCATCCCATATTCATCCTTTTTCTGGAAGATATCACTTAACATGATGCCTTCAAGCTCATCCAAGATGAGGCAAAGAAGATGAATTCACCATTTTAAATAGCTGAGTAGCATTCTATTGTGTGTATATACCACAATTTGCTCAGCCACTCATCTCTTATTGTACACCTAGGTTGCTTCCAGGTTTTGGCTATTATGATTTGTGCTACTATGAACATAGGTATACAAAAATCTTTTTGGATGGGTTTGTTTGGTTCCTTAAAATATGTGTCCAAGAGAAGAATTACAGGATCATAGGGTTGGTCCACTACTTGCCTTCTAAGAATTCTCCAGGGGGGGTCCCGGAAGATGGGGGACTGAGAAGCTGCTAGCCGCTGAGCTCCGAACACATCTCCTGGAAACAGTAGGATGTTCTGCCTTTAGCAGGCCAGCCAATAAGGGGTCCTAGCGGTGACATCAAGGAGGTGACTATAACTTAATTTGGGTTAAGAATTAGAGTAGGGAAAAAAGAGGGAAAAAAATTTTTGTTCTTCCTTTCAATTTTCAAGCATACCTCCATCCCGCCCCCGCCCCATAAGCAGTCCCTGGGGACCAGCTCCTAGCAGGAAACCCCACACCACCAAACAGGGTGCTTTTTTGAATTCACTGATACACATTTGGAAAGTTGCTTTCACTGATCTTTAATTACAACTCTTTTCTTATCGTCTGCCTTTTCTCTCTCTTCTCTCTCTCTTTTTTTTTTAATCTTGTCATACACCTCTTCCTTCATCTTTGCCTTTCTGAATTTGTGAATTATTTTGGGGAAGAAATCTGACTCAGAGTGGACTCTCTATGTGTGTATCTCTGCTCTAGTTCCCTTTCCCCTCTTGTTACCCCTAGAATATACAGTGGATAGTAGATTTGCATAACTGTCTATTCTTGCTATCCTTTCTTTCTTTTCTCTTTCTTCACTGGGATTTGGTTACTATTTTTTCACGGACTGGAGAAATTGTTTGGCTAACTGGTAACGATTAAACTCCTTCAATACTTACTTCAGTTGCTACGGTAATTCCTGAGGTTGGTGAGTGCAATTGTCATAAAGGTATTTAGTAAAGTGTTACTTGTACTCAAGACACAACAACTGAGGAACAACAGAGCATAAAAAAAAGAAACACATAAATAAAAAAAATGGGTAGATCAAAAACAAATAAAACTGCTACTCCAGTGAATGAAGACAAGAGCCCAGAAGAAACTACAAATCAGCCAGAAGTAACCATAGATAAGAAAAGTATGCAAGCAATAATAAACTTATTAATCACAGAAATGAAAACAACATTGGAGGAAAGGAATGGCAGTATTAGGGAAACAACAGTTGAGACCCCCAAGGAAAATACTGATTATCTTGAGGCAATCAGAGAACTGAAAGCTGAAATAGCTGTAATGAAGAAAGAAACTGAGGCAAGGGAAAGCAGACTAACAAAAGCAGAAAACAGAATTAGTCAGACAGAGGATGAGTTAGAGAAAACAAAGAAAGAGGTGAAAGAGATTAAAAGGAGATTGAGAGACACTGAAAACAACAACAGAGACATATGGGATGATCTCAAAAGAAGTAACATTCATATAATTGGCCTGCCAGAGGAAGAAAGAGAGGAAGGGGAAGCAAACATTTTAGAGGAAATAATAGAAGAAAACTTCCCAGACCTGAATAACAGACAGGACATCAAGAGGCCCAGAGAGTACCAAACAGAATCAACCCAGACCTGAAGACACCAAGACACATCATAGTCACAATGAGAAGAAGTAAGGATAAAGAAAGGATCCTAAAGGCTGCAAGAGAGAAACAAAATGTCACATACAAGGGAAAACCCATAAGATTATCTGAAGACTTCTCCACTCAAACTCTAAAAGCCAGAAGGGAGTGGCAAGATGTCTATCGAGCCCTGAATGAAAAAGGGTTTCAACCAAGGATAATATGTCCTGCTAGACTTTCATTCAAACTAGATGGAGGGATCAAAACCTTCTTAGATAAACAACAGTTAAAGGAGGCAACCATCACCAAGCCGGCCCTGAAAGAGGTACTAAAAGACCTCCTATAAAGAAGAACATCACTATAATACTTGCAATATATCAGAGTAAACAAATTGTTTTTAGAACAATGGCACTACAATACAATAAATCCATAATATCAATAAATGTCAATGGCTTAAACTCACCCATCAAAAGGCACAGGGTGGGGGGATGGATCAGCAAACATAACCCAACCATATGCTGCTTGCAAGAATCCCATCTGTCACAACAAGATAAACACAGACTTAAAGTGAAAGGATGGAAAACTATCCTACAGGCTAACGGACCACAAAAAAGGGCAGGAACAGCCATTCTCATCTCAGACACGATAGATTTTAAATTAAATAAAGTAATAAAAGATAGGCAAGGACATTACATAATGACTAGAGGATCAATCAGCCAAGAAGACTTAACAATTATTAACATCTATGCACCCAATGAGGGACCATCTAAATACATTAAGCATCTACTGAAAGAATTTCAAAAATACATCAATAGTAATACAATAATAGTGGGAGACTTCAATACCCCACTCTCACACTTAGACAGATCAACAAAGCAGAGAACCAATAAAGATACAAGAGAATTGAATGAAGAGATTGACACACTAGACCTCTTGAACCTTTTCAGACTCCTCCACCCCAAAAAACTGGAATATACCTTCTTTTCAAATCCACATAACACATACTTAAGGATAGACCACATGTTAGGCCACAAAGACAGCATCAATAAATTCAAGAGCATTGAAATAATCCCAAGTATCTTCTCAGACCACAATAGAGTAAAACTAACATTTAACAACAAACAGAAAATTATTAAAAGACACCGAATTTGGAAACTAAACAACATGCTCCTTAAGAACCACTGGGTCAGAGACTCACTCAAGCAGGAAATTCAAATGTTCCTGGAAACTAATGAAAATGAAGATACAACCTATCAAAATATTTGGGACACAGCTAAAGCAGTACTGAGAGGGAAACTTATAGCCATACAATCACATATTAAACACCAAGAAGAAGCTCAAATGAACGACCTTACTGCACACCTCAAGGACTTAGAGGAAGAGGGACAAAGGAACCCTAAAGCAACCATAAGGACAGAAATCACTAAAGTTAGAGCAGAAATAAACAACATCAAAAATAAAAGAGCCATACAAAAGATCAATGAAGCTAAATGTTGGTTCTTTGAAAGATTAAACAAAATTGACAAACCCCTAGCCAGACTCACCAAACAAAAAAGAGAGAAGACTCAAATTAATAGAATTGTAAATGATGCAGGAGATATCACAACTGACACCACAGAAATCCAGAGAATCCTGTGAAACTTCTATAAAGAACTATATGCCGCCAAGCTAGAGAATCTGGAAGAAATGGAACAATTCCTAGAAAGCTATGCACTTCCAAAACTGAACCAAGAAGAACTACAAAATCTAAATGCACCAATCACAGACAAAGAAATTGAAACTGTTATTAAGAATCTCCCCAACAACAGAACTCCTGGACCAGATGGCTTCACAAATGAATTCTACAAAACTTTCAGGAAACAGTTAATACCCATACTTCTTAAGCTTTTCCATAAGATTGAAGAAACAGGAATACTCCCTTCCACCTTCTATGAAGCCAACATCACCCTGATACCAAAAGCTGATAGGGAAAGAACAAAAAAGGAAAACTACAGACCAATATCTCTGATGAACATAGATACCAAAATATTAAACAAGATCTTGGCCAACCGGATACAGCAACATATCAAAAAGATTGTTCATCATGACCAAGTGGGATTCATCCCAGGAATGCAAGGCTGGTTCAACATGCATAAGTCAATCAATGTCATTCACCACATCAATAAAAGCAAAGCCAAAGACCACATGATTATCTCAATAGATGCAGAGAAAGCCTTTGACAAAATCCAACACCCGTTCATGCTCAAAACTCTATAAAAAATGGGAATGGATGGGAAATTCCTCAATATAGTGGAGTCTATATATAGCAAACCTACAGCCAACATCATACTCGATGGACAGAAGCTGAAAGCATTCCCCTCAGATCGGGGACTAGACAGGGCTGTCCACTGTCATTGTTACTCTTCAACATAGTATTGGAAATTCTTGCCATAGCAATCAGACAAGAGAAAGAAATCAAAGGAATACAGATTAAAATGGAAGAAGTCAAGCTCTCACTATTTGCAGATGATATGATAGTATACATAGAAAGACCTAAAGAATCCAGTAGAAAATTACTGGAAGTTATTAGGCAATATAGCAAGGTATAAGGCTACAAAATCAATGTAGAAAAATCAGTGGCATTTCTTTATGCAAACACTAAATCTGAAGAAGAAGACATCCAGAAATCACTCCCATTTACTGTTTCAGCAAAATAAATCAAATACCTAGGAATAAAGTTGACCAAAGAAGTGAAAGACTTGTATGCTGAAAACTATGAGTCACTACTCAAGGAAATAGAAACTGATACCAAGAAATGGAAAGATATCCCATGCTCATGGATTGGAAGAATAAATATCATCAAAATGAATATTCTCCCCAGAGCCATATACAAATTTAATGCAATACCAATCAAAGTTCCACCAGGCTTCTTTAAGAGAATAGAACAAACACTACAATCATTTATCTGGAACATGAAAACACCTAGAATTGCCAAAACCATCTTGAGGAAGTGAAACAGAAATGGAGGCATCACACTCCCAGACCTTAAACTATATTATAAAGCCATCATCATCAAAACAGCATGGTACTGGAACAAAAATAGGCACACAGACCAGTGAAACAGAATTGAAAGCCCAGAAGTAAATCCCAACACCTATGGGCATCTAATCTTTGATAAGGGGGCCCAAAGGATTAAATGGAAGAAGGAGGCTCTCTTCAATAAATGGTGCTGGGAAAACTGGGTTGTAACATGCAGAAGAATGAAATTGAACCACTTTATCTCACCAGAAACAAAAATCAACTCCAAATGGATCAAAGACCTAGATGTCAGACCAGAAAACAATCAAATACTTAGAGGAAAACATTGGTAAAACACTTTCCCACCTACACCTCAAGGTCATCTTTGATGAATCAAACCCAATTGCAAGGAAGACTAAAGCAGAAACAAACCAATGGGACTACATCAAATTGAAAAGCTTCTGCACATCCAAAGAAACTATTAAACAAACAGAGAGACCCCTCACAGAATGGGAGAAGATCTTCACATGCCAGACATCTGACAAGAAACTAATCACCAAAATATATAAAGAGCTCATCAAACTTAGCAACAAAAAAGCAAATGACCCCATCCAAAAATGGGCAGAGGATATGAACAAAACACTCACCTCAGAGGAGACCCAAAAGGCTAACAAACATATGAAAAACTGCTCTAGGTCACTGATTGTCAGATAAATGCAAATTAAGACATCACTAAGATACCACCTCACTCCTGTAAGAATGGCATACATCAAAAAGGACAGCAGCAACAAATGCTGGAGTGGTTGTGGGGACAGAGGAACCCTTTTACATTGCTGGTGGGAATGTAAATTGGTACAGCCTCTGTGGAGAGCAGTCTGGAAAACTCTCAGAAGGCTAGACATGGACCTTACATATGATCCAGTAATTTCTCTCCTGGGGTTATACCCCAAGGACTCCATAACACCCAACCACAAAGAGGTGTGTACTCCTATGTTCATAGCAGCACAATTCATAATAGCTAAAACCTGGAAGCAACCCAGGTGCCCAACAACAGATGAGTGGCTGAGAAAGCTGTGGTATATATACACAATGGAATACTATGCAGCTATCAAGAACAATGAACCCACCTTGTCTAACCCATCTTGGACAGAGATAGAAGGAATTATGTTAAGTGAGCTAAGTCAGAAAGATAAAGATGAGTATGGGATGATTGCACTCATCAACAGAAGTTGAGTAAGAAGATCTGAAAGGGAAACTAAAAGGAGGACCTGATCAAATTGTAAGTAGGGCACCAAAGTAAAAACCTTGTGGTGAGGGGTAGACATGCAGCTTCCTGGGCCACTGGGGGGTGGGAGTGGGTGGGAGGGATGGGTCACAGTCTTTTGGTGGTGGGAATGGTGTTTATGTACACTCCTAGCAAAATGTAGACATATAAATCAGTAGTTAATTAATATGAGAGGGGGAAAATCAGTTGTATGTCTCAAAGTTTCTCAAAACACAAACTGAATCTTTTTAATATATAGGCTGTGTATTTGATATGCGGACTCTCTCAAAAGACTAGACCAAGTAGATTAGAAGCATCCAATAGCACAGCTATATACAAGATACTGGATATTGTACAGCAAACCCTAACAAAACGACTTTTCAAAGTTAACCCCATTACCAAATAATGTGATGATAACATTAACTATCGATTGTCTTTTGGAACCCTAAGACAGCAGGAACCTCACATCTCCACTATAGAGCCCTACTTCCCCCAGTCCTGGAACCCTTGGATAGGGCCCACTTTCCCGTATGCCTCTCCCAATCCATACCAAATAATATTGCATCCGCCGATCACAACCTAACCAACGCAACGATTGCCACCTCAACATGCTTCACCTCAGACTGTGTCTAGAGACTTCACGTGTGGAATGACAACCCTTCAGCTTCATTACTCGGGTGAGACCTTTCCTTTTATAGTACACTCTAATTTCATCTCAGGTGGTTCACTTTCTAACAAAGTCCCATAACCTAGATATACACCAGTTTCTGTGAGAGAGAGCTTATGTTCACACGTATCCATAAACTACTGCAAAATATATACCTGAAAGCAGAAATACACTAGAGTTTGCAGTGAGTACCTCCCTAACACTTCCTCTCCACTATTCCAAGCTTGTGATCCATGATTGCTCAACAAATTGTTTGGCTTCGTATGTTAACTCTCTTTTCATTCACCAGGTTCCAGATGCCACCAGGATGCTGGCCAGGCTTCCCTGGATTGAAGACCCCACCAATGTGTCCTGGAGCTCAGCTTCCCCAGAGACACACCCTACTAGGGAAAGAGAGAGGCAGACTGAGAGTATGGACTGACCAGTCAATGCCCATGTTCAGCGGGAAAGCAATTACAGAAGCCAGACCTTCTACCTTCTGCAACCGACAATGACCCTGGGTCCAACTCCCAGAGGGCTAGAGAATGGGAAAGCTATCATGGGAGAGGGTGGGTTATGGAGATTGGGTGGTGGGAATTGTGTGGAGTTGTACCCCTCCTACCTTATGGTTTTGTTCATTAATCCTTTCTTAAATAAAAAATTAAAAAAAAAAAAAAGAATTCTCCAGACTGCTTGCCATGGGGTTGGACCAATTTACATTCCCCTAAGCAGTGCAAGAGGGTTCCTTTGTCCCTACAACTTCTCCAGAATTTGTTGTTACCTTTTCTGATGTGTGACATTCTCAAATGAGTAAAGTGGTATCTCGTTTTTATTTGCATTTCTCTGACAAACATTAGTAGCATTGGCATAGAGATGATATTAGTTGTGATATGGTTGTAATAAATGCCCTCATAAGGGGATTTTTAATTATGATAAGTAGTAAAATAGTGGGGAGATTATAAAATTTTCTATTTCTAATTCTAGTTGAAAAGCTAATTCCACTTTGAATGCAAGCACAGAAATGATATTCACTATAGTTAATAAAGTAGACATAGTATTTATGTTATAGAAATTTGGAAATTTAAAGTATCCTTCTAGTTGATATTAAACATATATATTGTAGAAGATATATCCCTGACCCACATATTGTCTCAGAAGCCTAGGTTGCACTTCTGTGTACATATGAAGACTGATGCTCATATACCCTGAAAGTCTGAGAGAGTTACAGGAACAAAGCTGCTGCTTCTCCTTCTCCTTCTCCTTCTCCTTCTCCTTCTCCTTCTCCTTCTCCTTCTCCTTCTCCTTCTCCTTCTCCTTCTCCTTCTCCTTCTCCTTCTCCTTCTCCTTCTCCTCCTCCCTGTCTCCTCCTCCTCCTCCTCCTTCTTTCCACCAGGGTTGTTGATGAGGCTTAATACCTGCACTACAATCCACTGCTGCTGGATGCTATTTTCTCCCTTTTGTTACCTTTGTTGTTTATTATTGTTGTTATTGTTATTGCTGTTATTGTTGTTGGCTAGGACAGAAAGAAATCCAGAGAGGAGAGGAAGACAAAGGAGAGAAAGAAAGACATCTGCAGACCTGCTTCACCGCCTGTGAAGCGACCCCCCCCCCCCCGCAGGTGGGGAGCTGGGGGCTCGATCCTTACACTGGTCCTTGTTCTTCACATCATGTGTGCTTAACCCACTGTGCTACTGCCTGACCTATGGAACAAAGCTTCTAATCTAACTTTTAAATTTACAGAAAATTGGTATTGAGCCTCATTTACAAAAATGTTAGTATTCATAAATGCTAATATCCTTACATTGTAAAACAGCTGTGACTACTGTAAAATTTGCATGTGAAAATGATAGACTAAAAAAAATAGAATGGACTTGTGGGATGTACAGCAGTTAGAGAAACATGATCCTTTAATCCTGCATCCCAAAGATCCATAATTGATGAACTGGTGCTGTTACTATCAGACAGTGAACCAGTGTCCAGCCAGGTTAATATAATGCTCCTCACTTGGAAACCTCAAGAGTACACAGATTCTGCTCACTATTGCTGTTATTGCTTATTATGCTGTTTGTCATTTGCCTTATTTCATATTTATTTACTCATTCCAAGTTACACTCACCAGTAAATTATTTCCCTGGACTCCAGTTCTGTAGAGGTATTCTGAATTCAGTTATGTTTACCTAACATCCCTGCTCTCTGGTATTTTTTCCCTTATTACTACTACTTCTTTTTCAACAATTTTAATTTTCTTCACTTTTAATGCTTGCTTCCTCCCAAACCTTAGAAATGAAAAGTGAGTAAGGAAAGGTCTCCCTTGTGACCCTTATACACCTTGCTTGTCACCACTCTTTGTCCTGAAGTACATCCTCTGAGTCATTTGTCTCCAAATGTACTCAGTGTTTCAAACAGTGGTTGTTGACCCTGGGATTAATCTTTTGTTGGTAATATATTTGTAAAAGCTCACAAATGTTTAGGTACTATAATTTATAGCCAGGGTTTATTTGAGTCAGATCAGAGATATTATTCCTTCATAAAAACTGTCAGCATTATTTGTTATAAACTTGTCTATCTGAACAGTTATTTTCCTCTTAATCATCATTTTATTCTTTAGGATAATTCCATCTTGGTGCACAGTATCATAGGGAATTTATTTAATATAATTGATTTATCATTCATTATTCTTTTTTTCTTTTTCAATTTCTTTTTATTTTTTATTGGATAGAGACACAGAAATTGAGAGATAAGGGGGAGATAGAGAAGGAGAGAGACAGAGAGACACCTGCAGACCTGCTTCAACACCTGTGAAGTGACTCCCCTGCAGGTGCGGAGCCAGGGGCTTGAATCAGGATCATAACCAGTCCTTGTGCTTTGCTCCACGTGTGCTTAACCCACCGAACATCATCTCCCCAGACAATAACTTGGATCCACTGGAATATCAGATTTCAGGCTCAGGGCAAAAAGAAAATAAAACAAACTAGCATAGCCACAGGCCCCTTGGAATATAACTAAAATATGCCTACTAGCTATCTACAAAATGGAGGAACATCCCCCCCCCAACTCCTCATCTGCACTATTCCAGTCTTTAGGTCCATGATTGGTCAACAATTTGTTTGGCTTTGTATGTTAACTCTCTTTTCAGCCACCAGGTTCCAGATGCTAGCATGATGCCGGCCAGACTTTCCTGGACAGACAAACCCACCAATGTGTCCTGGAGTTCTGCTTCCCCAGAGCCCTTCCCCACTAGAGAAAGAGAGAGACAGGCTGGGAGTATGGATTGACCTGTCAATGCCCATATCCAGCGGGGAAGCAATTACAGAAGCCAGACCTTCCACCTTCTGCATCCCACAATGAGCTTTTTAATTAAAAAAATGGAAACACTGACAAAAACCATAGGATAAAAGGGGTACAACTCCACACAATTCCCACCACCAGAACCCCTGTTCTATCTCCTCCCCTGATAGCTTTCCTATTCTTTATCCCTCTGGGAGTATGGACCCAGAGTCATTATAGGATGCAGAATGTGGACGGTTTGGCTTCTGTGATTGCTTTCCCACTCAACATGGGTATTGGCAGGTTTATCCATACTCCCAGCCTGTCTCTCTCTTTGCCTTAAACTAGGCATTTAGATAGGGACACAAAAAGCAATTTACATCAGATAAACTGGACATTAAGACTAGAGAATTAAGTATATCAGGCAAGGTATATTAGAATAGAGTTAGGAGAAGTGAAATGTTACTTTTAAATGCATTTTAACTCTTGTCTTATTTTGCATGTGATAGATTCAGGGATTTATCCTCATTTAGACTTGAATAATATTTGGGGGAATCCTTCTTTTAGGAAGAGAAACCCAGGACTATAAGTAGAAGTTTATGAATTGTAAGACAAATGGTCAATAGTGGCTGTATGATTCATTCTCTTTTCCATGTCAAGGTGATGTTTCAGGGGAGTAAAGTAACAGTATCAAATTCCATTTTAGGGGGTTGGGCGGTAGCACAGTGGTTTAAGTGTACGTGGCACAAAGCGCAAGGACCAGCGGAAGAATTCAGGTTCGAGCCCCCGCTCCTCACCTGCAGGGGAGTCACTTCAGAGGCGGTCTGTCTTTCTCTTCCCCTCCTCTCTCCATTTCTCTCTGTCCTATCTAACAATAATGACATCAATAACAATGATAATAACAACCACAACAATGGTAAAATAACCAGGGTAACAAAAGGAAAAAAATGGCCTCCAGGAGCAGTGGATTCGTGGTGCAGGCACCGAGCCCTGGCAATATCCCTGGAGGCAAAAAAAAAAAAAAATCCATTTTAATCTTGGTGTTTGTAGCATCTGTTAGCAAAGACATCTTATCTACTAAATGGAGAACCCCTATTTTTGAAATGCATTCTGAAACTGGTTCTCTGGGATTTTTTGTCGTTTTCTCCGGGGCTGGCTTCACGGGTGGGTAGCAGATGACCAGAAACTCGTAGCTGAGTTGAGAACACAGTTTAATCTTTATTCATCAAACAGTCCAACACCTAATCACCACACCATATTCTTCTCCATCTTTCTCCTCCAGCACAGAGTGGAACCCAGGAAGTACATAGGCTAGGGGGCGGGGAGAAGGGAGAAGCGCAAAACTAGCAAGGGCTAAACCAAATCTCCCGGTGGTGGTGGTGGTGGGGGGGAGTGAGACCAAACCAATGTAACAGAAAAGACCATGTAAATAGACCACAATGTCAAGCAATGTAACAGAAGCAGAACTAGATTCCAGAAGCAGAACTAGAAGCATACCAACAATTTTTATAACAGACCTGAGAACTAGAAATATCTGAGGTATCTGATATCTATGGGAGAAGATATATTAATCATGTAGCTTCCTAAATATGTAATGGAGATGCTTTAATGACCAGAGTGCTTTTTGAGGGGAGGGAGTTAAAAGGGACAGGAAGCAGTGTATCCTGCTGAAGGAGATGGCAAATTGTTTTGTTCTGGGTGAGGTGTACTAGTACCTATTTGAGGGTATGTGAAATGATACCCTGTTACAACTGTCTTGGAAAATATTTCCCTAATAAAAAAATTTAAAAAGAATGTCTCCTGTAACAAGAGTTTTGCGTATTTGAATGTTGATGTAATATTTCTGATTTGTATAAGTCTAATTTGGAATTGTATTCCTTCTTGATTTTCAGATGATGTGTTGAGCAACATTTGATTTCATACCTCTGAATCATAGTACAGGAGAAACAGCTATTTATTCTTATCATCATTGCATAATTAGTGAAGAAATGGAAATATATGATAGTAACTTTAAGCTAAGATAGCAGCCTACTGACCTTTGCATGAAATGGTGGAAACCCAAGGTAGATTAATGGAATTTGGATGAAATATTAGTTACATGGTGAAGTGGATAGTGAAATGGATGGATAGATAATAGCAGAAGAATAAACAAATTAATTTAAGTTCTATTTTCTACCTCTTGAACATACAAGCCTGAAGTCCTGAATTTGATCCTTGGAATTACATATGCCAGATTGATATCTTCTTTCTCTCTCTCTCTCTCTCTTTCTGTCTCTTTCTCTCCCCCTCACTGTATCCTCATTTGTGAAATAGAAAAATCTTAAACTAAACTTCTCAAAGAAGATCAGGTGGGAATGGGAAAAAAATAAAAACTGTAAGATCAAATTTTCTAAGTTGCTTTCTCATGCCATTTTGCTAATCAGAAGTAATGTTGATATTCATTAACAAAGTAACTCAGCTATAACCACTGATTGCTAAAACAACAACAGCAGCAACAACAACAACAACAAACTATATAAGCAGTTAGTGATCAGATTTACTTAATTATGGAAGCCTGAAGTGAATCTTTCTATTCAAGAATTAGAGCATTTAAAAACAAAGCATTAGAAATCTTGGAACATAAGGTATGCTTTCTAAAATTAGAACTCAGGGAAGCATATTGGAAACAGTATATCTTGCTAAATGGAAGTCATTGTTTGTATTGATCCTCAAATGGCTGAAAAGCCTTTTTAATTTTTGCCTCCAGGGTTATTGCTGGGGCTCGGTGCCTACACTACAAATCCACTGCTCCTGGAGGCCATTTTCCACATTTTGTTGCCCTTGTTGTTGTTTTATTACCCTTGTTGTTGTTTTATTGCCATTGTTGTTGTTGGATAGGACAGAGAGAAATCGAGAGAGGAGAGGAAGACATGGGGAGAGAAAGATACCTGCAGACCTGCTTCACCGCTTGTGAAGTAACCCCCTGCAGGTGGAGAGCTGGGGGCTCGAATCAGGATCCTTAGGAGATCCTTACAGATGGTTGTTGAGCTGGCACTTAACCCACTGTGCTACCGCCCAGTCCCTGCTATGCTACCGCCAGGCTCCCTTGAAAAACTTTGTTACCAAAAGTATCTGGAAGGTCTGACGACTAAAAAGCTGCACTTAATGAGATGAGGGGACTTCCTCAATTACACTCTTAACCTCTTAAAAGCCATGTGAATTTGCTCTAAGTATTCTGTCTACAGGAATTTATTTCCTTAGCTAAAGCCCAATAATAAAATCAGGAAATAATAAAAAAAAAGATTGGAAAAGATTGACTGGAAGTGGGCCAAGATCTACCTGATTAATTTTTAGAAGAGCCCTTAGACTACATGTAATGGCAAGGTAGTGGTTTGTGGCAACACACTAGAAATCTTAGATATAGGTGTTCAGTGTGAAATTATTCCTAAAAACATGGGGGTAGGAAGTATAGCCTGAGTATAGCACAGAGGCAACCTTCAGAGGATTAGGGTGCTCTAGGGCAAAGTTTTAATTTGGAAACTAGGACTATTTAATGGTGGTCTCTTTCTCTTTTCCAGAAGACATGATTAGGGTGAGTATTGTGTAAAAATAGGACATGCTACCTGTCATGAGGTTATTTGCAAAACCCAACTTTTATGCAGTTTTTATGGCCATGATAGATGGAAATCCTTGGTAACAAATTTTTCTCAGTAATAAATATTAAGCTATAGAGTTTAGTAAGATGGAAGTGAAATTGGTACTCTTATTATGAAGTAGTTAGAGTAGCATTTTATTTCCTCTACTTCCTCTTTTAATAGTTCTGGCTGGTCAGTGCTTGATGGAAGACAGTATTTTGTGATTAATACTAGACTACTGAGGGTTAACCAAGGTGACTTCTTTGATTACTTTAGCTGTGCTTGACAGCAGTGGAGATGGCACAGGAATGCATCAGGCCAATGGGAACTGATGCATACTTGGCTGACACATTCATTTCAATACCAGATTTGAAGTACATCCAGGTACAATTTGCAATCTTGTGAAATGGAAATCAGCAAGCATTCACTGTTTTGGTACAGGGAAATTTTAATCTCAGGCATACAGCCACAATTTAATGAAGCAGGATTTAAACATGATAATCATTAGGGCAAGATAGTGTATTGCACTGATGCCATGATTATCACTGTTCCCTCAGAGGGAGATGTTTGAGAAGACAAATAGAGGCTGGTTGACATTCAGTTAAAATCTAAGAACAGGATCAGCCTGAAATTCTTGCCATTCAGATAGATTTTACAGTAGGAGAGATGGCATAGTATTATGGAAAGAGGTTCTCATGCCTGAGGCTCTAAGATCCTTGGTTCAATCTCATCCATCCCCACACTCACCCCCCTACCCCCCCATAAGCCAGTATCTGTTTAAAAAGTTTTTTTTTCCCATGTAGACTGGAACAAAAAGGCTACCACAAAAACCTGATATGCTCAGTTTATAAAATCTCCAGGAAAAAAAATGAATTGTATAGAGGACCATGAATAGAAATAAATATTGAAAGACTTCACAAAGATAGTGATAGAGACGGTCTTACATACTGATTCTGTTTATTATGAACCACAACTGAAGATACAAAGACCAAAGCCTTTGGCTGAAATCCAATAAAATAATTTTGGGCTTGGTGTTTATAAAATGTCTAAAGCCACTGCTCATTATAGACAGTCAGAGAACAGGTACGAGCCTGTCAGGAGTAATGGCAAGGATAACACACACCAAAGACATGTTAGATGAGAAAAACCAATTATTTATTACATGATGAAAAAGAAATTTGACTATGGATTAAGAAGTTAGTAAAATTCTATCATAAAACAACAGTGCCAAATCCAAAAATGTGCTAAGGAGGGAGGCCAATAATTATTTACTACATCAGGGATTTAACTTTATTGAGTCCTTTTAGTAAAGAAACTAGCAGTCAATGAAGTTTCTGGAAATATCACTTGAATTATATAACTCATGATGTATAAAACTGATTAATAAGGATGCAAATAGCCCTCTGCCTTAGTAAAATGATTACATGTAGGTCGAGTATATGTTGGGTTCACTCAAATTTGAGAAGAAGCTCTGTGAAGCTACTTTGGTGGTTCTAGTACTGCTTCATCCCTGCTTGATATGTCTATGAATTATTGATAAGGACTAGCAAGAAGTATGTCTGCTTGTTCATGTGCATGATCCAGGTTCCAGCTCAGATGCTTCTGCACTGAAAGAAGCTTCACTCTTTTCTTTTGTTTCTCTATCTGAAAAAAGTGACTCAAAGTAATGAAATACCTGGTAATTAAAAAATATGTAGAAATAAAATAAATCATTGATGTAGTACATGCATTATAGTAGTTTTATTTGCCAACACCATTGTAGGCTATCACTGTTAGGAAAGGAAATATTTATTTAAGAAAAATAGAAAAAAAATAAACCTCCAAAATTGGAAAAGCTAGTGGAAATGCAGAAAAATGATAATATTTCTGTAACTCTGTATCATTCATACCTCCATGAACTTTTTTCCCTACATGTTTTGACAACATTCTCTATAGCCACATGATAATTTAGAGCACTATTTTGTACAGCAAGAGTGAAGTGATAGTTATGTCTTTTCTTTAGTCATGACCATTTATTTCATTACTGATGATTTCAACCAGTGGTCTACGAGAATATAAATTTCTCTGCTTACCGTTTTGAATTTCTGAGGACTGAAAAAAATCTTTAGAATATGTTCCTTGGTACATCTCATGTTACAATGTGCAAGCCCCATGTCCATCTGTAAAGGGGAAGCTTTGCAAGTAGTGAAGCAATGCTCTTTCTCTCTCCCTTTCTGTCTCCCCCTTCCCTCTTGATTTCTGGCAGTCTCTATCTAATAAATAAAGATAATTTTAAAAAAGGAAAAGAAACGTGTGTGTAGTAGTGGGTAGGCCAGGATTCTCATAGTATAATTTTTTTTTAATTTTGAAATTTTTCCACACATGATGCTATGGAAAGAGAGCTGGAGGTTCTTCTCAGGAGTTTGGAAGGACTTGGTCAGTGAGAACTCCTGAATAGTAAACAGTATTATTATCTTCTTAGTAAATCTGCCTCTGAATGCAGCTAGGTCATGAAAGGTTTTAAAAAGCAAGAAAAGGAAGCTGGGTTTGATACAGTCTGAATCTAATATATGCAAATAATATTATTCTTATCAGACAGTTTAGAAATTCAGAAGCATGTGTGAATGAGTCAAAGATATGTGAGATGGATATGTGGTGTGTAGCACTCTATATCAATCTTTATATATTATGTTCATTACTAAAAGTTCAGTTTTACCCTCTACCATACAGTTGGCCCCTAACCCTTCTCATTTGGCAACTACTAATTTGATCTTTTCGTCTTGAAGTTTAATTTTTTATTTACTTTATTTGATTTATTCTGTAGTTACCATGCTTGAATTAAATCTTAAATTGTCTTCTCCTCACTCACTTCATTAAATGCCATACTCTCTAGGCCATGATGGCAGGATTTTGTCTTTTGGGCATAGCATAGTCATACTCCATTGTATATATACATTATAGTTTCTTTAACCAATAACTGCCAGTGGACACTTAGATTTTGTTTTAGAAAGAAAAAAAACATGTTTATCAAGTTAAATTATTTAGTAGTTCTCCATTATCAGTAATCACATCAAATTTCCATAATGAGTTCTAAGGGCTTCACTGCTTCTTGATAAATTCTCTGATTTTACTAGCTATTACTGCTGCCCCCTTCCGGCTATGCTGAAATGCTTATAGTTTGCACCTTATACACCTGTGAGGAAAAAGGAAACTAGGGGTTAATATTTTATGTAACATTTCTTTGAGATTACATTATTCAGAATGGTTTCAACACTCTTCATAACTAAAATAACATAAAATACAATTTTGTTAACCCCAATTTTGTTAACCCCAACAATTTTGTTGATGGTAAAGATATCTTTTTCAGTGAAGCTTCTGCTCTGAAGTTAGAGAATGGGGTGGGGTGGGGGGGTCTTGGACCCAGGTCCTAGAGCATAGTACTATGTGCTCTGAACTGGTTGTGCCACTACTTGGTGCACACTATTTAGTAATGTTTTAAAATAAATGTTACTTCATTTTTTATTTTAGTTAACTATAAAAAAAAATACTACTATGTAAAAGTGTGCCAGATACAATGTTTTATTGACACTTAATTGCTCCTCACATGAATTCAAGGATTCATTCCAGGAAAGTTCAATAGAGTCATTTTATTAGATGCATGGTTGTTTCAGTGACTTCATGGTTTAACAAAAATTCATTCTTGGTACACTTTGAAGCAAAATGACCACTTATTTTTTTATTTAACTATTAATCTGTTTCCATGTGTTTGAGATTTATTACATAGTCTTCTTTTTATTTTATTTTTTTCCTTTTCCTAATTTTATTTATAAAATGGAAATGTTGAAATGACCATAGGGTAAGAGGGGCACTACTCCACATAATTCCCACCATCAAAACTCCATATCTAATCCCCTGCCTTAATAGCTTTCTCATTCTTTATCCCTTTTGGGAGTATGGGCCCAGGATCATTATGGGGTGCAGAAAGTGGAAGGTCTGGCTTCTGTAATTGCTTCCCCACTGAACATGGGTGTTGACAGGTCAATCCATACTTTCAGCCTGTCTCTCTCTTTTCCAAATGGGGCAGGGATCTGGGGAGGTGGGGCTCCAGGACACTATGGTGGGGTCGTTTGCCCAGTGAAGTCAGGTTGGCATTATGATAGCATCTGGAACCTGGTGGCTGAAAAAAAAAATTAAGATATAAAGCAGAAGAAATTGTTGGCTAATTATGAATGTGGAGGCTAGAATATTGCAGATGAAGATTTGGAGTTTCTGTATTAGAAAAAGTTAGGTCTATTTTAGATAATATTCCAATGGGCCAATGACCCAATTAGTTTTTGTCTGCACCTGACATCTAATATGCAGGTGGCCTAAGCTATTGTCTGGGGAGAGGGTGTTATAGTTGTAAAAAGGACTAGAAAGCTAGATCAGGGAAGAGAGTAGCTCCCAAATATGGGAAAAGTATTTAAATATTGTTAACTGTAAACCCCATCAATTTGATCTGGGGCCCATATTCAGCAGAGGAGCTGTGTAACCTCAGTATCTCCCTAGGTCTGAGCTTACGTTCCATGGTTACGGCTAGGAACATTCCAGGCTGCACCAATTTCAGGACCCATTATCCTTGGGTGATAGGCAGAGTATGCTCTCCAACCTCCCTTCAGAGAATGGAACACTCCCCACCCTTGTTAATCCACATTGAAGGCCAGGTCCTATGGGGGCCCATTATGTTGTTCCTGATGGAAATGACCAGTGACAATGGAGAGAGGGATCTGTTAGATGTCTAGGCCTATCAGGTCTGTGTGGGAGTCCTAGGACTCCCTGACTAGGGCCCCAGGTAATGGGGTGACCTGGTAGTAACCAAAGAGTCATCGTTAAAGTATGACAGTGTCTTGCCCTTATTCAGCTTTTGTAGTCCTTACTTTGTTTGAAAAGGTTAGCTTTGGAGTGATTGAGGGGCATATAAAAGGAAGTAGATGAGGAGGGAATCTAGGTCTAAGTAGAAACTGTTTGATTAGGTACTTTATGGTATCTTTTTAGGTCTTTCTACTTGCTTGCTACATTTATTGACTCATTGAAAACTATGGTGCACTTTTGATAAAGAGTCTTCTAAGTAATCTTAAGAGAAGATGCTTAGATTATTCTATGTAGTACAAATACTAAAATGTGTAGATTATTGACCACCATATATAGGGTTCCTATATATGTGCCCACATTTCTTTTTATAAGCTTATTAAATAATTTTGGACCAAAAGTATAATGGGATTATTCTAATTTATTTATTTATTCATTCCCTTTTGTTGTCCTTGTTGTTTTTTATTGTTATAATCCTTGTTGGGTAGGACAGAGAGAAATGGAGAGAGGAGGGGAAGACAGAGATGTGGAGAGAAAGATACCTGCAGACCTGCTTCACCGATGGTGAAGCAACTCCCCTGCAGGTGGGGAGCTGGATGCTTGAACCGAACTGGGACCCTTATGCCAGTTCTTGCACTTCAGGCCACATGCGCTTAACCCGTGGAGCTACCACCATATTCCCATTCTAATGTCTTAAACATTGTTTCAACTAGGAGATAATTGAGAGTGAAGCTGTCTTAATCACATACTGATAGGTTGAGAACCTAACTATTCTAGTAGACTAATTATCCTAACTTAACCTCACATATCCCATAGTTCTAAAACCTTTACCTAGTAGTTTTAATTTGTTTATTTTAAAGCAGATAAATTTATGTCAATGAGAAGACTCAAATGACTATGTTTGTAAAATCTTTGCCTCAGGTATTCATAAAACTTTGCTTACAAAAATTTTAATTGGATGAATATAAAATCCAATATAACATTAAGAGGAATGCTTTTAGGGTGGAAATGACATACAGTGCTGTCACTAACTTTGTGAAATCCCATATCTAGCAACAATGTTCTCCAATGTGTCACCTCAATTTTTAGACTCATTTCTATTCATTTTCAGTGACTTTCTCTTCAAGAAAACCAGTGTACTTGAACATTGTTTTTGCATTTTCAATTTGAGTTTTCTAGCTGAGAGTTTTATATGCAAAGAAAAAAATAAAAGAAAGGAAGAATAATAAGATATGAAGTTCTTGTTCTCTATTTGTGCTTTGGATCTAAATTTGAGTATTTAGAACCTGAAATTGTACCTAAATTAACTTTAATTTGGCTGTTCTGATTGTTTGTACTTAAAATTTTTATTACTAAATAAAAAACAACTTAATAGTCTACAGAAAAATCTTACGCTTTAGAGAAACCCGTTTTTTTTTTTCCTGAGACATAAAATGCATTGGCATAATTTGGGATTGAGTTGATACATGAATATTAAAATATTTAACATTATTGGAGCTACCATTCCAATGTGTTATAATATATTTCTTTACTAATTCATTTTTGATTTAATTTTTCAGTTATTTCATTTTTATTTTCAGGGAAAATATGTATAAACATGTTTTGCCTAAATATTTCTTAGTATTTTAGATTTTAAGTATCATTCTATTAGTTTTATTTCAAGCTATTTATAGGAGAGAAAATGAGAAAGGAAAAAGATAAAGAAACCAGAGGGGACAGGAGTAGTAGAATGAATTCCCACAGAAATTCATGTTAACACATCCAGTAAGCAAAAAAAAAAAAAAGAAAAAATTTATATTCTTAATGTTAGAAGGAACATCCGTGATAAACATACATGTGACATAATTCTAAGATTAGGAAAAATTAAGAAAAAAAATTCCATTTACATTATACTGAAAATAAAAACTAGTGTAAGAAGTGAAGAAAAATGCTTAATGATGTAGCATGAAAACTAAGGAAATTTCCAAAACCAACAAAGTGAACATAAATTGATAGTAGAAAACAAAATATAACAATAATCCACATCTTCATAACTTAAGGAAAGAAAATATGATATGACATGTATAATTAAGAAAGAAACCAGAAAGATATCATTGGATAGGAGACTTGCCATGTCATGCTCAAAGTCCAGGCTCAAGTTTTGTACTTTTTTCCCCCTCTTTCTTAATAGAGACAACTTGAGAAAAATGGCAAGAGTAAGACACTTCTACCACTGTTTCATCACTTGTGAGGCACCCACCCAGTCAGTAGATTTCATGTTCTTTCCATTAACCTGTCTTCAGTGGAAATACCTTACAAAATTCTTCAGAAATTTAAAACCAGCAGAAATTCACCATCAGCACACTCACACTGTGAGAATTGTTAAAGGAAATCCTTTAAGATCTAGAAGGAAAAATGATACCAGATTGGACTATCAACCTACACAAAAGAATGAAGGGTTTAAGAAATGCCAATTGAATGAGTAATGCTGTATTAATTTGCTAAGTCCTCCATAAAAAAACACTACATGGTCTGAGTGGCTTAAAACTACAAAAAACAATTTTTGTCATAATTCTGGAGACTATATGTCTAAAATAAAGTTTCAGGGGTTGGGCAGTAGCACAACGGGTGAAGTGCACATGGCACGAAGCTGAAGCTCAAGGACCAGCTTAAGGATCCTGGTTCCAACCCCTGGCTCCCCATCTGCAGCAGTGGGGTGGCGGGGGGGGGGGGGGGGGTAGGTCAGGTTGCTTCACAGGTGGTGAAGCAGTCTGCATGTGTCTGTCTTTATCTCCCCCTCTCTGCCTTCCCCTCCTCTCTACATTTCTCTCTGTCCCATCCAACAACGATGACACACCAATAACCACAACAATGATAAAAAAGGTCAATAAAATAAAGTCTCTAAGTGTCATAGTCTCTGAAGCCTGTAGAGTGTAATCCTCCGTATATCACCCTAGTTGCTGGTTTGCTGATGATCTTTGATTTTTAGATATCCCACTTTAGTCTCTGTCTTTGTCTTCATGTGTGTGTGAGAGTGAATTTGTTTGTATCTCTTCTAGCAAGGATATCAATCATTCTAGATTAAGGGCTCCAATCCATTATGATTTAATTTTAATTTTATTTTCAATGGAACTATTTCTGAATAACATCACACATCCCTTTAGTTTGGAAATTCAACATGTCTTTTGACACCATTCACCTCTATCCATGTGTGTGTGTGTATTTCTCCATACATATTATATTTCTTTAAAAGATAACTGTTGAAAAAAATAAGGTACATCCCACCTGCAGGGGGAAAGTTTCACAAGCAGTTAAGAAGGTCTGAAGGTGTCTCTCTGTTTCTCACTCTCTGTATCTCCCCCCTCTCAATTTCTCTCCATCTTTGTCCAATAATAAATTTAAGAAATGTATTTAGAAAAAAATTAAGATATGCACTGTACATTTCATCTGCTTAAGAGCTCCAGATATCTCTGTAAACAAATGTATTTATTTAACTTTTAATTTTTATTGATTTAATAATGATTGACAAGACGATAGGTTAAGAAGGGTACAATTCCACACATTTCCCACCACCAGAGTTGCATATCCCATCCCCTCTATTGGAAATATATATATATATATATATATATATATATATATATATATATATATATATATGTTTTTTTTTGCCTCCAGAGTTATCACTGGGGCTCAGTGCTTGCACTATGAATCCACTGCTCCTTGACGCTATTATTTCCCTTTTGTTGCTCTTGTTGTTTATCATTGTTGTTGTTATTATTGTTATTGCTGTCATTGTCATTGGATAGGACAGAGAGAAATCGAGAGAGGAGGAGAAGACGGAGAGGGAGAAAAAAAGATAGATACCTGTAGACTTGCTTCACCCTGTGAAGTGACTCCCCTGCAGGTGGGGGGGCCGGGGGCTCAAACCAGGATCATTAAACCTGTCCTTGAGCTTCTATGCCATGTGCTTAACCAGCTGCCCTACCACACACGCCTGGGAAACTTTTATTTTCTTTATCCCTCTGGGAGTATGGACCCCAAATCCTTATAGGGTGCAGAAGAAGGTGGAAGGTCTGGCTCCTGAAATTACTTCTCCACTGGACATGGGCATTGGCAAGTCAATCCATACTCTCAGCCTGTTTTTGTTTTTCCCTAGTGGGGCAGAACTCTGGAGAGGTGGGGTTCCAGGACACACTGGTGAGGTCTTCTGCTTAGGGAATTCAGATTGATATCATATGGTAGCACCTGTAACTTGGTGGCAGAGTAATGGAGCTGAAAGGTAGACACACTACACCTGGTGTCTCTGGACACAATAAAAAATGAAACCTGTTGAGGTGGTACTCGTTGCACTGACTTGGTTGAGACCGGTGGATGCAGTATCAGATGGTATGGATTGAGAAAAGCATTGAGAAAGTGAACCACACCCAAGAGGTCCCAGGACTGGGAGAAATATGGGTTTTACAGGGGTGAAAATCTACCCTCCCCCTCTCCCCCAAAGTTTTTTATTTTGGTGCACTACTCCAAACTCAGTCTCTGCTTTGCATTTCTCTTTCTGTTTTTATTTCTCATTGCATACTTATCTTATTCTTTCTTTTTTTTTATTTTATATTTATTTATTTTCCCTTTTGTTGCCCTTGTTGTTTAACAGTGTTGTGGTTATTGATGTCATCATTGTTGTTGGCTAGGACAGAGAGAAATGGAGAGAGGAGGGGAAGATAGAGAGGGGGAGAGAAAGATAGACACCTGCAGACCTGCTTCACCGCCTGTGAAGCGACTCCCCTGTAGGTGGGGAGCCGGGGGCTCGAACTGGGATCTTTCCTCCGGTCCTTGCGTTTTGCGCCACATGCGCTTAACCTGCTGCGCTACCGCCTGACGCCCTATCTTATTCTTTCTGACTTATCTCACTTAACATAATTCCTTCTAGCTCCATACAAGATGGGTTGGAGAAGGTGAGTTCATTATTCTTAACAGATAAGAAGTATTCCATTGTGTATATATACCACAACCTTCTCAGCCATTCATCTGTTGTTGGGCACCTGGGATGTTGCTAAGTTTTTGCTATTACAAATTGTGCTGCTGTGAACATAGGTGTACATATATCTTAGGTAATTATTTCTAAACCTTTGTCATTCTGATGGTAGAAAAAAATATTTTTGGATATTATCCAACAATGACAACATCAATAACAACAATAAAACAAGGGCAACAAAATGGAATACATAAATAATAAAAAATTAAAAAATATATCAAGATATATATTTTTTTCTTTCCCTTAACAATCCCTACCTCAATTGATCTATATTTCTAGGTGATTATATTTTACTAATAAAAGTAGGGGATAAAGCTGAAGTGGATATTTTTCAATTTTATCATTTGAAAATAATCTACTTTACAATAGTGCCTCTGTGTGCTTAACCTGCTATGTATTATTACCTTCTGCTTTATGTTTTACTACCACTGAATTGACACTCTTATCCCTAACTGGAGAAACCATGTTCTTCTTCTTTTTTCTTTTTTTTTTCTAACCATTCTGCTTAGCTATTCATGATTTCAAATATCAAGTATAGCTTGAATCAAAAGCAGTGACGAGCACCCTAGATCCTAACAGTGTGCTGGCCCTTGTAGAAGGTCATTCTGGTATGGGTCAGAATGTGTCCCACCAATGCTTCATGGACAAGTGGAGAAAAGAGATATTTAAAAATCTATTTCCCAACCCCTCAGAAGAATCTAACATTTTATAAAGAATGAGAGGCCACATTAGCTTGTTACATTCTCAAAAAGCAATTCTCAGCATTTCAGAACAGAGGTCCCATGCCGCTTCCCCCCACCCACTTATCACGTATCCTTGTAAGCCAAAGCTTACCCTGGATCCATACTCCCAGAGACATAGAGAATGGGAAGGCTATCAGAGGAGGGGATGGGATATGGAGATCGGGTGGTGGGAATTGTGCGGAACTGTACCCCTCTTATTCTATGGTTTTGTTAATGTCTCCTTTCTTAAATTAAAAAAAAAAAATACATGAAAAGTTAAATTTCAACTTGAAAAAAAAACACTGACTCTCCAAGTTTCTGTGAACTTTTCCTAATTAAAGTTTAGTGCTCCCACTTTGTTTAAGGACAATACTAAATTTAAATACCCTTTACATACCTTATTTTATTTCTGATTACATTCACTTGCCTTGTGGCTTTATTTATTTTTATCAGATCTGTCCATGATTGGTCTATTTTATTTTGTCTTACCTTCTTTCCCTTAACCCTACCATCCATTTCAGTGATCCTCTCATTTCACTGATCACTATGATTGTATGCTTACCAGTGTATTGGCTTATTACCTTTGTTTACTTCATGAGATTACTTATGGTGTGGTAGGCAGTATGTTAATGCTTTTACCTTTAGCACATTAATTCATTGATTTCAATGGGTTTGTTCTTTTTGAATTTTAGAATTAAAGACTTCCCCCCCCAAAAGAAGCATTATCAATGCCAAATTATGTTAATTTTGATATTGTTTTATTTTTGCCATGAACTGGCTGCCTTTCCTTCTTTTGTTTACCATTGATAATGTTAGTTTAACCAGACTTTTTTTCATGTTATTTTTATTCTACAATACTGTATGTTATGATTTGCTGTATCATACACAACGTCATGATAATTTATGTCCTTTGATATTATTTGTATATAGCTGTGCCACCGGTTGCTTCTCCCTGGTCTAGGCTATTGAGAGAGTCAACATATCAAAGACTCAACCTATGTATTAAAAAGACTCGGTATGTGCTTTAAAAAGTTGGTGACAATCAATTTTCTCCTCTCATATTAATTAAAGAGTGATTTATATGAGTACAAATTAATAGGAGTGTACATAAACACCATTCCCACCACAAAAAGACTGTGTCCCATCCCATCCATCACCCCTCTACCCCCACCCGGGGAAGCCAAATATCCACCCTCACCCTCACCCTCACCCCAGGGTTTTTACTTTGGTGCCCTACTCCAAAGTGCTTGTAATCTTAATTGAGCCCCTATCCAGTTATTGTCCCACTGATGACACAAGACAGGTATAATTTACATGTCTTCTATTAATTCAGTTCATTCAATTTCTATTATGAGGCTTATCAGTCATTAACTGCAGGACTATTACAAACTTTTTTCACTACTTGCTCTGATATCCTTTATGAGCAGCAGCAGAAAACCCTCAACTTAATTTGTTTTCTTTCAAAAAGGGTATAATTCTGATAATGTTATTGCAATACCCCAATCACTAAGTAGAAATCATGTTTTTGTTTGTGCATTTCTGGACATTAAATACAATAATATTGCTCCCTTCCTATTTGTGTTTGATCTCATTTATTTATTTTTATGTACTCCACATGTGTTTGTTTTATTGTCAAAGACTTAATTAAGTTCTTTTATTCATTCTACTCTCATCCTTCTAGCACATTTTAATTGTTTTACTTTTTATATAAAAGCTTCCGGAGTCAGGCGGTAGCACAGCAGGTTAAGCGCAGGTGGTGCAAAGTGCAGGGACTGGTGTAAGGATCCTGGTTTGGGCCCCCGGCTCGCCACCTGCAGGGGAGTCTCTTCACAGGCAGTGAAGCAGGTCAGCAGGTGTCTTTCTCTCCCCCTCACTGTCTTCCCCTCCTCTCTTCATTTCTCTCTGTCCTATCCAACAATGATGACATCAACAACAACAATAACTACAACAACAATAAAAGCAGCAAGGACAACAAAAAGGAAATAAATAAATCAATAAATATTTTTAAAAAAGCTTCCAGTATATGTGTATTACCAAACTACATGAGTCTTTCTTCTTCTCTTAAGTCCTTAAAGAGGTTTAAAAAATCTGAATTTGCTTCCCATGGCATGAAATAATTTTTTTTACATACCAATGATAAGCTATACCCATTCTAGGCATTGATAATGTCATTGATAAATACTGAAATATGCCTGATAAATACTGAGATATGCCTGACTTATTAATCCTCTTTTTTTTGTAAAGGCTATCATGAGAACAAATACCTTGTTCATTGAAAAACTATTTTTGTCCTCACAATTCAGACCCTGTGCTCAAAAAATCTCTCGGACACTGAAAGGTACTCTTTTGTACCAAATTAAATCACTTAAAAAAATTTAAGTTACTATGTGAACTCACCTAAGTATAGCCTCTCCTCTTCATTCACAGAAGCCTTTGGATGGCATGTAAGAGTGAAGGGGCAGGGTATGATAGAAATAGAGAACTATAATTACCTTTATTCTAATTCTCTAGCATGTCTCAATAGCACTGTTAGCACAGTTCAAGACCACAGTGTAAGTTATTTTGTGAAGAAAATAAAGGTAGATCAATCTCCACTCTAAATACATTTTGTAAATACAGACCCTGATTTCATTCAAAAGAAGAAATGTGTTTATCTGTTTTCATACCTACATGAAAGTTTTCAGGCTGGTGTTTGCTTTAGGAGCAAAGGTTAACATAGTCACAGTCAGAAACATGTTAAAGCATCTCTATTGGCATTTACTGAATAGATCAATTTAAAAATGAAAGTTGTCACACTGGGGAAAGTTGACCAAACTTTCACTACTTTTATCAATCTAAGTTGTCTCAGACAATGGAATGACAAGTTGTGATTTTAGAGAATGAACTAAATATATATTTTTTCAAGAATGGCCAAACAAGTTATTCATACCAAATATCCTATTATAGACCACTCAAATCTTTGGGTAAAATAAATTCACTTTCCTATTTTAAAGAGACAAAGAGCTGATGGGATAGGATGGAATTACAGGGTGAAACTGAAAGGGACTTGTTTTTCTGATTCAGATATATTTAGCTTCTCTTTTATTTTCAAGATATACCCCCATCTGCAGACTTCCATTACTTATCTTTCCCCATTATCTGATTAATTCTGGTTCATGGTGGGTCTATTAGTCCCATACATCCATGAAGTTGACTATTTTTCATCAGGTTTTTAACTGGAGTGGACAGAGTATACTTGATTGTGTATTATATGTCTATTCAGTTAATCTGTCTAGGTTTTGGATTCTGGTGATGGCAGTAAACTTAAACAAATGGTAGCTCCATTTGTAAATTTGGTGATAGACTGGGTATCATTGCAAATTCTCCTTTACATTTCAAAACAATGCAAAGAGGCTTAAAAAAAGTGCTAATACCACATAACTTGTACTTGGAAAGAGAGTGGAAACCAAAATCAAAATTAACTTATTAAATGGTGTTATTAAAAGATCATCCAGTAAAGATTGTAAAATAAGATAGTGGAAGGTAAGGGTAAATAAAAAATAAAATATAGGGTTTTTCTTTACCCAGTTGTCCTAATACTAATAGCAAAAAATCAGTAAAATCCTTGTGCAGAAAAGACATTTTCTGAGAGTTTTAAACTATAGCTAGTATACTCTTAAAAGTCTCACTATAAGATTAAAATATAGTTAATTCAACCCTGCCCCATCCCCTGACTCCCATTTCCTTCAACTTGCTATAACAGACAGCTTCTAGTTAAAAGTTTCAACCTATATTTTGCCTTTCCTTCCTTGTTTCTTAGGTTCTACCTATAAGTGACATCATCTAATATCATCCTTCTCTTCTGACTTAACTCATTTAACATGATTCCTTCAAGTTCCATGATGAGTCAAAAGAGATGATCTCACCATTTTAATTGATGAGTAGTATTTCATTGTATAGATGAGATCATCTATTTTGACTCATCTTGGAACTTGAAGGAATCTGACTTCCATGGACAGACCTCACCAATGTGTCCTGGAACCCTACCTCTCCAGAGCCCTGCCCCACTAGGGAAAAGAGAGACAGGATGGCAGTATGGATCACCCTGCTAATGACCATGTCACATGGAGAAGCAGTTACAGAAGCCAGACCTTCCACCTTCTAAACCCCATAAGGATCCTGGGTCCATGCTTCCAGAGAGATAAAGAATAGGATAGCTTTCAATGGAGGGATGGGATACGGAACTCTGATGGTGGGAATTGTGTGGAATTGTACCCCTCTTATCCTACAGTCTCAAGAGTCATTGTTAAATCAATAAAAGTCTTATGTTTCTGGTTGATCATATGTAACATGATCCCCAAATTATACCCAGGTGACAACAAATTTATTGTAAATGATTATTTCTCTAATAAAACAATTAGAAAAGAAAGAAATACAAGAAATGTTGTTAAACAAAGAAGTGTACTTAGATAAATCTGAAATGAACCTCCAACCACTTATTAAATGTAACTATAGTCTATTTTATTATACAACTATAACATTATTATTAGTTCTTTCAGGAAACAAATGAACATACATTTATTTATCTCAAATACTTACAATTTAATTTTTTTGCCCTCTAAAATATAAAATTTAACAGAAATTATGTAATTTTGCATATGTAATGAATACGGCATATTCAGTTATACAGATTAGTATAATATTCCTTGAAGTATAAAAATCAAGAAATGAGGGAGCCGGGCGGTAGTGCAGCAGGTTAACTGCATGTGGCACAAAGCTCAAGGACCGGTTTAAGGATCCTGGTTCGAGCCCCTGGCTCCCCACCTGCAGGGGAGTCGCTTCACAGGCGGTGAAGCATATCTGCAGCTGTCTATCTTTCTCTCCCCCTCTCTATCTCCCCCTCCTCTCTTCCATTTCTCTCTGCCCTATCTGACTACAACATCAATGACAACAACAATAATAACTACAACAATAAAAAAGGACAACAAAAGGGAAAATAAATATTTAAAAAACAATTAAGAAGTGGGCCTAAGTTGGAGGTGAAAGTGTTTTGCAGTCATCTATCACAGGGAGATGAAGAATTGTATCTATCTATCTATATAGTTTCTCCCCATTGTCAATATTACCACTAGAGAGATGTAGTTTTAAAAACTGAACATTATTACCACCTTAAATCCACAGTTGTGCAGGAATTACTTGGTATGAGTTTATAGAAATTTAAGTATCAAATAATATTGCATCCGCCGATCACAACCTAACCAACGCAACGATTGCCGCCTCAACATGCTTCACTTCAGACTGTGTCCAGAGACTTCACATGTGGAATGACAACCCTTCAGCTTCATTACTCGGGTGAGACCTTTCCTTTCATAGTATACTCTTAATTTCATCTCAGGTGGTTCACTTTCTAACAAAGTCCCAAAACCTAGATATACACCAGTTTCTGTGAGAGAGAGAGCATATCTTCACACATATCTATAAACTACTGCAAAATATATACCTGAAAGCAGAAATACACTAGAGTTTGCAGTGAGTACCTCCCTAACACTTCCTCTCCACTATTCCAAGCTTTGGGTCCATGATTGCTCAACAATTTGTTTGGCTTCGTATGTTAACTCTCTTTTAAGTCACCAGGTTCCAGATGCCATCAGGATGCTGGCCAGGCTTCCCTGGATTGAAGACCCCACCAATGTGTCCTGGAGCTCAGCTTCCCCAGAGACACACCCTACTAGGGAAAGAGAGAGGCAGACTGGGAGTATGGACCCACCAGTCAACGCCCATGTTCAGCGGGGAAGCAATTACAGAAGCTAGACCTTCTACCTTCTGCAACCCACAATGACCCTGGGTCCATGCTCCCAGAGGGATGGAGAATGGGAAAGCTATCAGGGAAGGGAGTGGGATATGGAGATTGGGTGGTGGTAATTGTGTGGAGTTGTACTCCTCCTACCCTATGGTTTTGTTAATTAATCCTTTCTTAAATAAATAAAAAAGAAATTTAAGACATATATCCACCATTATACTACCTTCATTGCCCTTCAAACATTTCTATGCACTCTCAGTCCACTTCTTTAATTTTTGGCAACTAAATAATTGATTTTTTTTAATTTTAGGTTAATGTCATTTTATTAGTGATTTAATCGGGGTGTACATGATTGTAAGGCTGCAACTATATAGGTCCACAATGCACCCATCACCAGAGTTCTATACCTACTCTACCCCACCACCATCCTCAGCTCCCCAACTACTACCACTATAGTTTTCACAAAGCCTTAGAGACAGGTTAGTTATGTTTTTCTTTTTGCAAGCTTATTTAGTTAAGTTATCTGAATTTCACATATCTGAATTTTCACATCTGAATTTCACATATCTTTTACCTCCTTCTTCTTCTAGCGTTTACCCTTCTTCCGTAGCCAGTCAACAGCATCAGGTTGAGCCTGATGTAAAGTTCCGAGACCTCCTTACTTCTTTAAGCATAGTCAGCTCCAGATCCATCTGTTTTGTCCTCAAACTGCAGAAAAGAATACCATTCAATGTATATATATATATATATATATCCTATATGTACTTTACCCTGGCATATGTTGGTGAACATTTCGGTTGCTTTCCTTGGTTTATGTGAGCAGTGCCTCCAGGAACATAAGAGTGCATATATTCCTCTGAATTAGTGTCTTTGTGTTCTTAGGATATATTCTGTGGTGTGGTATTGTTGGATCATATAAATTTTCCTTTTTAATTGTTTAAGGACTCTGTCCTGTTTTCCATAGGGGTTACTAGAGAAGTGAAAATTAAAACCACTCTGAGATTCTACCTCACACCTGTTTGAATGACTTATATCAAGAAAATAGAAAATGACAAGTGTTGGTGAGGATGTGGAGGAAAAGGAGCTCTGTTACATTGTTGATGGGCATGATAATTGGTATAACCTAAGAAAACTATTGATATTTTTATTGTCTTCATAGTCTTGACTTTTCCAAGATGTCCATATAGTTGGGATCACACAATCAAGAGTATTTTCATTTTGGATTATTTTATTTAAAATGAATGTTCATTTGTTAGGGTTTGCTGTATAATACCCAGCATCTTATATATAGCGGAGCCACCAGTTGCTTCTGTTCTCCCTTGTCTAGGCTTTTGAGAGAGTCAACATATCAAAGACTCAGCCTATGTATTAAAAAGACTCAGACTGTGTTTTAAAAAGTTCTAGACATATGATCAATTTTACCCTTTAATATTAATTGGATAGTGGTTTATAGGAGTGTACGTAACTCCCAGAGGAATAGAGAATGGGAAAGCTATCAGGGGAGGGGATGGGATATGGAGATATGGAGATCTGGTGGTGGGAATTATGTGGAGTTGTACCCCTCCTATCCTATGGTTTTGTTAATGTCTCCTTTCTTAAATAAATATCATACAAAACTTAATGTTCATGTTTTTTCCTCATATGTCATGACTTTAATAACTCATTTCTTTTTAACATTGAATAAAATATTTTATTATATGGATATACCACAGTTTATGGCCTGTTCAGCTATTGAGGAATATCTTAGTTGTTTTTAATCTTGGAAAATTAACTTTGATGGTATCTCCAGGGTATTGAATACATATACACACATATATGCAAAATTATACTCTTGAACAAAACAATGTACACATATATGTAGCTATTGTGTGATGCATTTAATTTCTTTAAGTAAATTATTAGAGTATAATTGTGCGATCACACTGTAAGAGTATGCTTAGTTTTATAGGAAACTATCTTACAAGGGTTTTATTTTATTTATTTTTAATTATTAGGATTTAAAGATTATAAGATAATAGGGATATAGTCTACACTACTCCATCACCAAAGTTCTGTGCCCTGCTTCAATGATGACCACCATAGTTCTCCCTACGTCTTAGCTAGGAGTTTACTTTTCTATTATTTTATTAGTTATTTAATAATCATAATATTGTAAGGAAACAGGGGCATTATTCCATACAGATCCCACAACCAGAGTTCTGTGTCCTATCCCCTCCATTGAAAACTTCTCTATTCCTTATGCCTCTGGGAATATGGACCAAAATTCTTTATGGGGTGCAGAAGGTGGAAGGTCTAGCTTTTGCAATTTCTTCTCTGCTGGACATGGATATTGGCAAGTCAATCCATACCCATAGCCTGTTTCTATTTTTTTCTAGTTGGTTAGGGCTCTGGAGAGGTGAGACTTCTGGACATATTGGTGAGGTCATCCACCCAGAGAAGTCAAGATGGAATCATAGTAGGATCTGCAACTTGGTGGCTGAAAGGTAGTAAAGCATATAAAGCAGGTTTAATCATTTAAAAATCAGAATCCCAAATGAGGTAATAGAGCAGATAAAACTATGTGGGAAGAAGCTAGGATGTCTATTTTAGATGTGTTCCAAGGGGCCCATGCCATTAGTAATTTTTGCCTAAGCCTGATAGTTAACATGCAGGCAGACTAAAAATATTGTCTGGGAAGATGGTGACAGATTGGAGAAAGAGTCTAGAAAGCTGAATTAGGGCAGACGGTAGTTCTTAAGCATTAGGAAAATATATAAATACCATTAACTGTTTACCCCATCAACTTGACCAAGGTACCATATATACTCATATTAAACACAGGGACCTGTATAACTCCTTAGTCCATGGTCACAGCTGGGAACATTTTAGGCTTTACTCATTTCAGGACCAGTGTTCCTCAAGTGACAGAGTAGTCTGACCCAGCCTCCTTTTAGATAATGGGGCAGTCCCTACTACTGCTCATTTACAGTCCTGGAGAGGCCCACAAGAGGGCCTATGATGATGTTCCTGATGAACGTGACCAATGATAGTGGAGACAGATCTATTAGAGGTCTAGGCCCATCATATCTGTGTGGGAATCCAAGGACTTCCTGACTAGAGCCCCAGGCGATAGGATATCTTGGTATTCACCAATGGCCATTATTAATATGAGCCAGTCTCTTGCCCTTCTCCAGCTTCCGTAGGCCTTTCTAGATTTATCTGACAAGGTTAAACTTTCTCTCAGTCATTAAATCATTGTCAGTTGTTTACAAATCAGTATTGGGTTTATGGGGTCTGTCCTCAAGTTAGGAATAGACTTAGAGTTTAAGTGGCATCTAAGTTAACCTTACGATTTATTGCATTTTACTTGTTTGATGGTTATAATAGAGGTTGTCCAAAAAGACCTAAAGAAGACACCATGAAGTGTCTAATATTTACTACTTAGAACTAGACACCCTTCTTTCCTACTCCCTACTTCGCTTCCCTCAAATCACTTCATCTACTCAATTAACTACACAAAAGAAAGTATATCCCCTAATCATTCTGACAGCAATAGTGTTAATGTCAACCCCTTGATAATCTTTAGAAGAAATACTGTATACAACTGGCCAAGAGATATACTGGATAAAGTATATATATATATATATATATATATATATATATATATATACACTTTTGTGTTTCAATTATCTGTATACCCCTATATGATTGAAGCCATTTGGTAATTTTCCTTCACTTCCTTCATACTTCACTAAGCATAGTCACTTCCAGTTCCATTTTATACTAAAGGACACACTATTTTCTATTTTAATTGTCGAGTGGTACTCCACTGAGCATATGTCCCATAACTTCTTTATTTAGTCTTCTGTGGATGGATATGCAAGTTACTTCCTTATTTTGGTTTTTGCAAATAATACATCTATGAACATGAAAGTGTGTAATCATAAGGTATTTCCATTCCTATTTAAGGATTCTCCATACTGTTCTCCATAATGGCTGCTGTACTATATTTGTCTCTTTGTCACCAGAAATGAGTGAAAATTCCTGATCTAAATCCTTGCCTTCATTGGGTGTTGTTAATTTTGTGTTTTGGTCATTTGATCATTTTCATAAGAATATAGTATTACTCATTATTGTCATAATTTCTATTTTATTGATGACAACATTTAAAATTTTTTCATTTTATTTTTTGCTATTTACTTATCTTTATTGAGGTCTTTGGTCCATTTTTCTTTCTTTCTTTCTTTCTTTTTTATTTTATTTTTTTTTTTACCAGAGCACTGCTTAACTTTGGCTTATCCTGGTGCAAGGGATTGAACCTTGGACTTTGGAGCCTCAGGCAGAAGAGTCTTTACATGACCATTATGCTATCTACCCCTGCCATGCTATCTGCCCCTTCCTGGTCCATTTTTTAATAAAGTTGTTTGCTTTCTTATTCCTGAACTTTAAAGGCTTGGGGTATGGATCAGACTGTCCATGTCCAGTGAATAAGTAGTTACAGAAGTTAGACCTTCCACCTTTTGTTCCACATAAAGATCTTTGGTCCATACTCCCAGAGGGATAAAGAATAGGAAACCTTCCAGTGGAGGGGATGGGATATGGAACTCTGGTGGTGGGAATTGTATGGAATTATACTCTTTTTATCCCACAATATTGTTGATCATTATTAAATCAATAATAAAAAGTAAATAAATAAAAAGGAAAAAATTCCAAAACTGATCTTATTTTAACTAACTGTTCATTATTGGATGTGACTTTTATGAGCATTTTCTCCCAATCCATGGTGTGTCTTTTTATTCTATCTTATACTCATGCTACAGTTGGGAGAGATTAATTTTAATCTAACATATCTCTATTTCCTTGTACTGGTTAGTTAGTTTGTATTGTATGTAAAGGTCATTGTCAAGCCTGAATTCATCTTGATTTTATTCTATGCTATCTTCTAGGAATTTAATTGTCTTGCATTTTACATTTAGGCCTATGATTCATTCTGATAATTTTTGTGAAGGATATAAAATCTGTATTACATTCTTTTAATGGAGGTTTTGGGGTTCTTTCATCATTTTATTATCTTTGTCATGTTTTAATCCATTTCTATTGACTGATTCTTCTTGCCATGAAACAGATTTTCTTTTTGCCAATCTAGACAATTTTGAATGTATGCCAGATGTTCTAATTTTACTGTTATTGGATGCCTCATTCAGCTGTTTCTCTTAAAAGGTTTTGGATTTTGTTTTGTGAGGCAAAAATGTGCACAAGTTTTAGTTTGACTCTCTCAAGATTTTTAATCTCTCTAAGCCAACGTAGCCACATGACTAAAACAAAATTAATAAACATCTCATGTATTTATTTTTCAAATTTCCTGATTCTTTTAAACAAAAATGAATTTGTTCTACCTTTATTTGAATTTCAGGTGTTAGTCACATTGTTACTCCTCTATAACTGTCTTTTCCTTCTGAATTTGTTTTCTCTCCCATGTTTCATACATATCCAGTGCACATCCAAAATTATTTTTATGACTTTACATAAAGTCATTTTCACCTGATCTTAAATGGAGCTTGAATGGATAATGTTAAGTGAGATAAGCCAAAAGGAAAGAATGAATAACAAATTATCTCATTGCTAGGAAGAACTTAAACAAGGACAGACAGGAAAAGCATGTCCAAAGTTTTATCGTCTCTCCTTTGAGTAGATCTGTTGAAGATCTGACTACAGAGCCCTTGCACTCATTAATTTCCTGTTCTATCTCCAAGTGACTTGATCTATTGTTTCCCCCCATTTTCTTGAGTTAAATTCATAGCTTAATATCAATATTTTATAATTAAATACATTTAAATATATTATCAAACTTCCTAGATATATATAGAATTAGACTAAGGTTGTCTGGATGTTGGGCTATGAGTATCAAATCCAAATATAGTCAGGTAAAACTTTATATAACTGGCTGTGTATTCTTTTCTCAAATTCTGTTGGCATAAGAAATATGTTTTACTGTTAGTGTTATAATTGATCAAACTTCTGTTAATATAGGATCCTAAAAGAGAGAAGCTGAAAGCAAAAGCCATATAACCTCCCATCCTGCAGATAATGCTTCCAGAAGTCAGTGGGCTCTCACTTAAGAATATCTCATCTTCAGTGACTGACTAGTTGAAAGTGTTATCCTTTTAGCATACTGACAGACTATGGGATTTAAGGCTGCCAGAGGGAACTGAGCTGTTGCCAAACTCTTGTAGCCCAGCATCCACTTTTTTATTTATAATACAAAGTTTATTATTTAATTTGAATTTTTTATTTATTGGGATAAAGCTTAAGAATACTTACTCAAAAGAAGGTATAGTGAGGTATAGGCTGGCACAACAATAAATTCCACACTAAATGAGGAAGCAGAAATACACAGACAGCAATGAAAAAAATTCCAAATGATCAGACAGACACACATGTAGAAAAAATAAAACAGAGTTCAGGAAACTCATTATGCAGTCAATTCAAGAAACTAAGACTAAGATACAAGAACTCAGTAATCATTTTACCAAAGAATTAAAAAGTACAGAAGAAAAACTAAAAAAACCAAACAAACAAACAAAAAAAACACTCCAAACAGAACTGCAGAGACTAAAGGACTCAAGGATACTCTGAATGTAGTTCAGGCGGAGGTAAAATGCCTCCAAAGTAGGTTTAATCAGGTGGAGGAGAGACTATCAACACTAGAAAACTCTTTAAAAGGAAAGATTTAGGAAAATAAAATGATACATTAGTTGATGTTTAATAATGAATTTGTGGAGAGTAAACGACTTAGTTTGATTTCTGGGAGAAAACACTGATTTAAATTAGGATATTAGTGGTGTTAGGCTACTCCTTCTCTCAGGAAAACTTTCCTACATGTTAAGTAAGGTTTTCTTAGAAATGTCTATGAACTTTAGGTCTGGGATCACACTTAACCATTCCCTGAGAATAATTTTCAAGAACAATTTTCTATTTCTTCTGAAACTTCTCAAAGTAATTTTCAGTCACTCTTTTTCTCATTAGTAAAATGAACTCCTTGACATTAACTCCTTGCTAATAGCATCATCTCTCATTATTATGACTAGCTCTTAATCTCTTGTTCACTTCCCATTTATCTCTTATCAGTGTTGTCAGAAATTTTAAAATTCTATGGACAAAAACTTTTAAGTGGCTCAGACTCCTTGATATAATTATTGCTTTATTTCTAGAGAAAAAAATTTCTACACATCTACCTGCTTCAATAATATAGTACTCTTAATATATCCTTACACTGAAAAAATGTTTTAAAAGACTGATTTAAAATATATTTATTTCAAATACCCCCTCTTGTTCTACTTCACAATTCTCTTTAGTTCCAAGATTAAAGTAACCAGTTGTGTAGGGCTAGCCTATCTATAAATTCTACTAGTTTCTTATTAATATTACTGTTTTAACCAGTCTAAGTTGCATGGTGATTGTAATTCCTCTCTTCCAGGGAGTAACTTTTACTACCTTGTCCTCTTTTAACACTTACATTAAAAGAGGGGGCAAGAAACTATGTAGAACAAATACACGAGTGTATTCTTGTTCTATTCTGCAGAAGTGTGAGTATTTACAAAGAAAAAGAAAAAAAACTAATTTTATTTTAAATTCCTGATAACAAGCTTGAAGAATACAATGCAACATAGTACTCTCAATATAGATATATTTCAGAAATAAATACTTAATGTCTTCTTTTCCTAAAGTCTCTCACAAACCTCTATAAACCTTACACTTAATTGTAAAATTTACATAACCATAGTAAGGAAACAAAACTAACAAATCTGAACTCCTTTAACTTCACAGGACTATACCAAAATCCATGTATATACCTCCCAACACTCCCTTTCTCCCCTTTTCTATGAAATACCAGATTCTTAACTTGAACTTTAAAAACGAACTATGCTCATTCTCCTGTGTAATCCATCTCTTTGACTTGGAAGTCTTTAAAGAATATCCAATGATTATCTGTAAATACTACTGTTAAATATTAGCTATTGAGAAAGATACACAAGTGAAACTGACAGTACTGAATAATAGGCTGTGTATAACAAATACAGTTTATAAAAAGCTTACTAGTAATGTCACATTGGTTTGCTTTAGGTACAATCAGGTGCACAAGTACAGCTACCAAGACTGTGATTATTAGTTTTTATTTATGCTTGAAGTTTAATGTGGCTAAAGTGCTTAGAATAAATTCAGAGGAGAAAATCAAGAAAATGTGTTTTGGGTCCTAAACTGGACTGAGAAAACAGTAAGGACAGGAGAAAACTAAATGACAGAGATAAGAGAGAGATAGCAGCCTATGAAGTTCCATGAAGAAGAAAGAGTATATAAAATATATAGTATACTTATATAAGGTTATAATCATAGAATGTAAATTTTAGGGCTATCTAAATAATTCACCTGGATAGTGTGTCTGCCTTTGCCCTATGTGTGATCCAGGTTTGAACCCAGTCCCTAGCGCACTAGCAGAAGCTTCAGTGCTATAGTCTTTCTCTTTGTCTCCCTTATTTTATGGAGGAGGGGCCTGGGGGGAGGGAAGTATGGATCAGTAAAGTGCCAACAATGACAAATATATATATATATGTATATATATATAAATTTGAACTTATCTTTTAAATGTATGTGTCTTTTATAATGATCATATAATAATTCAACTGAAATATTGCATCAAATCAAAGAACTCTAGGGAAGGAGGCAGAGAGGAGTTTGGAGATGGGGTGCTTTCAAGTCCTGGCACAGGATGATGGACCTTATTTGTGAGTGAGAGTGTTTTGCAACACTTTTCCTGGTCAGATGAGAAACTGTAACCATGTGCCAACAAACATACTGTAAAACCATTAGCCTCCTAGTGAAAGAAAAAGAGAGAGAGAAAGAAAGGAATGACTGATGTGATTAAAAGCATTGTCATTGGACGATTCACCTAAAATTACTATGGATTGGTGACCTATGGTTTCAGTAGAATTCTTGTAAGAAATGAATTGGATTTTTATAGAATTCTAATTTTTCAGTTAATTTCGTTTTTCAGTTCTCTATGTCAGAAATTGTCCAGTTAAAATTCCAATTATATTACATTATGAGTCAGCCATATATTCTCTTTCAGCTATTGTCACTCACTCCATTACCCTTTACTAAACATTCTAAAGCTCAGGCTGGAAGCCTATGTTCTTTAGAATAAAATTTTTTTTTCCCATATCCAGGGCTTCACCATTATGGGACATTTTTTTTCACCAGATAGAAGCAAGGAAACATATGGAGAAAAAGATACTACAGCATCAAAGCTTACTTCAGTGTAGTGGTGGATAGACTGGAACCAGGCTGTGGTGCTATGACTAAGGTGTTTAATTTCTGTTTGTATATCTTGGTGGGGGTTGGGGGATGGGAGATTTTTATCCTGAGTGACAGGTCTGGTTCTGTGCCCTTGATGTCAATATAGAGTCTCCCTGATGCTGGTCCAACCTCTGTGGGGAAATAGCAATGGACAATCAAGAAATTATAGTTGTAAATTGATGAGTTTTTAGGTGATTGTTTTCTTTTCTTTTTTTTTTTGTTTCCATGTTTTTTATTATATTACCTTCAAAAGCTTTCTTTTCTTTTTTTAAAATTTTTTATTTATAAAAAGGAAACATTGACAAAACCATAGGATAAGAGGGGTACAACTTTGCACAATTACCACCACCAGAACTCCATATCCCATCCCTCCCCTGATAGCTTTCCTATTCTTTAACCCTCTGGGAGTATGGACCCAAGATCATTGTGGGATGCAGAAGGTGGAAGGTCTGGCTTCTGTAATTGCTTCCTTGCTGAACATGGGTGTTGACAGGTCACTCCATACTCCCAGCTTGTCTCTCTTTCTCTAGTGGGGAAGGGCTCTGGAGAAGCAGAGCTCCAAGGCACATTGGTGGGGTTGTCTGTCCAGGGAAGTCTGGTCGCATCCTGCTAGCATCTGGAACCTGGTGGCTGAAAAGAGAGTTAACACACTGGCATACTTTAATGATGACTCTTTAGTCACTATCAGGCCATTCCACCAGCTGGGGCCCTAAGTGGGGTGTCCTGAGATTCCCAAACTGACTTGATGGGCCTAGAAATCGAGTAAATCCCTCTCTCCGTTTTTACTGGTATTTTCTGTCAGAAACAACAAAATAGATCTCTTTGTGGGCTCTCATAGGACCTTGCCCTCAACTTGGATCAACATTGGTAAAGAATGTTCCATCCTCCGAAGGGAGGTGGGACAACATACTCTATGCTACACCTGAGGAAGATAGGTTGATACTGGAGCAGCTTGGAATGTTCCTACTCATGACCACAGAATATGAGCTCAAATCTATAGGGATGCAGAGGTCACACAAGCTCCTAAAATAATTATGGGCCTCAGATTACATCAAATTGATGGGGTTTACAGTCAACAATGTTTATACCCCTTTCCCATATTAGGGAATTACTCTCTTCCCTGATCCAGCTTTCTGGTCCTTTTCACAGCTATGACATCATCTCCCCAGACAATAATTAGGATCCACCTGCATATCAGATTTAGACTCAGGCAAAAAAAAAAAAAAAAAAAAAAAAGGCCCAGCCACTGATCTAATTTGGTGCCTGCAGTCTCTGAGAACTGGTTTTTAGTCCTGGGAATCACTTACTCACCCCCTTTCTGTCCATAAGCCACGTGTCTGTACTCACCTGTAGCTTAGGTGAATTTTCTTTTTTTTAAATTTATTTATTTAAGAAAGGAGACATTAACAAAATCGTGGGATAGAAGGGGTACACTCCACACAATTCCCACCACCTGGACTCTATATCCCATCCCCTCCCCTGATAGCTTTCCCATTCTCTATCCCTCTGGGAGTATAGACCCAAGGTCCTTGTGGGTTGCAGAAGGTGGAAGGTCTGGCTTCTGTAATTGCTTCACCACTGAACATGGACGTTGACTGGTTGGTCCATACTCCCAGTCTGCCTCTCTCTTTCCCTAGTAGGGTGGGTCTCTGGGGAAGTGGATACGTTGGTGGGGTCCTCAGTCCAGGGAAGTCTAGTCGACATCATGCTGGCATCTGGTATGAAAGCCGACACCTGGTGGCTGAAAAGAGAGTTAACATACAAAGCCAAACAAATTGTTCAACAATCATGGACATAAAGGCTGGAATAGTGCAGATGAAGTGTTGGGGGTGGTACTCTTAATCTAGGCTTTTTTGAAGCATTCTGTACTACAGCTGCACCCTTTCTCCTAGTTTCTCAAAATTGTCATGTGTGTATTGCACTCAGGATTTTTACACACATTATTTCCTGTCCTTGAAATATATTTTACTTCTCTAATGAAGTTGCCAGATTTGGGGATATTATAGAAACCCAGTTAAATTTGAACATAATATAAACAGCAACTATTATTTTTTTTGTATTTGTATTTGACCTGTATAATGTTTGCAGTTTTAAAATTCTGTCTGACACTCTTTTTCTTAGTTTAATTACATTCTTTACTTTCATATATTAGCTAAAATATTGTTTCAAATCTAATCAGCTCAAAGTAATTTAGAACTCACTTCTTATGTTTTCATGATATGAAACATTGATATATATTATCTTCCTTCCCTCATTAGATCACTAGCCTAGAGACTTAAAAACTGTTTATGCATGGTAAACATCTCAGACAATATTGTTGCATGATAGTAAGTCAGTATTCTTTTTCTAATTTTTAAAAATTTATTTATTTTCACTTTTGTTGCCCTTTTCTGTTGTTGTTGTTGTTGTAGGTATTATTGTTGTTATTATTGGTGTCGTCGTTAGATAGGACAGAGAGAAAGGGAAGACACGGGGAGAGAAAGACACAGACCTGCTTCATCGCCTGTGAAGCAACACCCCTGTAGGTGGGGAGCTGGGGCTCAAACTGAGATCCTTAAGCCAGTCCTTGTGCTTCATGCCATATGCGCTTAACCCTCTGCCCTACCGCCCAAATCCCATAACTTTGTATTCTTGAATGAGGGATTTGTAACAAATGCTTTTGAATCCTCAAGGGAAATGTAGAGTATTAATGCATCAATTTACAATCAATTGGTTAAACTTGTATTCAAATTGCAGTACTAGTAAACAACAGTTAAAATGTCTTATACATATTTAAGTTTGAGCAACAGAAGCCTGGAGTGATAATATCCCCAAATATAAGGCTATTAAGAATCTGTATGAGACAGGGAGTGCAATGTTATGCATGTACAAACTATTGTATTTTCTGTTGACTGTAAAACATTAAGAAAGAATCTATATGTAATTTTTACTCATACATACTCTAAATGAAAACAATACATATTCAAATATTTATTATATTTCTCTCCTTTGGACTTCCTGAGCTTGGTGAACAGCCCAGATGCAACCTCATTTTTTCTATTATTTCTTAAAATCATGCTCAAGTTGCATGTTGTAGAATTCACTCTCCTAGTCACACTCCCTCTTCATTAATTCCATTAACTCATAATTCACAAATGTTTTCTATGTCACAAGCTTGATATGGTAAACATAGGTAGGGGAGATAGGATTTAAGTCCTCTAGGACCAGCTTGCATGACTTTTTTTTTATATATAATTTTGATTCGTATTTTCTTTTTAATCACCCTGTGCTAGTTTTATGATGGACTATAGTAGAGATGAGTATTCTTTTTTTTTTTTTTTTTTGAGATGTAGTATTCTAAGCAATCCTACAGGATATAAGGTGGAATTATGATACTCTAAATTACTGATTTTTAAAAGATTGATATTCAGGGGCCGGGCGGTAATGTAGCAGGTTAAGCGAAGATGGAACAAAATACAAGGACCCATGTAAGGATCCTTGTTTGAGCCCCCTGCCCACTTGCAAGCAGGTCTGCAGGTTTCTATCTTTCTCTCGCCCTCTCTGTCTTCCCATCCTCTCTTTATTTCTCTCTGTTCTATCCAATAACAATGACAGCAATAACAACAACAATAACAGCAACAACAGTGGCAAACAACAAGGGCAACAAAAGGGAAAAAAATAGCCTTCAGGAGCAGTGGATTCATAGTGCAGGCACCAAGTCCCAGCAATAATCCCGGAGGCAAAAAAAAAAAAAGATTGATATTAATATTCTTGCCTCTTCTTGTGTGTAAAGTGATGGGCTTTGGAGGCCTGCCTCTTAATCCTCAACTGCTTGAGTTCCTTTTCCTCCACCTCAAGTCTTAGCTCAGGGTGAGGCAGAAGGGGTGCAAGTGGATTCTACTGTGTAATACTTTCTTATAAATATTATTGGGCCAGGTGGTGATGTACCTGACTGAGCAAATACATTACAATGCACAAGGTTCAATCAAACCCCTAATCAAGTTCCCATCTTTCTCTTTCTCTCTTTCCCCTTTCCAACTCAACTTCTCTATACAAAATAAATAAATTTAAATAAACATCCATAAATATTTTGTATCATGTGTAGGAGGAATGGGTCTCAATAATTTGTTTTTAATGGATCATATAGGAAGTCACAGAGGAGTGGTCCGGGAGGTAGCACAGTGGATAAAGCAGCATACTGTCAAGCATGAGGTCCTGAGTTCAATGCTGGGCAGCACATGTACCAGAGTGATGTCTGGTTCTTTCTCTTTCTCCTGTGTTTCTCAGGAATAATTAAATAAAATCTTTTTTTAAAAAAAGGAAGGGGAGTTGGGTGGTAGCGCAGCAGGTTAAGCGTACATGGCACAAAGCACGAGGACTAGTATAAGGATACCAGTTCGAGCCCCCGGCTCCCCACCTGCAGGGGAGTCACTTCACAGGCGGTGAAGCAGGTCTGCAGGTGTCTATCTTTCTCTCCTCCTCTCTGTCTTCCCCTCCTCTCTCCATTTCTCTCTGTCCTATCTAACAACAATGACAACAATAATAAGTACAACAATAAAACAAGGGCAACAAAAGGAAATAAATAAATAAATAAATAAATAAATAAATAAATAGGAAGTCACAGAGGAAAAGGGCATAGCACTTGAATTAATGGCACCAAAAAAATTCTTCACAAATTTCCCATCATAATCTCTGAAGTCTGTCTTCCCTTGCCCTTTTTATGTCTTTCTTAAGGCTTCCTTTCTTCTTATTCCCCCTTTATTTTCTCTACCTGTCATCTTTTCTCCTTTTGCTGAGAAGTAGGAATGAGAAGACATGAGAAATCATCATATACAGCTTTGATGCATGCAGATGAGACAAGCAGTTATGAAGGATGTGAGCTGTAAACTCTGCCCTAGTTCTTGAGTCTTGAAGCAAGGCAGTGTGTGTTGTTTGTTATGGAAAGGAAGGTCTGCAGCAAAAGCTTCCCACAAACAAAGGTATGAATGACCTTTAACGTCTGATGATAACCATTCCTTGTTGAGCATAGAGTTGCGATTGGTTTAGGGGTCTAAGCAGGTAGCATTCTAAGTTTTCAGGATACAGGGTATAAGGCACATACAAAATACCCAATGGATATCACGTATAGCATACATTATCCTTGAATTTTTTCACTTGCTTTGAACTTTTGGTTTATATGATGACTGTATTAAGTATTAATAAAATGAGCCTCTCAGTTTGGATGGGGGTTGTATCCTGTGCTTCCCTGTCTGTGGGAAAGACTCTTCCAAGATGTAACAGGTCTGGGCACAATTACTCACAACATTATTTGTGTGTTTTTTCTTTTACTCCAGATAATTGTCAGGATTGTCAGGGTCTGAAACAGTGGTATACCTTTGAATCTTGCTGGGCCCTTCTTTTTTACTTTCTCCCATACAAAATTAGCCTATACCTTTATTTCAAGTATTTAAGAATGTATTTATAAAACATCAAATAAACAGCCTAGCAACATAGTGCATCTGGCAGGATAACCACTTTGCCATGTACACAGCAGAGGATGGAAGCTGGCTGCCACCAGAATGGATAGAGAGGTTTAGTGCTGTGGTGTCTTTCTCTCTTAACCCCCCTTTTTCTGTCTTTATATATGAAAAAATTGGCCCAGGAGTTGGGCAGTAGCACAGTGGGTTAAGCGCAGGTGATGCAAAGCCCAAGGACCAAGGACCAGTGTAAGGATCCCAGTTTAAGCCCCTAACTCCCCACCTGCAGTGGTGAAGCAGGTCTTCAGGTGTCTTTCTCTCCCCCCTCTATCTTCCCCTCCTGTCTCCATTTCTCTCTGTCCTATTCAACAACGACGACATCAATAACAACAACAATAACTACAACAATAAAACACAAGGACAACAAAAGGGAATAAAAAAAAAGTTGGCCCACAGTGGTGAAGATGTGATGATAGCCAGGAATAAAATACATTTCACTCTGGCATATTCTATGCAAGATCTCTGTTTCTCTCTCTCTCATTAATTAACTAATAAATAAACCTTTAAAAGAAAGCTTTGGGTTAGGGAGATAGTATAATGATTGTGCAAATAACTTTCATACCTGAGGCTCTGAGGTTCATTGTTCTCTGGTCTCTTTCTTTTTTCTATCTTCTCTCTGGGCCTCTTTTATTAAAACTAAATAAAATATTTTTCAAAAAGAAAAAATCCATACTCTAGATTTATGAGGTAACTGAAATTTCTCATGCTAAAGTTGATTGAACACAAACCTGAGAGTCATTGGACAGCTGTACCTTTTCCTCTTCAACTATATCATTGTTTTCTACTCTGTGCCCAGAAAATCTATTGTCTGTTATCCTAACACTACTGTATCTGAAGCCATGCCAAGAAGTGGAATTCACCAAAAGCTAGGTTAATTTGAGATTGGAAATAGCAAGAAAAAAATCATATCCAGAAATTCTCAGTTGATTTCTCTTAAATACTATTAAAAGAATATGTTTAAAAGGAATACGTGTGTGTGTGTATGTGTGTGTGCACGCACAAGTGTGTACATACACAGATGATTCTTGTACGATCTTTGACGTTCAATGACTTGGGCCTTTTTCTACTTGATAAGTAGGAGCTGAAGCCTTTTTATTTCCATCTAAAGCCTTGCACTGCTGGGACCAGCACATGCATTTCCATGAGCTACAAAAGCAACCTGGAGAGATAAAGGAGTGAGGGCAGCAATTTCCTGAGGATGTGATATCATCACTGAATGCCCAGTAGAATTGCATGGAAAAGATTTTATAGGAAATAGGCAACAACCTCTGTATAAAAAAGAACGATCCTAGTGATAACCAGGCAGATTAATAAATCGCTTTTACAACAGAAACACAGGAACATGGGAAGGGAGGTCACCATTTTGATGCCCTCAAGATATGCTGAAAATGAGAAAAAAGGCAAGTAATTTTGTACACCATTATCATGGAAATCAGATTTGACCAGGGAATGGCTCATGGTCTCAGATTGAGGCCATGTAATTTCTTCTTCCTTTATTGCAGTCTCCTATTTAAACTTTCATTTTTAAAAAAGTGTTAGTGGCGGGGATATCTTTTTATAATGATCTGTAGGTATTTCAAGGACACTATTTTATTTGGATCATGCAAATACAACTTGTTATGAGTACTCTATCAGGTAAACTTTGACTGACGTGTGTGTGTGTGTGTGTGTGTGTGTGTGTGTGTGCGTGTTCTATGTCTATTGCAGTAACTTCATAAAGCTTATCATTGGAATTGAGTTTTTTTTCCTAGAAATTTTAAATAAAATTCAACTAAGGAGTTCCATTCTGGTAATTATTCCCACTATATAAGATTTTCAACATATTCTTGTTCAAGTTTCAGTGTAAGAAACAGAAAACACATTAAGAATTTTAAATAAGTAGGATAGGAAATATACAGAAAAGTGGTTATCACCAAAATAGTAAAAAAAAAAAAAAAAAAAAAAAAAGTCTGAAAGCAAGACACCTAGTAGGAGAGTTCCTGGAACAATACAGGGCAGAACCATCAAGAGAGTTACTTTTGAGATTATCACTAAAATTAAGTGAGAATAAGAACCTTAACTCCACTGCCACTGGATAAATCAGAAGCTGTTCAACTGACATCCCTAGTTATTTTCCACTTAGTAGATAGATGAACAGAGAATCCACAAAACTGTACAAACTATTGTACTTACTGTTGAATGTAAAACATTAATTCCCCAATTAAAAAAAAAACTGTCATATCTTAAAATGTTCTATCTACACAGGAAACCAGAGTAGTGACAACTAATAGAAGTAGAGTGAGGCTTGTCATTTTAATTTTTCTATTTTAAATTTCTAATTAAGAAAAAGCAAGGGCTAAAGACATAATTTCCTAGAGGAAGGATGCTTTCTTTGCCAGGCATGCATCTCGGGTTCTAGGCTAGTCCTCAGGACACTGGGGGGATATCTAAGGTCCATTTTTTCTTCTCCATTCCTGTCTTTCTATGCTGCAAAGTCAGCATAGAGGTTTAAAAACCCAGGGGTGAAGATAAATTTTAAAAAGTCAAGATGAAACAGATGTATTTAACTTTAACATGTTTTATTTGATCAAAATAGAAGCACATATAAATATAATTCATAGAAATTAATCAAGTATTTCTTGGTTAAAATAAACTTCAAAATCAATAGTCTTTTCATATTTACTTAACATCTGCGTGTAACCAAATTTACTTTTTTTGTTGCCCTTGTTGTTTTATGGTTGTAATTATTATTGTTGTTATTGATGTCATCATTGTTGGATAGGACAGAGAGAAATGGAGAGAGGAGGGGAAGACAGACAGGGGGAGAGAAAGATAGACACCTGCAGACCTGCTTCACCACCTGTGAAGCAACTCCCCTGAAGGTGGGGAGCCCCAAATTTACTTTTTTGTTATTGCCAAGGTTTCATAATCTAGGCTGACTTTTTTTTTTTTTTGAGATAGAGACAGATAGAAAGTCATTACACAACTGAAACTTGTTCCAATGTGGTGGAAACTGAACTCAAACCTGGCATGTGTACATGGCAAAACATATAGTTCTGATGAACTATCTTGCTAGAGCATGAAGTCACACTTCAAATGCATTTCATTATAACATTAAAAAAAAGATTAGTTTACATCATTATGTGTCAGCATCTAGATGTATGTGCTATATTAGGTCAACCTCTATAAGTCCAATTCTGTCCCTTACTATATATTTGGTTCCTTTTGTCAGATTAACCCAACCTTGTTTCCATTATTTTTAATGACTATTAAGCCTATTATTGTTTAAAACTAGATCTAAAACTTTACTTTTATTCCATTTGTTCACCCATTTGTTTGGTTTCTTTATATACCACATTTAAGTGAAGTCCTTGTTCTCTTCACTTGATTTATTTCACTAAGCATAATAGCTGCTTGATTCACCCATTTACTGGAATTTGTAGAATTTCTTTTTTTATTATTTTTATTGATTTAATAATGATTGACAAGGTTGTAGCATAAGAGAGGTACAATTCCCACCACCAGAGTTCTGTATCCCACCCACTTCATTGGAAGCTTTCCTATTTTTTTTTTTTTGCCTCCAGGGCTATCACTGGAACTCAGTGCCAGCACTACAAGTCCACTGCTCCTGGAGGCTATTTTTCCCATTTTGTTGCCCTTGTTATGGTTGTTAGTTATTGTTGTTATAGCTGTTGTTGTTGGACAGGACAGAGAAATATTAAGAGAGAGAATGGGAAACCAGAGAGGAGAGAAAGATAGACACCTGCAGACCTGCTTCGCTGTTTGTAAAGTGATCCCCCCTGCAGGTGGGGAGCCAGGGAGTCTAACCTGGATCTTTAAGCTGGTCCTTGCACTTTACACCATGTGTACTTAACCCGCTGAGCTACTGCCCAGCCCCCAGAAGCTTTCCTATTATTTATCCTTCTTGGAGTATGGACTAAAGGACTTATGGGATACAGAAGGTGGAACTTCTGGCCTCTGTAATTGCTTCTCCACTGGACATGGGAGTTGACAGGCTAATACATATCCCCAGATGTTTCTATCTTTTTTATTGGGGTAGGGCTCTGGAGAGGTGGGATTCTAGGACTCAGTGCTGAGGTCCTCTGCCCAGGGAAGTCAGGTTGGCATCATGATAGCATCTGCAACTTGGTGACTGAAAAGTGCACGTGTATTCATATTCACAAGTTAGGGGAAAATACATTCCTTAAAGTAAAAATGTGCAATCATCTACAGTGACTTAATAAGTGCAGCAAGCAAGTAGAAAGACCTAAAAAAGACACCGTAAAATACTGAAGCAAATAGTTTCTACTTAGACCTAGATACCTTCCTCACCTACTTCCTGTTTGACTTCCCTCAGTCAATCTATGAAAAGCCCTGCCAGATAGTGAGAACTATAAAAGCTGAATAAGGGCAAGAGACCAGCACACTTTAGTGATGGCTCATTTGGTCACTACCAGGCTACCCCATCATCTTGAAGCCCTAGTCAAGGAATCCTGGGATTCCCTCACAGATATGATGGGCCTAAACTTCTAACAGATCCCTCTCTCCCCGGCCCCCCACCTCCATCCCTGGTCATCTCTATAAGGAACAATGCCATAAACCCTCTTCTGGGCCTTTACAGGACACTGTCCTTAATGTAGAAAAACAATTGTAGGGATTGTCCTACTCTCCAAAGGGAGGCTGGGTCAACATAGTCTGCCACTGTAGGAAGACTGGCCCTGAAATGAGTTTGGCCTAGAATGTTCCTAGCTATGACCATAGAATGCAGAGCTCAGACTGACAGGGATGGAGAGGTTGCACAGGCTCCTGAGCTAAGTATAGATAAATATGGGTCCTAGGTCATATCTATAGGGGCTACAGTTAATGGTATTCATATACTTTTCCCATATTTGGGAGCTACTCTCTGCCCTGATGCAGCTTTCTTTTTTTTGTTTTTAATTTAAGAAAAGAAACATTAACAAAACCATAGAATAAGAGGGGTACAATTCCTCACAATTCCCATAACCCGATCTCCATATCCCATCCCTTCCCCGATAGCCTTCCCATTCTCTATCCAATGCCTAACTCTGCCACCATCTTCCTAGACAGTACTTTTAGCCCACCTGCATATTAGCTATCAAGCTCAGGCAAAAATTAGTAAAGTCATGGGCCCCTTCAAATATACTTAAAATAGACTTTCTAGTTTCTTCCAAAATGAAGACCCCAAATCTCAACTGCCACATTCTTACCTTTAGGTTCCTGATTATTAAACAATTTGTTCTGCTTTGTATCTTAATGCCTTTCAGGCATTAAGATACAAAGTCACAGATCCTACTATACACAGGCCTAACTTCCCTGGGCAGATGACCTCACCAATGAGTCCTGGACCCCCACCTCTTCAGAGTCCTACATCTGTACACAAAGATAAAAAAAAAACAGGGTGGGATTACGGATTGACCTTTCAATGCCCATGTCCAGCAGAGAAACAGTTATAAAATTCAGACCTTCCACGTTTTGTACCCTATAAAGTCCTTTGGTCCATAATCCCAAAGGGATAAAGAATAGGGAAACTTCCAATGGAGGGATGGGATGTGAAGACTCTAGTGGTGGGGAAGTATGTGGAATTGTGTCCCTCTTATCCCACAATCCTGTCAATCATTATTAAATAACTAATAAAAAAATTTAAAAGATATACAGCAAAACAAATTATATAATAATCATGAATCTAAAGGTAAGAATATAGAAGATGAGCTTGGGGGGGTCCTCCATTTTGGAAGAAACTAGGAAGTCTATTTTTTGGTATATTCCAAGGGGCCCATGACTTTACTAATTTTTGCCTGAGCCCAACAGTTAACATGCAAGTGGGCTGAAGGTATGGGGAGATGGTGTCAGAGTTGGAAATAGGACTAGAAAACCGGATTAGGGAAGAGAGATGGGAAAAGTATATAAATAGCTCTAATTGTAAACCCCACACAGATCTGACATACTTCTCTCAATCACTCTAAGTCCAACCCTGTCAGATAAAGTAAGGACTACAAAAGCTGAATAAGGCAAGAATTTCATTTTTATATGCTTCTGTGAGCTGCAGGTCAAGTAATGCAACTTACAATTATCTGACTTTTTTTTTTTTAAGAAAGACACATATTGGGCCAGGTGGTGGTGCACCTTGTTGAGAACACATATTCCAGTGTGTAACGACCCAGGTTCGAGCCCCTGGTCCCCACCTGCAGGGGGAAAGCTTTGCGAGTGGTGAAGCAGGGCTGCAGGTGTCTCTCTGTCTCTGTCCTCTATCTTCCCTTTACCTCTCAATTTCTGGCTGTCTCTATCCAATAAATAATAAAGATAATATAAACTTAAAAAAAGAAAGACACTTATAATCTATAATCTTATTTATGTTATCTACAAATACTTTTTATGTACTACTTTAATAACAACTACTAATCTATTTTCCCTATATAATATTTTGGAGTGTTTATAGTTAATTCACACCCTATTATATCATTGGGGCTTCACTGCTCTGGGCTAAGTTTAGATGGGAGAGAGAGTGAGAAGAGAAGAGAAGAGAAGAGAAGAGATAGAAGAGAAGAAAAGAGAAGAAATAGAAGAGAAGAGAAGAGAAGAGAAGAGAAGAGGAAGAGAAGAGAAGAGAAGAGAAGAGAAGAGAAGAGAAGAGAAGAGAAGAGATTGAGATTGAGATTGAAATTGTCTGAGACCACAGCACAGAAATTTCCTCTAGAGCTATGGGGGGGGGGTAGACTCAAACAACTTATTCTGTATTTAAAAATTACTTCATTGCAGAGGTAATGGTTTGCAGTACAGTTCTTGACACATGAGTACAATTTCTCATTTCCCTGTTATAAGTATCTACAAAAGTCTTACCCCCAAGGTAAGTCCATTTCCACGGTCATGCACCAGGACCTTCAATCTCTTCTGTCTTTTTGGTTCTTCTCCCTCCCCGAAGCCCTTTGCTTTGGTGTAATATACCACACCCAATTCAAGTTCTACTTTGTGCTTTTGATTCTGTCTGTTCAACCTATGAATGAAATCTATCTGCTGTAACATTATCTCTCATATATAATATCAAAGGATTTGATCACAACTCAACGAAAGGTTTTCCTCAGTTTCTTACACTTGCTTCACACACACACACACACACACACACACACACACACACACACACACACACACACCCATTATAATAATGAAGGAAAGTCCTGCCTTTAAAAGTTTTTTTTGTTTTGTTTTGTTTATAGCATGTATACATTCTTGGATGTTGCCTGACTCTGGCTGGATAATTCAACCTGAATTTGTATCTTGCTGTGGTAGAGAAAAAGAAAATAAGATACAGGTTTCTGGTGGAGATTCATATTGTGAATAGGAAAGCTTTTAGGGAATACTGATATGAAATGAATGAAATGTTAGTGAAGTTTTGGGTATTTTGTCTGAGAAAAATATAGTCATGCAGTAAAGGAGCTACAGTTTCATCTGCTTAAAATCTGTTCGATACAACATTATACCTTGCATCTTCACTCCCACACTCACTGTTTCAATTTATCATCTCTGTTCAGTGCAAGACTGAACTAGTAGCTTGAAAACTCTGAACAATTTGTTTCATTTAGACACCTGGTGTTAAATAAAAATACAGGCCTGTCTGTAAGAAATGAACAGTAGCTTTATACAATCTAGCAGTGTCTTCTATATTATAGATGTGTTGACTGTACATACTGTGTGAATACTAGAATTTTTAGTTGGCTATTGTGACTACATACTATTTTTAAAAATTAAACTGACATGTCATGCAAAATGAATATGGAAAGATATATGAGAGGAGTGTGTGCTAGGCTGATTCTTTCATCGATGGATTTATAAGCAGCTTTTCTTCTCTCTTAACACTGGCAACCCCAAATTTCAGCATCATGTTTATTAATGGTCCCTGCTGGGTGACCTTTTCCCACTACTATAGCTGGAATTAATATATTTAAACTGGTAGGCTCTAAAGTCTATCTTTAACATGACTTCTGTTTTTAAACTCTTCCTTTCCAGACCCATATTTCTGATTGGTGATGCTCTCTAGAGTATATTTTGGCAGGCAAATAATGTTACATCCAAATTTATCTTTTCCCTTGTACTGATTAAATCCTGTAAGTATTCACTATTTTTGTATTAACATCACAGATACTTATCTGTCTACCTAGGTTTGAACATCTGAGTAATCTGTGATTTCTTTCTTTTATCTCTCTTCTCTTATGCTAAATAATTAACTTAACCAAACAAATTCTAAATTTTTCTAATGGATTAAACATTATGATACACACATAGTTTCTTGCTTATTGCTTTGAGTCATTTTTAGGTCAATGTGTTTAGAATCAGTAGCAAACATGGTTTAGTTTTGCTTGAAATGAGCACATCCAGCTTAAGGGGATTTGGATGGGTGTACTGCTAGAACATCAATGAGACTACAGAAACAAAGCCCAGTTTGTGCCTTCTTTTCTCCTATGTGCTGCTGCTGGTGGTATCTATAAATCCATTCCTCTTCCAATAGGAACTGTAGTCTGATAAGATTGTGACCTACATTGAGGCCTCATTTAAATTGCTTTTATCCACATATAGTCATATTTTGAGGTACTAGGTTGGTGGTTGGAGTTCATACTTCACTATGTATAGTGAAGGCATGAGACATATCCCATAGTACTTCCTCACCAAACAAGTTCTTGATTTTTTTTTCCTATACAACTATGTATGATAAAAACAAATTGCTCACTCCATTAGAAAGCCTTGGCAGATATATTTGTTATGACAAATTAATAAATTTATCATCTAGAAAATCCCTTGTGAGTCTTGGTTATGACAATTAACTTTAGCTTGTTAATCAATTCTAGGACATCTGTAAATTATTGAAAAAAATGAATTGTTGTGGCAGATGTGAAACCTGGAACTGTGGTAAGTTCTGATAGTTAAGTGAATATTCTGGGCATCTGTTTTGTAAGGCATACCACCTTCTCCATGTAGAGTTCTTTGCATTATTTCAGATTACGTAACTTTCTATTTGAAACTTTCAGGATCAAACAATATACTTTTCTCACTGACTACAAGATTTTTTTCTTAGGGTTGGGGAGACAGCATAATGGTTATGCAAAAACATTTCAAGTCTGAGGCTCTGCATTCCCAGGTTTAATCCCCAGCACCACCATAGCCAGAATTGAGCAGTGTTCTGGGCTCTTTCTCTCTTGGTACCTTTCCCTCTGTATCTACATTTTCTCATTAAAATAGAATAAATAAAATATTTTTAAATAGATATTTCTTAACTTACCCTATTTTTAAAGAAGTACATGTGAAGAAATAGTTTATATTTTGTAGCTTGTCATCTTTTCTACCTTATTGATGTATAAAGTTAGTGGTGCAATTAAAAATTTAAGAATCTTAATTGTGTTGAAATATACCTTTTTATTTCTCTTGCTTTCCTCTCAGAGTAGAGAAAGTAAAAGTACCCACCGCATTGTGGCTTTTTTGTCTCCAGGGTTATTGCTGGGGCTCAGTGCCAGCACTAGGAATCCATTGCTCCTGGTTTCATTTTTATTGGATAGGACAGAGAGAAATTGAATGAGGAGGGGGGATAGAGAGGGAGAGAGAAAGACAGATACTTGCAGCCCTGCTTCACCATTTATGAGGAGACCCCTCCCTCCAACGCAGGTGGGGAGCCTGGGGCTCGCTTAAATGGGGGTACTATGTGCGCTTAACTGGTGCACTACCACCTGACCCCTACATTGTGTTTGGGAGACTAAATAAATGACTAATCCATTGCCTGTTACCAGTCTTGGCATATCACAAGAACTCAATAAACTTGCTGTTGTCATAATTCCAATGTAAATTGATAGACTTAATTGTTTCTTCCTTGTGGATATCATTTGCTCTTTTGAAAGGAATTAGAATTTGGGGAGAAGTTCATGCTTATGATTCTTACTACAGTGACAGCAATCTATAAACTCAAAAGGTTCGTTCATTAAGATCATTTACCTCTGTGCCATGACAATAATTTGTAGTACATTTGTATAGAGTAAAAATGGAGGCTGGTAAACTAGTTCATTTGATAGTGTATTGCTTTGCATGTGCATGACCCAGGCTCCAGTATGGACTTCATTCATTCAAAAGAGATTGATGTTGTGGTCTCTGCCTTATTATATCAACTAAAAAATTTTAAAAAAGACAAAAGAAAATTAAACTGACAACCTTCTGGTGTCAGGGCTAAACCACTTCAGAGTACCTTGTTATTAAAGGTAGGGAATCGGAATGGATTTGAGTTTACAGTATGTTTCACTGATGCCTATGAATGCATTTTTCTGAATTTTACAAAGGCTTGTAAACCTAGGGAAACTTTGTCTTTGTCTTTCTCTTGAAGATAGTCATTGTGGACTGAAAAAAAGAAAAGAAAAAAGAGTACATGAAATCCTCATGCCTGGAAAATGCTATATTACTTTGTTTCAACTTTGGAAGTCAGGAGTTTTATATACTATGTGTTTCAGTAGGTGGTGCTCTGATCCCTATCTCTCTCTCTCTCTCTCTCTCTCTCTCTCTCTTTCTCTCTCTCTCTCTCTCTGTGTGTGTGTGTGTATGTGTGTGTGTTCTGTGTGTCTTTGCAGAAACATCAAGAAAAAAAAATCCCACTTAAAAAATAGTTAAAAATTCAGAAATGTGACAATTGACTTGATTTTATCTAAAATACTGATACATTCAAGGAACTATCCTACTCATTCCTTTCAGCAATGTACAAAGATTAAATTGGGCTTATTTGGTCTTCAGGTGTGTCTATTTCTGAAAGTTACCTACAGACTTTCCTAGTTAGGGTAATGGCTTCCCTGCAGCTGCCTCATCTTACTTTTTATAACCAGCCCATCTGTCAGTCTCAGACCTGCCCCATTTACTCTTTTGCCTCCCCTAATAAAGGAAACTCTGGGATACAAATCCTTTCTACCTCCTTCTCACCTGGCTCCAAGTCATTCATGAAGTCAAGAAATTCTATCCTGATACAATTTGCAAGCTAGTGATTTACAGTTATTTAATTATAACAAAGACATGTTTTCAGAAAAGTCTTTTTAAAAATATGATTTATAACTGCAATGATCATTTTTAGAATTTCTGGTAGACACAGTGAAAGACTTATTATTCTTGAGATTTTATAAATATTAAGCAAAGAGGCATTTAACTGTCAAACAAGTCATTTATTTGGACATTGTAAATGATAAATGCTGTTTTCTTTCCCATCTGAAGTTAATTTTGTAATTGAAAAATTTCTCCATAGATTTTTATAGTTTTGGTAGCATTTTATAGCATGGTTATATCTGAGAAAATTGCTTCACACTCATTTTAATTAGTTATTTCTCATATATATCAATTAGTTTAGCAATGGAAAGAGTAAAGTCAAAGAGATTTTGAAAAGCAAGATGTCACATATGCATACAAATTAAACTTTAATGACTTCCATCTGGGGATTATTACCCACCATTATAAGTGGTTTTAAAGAAAAATTGTATGAATGACAAATGAGCCTCGCTAGTTTTCTCATCTCATCCAGAAGAGGGTGAAGTGACTCAGTTTTTAAAGATCCTTTATGTTGTTTATTCAAATGGGCATACAAGGTGACTATAGTAGAATGGAAAGAGCCCATTCACTTCTTTAAACTCCTTTTTCTCACATGCCTAATGAATATATTAGTAATATATTATTACTCAATTTACCTAATATTAGTACTCAATTTGTACCATTGTTTTGAGCGTTAACTTTTTTTTTTTAAACAAAGGCTCAACTTAGTATCTTCCACAGAATGAACACTAAATAATGCTCACTGGCATTATTTGTATTAACTATTCAAAGATTTTTTAAAATTTGACTTAGCATTTATCAATCTACATTTCTATCCTGACCTTAATTCTTAATGCTTAAGACATACTGTGACATGATCATTAAGGGCTAGAATCTAAAATTATTCAACCTATACATTAAAGGGCAATGAACCCTTTATCTGGAAGTAACCTTGAACATTATCTTAACATTGCTTGACCTTCCAAAAATTCATGTAAATGCAAATATTTTTACAAACATATAAACATATTTAAGTAGATGTAATAGGAGATGGAAAATTCCAAATATTTCCTCCCTCCTAAAGTGAGCAGATGCTTCCTCTTATAATAAGGAGTGCTGTATGGGACTTGCGAGGGCCATCATCGTTTTATGTGCAGTTGATGGCGTTATGCTACCGAATTAAAAGTAGGTTTCATGTAGATATCCAATAACCAGTTCTTAGAACCTTACCATTCTTATAATTTTAGAATTTTATGGTTTGGAATTCAAGCAATAATTAAAAACCAGAATCAAACTGGAAGTAGTGAGACCATCATTGCATAGGAAAATATTGTTCATTGGACAGACTTACACCAACATGTGTTTGTTTTATTTTTAAATATTTACCCACATTCTCCAGGCTTCTGAAATAGTTAAACTATTCAATGCATATTATATTCTTTTATACCAAAAGTTACTCTTCAAATTCAATTGCAGCAAATACAACATTGGGTAATTAAATAAATTTGTGTTATTGGTAGATTAACGTTAACATTTGAGTTATTACTGCATGTCATTTCTACACATTATTTCAGTGACTGCTGCAATTTTACATTGCAACAATTCACATAAATCTTTAATGTACTAGTGTTGTACTTTGTCTAAAATAAAGACTAGAAATAATGAAATAGCTCTCTTGGGTAGTATGCTGCTTTGCTATGTATGCAACCTGGTTTCAAAACCAGCCTCCACTGCATTGAAGGAAGCTGTAGTATAGTGGTCTCCTTAACTCTTTCTGCCTCACTGTTTTCTTAGTCTCTCTAGAAAACTAACTACATGGGAGTCAGGTGGTAGCTCAGTGGGTTAAGTGCACATGGCACAAAGCACAAGGACCAGCATAAGGATCCCAGTTCGAGCCCTGGCTCCCCACCTGCAGGGAAGTCGCTTCACAGGTGATGAAGTAGGGCTGCAGGTATCTTTCTCTCCCCCTTCTCTCTCCATTTCTCTCTGTTCTATCCAACAACACGACATCAGTAACAACAACAATAAAAACAAGAGGGGAAATAAATAAATAATAAAAAAGAGTGGGCCTGTATATTCTATTGGGAATGCGTTGGGAAGCAAAACACTAGATTTACAAACTTCCTCCATAAAAACTGCTGACCATTCATGCAAATCAATGTCTATCATGACTCTCTGGTCTTGTGATTTTTAGCTGGTGCTAATGTTAGGAATTTTCATGAGTTTTCAGGATCCCACTTGCTTCTTTATGCACTGATCATATACTTTTGTTACATATTTGTGTGTGCATCTTGAATGCCCAGCTCAACAATTGTCTCACAGAATTGATCTTCCTTTATTGCTAATTGTCCTTTGGTGTACAGTTCCTAGTTGAATCCCTATTTCTCATTTTATCTTGTCTTTGCTTAGATCATTCTTCTGTTTTCTTATGACAAATCAAAGTACTAAGAAATTTAGATTTTTCATTAACAAAGAGTGGAAGCAGCCCAAATACCCATTGATAGATGACAAGATAAACAGGTAATGAGATATATACTTCATGGAATACTACTCTATAATAAAAAAAAGATGATTTTTGTTTTTGAGGAAAAAATAAGTGGAATCGGAGGTGATTATGCTTTGTGAAATAAAAAGATGAAAGATAATTATCTGATGGCTGCATAAGTGGAATCTAAAGAACTTATATACATGAATTTAAAAAAAAACACAGGCAAACAATTTCTAAAACATAGTGAGAACTATGGTGGTTATCATTGGGAGGTAGGGGGACAGGAACACAACTTTGCTAGTGTGTGCATTGTGCAACTATACCCTATATTCTTACAATCTTGAAACCTACTATTAATTACAAATTAAAAAAATAAATAAGAGTAAATAGTGTATAAATAACTTTGCTAACTAACATGGCACAAATGGTAATTTTTAGCTAGTCAGAAATGTGGATATATGCGATATAAGCTGAATATATTATTTGACAATGAGTATATGTTGCATGGTATAAAGATAAAAATAATTACTAATAGTTAAATCACATTTAACCTCCTGAATTTTCTTTTTTAAAAAAAAATTTTCTTTTTTGCCTCCAGGGTTATTGCTGGGGCTTAGTGCCTGCACTATGAATCCAATGCTCCTGGAGGCTATATTCCCCTTTTGTTGCCCTTGCTGTTTATGGTTGTTATTGTTATTATTGTTGTTGATGTCCTTGTTGTTGGATAGGATAGAGAAAAATGGAAAGAGGAGGGGAAGACGGGGAGAGAAAGATAGACACCTGCAGACCTGCTTCATCCCTTGTGAAGTGACCCCCCTGCAGGTGGGGAGTTGGGGGGGTCAAGCTGGTCCTTATGCTTTGCACCATGTGCGCTTAGCCCACTGTACTATCTCCCAACCCCCTAACCTCCTGAATTTTTTTATGCTCACACATAAGCATATTTTTAGATATGATTCTGAATACTAGAAATACTAGTTTTATTTATTTTTTTTAATCAGAGCACTGCTTAGCTCTAGCTTGTTGTGGTGCAGAGGATTGAACCTGGGACTTTGGAGCCTCAGGCATGAGAGTCTCTTTACATATCCATAAGATGTCTACTCCTGTCCACTACTAGAATTATTTTAAATTGCTTCTTTCTATCCTCTCTCCTCTCTTTTTCTCTCTCTTTTTCAGTGACAATGCTAGATTATTTCTGTCTCATACCCTATCGGGGAAATAGAAAATACCTGAGTATTTTGAGTGCTCTCAAAAGTGGCCTGTAAACATTGGCAAATGGTATAGAATTATATAAATATCCTTAAGATACTTGAGGAAGAATTTGATGAAGAATCTTCAAGGACAGCATCACAGAAAATGTGGAAGGGATTTAATGAAAGCTTTGCATTACCATTTGGGCTGCAACAGAATTCCATATACTAAATGGGTGGTTTCTCACACGTTAGGAGGCTGAAATTATGTGATCAAAGTCAAAGGTCATTTAAAAAAATGTGTTTTCTTTACACTCTTAAACATGGCCATGTACTTCATAATGTTGCTATGAAGGACATTAACTCATGCTTATGGCATTTGAATAGCAGTCCACCTCTGTTTTTTATTTAGTAGCAGTAGCTGACATAGTTCCCCCCCAAAAAAAACAAACTGAGAAAAATTATGCCATGCTGAGAACGAGTGCTAATAAATGCCAACTTGAACTGAATTGAAGCATAGAGTAACATCTTGTAGAGGCTCTAGGATCAGCTTCTTCTGATCTTCCTGCTAACATTTCAACTTTAATTCTCATTCCTATTTACAAGGATTTCCTAACCTGCCCTTTATGTCATTGTTTTACCATCATTCTTTTTACCCTGACTTGTTTACTGGAGTAATATTTCTAGTTCCTTCTATTGCAGTTATTGGACTCTCTATCCCTGCATTTAAAATTAGTGAAAGTTTATTGCATCAATTTAATACTCCTGTGTAGCAGTTCTTATAAGAAGAGGTATACATTTTCTTCTTAGCCTGCCATATCTGTCCTCTGCAAATTTAGTTTCACAACTATTTATCTTGAAAGATGCTTGAGGGCAGAGTAGATAGCATAATAGTTATGCAAATGGATTTAATGCCTGAAGTTTCAGGGTCCCAGGTTCAAGCCTCCATGACTTCATAAAGCCAGAGCTGAGCAGTGCTCTGGTAAACAAAAAAGCAAAAGGTGCTTAAGGGAACTAAATACTATTTTTCAAGAATGTGGCACATACTTTCTTGGTTTTAGCTGTTTATTTTTATTGGGGGTGTTGATGGTTTACAATCAGCTATAACATGGGTTACAATTAGTCATTTTCTTATGAATCATACAACACAACAGGATCTCAAGGTTACCTCTGTCCCATTTCCCCTCTCCTTTCCCAAACTCCTTTGCTTTGAGTTTTTCTCTTTCTATTCTTATTTCTTAAGTTCCACCTATAAGTAAGAACATTTGGTATTCATCCATCACTTTTTGGCTTGTTTCACTTAAAATGATTTCAAGTTCTATCCAAGATGAGTAAAAGAGTTGACTTCATTTTTTTTCCATTTGGAACATACATATTTAATTTTCTTTTTTTAATGTATATATAAAATGGAAATATTGACAAGACCATAGGATAAGAGGGATACATTTCCACACAATTCCCATCACCAAAACTCCTTATTCAGTTCCCTTCCTGAATAATAAATAATAAGAAAGCAAAGCTTTCTTATTATTTATCCTTCTGGGAGCATGGACCCAGGGTCACTCTGGAGTGCAGAAGATGGAAGGTCTGGCTTCTGTAATTGCTTCTCCACTGAACTTGGGTGTTGGCAGATTGATGATCCATACTCGTAGCCTGTTCATATCTTTCCTATGTGGGGCAGGGCTCGGGAGAAGTGGGAGTCAAGGGTACATTGGTCAGGTCCTCTGTCTGGAGAAGTCAGATTGACATAATGGTAGCATCTGAAACTTGGTGTCTGAAAAAGCATTAAGATATAAAGCAGAAAAAAAATTGCTTAATAGTCAGGAACCCAAAGGCAAGAATATAGGAGATGAGTTTGGGGATCTCCATTATGGAAAAAGTTAGTAGGTCTATTTTAGGTATATTCAAGGGGGTTCATAACTTTTCTGATGTTTGCCTGAACATGACAGCTAGCATGCAGGTGGACCAGAGGTATTGTTTGAGGAGACGGAGTCATAGTTCAAAATAGGACTAGAAAGCTGGATCAGGGCAGAGAATAGCTACCAAATATGGGAAAGGTATATAAGTATTATTTTAAAGTATCATTTTTTTAGGCCTTTCTACTTGTTGCTGTTTGGGGTCACTGTAAACTATTGTACACTTTTGCTTTAAGGTATATATTTCCCCCTAACTTGTGAGTACATGTGCACATGTGTTCTGTCTCATAGGCCTTGATCTATATCTAGGTTCTGTGGCTTTCTTAGGAGGTGCACCATCCTCTATGCAATTGGGGAGTCCTATGAGCTAGGAACAGTCTAGTCTCACCAGAGTGCGGGAGCTGAAGGGCTGACATTCCATGCCTGGTATCTTTGGACACAATCTGAAGTGAGATGTGTTGAGGTGGTACTGTTTGCATTGATTTGGTTGAGCTCAGCAGATGCAGTATCAAATGATATGGATCAAGTGAAGGATGTAGGAAGATAAACCATGCCCTGGAGTTTCCAGGACTGGGAGAAAGATGGGTTTTATAGAGAACAGGGAGGGTTCCTGCTGTCTTGGAGTTTAAGAAGGCAACAGATAGTTAATATTATCACCAAGTTATTAGGGAATTTGGTTTACTTTAAAAATCCCATGGTTAGGATTTGCTGTATTATATAAGACTTTACCATGATTTATGCCTATTTACCATTCATTATTTAATGCAATTTACATATAGCTGTACCTTAGACAGTGACACCTTTTTCCTCACATCCTCTTCAACATTGTTGTTTCTGTCCCTTGTGCCACAGAGCCAGGTAACTGTCCTCTCTAACGTATGATATTCTCCCAGTAAAGTGGTATCTCATAGTTGTCTTTATTTGCATTTCTCTAATAATCAGTGACATTGAGCACTTCCTCACTAAAGTTTCTATTCATGTTCTTGCCTCATTTTCTAATGAGGTTGTTTGGCTTGTTATGTTTACTGAGCTCTTCCTGTGTTTTGATTATTAGTCTTTTATCTGAAGTATGCTGTAGAAAGATAACCTATTCTATAACTTACCTTTCATTTGGGTGATAGCAGCTTTTCAATTTGCTATAGTCTCATGGGTTTGTTTTTGACTTCTTTGCTGTTGGATTTGAATCTTTGAAGGTATTTCTTGAAGGTATTTCTATAATATATCATTAAATATTTTTAAGTAATGCTTATTTTTTAATGTGTTATTTTTTTTTATTAGAGGCTGAGAGGACATAGAGAGGGAAAGAGACAGACTCCTGCAGCCCTACCTCACTACTCATGAAGCTTTCCTTCGACAGGTAGGGTTGAGAGGCTTGAACCTAGGTTCTTGCACACTGTAATGTGTGTGCACCACCTCCTTGCCCCGATCATTAATTATTCTACCCCTGTGTTCTGTGTTTGATGGTTTCTGGCCCAATGTCTATGCCTTTGATCCACTTAGAGTTCGTTTTGGTACACAGTGATATAAGGTGGTTCAATTCATTAATTTGCATATTTAAATAAAAATTTCCCAACACCGTACCACATATTGAAGATTCTTCTATTTCCATTTAATATTTTAGGTCCTCTTGTCAAAATGAGCTGTCCATATATGTGGGGGCTTAATTCTTTCTATAAATTATGCTGAAACTTGTATTTAAGAACATGTACCACAGGTCTGGAAGGTAGTTCACCCAGTATGACTCACACTTGGCCATGCACATGGTCTGAGTCCAAACTCTGATGTGGGAATATTGTGGCACTAGCTGGAGCTCCAGTACTGTGTTGCTTTTCCTTCTCTATATATAAAATAAAATGAAATAGTTGCCCAGGGAGCTGTGAAGGCACACAAGCACAAGGTCCCTGTGTATCCCATTCCCCTCCTAATGGGTTAATATTTTTCCTTTCTTTCTCTTTCTCTCTTGCTTTCCTACTTTCTTTCATTATTTACATTTTGATGGAAAATCTATTAGAGAATCCGATAAACTAGTTGGCTTTATGTGAGGTAAATGCTTGCACTTTGTGTGATATTTTCTCCATATTTACCTTTTCTTTTCTTTTCTTTTTCCTCAAAAGGCCACAGGGATTGACACAAATAGTAGAAAATTCAGGATGAGTTGAAGCTCAATTTAGACATATATTTATAGGTAGGCTGTTTTTCATCTGTCTTAACATCATATCTTGTAACCAAACATTTTCAGTACAGGTATGTGAGCCAACCTGGTACATATCAGAGTGAACTATCTAGATAGGGCTGAAACATTTGCAAGTGAGAATTCCATCACTTCCTCCACCTTTCTTCTACTTTAGGAAGTTAACAGAAGATTCTCAAGAGCATTTATTCAGATTTTCTAGTACCAAATCTCTATTCCTACACACACATCTAGAGATAGGCATATATTTTCCCCTTAGGTCTGTTATCTAAGAGCAGTGCTGTACTTTCAACTTCTTCTCTACTGGCTCCTTTTCATTTGAACATTTTAAAGTTGGTCTAACTTATAAGACATCCCTTTCTCAATCTCACATAAATTGAAACTGCTTTTTTTTTTTTTTACTCTTCATAAAAGTTATTTTTAATGAGCAGTTTCACTTTTCAGTCTACTAAGAATGTGGCATTTTCCTCACATACCACTATGTAGACACTTGTCATGTGTAACCATTTATGCTAGTTAAGTACCTCTTAGCTTCCCTGTCCACATTTGAAGTACTTAGTATTCACGTGGTTATCATATTGTGTATGCATATAAAATGTTTCATTTATGTCAAATACTACATTGTTGCTCCACAGAAACCATTAAGGATAAATTTTATAATCCCTACATCACTAACTCTATGAACATTTTTCAGTTATCCTGCTTTATCTCCTAGCAGAACTCAACACCATTTGACCAGTTATTGTTTTTTAATACACACTCTTTCCTTTCTTTCTCTGCCAAAGCACTTACCTAAAAGCTTTTCCATCTCTCAGCAACCTTTCAGTCTTGTTTGGCATTCATTTCTTCTTTTCTAAGCTCACTTAGTGCTCTCATGGGTAGAATGTCTTTGGATTCAATTTTCATTTAAATATTACGAGGTTCCAAAGTCATTTTTCTTTCTTTTGCCTTACTCTCATAGTTTCAACAGGCACCTCTGAAACTGAACATGGATTTTATTTTATGTATTTGTCTTTTTTATTAGTGTTTAATATTGATTTGCAAAATTATAAGACAATAATGGTGTAATTCCACACCTTTCTCACCACCAGAGTTCTATGTCCACATTCTGTCCATTGGAAACTGCATTAGTTCTCCCAAGATCACAGATATGGGTTAATATATATATATATATATATATATATATATATATATATATATATATGCAACTTTTTAAATGATACTCCTCCCTTTTGAATGTCCTTCCTTCCCTCCCACCCTCTTCTTTCTCCAGGTCCTGATGGAATTAGAGTTCAGAGCCCTCTGGTCATCTTCCTCTAACATTTACCCTGCTGGGAGTATGGACCAAAATTCTTTATGGGGTGCAGAAGATGGGAGTTCTGGCTTCTGTAATTGCTTCTCTGCTGGGCATGGGTGTTATCAGGTCAATCCATACCCCCAGACTGTTTCTATATTCCCCTAGTGGGGTAAGGCTCTGGAGAGGAGAGGTTGTGGGACACATCTCACCAGGGATCTCAGGATGGAATCATCCACCAAGTAGCAGATGTTACTATGAAATGAAGTAAGATATAAAACGGGGCATAATGCTTAATGAACCAAAACTATAAAGAAGGAATAGAACAGGAGGGAATAGGGATTTGAGGGTGAACAGAAGCTAGAAATGAACATGGATTTTCTGTGTCTTCAATAACTATGCAGACGGTCTTTGTGTGCTCCTGCACCCACTTGATCAAAAAGCCTGGTTAGCATTCCCACACCTGAGCAATCTCTAAGTCAATCTTAAACTTGAAAGTTAATTTTAGGTCATTACAACGATGTTTACTTTTCTTCTCTACCATTATCTTTCCACAATCAATGCAAAATTATTTTAAAACAAAACTATTTAACATTACCTTTAAGGGAAGTCCACAGTTATATCTCCTTCAGATCAGGACCTTCAAACACTCCACTACCTGAAACTTTTGAAGCTTGTGTCCACCTTCCTAGCTTTTATTCACCCATCACATCTCAATTTATTTGAGAATTTCTCAAGGGAACCTTTCCTAACTACATTTATGGTTAAGTTGGATCTCTCTTCATAACATTCTCCAATGTTAACTATTCCTTTTCTGATAACAATTTTTTTCTTAAGTTTGGGCCTGGTGGTAAATATTTAGTCTTTCAGTAAATAAAAAAAAATATAATTGGGGTCTAGAAAGATTGCTCATCTGCCATTCCACAAGCTGTATTTGAGCCCCAGAACCATGGGAAGTTTTATGGCAACAGAAAAAGCTTTGTGCTATATAGTCTGTGCTCTCTCTGATGAAAATGGTGCCAAACAGTAAAATCACACATTGTGAGGTCCCAGATCCACCAAAAAATAGGAATGAAACTTAAGTTCATTTTCTATATTAATCAACTAGTTTTCCTCTCTGTAAAAGCTTTTGCATTTTTCTCTCTGCTCTGAAGAAGTGAGTTGAAGTACTGATACTTTGAATTCTGAATGGACTTGTTAAGGTGAACAAAAGTATGAGTAGGATTTTGTATCCAACTAACAGAATTTCTAAATGTCTCAAATTCACTTATTCCACAAATTCTTATCTTAAACTAAGCATCACTGATGATGCTTTCATGCTTTTCTCACTTTGCTAGTATACTGTTTCTAGTTTGGGTTCATTTCAAGGACTACTAAAATCCATTAATAATATTTGTTTGAAAGAAGATGGAACATAAAGATAATTATTAATATAGCAGAATGCAAAATAAGCACATCTATATTTTAAAATAAATCTTTGATCACTATTATATTGCTGACCATAGGAAAACATTAAAGAAGAAATGCTATTTTTGCAAAAGATGAAACAGTTGTGTGCTTTACCTTTGCTAGAAATGGTATGTAATCTAGAGTATACTGATAGTGTAAATTATATAAAAACCCAGGTAGATAACTACTCTATGCATTCCAAACCCAAATCATGTTGATATGAGTGACTTCAGCAGGAAATGAAAATGTTATCATCAGAGACCGAGGTCCAAAACATTTTCACTTTTTTTTTTTACCTTTTAAATATAGTTAGAAGTAATATTTCTCAACTTCAGCACAATTACTTATATTTTGATAATCACTAGGGGGAATGATTTGCATTTATTTTGAAAAATATTTTCTCCCTTTTAGATGGCCTGTTGTTTCCCCCAGTGCTGACATTCTCTGTGCTGAGTGTTGGTGCTGAAAACAATCACATGACAAATCGTCTTTCTTATTAAAGACAAGGTCTTATTTCAAACTGAGAAAATAATTAGGAATCTGACAGGAATTCCTTTGGGTACGATAGTGTTTGTAATTAGAAAATTGTACATCATTGAAGTCAAAGGGCTCGGCCTTGGGAGCTGAACAAAATGCTCAGTTTTTGTCTCAAGGGCTGAATCCAGATGTCTATCACAGCTCTGCTGAAAGCTCTTGTTTCTTTTCCTGCCCAAATGTGCCAGTCAGTGCCTTTATGGTACCTTACTGCAGTGCTTATTAGGTAAATCCTAAAGTAGTTACCCATTTCATTATGTCTGGGGAAACTCCAGATACAGGTGCATGAATTAAATCACTTACTTGTGCATCACTTCAAGCATGAAGTTCAAACTCATTGGAAGTCACAAATTATATGCTTCAAAGACTTCTGCAATTTCAAAAAGGACTGTACTTGACTGCTGGAGGAAAGAAAGGACATATAAATGCTAACTTTGCCTCTCTGTCTCTCTCTGGCATCTTGCTTATAGTTTGGTGAACCTTCCAAGGATAATTCCAAAGGTAAAAAGAAAAAGCAGAGGAAATAGTGTGGAGACTCATTTTCACATTCTTGTTTGGGAAACAAGAAAACCTGGAACAATAAATACAGATATTCTATCAGTACAATGATGCCTTAGTAGTCTTTAAACACTCCAGTAACTAGAATTATGCATCATGCATTAAAAAGTAGGAGACGTTTCTTAAAAGTTAAGAACTGTATTTTATCAACAATAGTATTTTAGTAACCAAATGTAGCATTTTCCACTGACCAGTATGAAATATCTTCTAACAAAAAAACGTGAACTAAGAAAACAATTATTTTAGTAACATACTTGCAATAGATTTTGGCCTGAATACGAAACCAGCTTCTAAATATCGAGACTTAAACATAATTGAAAAGCATATATACATATAAAATCTGCTCATCACCAAAGCTTCACTGCCCTGACTTGACTATTTTCAAATAGTGACAGAGAGGCAGAAAGAAAATCTCACAACACAAATGCTTCTCTCAGTATGATGGTGGTCAGCTTGAAATTTGGGAGGTGTCCATGACAAAGCAGGTAGATAATCTAGATGAGCTACCTTACTTTCCCCAGCCATGAGATTTTCTTTTAAATTTTTTATTTATAAAAAGGAAACATTGACAAAAACATAGGATAAGAGGGGTACAGCTTCACACAATTTCCTCCACCAGAACTCTATATCCCATCCCCTTCCCTGATAGCTTTCCTGTTCTTTAACCCTCTGGCAGTATGGACCCAAAGTCATTGTGGGATGCAGAAGGTGGAAGGTCTGGCTACTGTAATTGCTTCCCCGCTGAACATGGGCATTGACAGGTCAATCCATACTGCCAGCTTGTCTCTCTCTGTCCCTAGTGGGGAAGGTGTCTGGGAAAGCAGAGTTCCAGGACACATTGGTGGGTTTGTCTGTCCAGGGAAGTCTGGTTGGCATCATGCTAGCATGTAGAACCTGCTGGTTGACAAGAGAGTTAACATACAAAGCCAAACAAATTGTTGAACCATTATGGACCTAAAGGCTGAAATAGTGCAGATGAAGAGTTGAGAGGTCCTCCATTTTGTAGATAGCTAGTAGTCATATTTTAGTTATATTCCAAAGGGCCTGTGGCTATACTATTTTTGTTGTTGTTGTTGTTGTTGTTGTTGTTTTCTTTTTTCTTTTTTCCCCTGAGCCTGAAATCTGATATGCTGGTGGATCCAAGTTATTGTCTGGGGAGATGATGTCATCTGTGAAAAGGACCAGAAAGCTGGATCAGGGAAGAGAGTAGCTCCATAATATAGGAAAGGGGTATAAATATTTAAATATTGTTGACTGTAAACCCCATCGATTTGATGTGATCTGGGGTCCATAACTAGCTTAGGAGCCTATGTGACCTCTGAATCCCTCAAGATCTGAGCTCACATTCTGTGGTCATGAGTAGTAACATTCCAAGTTGCTCCGATATCAGGACCCATCTTCCTCAGGTGTAGCATAGAGTATCTTGTCCAGACTCCCTTCAGAGGATGAAACATTCCCTACCATTGTTGATCCAGGTTGAGGGCAAGGTCCTGTGGGGGCCCACAGAGGGGTTTATTTTGTTGTTCCTGATAGAAATGATCGGTACCAATGGAGAGAGGGATTTATTTGAGGTCTAGGTCCATCATGTCTGTTCAAGAATCTCAGGACTCCCCAGCTAGGGCTCCAGCTGATGGGTGGCCTGACAGTGACTAAAGAGTCATCGTTAAAGTATGCCAGTCTCTTGCCCTTATTCAGCTTTTGCAGTCCTTGCTTTGCTAAGTTTAGCTTTGGAGTGAGTGAGATAACTGTAATAAGAAGTAGGTGAGGAGGGTATCTAAGTCTAAGTAGACACTATTTCATTATGAACTTGATACTCACTCAATACAGACTATTGTGTATTTTTGCTTTCATGGATACATGTGAACAAATGCTCTACCTTACGGGACCTGGTCTATATCTAGGTTTTGGGACTTTGTTAGGAAGTGAACCTCCTGGAATGGAATTAGAGAATACCATGAAAGGAAAGGTCTCACCCAAGTAATGAGGGTGACGGGTTGGCATTCCATGCATGACATCTCTGATCACAGTCTGCAGTGAAGCATGCTGAGGTGGTACTTGTTGCATTGATTAGGTTGGGATGGGTGGATACAATATCATTTGGTATGACTTGAGAGAAGCATGCAGGGACGTGAGCCCCACCCCAGAGGTTGAGATTTTTAAATGTTGTAGTAAGCAGATGCATTCTGTCTCTCTCAGGTCCTAAGACAGGAAAAGTCACTACTGAACTCTGACTGCATATAATACACTAATTTCCAGAGAGAGCTAGTTCAATAATAGTAGCTACAGAGAAGAAACCAGTGACTTCTATGTGTTTCTTACTCTTTTTTAGTATCTTCCAGTTCTAAAGGAAATTATTACCAAGAGACAATTAAATTTACAATTAAGGACATTAAGGAATCATTAGATCTTGTTTGCAGTATCCTAATTCTGCTCTGCCTACACAGGAAGTAGTAAAGTGAAACAGTCACTTAAGATGTTTCACCTTGCAGCGAAAAGTGATAACATCTGTGTTTTGGCCCAAACTTCAAGTTAGTGAGCCAAAGAGGAAGGTATTTTTCCCCTTTCCCATATGTTTTTTTTATCATATCCTTCCATACACTGAGTATATCTGTACTGATAAAACAGATAATTACTGAGAACCTGATCTCTGGTAGTCTCTGTTCTAAAACGTTGAAATAAATCTAGGAACAAGAAGTCTTTGATTTTGTGACATTTTTAATCTAGCACATTTACAAAAGAATATTATATATGATGATTGACACAAATGAATGAGGCTGTTTGATGCCTCAGGAAAAATGGCTAGAGTATTTTGCAGAATGAACCTTGCCTAGCCATCTGGGGAGTTACTGAGTCAGTTGTTAGGCACCCCCTTCTACAGTATGTTAAAGTGCTGTGGTCCAAAACACATATGTACATTTGTGGACTGGAACTAGAGTATAGATGGAAACTCTTTTGTAGAGTATTTTCTATGTATAGAGCCACTTCTCCAGTTGTTTTCTTTCCATCTGTGTCTAAATATTTTAAGATATAAATGAAGTTAGTAAACTACTTACCTAAATATAACTTTTTTTCATATCTAGAAAAATAAAATTTCATAGACAGATAGATGACTAAGTCCAAATTTAGATCTCAAAAGTTTTTGAGTCTGTGATTAAAATATTTTAAGAAAGGCTACTTCCTTTTCCTTAACTTGCATGAGAACTAAAAAAAAAAAAAAATCTGTGTCCACGCGGATTCAAAATTCAGTCCAGGAAATACTTCTCCAGGAAGATAAGGATTGAAACCCATAAAGGACCTAAGTGTTCACAACAGGAAAATGTTGCAAACCAAGAGCTTGCGGAGATCTCTAGATGAGCAGAAAAACACTTTAATTTTTTGCCAAAACTTCATTAAGGACCTTATACTCACTGTCCCTCAGTTATCCTAAACTACTGCATCAACAAGTTTACCCAGTTTACATGAATGGACTGCACAATAGCTCACCTGGATAGTGCATCACTCCTTCATGCACACAACCTAGGTTCTAGCCCAGCTACACTGCACTAGAGGAAGCTTTGCTCTTTTAGTATCTTTTCCCTTTCTCTTCTGTCTCTCTGTCTCTTGCCTTTCTTCTATTTGAAAGTCCCACTGGGGAAGATAAGCTTTGACAATAACAACAAAAATAAAATCTACCTTTCACTACTTGAGCTCAACATCCCAGATACTTATTTCCCCATCTGTTCTGACAAGTTGATGTCCTATATTGCATCAAGTTGAATAAGTTCAAGCTTGCATTAACTGTAGCTTATATATTGTCTTTCAGGAGATCAATACTAATTTGAGCCTTGATATGGTCAGTTAGGATATAGAGTTAAGAGATATACACAGTTTTTTTTTTCTTTTGAACATATCAGCACTTACTTGGAAAAAGCACTTGAAATATTTTCTCCTGTTTAATTTCCTTAAATTTGACCTTTTCTGGGGCAGCCGGGTGGTAGCGCAGTGGGTTAAGAGCAGTTGGGGCAAAGCGCTAAGGACCAGCGTAAGGATCCTGGTTTGAGATCCCAGCTCTCCACCTGCAGGGGAGTCCCTTCACAAGAGGTGAAGCAGGTCTGCAGGTGTCTGTCTTTCTCTACCCCTCTCTCTATTTCTCTCTGTCCTATGCAACAATGATGACATCAATAACAACAACAATAATAATAAAACAACAAGGGCAACAGAAGGGAATAAATATTTTTTAAAATTTGACCTTTTCTTTAGTAAAATCTAATACATTCAGAGAACATGTTATTAGAGTTTTTGTAGAATATAAAGTAGAAAAGTTTAAAAGCAAAAAAATATATATGGCTTTCTCATTTGCTCTAGGATATGTAATCATACAAAGACAGTTATATATGGAAAGAGGGCATAGAGGCCTCTGAGCAGTGATCAGAGATAGCAGTGGCCAGTCTAAGTGACAGTATGGAGATAAGGTATCAAATGCGACTTGGGTAAGGGCATGGAAACCCTGCTTTCTTCCACTCCACCAAATAGATTAGGAGAAGATGAGAGACTAATAGTGAGTTCACATAACACATTTTAAGAGAACATCATGGGGCATAGTGGTTATACGAAAACAATTTCATCCCTGAGGTGTCAAAGATCCTAGGATCAGTCCCTAGCATCACAATCCAGAACTTAGCATTGAGAAAGAGAAAACCTCATTTAGCTTACTACAATTAAAATGATAAATTCTGTAGAGAATTGAATTGGAAAATAGCTTTTAGTTATTGAAGTTGAGATAAAAGAATTAAGTAATTATCCCTTAAATCTAAGAGACTTGTTTAAAGCCATTGAGGTTGTTTGGCAAAAAAAAAAAAAAAAAAAAAGGTTTTTAGGGGGAGATATCTATATAGATCATAGTACATTCTTAAATGTAAATTAAATATAATGAAATACTTTATAAATAAGCTCCTTATTCTCCAAGTTTTTAAGCTTCCCAAACTTTTCCCATTGTGGGACAAGGGAAGATAGTTTTATATTCTTCACATGGAGTTCTGTCATTAGGCTGGATTTTAACTGATATTTATATGCATGTATAGCACAATGTCCTTCCCTTTCTATGTTTTTTTTTTTCGCTCTAGTTCATCATGAAAGCTATCTTAGAAACTGGAAAATAATATATCTGTTCTTTTATCTCCCTTGAACATTTTAGATGGGATACAGAAAACTGATGGTAGGAATTGTGTGGAATTGTACCCCTCTTATCCTATGGTTTTGTCAACCATTATTAAATCAATTAAAAAAACTTATTTATTAGATAGGCAGAAACTAAGGTGGAAGGGGGAGACAGAGGAAAAGGGAGTTAACTACAGTACTGCTTCATCACTCTTGAAGCTTCCCTCTGCAGGTGGGGACCTGGGGTTTGATGATGTTTATGCTCAACCAGATGGACCACTACCTGGTCCCGTACATTTATTCTTAATGACTCTATGGAATGTTATTTAAAAAATATGAGAGGAATGAGTTGTGATCAATTTGATAGTGAGGATGGCACCAAATCTGGTGTTGGGTTCACTGAAGTTTACTATTATGTAAAGCTATACTCTCAAATCTTACATATAGTATACATCAATGGTAAATCAATAAGTTTCTGTTTATTTTCTTTTAAAATTATCTTTATTTATTTACTTATTGGATAGAGACAGTCAAATCTAGAGGGTAGGGAAAGGAAGAGAGATAGACACTTGTAGCATTGTTTCACCACTTGCAAAGCTTTCCCCCACACAAGTGGGGAACAGGGGCTTGAACACTGCATTGTTCTTATGCACTGAATGTATGCACTCAGGCAGGACACCATCACCTGGACCCATAAGTTTTAATTTAAAAATAAGGGAAGTACAATATATCCAAGTGAATTACAGACTAGAAAACAAAAAAAAAAACTGCATAGTAGTTACTGAAATGAAGATTTTTCTAGAAAGTATAAAAATACATAAGGTTATCATAGAAATAATATAGACTTCCAGAACTTTCAAGTCAGACCTGTCTCATGTGGTATTCCCCAGTCTTGCTTTTTCCCTGCAAGTTGATTAAATTCTTACTTTAATAATTTTTTTTCTTTGCCTCCAGGGTTATCACTATAGATTAGTGCCTGCACTATGAATCCACTACTCCTAAAGGACATTTTTCCCATTTTGTTGCTCTTGTTATTGTTGTTGGGTAGGACAGAGAGAAATGGAGAGATGAGGGGAAGAGAAAGATAGACACCTGCAGATCTACTTCACCACTTGTGAAGTGACCCCCCTGCAGGTGGGGTTACTTTAATATTTCTATGCTAATTTACGACACTACAGAATGACCTGTAGTGTAATCCTGGTGAGGAACAGATTGTCATTTTGAGTTGTGGTTAGCATGGAGACTTATAGTTACATTGATAAATTCAAGGAAGTGCGCAGAACTCTAGATAGTAGAAGTACCTAGATATCCCCTAGTCAGTACTGACTGGAGGCAGATCAAAGATGCATACATTATCCAATGGAAATTTAACTATGAAGACTGGGCAGTGGTGCAGCTGGTTGAGTACATATGTTACTAGGCACTAGGACCCAGGTTCACCTATCTGTAGGGAGAAAGCTTTTAGAGCAGTGAAATAGTGCTGCAAGTGTCTGTATCTCTCCCTTTCTCTAAAAAAAAAAAAAGTTAACTACAATGTATGTATCCAAATGAATTTATTACTATCACTTCAAGGGCACTTCTAGCATCATATTTAAGTGCTCTGGGCATCTAAAGTTGTTTTTGGAAGAAGCTTTCACATTATTGTAGTACAGCTCTGATTACAAAGTCATACTTTGTAGTTGCAAAGACTTAAATGGTGTCACATGGCTTTAATGGTTTCTAGTTTATACATCTGCTACATGTAACTGAAAATCCTCAATTATAGTCACTGTGATAATCTTTTATTTTCTTGAATTGATTTTTCCATAACTTCTCCTTTTAATCATTTTATTGGGGTTATAATACAGTTGTTGATATATGGGTATAGTTTTTTTTTTTTAATCTTGCTATGATAGATAGGTGTCTCCAAAACACCTATTTTGGTCCTTTTCTACTATTATGTGCCAGGACTTCCCCTTCAACTGCTTCCTATTCCTCCTTCCCCAGAATTTTTTGTTTTGGTGCAAAATACCACACTCAGTCCAGGTATGAGTTTGTCTTTTCCCTTTTTGTTCTTGTCCCTTAAGTTCCACCTACAAGTCATTTCATCCTTCTCTTGACTTATTTCACTTAAGATAATTCCTTTGATACAGCTCCAAGATGAGGCAATGGAAATTAATCATTTTAACTGTGCATATACACTATAATTTATAATGGTCTATAAAATTGATGAAAAATTGAAAATGGAATATGCTACTCATAGTAAAGGAAGGTCCTGAATTTTAAAAATGTATCTAATTTTATTGTGTATTGCCTATAGTCAGTTGACAGGAGTAAAATTCTTTTTTATTTTTATTTTTTTGCCTCTGGGTTATCACTGGGATTCAGTGCCTGCATTACATATCCACTGATCCTGGTAGCCACTTTTACTATTTTGTTGCCCTGGTTGTTGTTATTGTTATTGGAGAGGAGGGGAGAAAGCTAGACACCTGCACACCTGCTGCACTGCTTCACTGTCCGTGAAGTGACCTATATGCAGGTGAGGAGCCTTAGGCCAGTCCCTGAGCTTTACATCAACCTGGTGTGCCACCGCCTGGCCCCCATAAAAGTAAAATTCTTTCAGAAACTGAACTAGTATGTTTGCACACATTTAAGTATGCCTTGATTAAATATAGTCAATGTGTTCAAGAAAAAATATTTGGATTTTATTAAATAATGTTTGAAGCAGTTGAATAACTGTACCACTTATTTGAGTTACATTGGTGTTTGAGCTTAAATTTTTTGCTTACCTAGCAGTTGTATAAAGAAACTTAAAAAATTGAGCTTTCTGCAGTCTAAACTTTGAAGTGGCTTCATGCCCAAAAATGCAAATTATTGATGAGTAGGAGCAAGACAAGATCAACCATGTTATATAAACTAAATCCTAAGAGTACTACTTAAGAAGAATGATTAATTTAGTATCCAGGAATAGAATGAAATATAACTACTATAACATGCCAAGTTTTTCTGTTACATTCATTTAAGTAATAAAATGTAGTTCTTAATCAAAAATTACCTTTCTAATAACATTCATGTGTGTATATGATCAACAAATATAAGTAGAAAAATATCACCTTGAGATTTTTAGCAGAAGCAGTTTTGAATCACTTCATTTATCAGATTAGTCATGTATCTGTAGATATTTTTATTTATTTAGAGTATCTGTAATGGGCACAGTAAAATAATTTACTGACAATTATCAAGTAACATCCTTTTCTCTAGAATTTGTTTTAAAATAGTACAGCAGCATATTTTATCTTTCTCTTCTTGATGAAGTAAAATCTAATACTTAACAGAAATCTTCTTATTATTTTTTTGGAGGTGAACTAGTCTAACTATTCTGATTGCTCTTTCACAAATAATGTGCTTCATTAATAATATCGACCAGTGATTTTGAGATTTCATTCTGATTAAAATATGGAAATTATATACTTTAATTTTCTCTGAAATCTTCAGTGGTAATCTTATGTTGACCCAATTTTGTCAGATGTTAAAATAAAATTTGCAAGTATAAGTGTAATGTATATTATATTGAATATTATATATAATATGCATATATGCATACATTAATCCTTTTAGTGTATAGGACAGTGTGTTTAAAAATATATTCTGTCATATAACCACCACTACAATTCAGACATAGGATATTTTCATAATCACAAGATGTCCCTCTGTGTCACGTTGTAATAAACTTCTTGAATCTATAGCTCTTGGCTGTCAGTGATTTGTTTTCTATACATTTCCCAAATTTTATATGAAGGAAATCATAGATTAAATGGTATTCTGAATATGGGCTTATAACTTGCTATAATCTGTCTTATTTAATCTATACATACTTTGTGGATGAATTCATTCTCTTATATTCTGACGTGCATTCCATTTTATGTTGTACTGGTTTATTTATCTTTTCACAGAGGAAATTTATTGGGTTGTTTTAGTTTAGGGAAATTATAAATGAAACACAGTTCATGAATGTTTCTATTTGAACCTGTTTTCCGTTATTGTTGTTATATATTTAGGATTGGAATTGCTAGGTCAAATGTTTTAAATGTATAAAGTTTTATTTGTTTCACATCTTTGTCAAAATATTATTGTTACACAAAGACTTTCCCACTCTAACTTTTCTAGCACCCATGTGGTGTTATCTTAGTGTGGGTTTTCCTTGAATTTCCTAATGTTTAATTATATTGCATTTCACAAACTTTTTTGTATGTCATGTTTGGTAAGTTGTGCTTTTGTCAAATATATGTGGTGCATATATTTTCTCCTTGTCTGTGGATTTGCAGGGAAGTTGATACTGATGGTTGTTAGTTAAGTCTATAAAGAAGTAAAGTCTAGAGTCCAGCAGTTTACCAGTTGAGACACCACCTTCAGTCTGTTTCACCAACAAAAAGAAGGCTGAAGGGAGGAGAGGACTCCCCTAAGACTCACAAAATGCGACTGTGAGTCTCCATTGCTACTAGTAGCCCTCAGAAGCTGGAGCAGCTGGAGGGAGGCCCTGTGCTGATACCAGCAGACAGAGAACTAACCAAGAAACTCAGGAGATCTATATCTTGGTAGCCTAATAGTGAGGCTGTATGGTGGCAACCTTTCCATGTTCTCCTGATGAGAACATGGTGAATAGTTGCCTCAGAACCTAAAGAATATAAATGGGACTTGTTTAGAAACTCAGAGGGACCAGCAGTGCTGCCTGGCTTGGAAGAGAAGCTGAATTGAGCCTGGAGCTTTGGATCCTTGGGGTGTGAGATTCTGAAAGAAAACACTAATTATCTCAAGGTTATTAGAGAGCTGAAAGATGAAATATCTGAGCTAAGAACACAACTAACTGAACAAAATAAAACAGTATCAGAACAGGGTAACAAAATAGATTAACTCCAGAAAACAGTAGAGGGGAGAGAGAATAGAACAAATGAGGCTGAAGACAGAATTAGCAAGATCGAGGATGAATTAGAGACAAATAAAAAAAGAAGTAAGAGATCTCAAAAAGAGATGAACAGTTACTGAAAACAACAACAGAGACCTATGGATGACTTCAAAAGAAATAATATATGCATTATTGGCTTATCAGAAGAAGAAAGAGAGGGAGGGAAGAAAGCATTCTTCAGGAAATAATAGCTGAGAACTTCTCTAGTCTAGACAACAAAAGACATAAAGGTTCAAGAAGCCCAGGGGGGTCCCAAACAGAATTAACTGAGACATAAAGACACCAAGACACATCATATTTAGAATGGAAAGGAATAAGGATAAAGAAAGGATCCTGAAGGCTGCAAGATAAAAAACGAGTTACCTACAGAGGAAAACCCATAAGATTAGCAGCAGACTTCTCCACACAAACACTACAAGCCAGAAGAGAATGGCAAGATATCTATTGAGTGCTCAATGAAGAAGGCTTTCAACCAAGACTACTGTATCCTGCTAGACTGTCATTCAGACTAGATGGAGGTATAAAAAACTTCTCAGACAAGCAACAGTTGAAAGAATCAACTATCACTAAGTGTGCCCTGAAAGAGGTTCTGAAAGGTCTCCTGTAAACAGTAAGACCACCATTTAAATGCCATATATCAGAACACTCTAAAAATCTATAAGAATGGTATTAAAATAGCTTCAATATTTGATATTAATAAATGTCAATGGCCTGAACTCACTTATTAAAAGGCACAGAGTAGGAAGATGGATCAGAAAACAAAACCCAACAATATGCTGCCTACAGGAAACCCACTTAACAAGACAAAGTGAAAGGATGCAAAACTATCATACAAGTAAATGGCCTACAAAAAAAGGCAGGAACAGCTATTTTCATAGATGACATGATAGACTTTAAAATAAATAAGATTATCATGTGATTTTTGGCTTTGCTTTTATTGATGTGGTGAATGACATTGATTGACTTACGGATGTTGAACCAGCCTTGCATTCCTGGGATGAATCCCATTTGGTCGTGATGAACAATCTTTTTGATATGTTGCTGTATCCAGTTAGCCAAGATCTTGTTTAATATTTTGGCATCTATGTTCATCAGAGATATTGATCTGTAGTTTTCCTTTTTTGTTCTGTCCCTATCAGCTTTTGGTATCAGGGTGATGTTGGCTTCATAGAAGGTGGAAGGGAGTATTCCTGTTTCTTCAATCTTATGGAAAAGCTTAAGAAGTATGGGTACTAACTGTTACCTGAAAGTTTTGTAGAATTCATTTGTGAAGCCATCTGGTCCAGGACTTTTGTTGTTGGGGAGGTTCTTAATAACGGTTTCAATTTCTTTGTCTGTGATTGGTGCATTTAGATTTTGTAGTTCTTCTTGGTTCAGTTTTAGAAAGGCATATGCTTCTAGGAATTGTTCCATTTCTTCCAGATTCTCTAGCTTGGTGGCATATAGTTTTTTATAGAAGTTTCGCAGGATTCTCTGGATTTCTGTGGTGTCAGTTGTGATATCTCCTGCATCGTTTACAATTCTATTAATTTGAGTCTTCTCTCTTTTTTGTTTGGTGAGTCTGGCTAGGGGTTTGTCAATTTTGTTTAATCTTTCAAAGAACCAACATTTGGCTTCATTGATCTTTTGTATGGTTCTTTTATTTTTGATGTTGTTTATTTCTGCTCTAACTTTAGTGATTTCTGTCCTTCTGGTTGCTTTAGGGTTCCTTTGTTCCTCTTCCTCTAAGTCCTTGAGGCATGCAGTAAGGTCATTCATTTGAGCTTCTTCTTGGTGTTTAATATGTGGTTGTATGGCTATAAATTTCCCTCTCAGTACTGCTTTAGCTGTGTCCCAAATATTTTGATAGGTTGTGTCTTCATTTTCATTTGATTCCAGGAAAATTTGAATTTCCAGCTTGAGTGAATCTCTGACCCAGTGGTTCTTAAGGAGTATGTTTTTTAGTTTCCAAATTCTGTGACTTTTACTAATTTTGTGTTTGTTGTTAAAAGTTAGTTTTACTCCACTGTGGTCTGAGAAGATACTTGGTATGATTTCAATGCTCTTGAATTTATTGATGCTGTCTTTGTGGCCTAACATGTGGTCTATCCTTGAGTATGTGTTATGTGGATTTGAAAAGAAGGTGTATTCCAGTTTTTTTGGGTGAAGGACTCTGAAAATGTCCAAGAGGTCTAGTCTGTCAAATCTTCATTCAATTCTCTCCCAATCCATATCAAATGATATTTCATCTGCCAATCACAACCTAATCAACACAACGATTGCCACCTCAACATGCTTCACTTCAGACTGTGTCCAGAGACTTCACATGTGGAATGACAACCCTTCAGTTTCATTACTCGGGTGAGACCTTTCCTTTCATAGTATACTCTAATTCTATCTCAGGTGGTTCACTTTCTAACAAAGTCCCAAAACCTAGATATACACCAGTTTCTGTGAGAGAGAGCATATGTTCACACGTATCCCTAAACTACTGCAAAATATATATCTGAAAGCAGAAGTACACTAGAGTTTGCAGTGAGTACCTCCCTAACACTTCCTCTCCACTATTCCAAGCTTTGGGTCCATGATTGCTCAACAATTTGTTTGGCTTCGTATGTTAACTCTCTTTTCAGTCACCAGGTTCCAGATGTCATCAGGATGCTGGCCAGGCCTCCCTAGACTGAAGACCCCACCAATGTGTCCTGGAGCTCTGCTTCCCTAGAGACCCACCGTACTAGGGAAAGAGAGAGGCAGACTGGGAGTATGGACTGACCAGTCAATGCCCATATTCAGCGGGGAAGCAATTACAGAAGCCAGACCTTCTACCTTCTGCAACCCACAATGACCCTGGGTCCATGCTCCCAGAGGGATAGAGAATGGGAAAGCTATCACGGGAGGGGGTGGGATATGGAGATTGGGTGGTAGGAATTGTCTGGAATTGTACCCCTTCTACCCTATGGTTTTGTTAATTAATCCTTTCTTAAATAAAAAATAAAAAAATAAAAAATAAATAAAATAAAAACAAATAAATAAGATTTAAAAAGATAGGAATCGATATTACTGAATAAACTGAGGATCAGTCAATCAAGAGAACTTAATAATTATTATATCTATGCACCCAAGGAGAAGCCATCTAAATACATCAAACATCTACTGAAAGAGCTATAGCAATATATTTACAGCAACACAGTAGTACTAGGGGACTTCAACTCTCACAACTTGACAGATCATCCTGGCAGAAAATCAATAAATAAATGAGGGAGATAAATGAAGAGATAGATAAATTAGAACTTTTGGACATTTTCAGAGTCATTCACCCCAAGAAACTGGAATACATATTTTACTCAAGTCCACATGGGTCATTCTCAAGGATACACCATATGCTAGGCCACAAAGACAGCATCAGCAAATTCAAGAGCATTTAAATCATCCCAAGCATTTTATCAGACCACAATGGAATTAAATGAACAATAATCAACAAAAGATTAGTAATAATCCCAAAATGTGTAAGCTCAAAAGTACACTACTTAACAACTACTGGGTTAAGAAGAAATAAAGGAAGAAATCAAAATATTTCGAGAGTTCAATGAAAATGAAGACACAAGCTATCAAAATATTTGGGACACAGCTAAGGCAGTACTGACAGGGAAGTTCATAGCCATACAAGCACACATTAGGAAACAAGAAAAAGCACAAATAGACAACCTGATAGCACATCTTCAAGACCTAGAAGAAGAAGAGCAAAGGAACCCTAAAGCAACCAGAAGGACAGAAATAACTAAAGTTAGGGCAGAAATAAATAACATTGAAAATAAAAAAACTATAGAAATGATCAACAAAAGTAAATGTTGGTTCTTCAAAAGAGTGAACAAAATCAACAAACCTTTAGCCAGACTCACAAAACAAAAAAGGGAGAAGACCCTAATAAATCAGATCATAAATGAAAGAGGAGATATCACAGCAGACACCACAGAAATTCAACATATCATGTGAGGCTTCTATTAACAACTATATGCCAACAAACTAGAGAAATTGGAAGAAATGTATGATTTCCTAGTTACCTATGAACTTCAAAAATTAAGTAAAGAGGAACTAGATAAAATGAACAGGACCAAAACAGCTAATGAAATTGAAACAGTTATCAAAAACCTTCCCAAAAATAAAAGTCCTGGACCAGATGGTTTTACAAATGAATTCTACAAAACCTTCAAAGAAGAACTAATACCTCTACTTTTAAAAGTCTTCCAGAAGATTGAAGACACTGGAATACTCCCTTTCATCTTCTATGAAGCCAACATCACTCTGATACCAAAAGCAGACAGGGACACAACCAAAAAAGAAAACTACAGATCAATATCTCTGATGAATATAGATGCTGAAATATTGAACAAAATTCTAGCCAACCAGATACAGCAGTATATTAAAAAGACTTTTCATCATGACCAAGCGGGGTTTATCACAGGATGCAAGGTTTAATATATGTAAATCAATCAACGTGATCCACCATATTAATAAAAGCATGACCAAAGACCACGTGGTCATATCAATAGATGCAGAGAAAGCCTTTGACAAAATACAGCATCCCTTTATGATCAAAACACTACAAAAAATGGGGATAGATGGAAAATTCCTCAAGATAGTGGCGTCTATATATAGCAAACCTACAGACAACATCACACTCGTTGAAAAACTGGAAGCCGTTTCCCCTCAGATCAGGTAATAGACAGGGCTGCCCACTATCACCATTATTATTCAATATAGTGCTGGAAGTTCTTGCCATACCAATCAGGCAGGAGCAAGGAATTAAAAGCATACAGATTGGAAGAGAAGAAGTCAAACTCTGCCCATTTGCAGATGACATGATAGCATACATCAAAAAACCTGAATAATCTAGCAAGAAGTTTTTGGAAATCATCAGGCAATACAGTAAGGTGTCATGCTACAAAATTAAAATATAAAAATCAGTGATATTCCTCTATGCAAACACTAAGTTAAAAGAAGATGAAATCCAGAAATTAATTCCTTTTACTATAGCAAGAAAAACAATAAAATATCTAGGAATAAACCTAACCAAAGAAGTAAAAGACTTGTATACTGAAAATTATGAGTCACTACTCAAGGAAATTGAAAAAGACACGAAGAAGTGGAAAGATATTCCATGTTCATGGGTTGGAAGAATTAACATCATCAAAATGAATATACTACCCAGAGCCATATACAAATTTAATGCTATCCCCATCAAGATCCCAACCCCATTTTTTAGGAGAACAGAAAAAATGCTACAAATGTTTATCTGGAACCAGAAAAGTCCTAGAATTGCCAAAACAATCTTGAGAAGAAAGAACAGAACTGAAGGCATCACACTTCCAGATCTCAAATTGTATTATAGGGCCATTATCAGCAAAACTGCTTGGTACTGGAATATGAATAGACACACTGACCAGTGGAATATAATTGAGAGCCCAGAAGTAAGTCCCCACACCTATAGACATCTAATCTTTGACAAAGGGGGCCAGACTATTAAATGGGGAGAGCAGAGACTCTTCAACAAATGGTGTTGGAAAAAATGGTTTGAAACATGCAGAAGAATGAAACTAAACCACTATATTTCGCCAAACACAAAAGTAAATTCCAAGTGGATCAAGGACTTAGATGTTAGACCAGAAACTATCAGATACTTACAGGAAAATATTGGCAGAACTCTTTTCTGCATAAATTTTAAAGATATCTTCAATGAAACTAATCCAATTACAATGAAGACTAAGGCAAGTATAAACTCTTGGGACTACACCAAATTAAAAATGTCCAAAAAGGGTGACAGAGGACCTAGTGGGGGTTTTATTGTTATATGGAAAACTGGGAAATGTTATACATGTACGAACTATTGTATTTACTGTCAAATGTAAAGCATTAATTCCTCAATAAAGAAATTTTTAAAAAAAGACTGTGGGGCTGGGGGGAGGGTTCAGGTCCTGGAACATGATAGCAGAGGACCATGTCTGGGTTGTATTGTTCTGTGGAAATGTTACACATGTACAAACTATTGTATTTTACTGTTGACTGTAAACAATTAACCCCACAATAAAGATATAAAAATTTAAAAAATTAAAAAGAAGATGGCCAACACATGGCCAACAGACATATGCAGTAATGCTCCAGTTCATTCATCTTTAGAGGAATGCAAATTAAAACCACACTGACATTCCACCTCACATCTATTATAATGGGATCCAGCAATAAAACAAGAGGAGAGAAGTGTTGGGGAAATGGGGTGAAACTGGTGTGGCCATTATGGAAACAGTATGGAGAATCCTTAAAAAAAAAAAATGATCAGAGGAGGACCTAGTAGGGGTTGCACTGGAAAAAAAAAAAGTAAAGTCTAAATTAATGAGATTAGCAAAGTAATCTTATTTCTAAGTGAGTTATTAGGTCTAGTAGTCAGAAATTACTGATTCAGAGAATAATTCATTCTGTAGATGATTACTTCTCAGTACTGCTTTAATTAATACAAATTAAATGTTATAATGTATTGAAGTTAATATTATTCTGTCATAATATTTTTCATAGAGTTCAGCAATGATGTCATTGTAACCTGAAATTTTCTTTGATGAATTGGTACTACATCAAGCTGTTTAATATGTTTAAGGCTATACAACAATTCTTTTTTCAGTGAAATATGTAATTAAATATTTTTCAGTAAAATAGCACTGGTATTTTGTGCTATTTTAGGCATCACTGTTTAATCTAGTTAAATTTATGAGCATATAATTTTTAATAATAGTTATTTTCTTTTGAATGTAGTGCTCCTCTCTGTTTTCATATTGGCACTCTCTTCAGCAATATTTTTTTCATTGTATTTACCTTTTCTGTAATTTTTTCAATGACTTTTCAGTTGTATTATTTATTTTCTTGCATTTTGTACTCTGTCTTGTTTTATATTTGATTTAACTTCAGAAGTTGGGTGTTTAGACCATTTCTGGTTTTTATATGAGAATCTGTGATTTCACATTTATACTTACAATGCTCAATTTCTTTCCTTATCATTTCTCTATTTTTCAACTTTAATCACTTTTTGGAATTCTTTTTTTTAAAATATTTATTTATTTTATTTATTTTCCCTTCTGTTGTCCTTTCTATTATTGTAGCTGTTACTGATGTTATTGTTGTTGGATAGGGCAGAGAGGAGGGAAGACAGAGAGGGGAGAGAAAGACACCTGGAGACCTGCTTCACCGCCTGTGAAGTGACTCCCCTGCTGGTGGGGAGCTAGGGGCTGGAACCGGGATCCTTGTGCTTCCGGCCAAGTGAGCTTAACCTGCTGCACTAACGCCCAACTCCCTCTTTTTGGAATTCTAATGTGCTTCACATTTGAAATTGTTCTTAGCTATTGGATACTCTATAATGTTCTATTTTCAACCTTTTGTTTTCATTGTAATAATTTCTATTAACTATTAAGTCCTCTGACTTTATTCTTTGTAAAATTAACAGGCTTCTTTTTTAGGGGGAAATTTCAGTTTTACCATTCTACATTATTACTATATGTGTTTATAATCTTCCATCCCAGTGTCAAATTTTGTCTATCCTTGCTTATTAAATTTCTTTTTTTTTAATTTATTTCTTTATTGGGGAATTAATGTTTTACATTCAACAGTAAATACAATAGTTTGTACATGCATATCATTCCCCAGTTTCCCACTTAACAATACAACCCCCACTATGTCATTTATCGTCCTTCATGGACCTATATTCTCCCTACCCACCCACCCCAGAGTCTTTTACTTGGGGCAATATTCCAATTCCATTTCAGGTTCGACTTGTGTTTTCTTTTCTGATCTTGTTTTTCAACTTCTGCCTGTGAGATCATCCCATATTCATCCTTCTGTTTCTGACTTATTTCACTCAACATGATTTTTTCAAGGTCCATAGAAGATCGGCTGAAAACGGTGAAGTCACCATTTTTTACAGCTAAGTAGTATTCCATTGTGTATATATACCACAACTTGCTCAGCCACTCATCTGTTGTTGGACACCTGGGTTGCTACCAGGTTTTGGCTGTTACAAATTGTGCTGCCAAGAACATATGTGTACACAGATCTTTTTGGATGGATGTGTTGGGTTCCTTAGGATATATCCCCAGGAGAGGGATTGCAGGGTCATAGGGTAGGTCCATTTCTAGCCCTCTGAGAGTTCTCCAGACTGTTCTCCACAGAGGTTGGAACAATTTACATTCCCACCAGCAGTGCAGGAGGGTTCCTTTGACCCCACACCCTCTCCAGCATTTGCTGCTGTTACCTTTTCTGATGTATGACATTCTCACAGGAGTGAAGTGATATCTCATTGTTGTATTTATTTGCATTTCTCTGGCAATCAGAGACTTGGAGCATTTTTTCATGTGTTTCTCAGCCTTCAGGATCTCTTCTGTGGTGAATATTCTGTCCAAGTCCTCCCCCCATTTTTGGATGGGGTTATTTGTTGTCTTGTTGTTGAGTCTGGCAAGCTCTTTATATATGTTGGTTATTAAACTATTATGCTTATTAAATTTCTAAGCAGAACTTTGGGCATTTTAATCAATTATTTTAATCATAATTATTTTAATATTTGTTCCAATATGTAGCTCATTTGAGATAATTTCTTATGCCCTCTCCACCCATTTAATGTACCTTTGACTTTCAACTCTTCTTGCTTAGGTTTCTCTCCAGGAAAAGTCTTTGTAGAACATTCTCACCCTAACATTCATCCTTTTCCGTAATCATGCACCAGGATCTGAAGGCTCTTTCCACCCAACCCATTTCAAGTTTTACTTTGTATTTTCTTTTTTTAAAAATTTTTTATTTAAGAAAGGAGACATTAACAAAACCATAGGATAGGAGGGGTACAACTCCACACAATTCCCACCACCCAATCTCCATATTCCATCCCCTGCCCAATAGCTTTCCCATTCTCTATCCCTCTGGGAGTATGGACCCAGGGTAATTGTGGGTTGCAGAAGGTGGAAGACCCCACTTTGTGTTTTCTTTCTGTGAAAGATTCTCTTTCCTTGGTATGCTATTAACGAAATGTCCATTTCTAGAAAAATGGATTTCCCTGAGTTCCAAATATAGATAAATCTAAGAGGAAATTTTTTATTTTAATCTCTCTGACCATGACAAAAACAATCACTTAAGAAAAAGAAACCCATATTCCATGTATAATTTAGCAATGAAATATTTATATCATTACTGTTATATTTAGCAACCAGTATCTTTCTGACTTAAACATGGAGTAAAGTGCTATAATTTCATATGTTTTTATTATTCACATATACATAAAAAGTGTGCTTTAAGTATGTAAACATTGCATAAAGAAAATAACTGAGCTATTATCTTATTAATTTCAATGTATTATATATACATACTTTGATTATAATAACTACTCTTCTCCCATACATTCATATATACTTTAGGGTTAAATATAGTCATGCTAAAATATTGTTTAAATATTGGAGTAGCGACATATTCAAAGGGCTACTCTGCTTTTGATATCCTTGTATTATGTTGTCTTTTTAAGTAGTGGGTGCTTAGATTAACATATTGCCTTTGGAAATTTTAAACCTACAATATAGGATAAGATAGTCAAGTACCACTTATGGTTACTTTACTAAATCTTAAATATTCAGTTTCATAGTCACATAATCCTGTTTCCACTGATAAAATATAATTGATGGTTTAAATCATCTTTCCTTTTCTACTAAATCCCTGTAGATTGATTTCAAGTAATCTAGATTATTGCCAACTTTTAGGCATACTTTGACTATTAAGTACATTTGTTGTGCAGGTATTTTCACAATTTTCTAAACCTATTGAAAATCTTCTCACTCTTGAATTTATAGCTAACAGTATCATCTACACTCATTTTCTGCCTTATTTTCACTTGATTCCAACTCTATCATACTTCCACTGACAGAACTGGAATTTTAATTTCTAATAAATCCTAAATACATAATACGGAAGGACATAGTTATGTTCGAACTTTTTTTTTTTTTTCAGAAATAATGCTCTGGTATTTCTCTTTGTGTCTTTCTCTCTGCATATCTCTCAAAAATAAAATAAATTTAAAGAAGAGAGAGAGAGAGAGAGAATGACTCCAGGAAATTTTAGATATAGAGGGACTATCAGAGAAAGACTATAGAAAACTAATTATGAGGTCTTTCCAAAAGTATTGAGAAGTATACTCAAGAGATGAAAGAATATTAAGGAGTTTGGAAACACAAATAACCTTATACAGAATTCACCAAGCAATTAGGAAGCATGAAGGGAAAACTTCAGGTAGAACTACACGGTGTGAAAGACACTTTGAACACAGTACAAGCTCTTTTTTTCTATAGCAAGTTCAACAAATGATAGTTACTTTCTATGTTTATTTTTTAATTGGGGGAATAATTTTATTTTTCAATTAGGGGGATAAATTATTTACAATAATATTGTTGTTGGCAAATGTGTAAAATTTCTCAGTTTTCTACCAAAGATTCTTACCCATACCCTAGATTCCCTTCCACCATCATGCAACAGGACCTGAAAAGTCCTCCAATTCTCTCCAGAGTCTTTTATTTTGGTGATTTGTGTTCCCCTTTCTGTTCTTATTTCTCAACTTCTGTCTATATTTTGGATATTAGCCTCTTGTGTGATATATGACATGTAAATATCTATTCTGTGAAGGGTCTCTCTGGGTAGTGGTTTATTTTGCTGTGCAGAATTCTGTTGTTCAGTTTGATGTAGTCCCATTGATTTATTTATTTACTTTTGTCTTCCTTGCCATTGGATTCGTATTGTTGAAGATAACTATAACTGTATCTTCTAGTTTAGATAGTCTTTTTTCTCTGCCTTGAAAGTAGGTTCACTAAAATACTATCTAAAAAATACTATGTAAACTAGAATATACAGTGGAGGGGAATCTAGGGTATGGGTAAGAATCTTTGGTGGAAAACTGAGAAATTTTACACATTTACCAAAACAGTATTATTGTAAATAATTTATCCCCCCAATTAAAAATAAACATTATTCCCCCATTTGCTGGGAAATTGTGCAGATGCAGTCACATCTGCCATGTTGCCCCCTCAGGCTAGTTCCCTTGAGAGTTGGGACATTCTCGGAGTGCCTGTTCCGCCATGTTGTGCTCTCAGGGAATTGTCTATTTCCCCGCAATATTTGGAGTGCTTTGGTTACTCCTCCCTCCTCCCATTCTCATGAGTTATTATCCTATCCTGGAGTGCTATGGTTACTCCTCCCCCTTCCCATTCTCGCGAAAGCTACTCCTATAAAAGCCCTTCTTCTTCCATACCTCACTCTCTTGCCAGTGCTTCACTTCGGTGTTCAGATGCAGGAAAGGTTACTGCATGAGGCGGCCATTTTTTCTACCTCCACATGGCCCAACCTGTTTCTCTAGCACCCAACTCTGAGGTGCCAGCACAAATAAAGATTTGTGTTCCCTCTTCGCTCCGGACCTCCTCTCTTCTCCGTGGCACACAACAACACCCAATTAAAAAATAAACATAGAAAGTAACTATCATTTGTTGAAATTGCTATAGAAAAAAGAGCATCTATAATAATATAAAAATTGTCTGAAGTTTTCTTCACATAATTCAAGTTAAGCTATATATTAATCATTCTAATGCAGTAATAACTATGGAAAACCATTTGTGCTTTTTAATTAAAACATGAAAGTTTTGTAAAATTATGGAATTCTACTCTCCTTACTAAATGAGTTTACAAAAATTAAGTTATTTTCACTAAACATTTAATGTGATTACTTATATTTAATACATTTATTATCTCCCCATATGATTACTTACTAAATATTGACATAAATGATTTTTGTGAACTGATGCTCTTGGGATACTCAGTTATTAAGTTTTTTTTTTTTTGCCTCAGGGTTATTGCTGGGGCTTGGTGCCTGTACCAGAAATCCATTGCTCCTGGAGGCCATTTTTTCCCTTTTGTTACCCTGGTTGTTTTTATCACTGTTGTTGTGGTTATTATTATCATTGCTATTGATGTTGTTGTTGGATAGGACAGAGGTAGTCTTGGCTTACATCCTCAGATCACTCATTCCATCTCCAATATCCCTTTACCAAAGACCACTGGGCATCCTTCCCACTTACAGACCTCCCTTCCCTAATTCCCTTTGTTAATATCAGTTCTATATGCCTATGTCTTTGCTTTTTATTGTTATTACTATTACTTTGTTTGCTCCCTATGGGTAAGGTGTCATTGTATTTATTTAGCCACCATAATTTTTCACTGGGACTTTGTACCTGCACAACTTTTTTTTTCTGTATAAAGAGGGTGAGAGGATAGAAACACCATAGCAATGCCCCAACACTAGTGAAATTTCCACTTGGCGCTCTTGTAAGATGACTAAGGTCTCATTCAAGGCCTCAGATACAATCAAAATATGAGCTCTACTGGCTGAGCTACCTCCCAGTAACTCCATTAGTTTATTCTATGTACTTGAGAAACACATAAAGACAAAGAGATACCAAAACTTTGTTCACAATTCACAGAGTTCCTTTAGTGTTACTCATGGTGTTCCAGTGTGGTTCTAGGGACTCCTCTCATTTGATGTAAGTTATGTATGCTACCTGCTGATCAATGTCCCAGCCCAAATTGAACCCTTTTAGAGGATTATATATTTTCACTTAGCATATTCTCCGATAACTAAATGACTCTATTTCCTTTGGGTTAATAAAAGTTCAGAAGTCCCAACCATCTATTAATAATACCAAATGATTTTCTCTCTCAGCTCTTTCCAGTATATCTACAACCTACTGACTTATTTTGCACACAATCCTTTAATGGTCTTCTAACTTATCTTCTTACAACCACTATTTCCTGTTTCAAGGCTGTTTCCTGTACTTGATAAAATGCAAATATATTTATATAATTTTATTGCTTTTCAAGTAATAGAATATTCTATTATGTAATTATCACAATTCAGAGTAATATAGAAGATAAGTTTTAGTTTAAAATAAAATCCTTTTCTTGCTCATTAGACCAAGGCAATTTCTAATCACAATAACATTCTTCCCATTCATCTCTACTTACAGGTGTTAGTTCCTATATTGTAAATTCTTTCCACTTGCCTTTTCACCTTCTGGGTTTTTTTTGTTTTTTTTTTTTTCATTTTTCTTTTCCTCATCATTCTGGCCACAAGCGAGAATTCATGGTATATGCTTTTCCTGTATAGCATTTACCACTACTTGTAATTATAATCACTTAACATTGCCCTGCCCCTTGTTTCTCTATGTAATTCTTAATAACAGTTGCTATTTACTTTGTTCTCTGCATTTATAGCAACTTGACTACATGCACGTATTTGCAATAAAATTCTGGAATAATCTAAAGGGACATATGTGTTAGGTGAACAGACGTGAGGAGGGGCAATTATGTGGAGGAGAACATTTTGTTCAAAGACTTGCTAATCAGCTTTAATCAATAAATTAATTACTTTTTTGCAAGCTATTGCGCATGCATGATTCCACAGCCAGCGATTTTTTTTTTTTTTACTCAGGTAGAGAGAAATAGACATACCATAGTGCTGGAGTTGCCTCCAGTCCCATATACCTCCCATGTGGTATCAGTAATTGAACCTGGGTTGTGCTTTCGCAGTGGACACACCCTACAGGAGTTACATCCCTAGACAGAATCCCAATTTTTAAATGAGAGCTCCTTTACTATTATAGCACGCCATGTCTTTAGATCAATGGTGTTTTTCAGTCTTGAGAATATGTTCTGTTCAGGTTTCTGTTTCACTTCTATGAAAATGCTCATGTAAAAATGCTCATGAATTAGAAGAATTGCAAGTAGATAACCTTTTACATATTTTACATATAGTTGGAACTGAGGAGGTACCTCAGTGCTATAGCACATGATTTTCATACATGCGGCCATATGTTCAGTTCCTTATACCATACAGAAATCAGCATTGCCCCCATATAGCAATCTAACATCTGCGTATAGCTGTCAACCAGGAGGTGGTACAATGACTAAGTATAGGACTTGAAGGCATGAGGTCTGAATTGATCCCAGATAACACATATGCCAGAATGGTGGTCTGGTTCTTTCTTTCTTCCTTATGAATACATAATTCAATAAACAAATAATATTATGGCACAACAGTGTTCTTGTCTTTCTCAATACAAAAATAGGCATATTTATAAGGAATATTTCAAGTTTTGAATAATTTTTAAAATTATTTTATTTTTGAGAGAGATGTAGAGAGAGAAACACCAAAACACTGCTCAGTTCCGGCTTCTGGTGGTGCAGGGGAACTTCGGAGCCTCAGGCATGAGAGTATCTTTGCATAACCTTTATGATATCTACCCCCCCCTCCCCGTCAAGTTCTGAATAATTTTTTAACATGAATAATCATTTTAGAAATATAAAGCAGTTAAAAATCTATCAAATTGGGGGTTGGGGTGGTAGCACCACAGGTTAAGCGTGCATGGCTACATGGCTCAAAGCACAGAGTAAGGATCCTGGTTCCAGCCCCCGCTCCCCATCCTGGGGGGGGGGTCGCTTCACAAGTTATCTGTCCTTCTCTCCCCCTTTCTGTCCTATCCAAAAACAATGACAGCAATAACAACAATAATAGCCTCCAGGAGCAGTGGATTTGATTCGTAGTGCAGGCACCAAGCTCCAGTGATAACTCTGGAGGAAAAAAAAATCTATCAAATTAAAATATTGCTTAAAAATGTATATATGTATTTTTATTTCATAATTTTGTATGCAATCCAGATTACTGTTTCTACCTTTATTTTTTAAGCAAAGATAAGAAGTGTATTGATATAAAATGCAATTTTACTTATGTATTTTATATAGTGAATAAAAGACACTTCAGTGTTGAGTTTTAACAAAATTATAGTCTTCCAACCTCAAACTATTTTATGAAACCAATAGTTAAATGAAGCTTTATCTGGTACGACGTAAATTCGATAGTTTTCAACAACTACCTATTGGAGATGCATGTGAACTTTGGAACATCATGTTCCTGGAGGCAGAAATTAGCAGCAATATAGATCAGTCTAACCAGATATTTTATTTTTAAATATTTTATTTATTTATTTATTTTTGGTAGGATAGAGAAACGGAGGAGGAAGGGAGCTGAACACTGCTTCGTCACTCATGAAGCTTCCTTTCTGCAGGTGAGGTTCAGGGGCTTGAACACAGGTCCTTAGGCAAGATATTTGTGCTTAAGCCAACTGGATATACCACCACCTGGCCTCCACTGAAGTATTTCTTCCTTGTTGTTTATAATCCAAAAAAAGTCTTTCGTGATAACCTTAGAATATTTCTCTGAACTACTGCAGATGTAAGTGCTATCTATAATTTTGACTTTAGTAATGTGTAAAACAAGATAAGGATTTTCTTCAAAGTATAAAGCAACTAAAATCTACCAAAATAACAAAAAAGCATTATCGATTAAGAGCTTTCTAATAAAAGACACAGAATTGCACAAGTTTTAACTTCTTCACAGGTTTGCTACCCGATCTTGGACATATTTTTTTTCCAGTTAATTTGTTCTGCTGATGTGAGATTTAATAGCATCCACCTAAGATAAATGAGGTATCAAAAATGTAAGTCCTTTCTAAGACTTGTTTCTTCATTTACAACATATTCCTGTTTCCTTATTTTTCTGACTCTGCTTCAGTAAAAGTTGCTTTTCTCAATATTAAAGGATGTTTTGTAGGTGAGAACCTTATCTTCAATTTTTTCTTATGTGATGGATCATTATTAATACTCATTCTATGGGTGTGCTAAGAACTATGAGTGTTCCAAGTGGTTCAATTTCTTGCAGCATCTAGCTTCAGGGCATTGGGTAGGTAACATTTTTTTTTTAAGAATGTCAATATATAATAATTGGAGCAAAATAAAAACTTGTTAGGAATCTGCTAAGTCCCTGGAAAAACATCTTTTTTCACTGCCACCATAAGCTTACTTAATTATATGCTTAACATATGAGGTACAGTCATAACCACCAGTGTCTGAAACACTGCATACAGCCATTTCCCTTAAAATGCAAGAACAAATTCAGAGACAGCAAAGGAGTAAGTTGTTGAAGTAAAGATTAAGAGGGCAGGCTAGTAGTATTGCTTGAGCTACTTTTTGAATTGATTTTTTTTTTTTTTTTTTTTTTTTTATTTAAGAAAGGATTAATTAACAAAACCATAGGGTAGGAGGGATACAACTCCACACAATTCCCACCACCCAATCTCCATATCCCACCCCCTCCCCTGATAGCTTTCCCATTCTCTATCCCTCTGGGAGCATGGACCCAGGGTCATTGTGGGTTGCAGAAGGTAGAAGGTCTGGCTTCTGTAATTGCTTCCCCGCTGAACATGGGCGTTGACTGGTCGGTCCATACTCCCAGTCTGCCTCTCTCTTTCCCTAGTAGGGTGTGTCTCTGGGGAAGCTGAGCTCCAGGACACATTGGTGGGGTCTTCAATCCAGGGAAGCCTGGCCAGCATCCTGGTGGCATCTGGAACCTGGTGATTGAAAAGAGAGTTAACATATGAAGCCAAACAAATTGTTGAGCAATCATGGGCCCAAAGCTTGGAATAGTGGAGAGGAAGTGTTAGGGAGGTACTCACTGCAAACTCTAGTGTATTTCTGCTTTCAGGTATATATTTTGCAGTAGTTTATGGATACGTGTGAACATAAGCTCTCTCTCACAGAAACTGGTGTATATCTAGGTTTTGGGACTTTGTTAGAAAGTGAACCACCTGAGATGAAATTAGAGTGTACTATAAAAGGAAAGGTCTCACCCGAGTAATGAAGCTGAAGGGTTGTCATTCCAAAAGTGAAGTCTCTGGACACAGTCTGAGGTGAAGGATGTTGAGGTGGCAATCGTTGCGTTGGTTAGGTTGTGATCGGCGGATACAATATTATTTGGTATGGATTGGGAGAGGCATACGGGAAAGTGGGCCCTATCCAAGGGTTCCAGGACTGGGGGAAGTAGGGGCTCTATAGTGGAGATGTGAGGTTCCTGCTGTCTTAGGGTTCAAAAAGACAATTGATAGTTAATGTTATCATCACATTATTTGTTAATTGGGTTAACTTTGAAAAGTCCTTTTGTTAGGGTTTGCTGTACAGTATCCAGTATCTTGTATATAGCTATGCTATTGGATGCTTCTAATCTACTTGGTCTAGGCTTTTGAGAGAGTCCGCATATGAAATACACAGCCTATATATTAAAAGGATTCAGTTTGTGTTTTGAGAAACTTTGAGACATACAATTGATTTTCCCCCTCTCATATTAATTAACTGCTGATTTATATGTCTACATTTTGCTAGGAGTGTACATAAACACCATTCCCACCCCCCATTGCCCAGGAAGCTGCATGTCTACCTCTCACCACAGGGTTTTTACTTTGGTGCCCTACTTACAATTTGATCAGGTCCTACTTTTAGTTTCCCTTTCAGATCTTCTTACTCAACTTCTGTTGATGAATGGGATCATCCCATACTCATCTTTATCTTTCTGACTTAGTTCACTTAACATAATTCCTTCTATCTCTGTCCAAGATGGGTCAGAGAAGGTGGGTTCATTGTTCTTGATAGCTGCATAGTATTCCATTGTGTATATATACCACAGCTTTCTCAGCCACTCATCTATTGTTGGGCACCTGGGTTGCTTCCAGGTTTTAGCTATTATGAATTGTGCTACTATTGAATTGATTTTTCAGTTTTAAAGATGTTGGAATTGAAGGAAAAGGTTTGGTTTTTTAAATTTCTCAATATTTATATGATCAAGGTATATTTTTACTTCAAATGTCTTATAAAAGTTTTTAAATTTTGAAATTATAAAGAATATATGGGTAGAGGCCAGGAGATGGTTCAACCAGTACAACGCTATTTTAGGAATGCAGAAGGATCTGGGTTCAAGCCTTGGCCTTCACGTGGGAGCACCATGCAATGGAAAGTTTTATCAGCAGTAATGCAATGCTGTAATGTGCTGCCTTTCTTCCTTCTCCCTGTCTCCTCTGTCTGCTGGAATCAGTGGAATTGTGCAGGTATAAAGCCTCAGTGAAAACCTGGCAGTAATTTGGCTTTATATGTTAACTCTCTTTTCAGCCACTAGGTTCCAGATGCTAGCATGATGCAGACCAGACTTCCCTGGACAGACAACCCCACCAATATGTCCTGGAGCTCTGATTCCCCAGAACCCTGCCCCACTAAGGAAAGAGAGAGTCAGGCTGGAAGTATGGATTGGCCTGTCAATGCCCATGTTCAGCAGGGAAGCAATCACAGAAGACAGATCTTCCACCTTCTGCATCCCAAGATGACCTTGGTTCCATACTCCTAGAGGGATAAAGAATAGGAAAGCTATTGGGGGAGGGGATGGTATACGCAGCTTTAGTGGTGGGAATTGTGTGGAGTTGTACCCCTCTTATCCTATGGTTTTGTCAATGTTTCCTTTTTATAAATAAACTAAAAAAAAATACATGATCACTTGTAACTGACTCAAGTGAGGAGAGGAGACGTGATATGCAATGTCACAATCAGTTTTAAGAAGATTCATAACAATCAGTTTTAAGAAGATTCATATTCATATAGTAGAGTTCACCGAGCACTGGTTATCTAAAACTTCTCAAAGTACTAAGAGGAAAGCTGAATTCTAGAGGAGTAAGCATTTTACTGCAAGAGTAATGTCACTGTTGACTGAAAATTTGTGTAATCTTATATAATACTGTTATTTTCCCAATCCCTTCATACTACTCCAGTTGTCTTTATTTTGGGGCTATCAAAGCAGCTTGCAAATAAATGTCTGTAGTCCCACAGGGAGTGGAAAGCCTTAAATATTTAGGTATAGACCCCCCCCCTTAGATAAATTATTAAAAATATAGGTCACAACAGAGACAAATCTGTAATTTTACAATGTTCTGGTTTGTTTTTGTTTAGATAAAAAGGATACAAAGAGAAAATTTACAAGTGGATGGTTTCAGTATGGAACTGAGCATTTGGTGAATGGGAAGAGCATGGCTTTTATTATCCATTTAAAATAAGAAAAATGGATATGGGTAATCCAGAGAGAGTACTCTTCTGAGATTCAGATGGGTAATCCAGAGAGAGTACTCTTCTGAGATTCAGAAATTTTTATTCAGAAATTTTATTCAGAAATTTTTATTGCTTAGTTTAAGTGTACACTTCAACATTTGTGCAATACTACATTTTGACTACCAGCAAAAGCCTAGTTTTCACCTATCACCAGTTTACTCCCTTTACCTACCCCAAGTCCTCTTCCAAGATAATCAAAGCAAGAGGACAAACATAGTGAAGGCAGAACAAACAGTCCCTCCTAGATTCTTATATACAGTGTTCTGAGTAGAAAGAGAAAAGGGTGATAATAGAAAAAGTTTTGTTGAAACATTAAGCTGGTTTACAGAAAATTTTTGAAGTCCATGAAAAGAAATAAATGTAGCAAGACTTTCAACTCTGAGATAATACAAAGAAAATTAGATGGACCTTTATGTTTTATTAATGGATAATAACCCACCCACTTTAGTAAAGAAAAACTGCCTTTATTTCTCTTACATCTAAGGCAGAATGAAATCACCTCTTCTATTGATTTGTGGGCCTAATAACATTTTTCCATTGCTTGTTAAGATGAAGTCTGTGGCATATTGATAACTTTAGTTTTATCCTCAATAACCAAGTACTTCTTTTAGTAAAATATCAGTCTAAACTTTAAAAATACAATAGCTAGAATTGAATCGCATTTAGATCCTTAATTTTGAGCCCTCTGGCCATGACTTTGTGTTTGCATCTACTGATTTAAATCACCAGTCTCCTGTAACATCCCATAAGCAGTCTGCAAGTGATTTAGAACTATATTGTCATTTTTTTCTTCCAAATCAGATAATCTCACTGGCCTGATTGAAAAATGCCAGATTTAGTGCCTGAAAAGCATTAAGGATAAAGCAGAACAAATTGTTCAGTAATCAGGTACCTACTGGTGAGAATACAGCATGTGAGATTTGGAGTCTTCAGGCTGGAAGAATCTAGGAAATCTATTTTAAATATATACCAAGAACCCATGACTTTATTAATTTTAAAATAATTTTTATTAGTGATTTAATAATAATTGACAAGATTGTGGTATAATAAGGGTTCAATTCCATACAATTCCCACTACCAGAGTTCGATATTCCCTCCTCTTCATTGGAAGTGTTTCCCTATTCTTTATCCATCTGGGGGTATGGACCAAAGATCTTTATGGTGTGCAGAAGTTGGGAGGTCTGGCTTCTATAATTGCTTCTCCACTGGACATGGGCATTGACAGGTCGAACCATAACACCAACCTGACTTCCCTGGACAGTTGTCCTCACCAATGTGTTCTAGAACTGCACCTCCCCAGAGTCCTAGCCCACTAGAGAAAGTTTGGAACAAGCTGGAAATATGGATAGACGCATGTTCAGCAGAGAAGCAATTAAAGAAGCCGCACCTCCCATCTTCTGCACTCCAAAAAGATCTTTGGTCCCAGAGGGATAAAGATTAGGGAGACTTCCAGTAGAGGGGATGGATACGGAACTCTGGTGGTAGAAATTGTACTTCTCATATTCTACAATCTTGTTGATCATTATTAAATCACTAATAAAAAAAATAGTGCCAAACTAGTTCGTGTTCACAGAGCAGTTATTTATTCATTTTATGAACATGTATGCAAGCAAGGAATTACATTTGCCTACATAAAAACTGAACTATTCTGTAGATGATTAAATTTACTTGGAAGACTATGAGTTTATTGCCATCCTAGTCCAGTATTTATCAACAAATATGTAAACAAGTGAAAAGACATTAACCATAATGAAGGGACCAGATGCATGCTACTTAGAATAGTCCTCATTGACTTTTGGAACTATATTGAACACAACACACTATTCTACCATGGGGAGATTTGTTTTAAAATATTGTTTTTTTCTTGCTGATTTTGTAAGTATGCATTATTAATTAATATATGTTTATTGATCTCACTGGTATATGTTGACAAGTATTCATCCTTGCTATACCTCACTTTGCTCACAGAAATAATAAATTGCTGTGATGATCAAATATTACAATGTGTAGAAAGAGTTTAGTACATTATTTGAAGAATAATAAGTACCACTTTTGCCTTACAACTATCAGTTGTTATAATTTTAAAAATTTATTATTTGGGGCCAGGTGGTGATACTCCTGATTAAGTGCACATGTTACAATGCACAAGGACCCAGGTTCAAGCCCCTGGTCCCCCACATCCGTAGGGGCAATGTCACAAGTGGTGAAGCAGGGCTGTAAGTGTCTCTCTTTCTGTCTCCCCTTACACTCTCTATTTGTTTCTACCCAATAAATGAAAGATAAAATTTTTCTTGAAACAAAAATTTACTATTATAGAAAACTGATTGGGACTTGTTTGAAAAAAGACAAACAGGATACTAATCTACTTAATAGCATGCATTATTCACCAACTAATATATACTCAATTTATTGATTGGGCCATAGATAAATGCTATATGGAGTTGAGCTGAGCTCTAGATAGATATTCTGATCATGACTTTACACATAAAGTGTTCTGCACTAAGAAGAATACACTATCAAAAACTTCATGATGGTACTAAATTGTTTCATCTTCTTTAGGTATTATTATTAGGTAGAAATAAAGCAAGTGAATAGACCTTACTGTTGCCATAGTGAAAATGGAAAACATGCCATTAAATAAGATCCCTTTGGATCTATATAAATGTATGAGGTGCTATTGATTGCATTATAATATATTAAAATAGATATGAGTGGAAGGGCCCTAGGGAGGTTTAGTGCATGCGTTGGGGATAGGAACTGATGTTTTGAGAGAAAGTATAATGATTGATTTCTGATAATTTGACTTATAATTTTCCAACTTTTGAACAGTGCAAAAATAATAGGTACTTAATAGAACCATACATCAAATTTTGATCTTTGTTGTGTTAGTAGTGCATAGCACTCTCTGGTGATGCTGAGTAACAACAGGGAATCACAGCTCCAATCAGCTATGTGATCATGAGATTGACCAAGCAACATTCTAGTGTACAGTGTTGATAACATTTCCACTGTTTTTAATTTATAACGGGCTTATTGTAAATAAAAGAAATTGATGAGGCAGGGAAAAAGTGAATGTAACCTTATATGGTCTTACTTAGTACTTTAGATTGGGGAGAATTCACAGTGAAAATCATAGGAGGATTCTGTTTGATCCCAAGCAACAGGAGAGATGATAAAAAAATTACTATGAAAAAATTCTGCCAACATCATTTCAGAATTTTTCTATTCAGTAAAGTATCCCATCATATTAATTTCCCTTCTTATCACAGCCAGAATGGTTTGTCTAAAAACTGAATGTAACTGTCACAGAACTACTGTTTCTGTCATTCTTAATTCTGGTCTCATACTCCCAATCCAGAGCTTGAAAATGAGAGCTATTGCCAGTCTTTATTTTGTGTTTCCAGTGAAGTGATCCTGATGTACACTATGGTCCAAAATGTACTTTAAATGAAATCATTGAATTGAGACCACCATTTAAGAAGAATTGGACATAGTCTAAGCCTAAAGTTAGTAACACTATAACCCAGGGTATAATAAAGACAACCACACTTTTAAATGAAAAGCATTACAAATAATCGGTGGCTGGGCAGTGGTGCAGCTGGTTAAGCACACATAGTACTATGCATAAGGACCCAGGTTCAAGCCCCATTTCCCACCTGCAGCAAGGATGCTTCCTGAGTGGTGAAACAGGTGCCTCCCCCTCTCCTCTCAATTTCTCTCTGTCCTGTACAATAAGATAGGAAAAAAAAAGAAAGGAAATATTGCCACAGGAGTGGTGGATTTGTAGTGCTGGCACTGAGCCCCAGTGATAACACGAGGCAAAATAAATAAAAAGCATTACAAAAACTCTATTAATGAAAAAATGAACAGAATATTACAGAGATCACAAGTCTATATCTTCATTAAGAGATATCCTTGATATAAGTAATAAAGAATTCATTATGTCTTACATACATCTCAATTTCCCAGCCTGAGATCTATAGCTTAATACATTTGCTTTAAACAGCTTCAAATTATTTTGATACATAATTGTTGCTTTGTGTTGCAAATAGGATACAATAAATGTCAGGATAAAAGATAACTTCTGATTTATGAAGACAGCACAAGTGCAAGAGGAGTACGACTTATTCTTGCTTTATAATAACTTTTCTGTCACCAGGGGTTACTGGAGATACACTCTACCAGATAGATGAGGTAAAAAAAAAAGAGAGAGAGAGAGAGAGAGAGAGACACAAGCAGGCAATGGACAATTTTTATATATTATGTTTCTATTTAAAAATACTCTCAGTTCACATAAGTACCAGAAGTCATTTAGTATTATTCCATTCTAGTTTTGCAGGTTTCGTAATTTACATTTAGTGAGATCTGTCAGTACTGACAAACTTATTATAGGGGAATCGGGTGGTAGCGCAGTGGGTTAAGTGCAGGTGGTGCAAAGTGCAAGGACCAGCATAAGGATCCCAGTTTGAGCCCCCCGGCTCCCCACCTACAGGGGATTCACTTCACAGGTGGTGAAGCAGGTCTGCAGGTGTCTATCTTTATCTCCCCCTCTCTCCATTTCTCTCTCTGTCCTATCTAACAATGACAACTTCAATAACAAGGACAATAAAAAACAAAAGGGAAAATAAGTAAAATATTAAAAAAACAAAATAAACTTATTATAGAATTACTAGCCAGTATTAATTGGTTACTTAACATAATGATTCCAAAAAATGTTACATAGCTATGTTTTCTGGCTCCCATATATTCACTGAAATCACAAAATAGGTCAGTTTCAAAACTTGTCTGTGTAAATTTATGAAAGCAAAGATATATACAACCTTAGATTACAAACTAGTTTTTTTAGAAAAAAATACACCCAAAACAATCCTATGCAATTTAAGAAAAACAGTTTGTACTACATAAAAATAGTCTGTATGCCACAAGGGGAGTTTTTGGATTTTCTCTCAGAAATTCTGATCAAAATTATTAGGATTATCAGGAAAGAAGTAAATACGGATGAAAATTTAATTAAAAACAGAGGTATAAATATTAAGAAACCTTAAACAATATAGTAGATGATCCAGAAAATGTTGAAAATAAAGAAGCAATTAATCTTTACTCATTTTATACTCTCTATCTGAATTTACTGACACATTAGACCAGGCTGTCAAGTTAAAAATATTGAGATGGTTTATTGATGTACTATCTTCTCTATGTGGTCTCTGTTTACATAGGTGAAATATTAATTTTTTTTCTTTCTTGAAGCTTTTGTTGTTCCAGGTAGGATGAGTCTCAGAATGACAGGGAGCAGAATTGACCAACATGGTTATATAACAATGACAAATGCATTCATCTTAATGTAGGCCTCAGAATGCTAATTTTAACCACATATACACTAAGTGGAAGCACAAACAAACTTATTTAATTGACTTTAGGAACAGACGTTCAAAGTAATACACAATTCAGAAATCCAGTAATTATCTTTCCTGATGCTTACATTTTAGTCCTGTAAATATCATTTTAACACCTGGCTACTGATCCTATACCCTAAGTGCTCTGAATTGATCCACAATACTGACCCATATTTACTGGAATATATGTGACTTGAGATTGTGATCTTTTATGATAAGGACATATTTTAAGTTCATATATTTAAGTGAAATAAGCCTATGACCTATAAAGGCAAGTCTGAAGTTACTAATGGGGGAGAGAAAAAGAAAGAAAGGGGAACTAAAAGGGAAAAGGAGTGATATACTAACACATACTTTGGGCAAATGTGAAATTGTACAATACAGTTTCATAAAATAAAATCTATAAGATGTGTTAACATTTTAAATGAAAAACCAGGTAGCTCACTTAGTAGAGCACACATTACCATATATGGGAACCATAGTTCAAGCCCCAAATCCCTACCTGCCAGGGGCAAAGCTTCATTCATGGTGAAGCAGTGTGCAGGTGTCTCCTCTTCTATGTCTCTCTCATCAAAAAGACCCCTGGGAGTGGCAGAGTCATGCAAGCAGTGAGGTCAAGTGACCAATAACCATAAAAAAAATCAGATGAACCAATACTTTAAATTGTATTTTGTTATATCTGATATGCTTTGCATTTTTGAAATTGACTTTTTAGATTATTTCACATGTATATTCCTAAATAAAAATGTTTATAACTTACTGTTGAAACATACAGCTCTTAACATACAATCCATTCTGGATTGTATATTAGGATATTATGTAAAGAAAAAAAAAGCAGATTGCTAATAATAATATCCTTGTCTCTTACTTCTTGGGAATTGAAAACATAACTTTGATTATGTCCATGTTTATCCTATGGCTAAGTAAGCATGAAACTTCCATCAGAATCCATGATGGGAAAAAGTGCTGACTGAGCTTTAAGTGTAGCTTTGAAAATAATTAACAGTCATCAATACTGACCTCATTATATCAGATCTTCTTCTTCTTCTAGCGTTTGCCATATCAGATCTTTATGGCTGGGAAATAATGCTAAACAGATGACAACTGAACCTAACCAATAACATTAGTCACATATCTTTGAATGACAATGCAAAGGTCTTAACCTTTATTTTACTGATGTGACATACTTTAAGTGCATCCAGACTAGAGTCTCTTTAAAATAGGCTATGTGTTTTGGGAAGGCGTGTCAAAATTATGAACAAATACAATTCTAATACTGGAAGATCTATAATTTTCTAGCATACATGACAAAATTAATATTTAAAAGCAACACTTATTTACTCAACTAGCTTTGCCTGTTCAGTTCTTAAAATAATAAGTGGCTCTTGAGCTTTTCCACCCACTGATGTTCAGTTCAACTGACATTTTAACTGATAATCAAATCCTACATCTTTCCTATGATTGTATTTATGTAATGGAAATCAATACAAAACACTTAAAAACTAATGGGGCTTAATGATAACTTATGTGGCAAATACAACTATACTCAGAGGGTGAGGAGCTTGAGGAGTTGTTTTATTGCAATTAAACAAAAAGTCCTTTATTTTTACCTTTATAGAGCATTTGAAGAGGAAAATAAACTCGGCAGTTCTCCAACTCAGCAGCATTACACTGAGACAGGGGAGCAGTCTCACTTTTCATATTGATAACTTAGATTCATAAAAGCCTGAGTTACATTTTATCCAGAGTTAGTAAATGAAAATCTTCATTCCATCTGCCATCCCGAATTCAATCAGTTCCCCATCAATTATCTTATAGTCTCCATGTCCTATCAGTACATTGCATTTTTTAAAAAGATTCAGGGTGCTCTTTGTTCTCCTATATATAATTAGCCCCAGTTGCTCCCCTCCTCCACACATACTGCTTTGAATTTTTACAATTATGCCTTCTATAACCACCTAATCACTTGTCACCTTATGACCTTCCTTAACAATGGGGCTGGGCAATAGTGCACCATTAAGCACACATAGTACAAAGCACAATGGTCTGCACAAGGATCCTGGATCAAACCCTGACTACCCTTTTGCAGGGGGTCACTTCACTAGAAGTGAAGAGAGACCTGCAACACTGCTTCACCTCTTTTAAAGCTTCCCCCTATTGTGGGTGAGGGCCAGGGGCTTGAATCCAAGTCTCTGTGCATTGTCTCATGCTTGCTAACCAGGTTTTTCAACACTCAGAACTAAATATTTGGCTGTTTTAATTTAATGCTCATCAAGATCTCACCAATTTTCTTTAGGGAAACAGAACAAAAGTTACAATTTTTTTTTCTGGAATTAGAAAACACCTGAAATTGCAAACCAATCTTAAGAAAAAAATAATAAAATTGGAGACATCAAACTCCAAAATCTCTAACAATAATATCAGGCTATTGTAATAAAAATTATTGGTATTAGAACAGAAATAGACATTGTGACCAGTAGAATATAATTGAGAGCCCAAACTATTAAATGGAGAGAGTCTCTTCAATAAAATGTACTGGGAAAACTGAGTTGAAAAATGCAGAAGAATGAATCTCAAACACTTCATCTCACCACACACAACAGTAAACTCCAAATGGATCAAGGACTTGTATATTAGACCAGAACCTATCAAATATTTAGTGAAAACATTAGCAGAACTCTTTTCTATTTACTTTTTTTCTTAGTTATTTATTATTGATTTACAAAATTATGATACAAAAGAGGTATAATTCCATACCTTTCCTGCCTCCAGAGTTCTGTGTCCCCATTCTCCTCACTGGAAACTGCTGTAATTCTCCCAAGGTCACACATATAGGTTGACTATTATTTCTATATATGTATTTCTATATAATCGCAGTCTAAATTTTACAGGCATCTTCAATACCTCAAATATATTCACAAGGAAAACAAAAACAAATCAGTGGTACTACATTATATTGAAAAGCTTCTGCATAGCAAAATAAATCACTACCCAAATAGAGAGATTCCTTATGAATCGAAGATCTTTTTAAATGCTATACATCAGTCAAAAGCTTTATTTTATTATCTTTATTTTATTTATTGGATAGAGACAGCCAGAATTCTAAAGGGGCGGGGGTGATAGGGAGAGACAGAGACACCTGCAACATTGCTTCACCACTCGCAAAGCTTTCCCCCTGCAGGTGAGGACTGGGGGCTCCTTGTACATTGTCACATATGTGCTCAACCAGGTGCACCACCATTTGGTCTCTAGACAAAAGTTAATAACCAAAATTTATAAAGAGATCACCTAACTCATAACAAAAAATAAATAAATAACCCCATTCAAAAGTGTGCAGAGGATATGGACAGAATATTCACCAAAGAAGAAATCCAAAGGGCCAACAGACATATAAAAAAATGCTTCAAGTCACTGAGTATCAGAGATACCAGTTAACTCTCATGAGAACATCATACATAAGAAGGACAATAACAACAAATGGTGGAGAGGTTTCAGGGATAATGGAACCTGCTTACTCTGCTGGTTGGAATGTAAATTGGCCCACGCTCTCTGGAAAGCAGTATGGAGAACTCTCAGAAGGCTAGAAATGGACCTACCTTATGACTTGGCCATTTCTGCCTGGGGGATACATCCTAAGGAAACAAACATCCAAAGTGGTCTGTGTATATCTGTGTTCATAGCAGGACAATTTGTAATAGCCCAAACTTGGAAGCAACCTAGGTATATAACAACATACAAATGACTAAGAATGTTGTGATATATATACACACTACTCAGCTATTAATGATGAAGCCACCTTCTTCACCTCATCTTGGATGGAGGTTGAAGAAATTATGATAAGTGAGATAAGCTAGAAAGAGAAAGGTGAATATAGGATGATCTTCTTCATGGGCAGAACTTAAGCAATAAGAACAGAAAAAGGAAACACAATGTAAAAATTGGACTGATTGGTGTTGCAGGCTGTGACTCTGGGTCTTCCACACCCCTGGCTATAGGCATAGAGGGTCAAAGTGACCCTCTGGGAGTCCCAGAGTAACTATTCATGTTGGGGATGATATGTGAGGAGAAACGAGAATCACAGACTCATTCGGATCCAAGAGAGGCATTGGAACAGTGGGTGACTTGTTTATTGAAGGAAAAAGAAGGTAGATATACCCCTAACTTGGGTGGAAGGTTGAGGTACCCATTAACCCAAACACAGAGCAAGACAATGCATAGTCACATTTTGACATACAGGCTATTTGATCACAAGTAAAAGGTTACCACACAAGGTTTGGTCACAAGTTTTACAATGTAAATTTTTCCAGAGGTAGACTGCAGGCAGTTAAGGGTGGAGGTGGGGGGGAAAGGAGGCAGCTGAGCAATCAGGATGTTTGCTGACACATCTCTAGGTGAGATGAGAAATTGAATTTATATGCCAAAAATCTCTACTGTAAACCATTAAGCTTTCAATAATAATAATAAAATAAATACCAGTACAGATTTTATAACATCTGGTAGATCGTCATGGAGGCATCACATACCCAGATCTCAAACTATATTATAAGGCCATCATCATCAAAACATCCTGGTACTGGAACAAAAATAGGTACACAGACCAGTGGAACAGAATTGAAATCCCAGAACTAAACCCCCATACCTATGGACATCTAATCTTTGATAAGGGGGCCCAAAGTATTAAATGGAGAAAGGAAGTTCTCTTTAACAAATGGGGCTGGGAAAACTGGGTTGAAATATGAAGAAGAATGAAACTAAACCACTTTACCTCACCAGAAACAAAAATCAACTCCAAATGGACCAAGGACCTGAATGTTAGACCAGAAACTATCAAATACTTAGAGGAAAAGTGTTGGGCTAGCTTCGCGGGTGGGAGAGAGAGACGACAAGGGATTCATAGCTGAGTGGTACGCAGTTCAGTCTTTATTCATGTGGAATGCAGTGCAATCTAAGCTATCTCTAATCACAATCCTGTCCTTGTATATCCTGAGGCAGAAGAGTCAGGTCCAAAGAGGATATAGGTAGGCTAGAGGGTGGGGAGAAGGAAAAAGCATGCAAAACAATGAGGATTAAACCAATGCCCTGGAGGCAGGGTGGTGCTTAGTTAACAGTGTTTATGTAAACAGAATACAGTGTTAAGCAGGGGGAATTAAACCAATGAAACAGAAGGGGTCTTAGAAGCAGAATTTAGAAGCATACCAACAGAAAATATTGATGGAACACTTTCCCACCTAAACCTCATGGACATCTTTGATGATACAAACCCAATTGCAAGGTACTAAAGCAGATACAAATCAATGGGACCACATCAAATTGAAAAGCTTCTGCACAGCCAAAGAAACTATCACATAAACAAAGAGAACCCTTACTGAATGGGAGAAGATCTTCATATGCCATACATCAGACAAGAGACTTATCACCAAAATATACAAAGAGCTCAGCAAACTTAGCACCAAAAAAGCAAATGACCCCATCCAAAAATGGGCAGAGGATATGAACAGAACATTCACTACAGGAGGCTAACAAACATGAAAATTGCTCCAGGTTGCTGATTGTCAGAGAAATACAAATAAAGACAACACTGAGATACTACCTCACCCCTGTGAGAATGGCATACATCAAAAAGGACAGCAGCAAGAAATGCTGGGGAGGCTGTGGGGACAAGGAATCCTTCTGCACTGCTGGTGGGAATGTAAAATGATCCATGATCTGTGGAGAGAAGTCTGGAGAACCCTCAGAAGGCTAGACATGGACCTTCCAAATGACCCAGTAATTTGTCTCTTCAGAATATACCCAGAGGACAACATAACACCCAACCAAAGAGATATGTGTGCACCTATGTTCATAGCAGCACAATTCATAATAGCTAAAACCTGGAAGCAACCCAGGTGCCCAACACAGTTGAGTGGCTGAGAAAGCTGTGGTATATAAACACAATGGAATACTACACAACTATTAAGAACAATGTACCCACTTTCTCTCACCCTTCTTGGATGGAGCTAGAAGGAATTATTTTAAGTGAGCTAAGTCAGAAAGATAAAGACGTGTATGAGATGATTCCACTCATAAGCAAAAGTTGAGAAAGAAAAACAGAAAGGAAACTAAAAGCAGGATTTGACTGAATTTGGAGTAGGGTTCCAAAGTAAAAACCCGGGATTGAGGGTGAGGGTGTATGTTCAGCTTCAAGGGGCAAGCAGGTGGAAAGGATGGAATGGGACACAGACTTCTGGTGGTGGGAACAGTACACTCCTATTAATTTATAGTCAAATAAATCACTAATTAATATGAGAGGGTAAAAATTGATTGAATGTCTCAGACTTTTTAATGCACTAACCTTAGGCTGAGTCTTTGATATGTTGACTCTTAAAAGCTTAGACCAGGGAGAACAGAAGCAACCAATGGCACATCTATATATAAATAATGTCAAAAGACATAAATTATTGTGATGTTGTGTATGATACAGAAAATCTGAACAAAGGGATATTTCAAAGTTAAGCCAATTGCCAAATAATGTGATTATAGCAATAACTGTTACCTTATTAAACTCTAAGACAGCAGGAACCATTTCCTCTATATAGCCTATATTTCTCTCAGTCCTGGAACTTCTAGGGTTGGGCTCACTTTCCTTCATGTTTCTCTCAACTCATAATACCAAATGATATTGCATCCGCTGATACCAACCTAATCAAAGCAACAAGTAACACTGCAGAATGCTTCACTTCAGACTTGTCCAGAGACATCAGGCATGGAATGCCACCCTGTCGCTGTCGGCCCGCAACAATGACACGGACACCAGAGTCTTCTTCCTCAATTCCCTTTATTTCCTTCTTATGGCCACCTTAAGTACCTTTCACTGTTACATAGTCAGCCAATGGGCATTAAGCAAGCACACAGCATTCATAGATCATGCAGCCTTCTACCAATCATAAAACAGTTCACGGGTACAGCACGCAATCTGTGAAGTTGGATAGTCCAACTTCCGCAAAGTTGTTTACCACTTTACTGGTTTAGCCAACACGTGGCCGGCGCCATCTTAGGGCCGTGATGTGCAGTGTCATTATGGCTCCCGACACCAACCCTTCACCCTCATTACTAGGGTGAGACCTTTCCTTTCATAGGATTCTCTAATTCCATCCCAGGAGGTTCACTTCCTAACAAAGTCCCAAAACCTAGATATAGACCAGGTCCCATGAGATAGAGCATATGTTCACACGTATCCATACATTAGGGCAAAATATATATCTAAAAGCAAAAGTACATAATAGTCTGCAGTGAGTCAGTATAAAGTTCCTAATAAAATAGTGTCTACTTAGACTTAGATACCCTCCTGACCTACTTCCTAATACACTTCCCTCACTTACTCCAAATCTAACCTTATCAAAGCAAGGACTGCAAAAGTTGAATAAGGGCAAGAGCCTGACTTACTTTAACAATGACTCTTAAGTCACTATCATGCCACCCCATCACCTGGGGCCCTAATTGGGGAGTCCTGAGATTCCCAAACAGACATAATGGACTTAGACCTCGAATAAATCCCTCTCTCCATTGTTACCAGTGGTCATTCCTATCAGGAATAGCACAATAGACCCCTTTGTGGGCCCCCATAGTACCTTGTCTTCAACTTGGATCAACAAAGCTAGAGAATGTTCCATCCTCTGAAGGGAGGCTAGACAACATTCTCTATGCTACACCGGAGGAAGATAGGTTCTGATACTGGGGCAGCTTGGAACATTCCTACTTATGACCACAGAATGTGAGCTCAGATATACAGGGTTGCATATGTCACATAGGCTCCTAAGCTGAATATGGGCCCCAGATCATATCAGATTGATGGGGTATACAGTTAACAATATTTATACCCCTTTCCCATATTAGGGAGCTACTCTCTTCCCTGATCCAGATTTCTGGTCCTTTTTCCTGCCATGACATCATCTCCACAGTCAATTATTGGATTCACCTGCATATCAGATTTCAGGCTCAGGAAAAAAAAATGTATAGCCACATGCCCTTTGGAATAAAACTAAAATATGCCTACCAGCTATCTATAAAATGGAGCTACTCCTCTCCCAACTCTTCATCTGCACTACTCCAGCCTTTACATGACTAGTCAACAATTTGTTTGGCTTTATATGTTAACTCTCTTTTCAGCCACCAGGTTCCAGATGCTAGCATGATGCTGACCAGACTTCTCTGGACAAACAACTCCACCAATGTGTCCTGGAGCTCTGATTCCCCAGAACCCCGCCCCACTAGGGAAAGAGGGAGGCAGGCAGGGAGTATGGATTGACCTGTCAATGCCCACATTCAGTGGGGAAGCAATTACAGAAGCCAGACCTTCTACCTTCTGCATCCCACAATGACCTTGCATCCCAGACGGTTAAAGACTAAGAAAGCTATCAAGGAAGGGGATGGGATATGGATTTCTTGTGGTAGGAATTGTGTTCAGTTGTACCCCTCTTATCCTATTGTTTTGTCATTATTTCCTTTTTATAAATAAAATTTAAAAGGAATAAAATATTTCATTAAGTTGAAAAAAAAGAAAAACTGGTTTCAACCTTTGTGTTTATGTAAACATTAAGAACCTCTTTAGATCTATATTTAGTGTTACTGACTACCTTTAATTTGGAAGAGAACAATTTGTATTTCTACTTAATTACCCCTTCTTTGATGGTATGCATTTCTCTATCCCTCGTGTTCAGTATTTCTCAAACATCAGGAAATAATGTATGAAGACTAGCAGAACAGTATTATTTAGCCTGGTTAAATTCTTTTAACACAGTATACAGATTAAGACAGTTTATACTATTACATTTAGCACTGCTTAAGAATGTAGATGGAGTGAAAATGACCATTTAAATATACAGCATTGTTAGCATACATGACACTTCTGCTGTTTAATGCTTAAAACATCTAAGACTGTGAAAAGTGACAAGTAATCGTAAGAATCTTGATGTAACTGATGTAAAATAACATTTAGTTCCCACAGAAAAAACCTTTCTTCAAAATCCCTGTTAAGGTTAAATATGTTACAAAAAGTCAACAGAGAACATAGCATGAAATTTGACTCTCAGTAAAACCTGTTAAAGGAAAAAAAGAAAAATATTTTACACAAGGACAGAGAAAGAAAAAAAGAGAGTGTGACTAAAAAGCAATATGAGAAACCCTTGTGTTGATGCCAACTCTGATTTCACACTCTAGCCTTAGCTGCCAATCCTACTTAAATTATTTGGCATCTACTGTTATAGAAATAGATGCATTGCATTAAGGATACTGCAGTCTTAAATGTTTCTGGGAAAATATACCTATGATATATACTATTCTTGAATGATACCAGTAATTAATCATGGGCAAATCTAAAGAAGCAGGGAGGATATTGGCAAACTGAGCGATTTAAAAATATAACTAAATAGATATTGAAAAAAAGACTAACCTGGTGTTAGGAATCTTTTGACCTATTTTTCAATATTTTATAAATATTTAAATCTTCACCTTGCCTTTGAAACATTCTAAATAACCAACAATTCTTTTATAGTGTTCTAGCACATTCTTTATTTTTTTAAATTTTTTAAAATTATCTTTATGTATTCACTGGATAAAGACAGCCAGAAATCTAGAAGATAGAGACAGACAGAGAGGGAGAGAGACAGAGAGACACCTGCAACACTGCTTTGCCACTCGTTAAGCTTTCCCCCTATAGGTGGAGACTGGGGAATCAAACCTGAGTCCTTGTGCATTGTAACATGTGCACTCAACCAGGTGCGCCACCACCCAGCTCTCCCTGTCCTTGCACATTCTATGGAAATGTACACTCCTTTCCAACAAAGAGAAGCTGTTGTCAAATGCTATTCTGATACTATATTTCGATGAATTATCTTTCTTTTTACTCTCATTTTCTGTACATATTTTCCATGCCAGGTAAAGTGTTATCTAGCAAAATAAGATTCCAACTCCAATATTTTCTTAATGGAAACAGTTAGATGTAGAAATACTATAAATTATTTATTTATTTTTAATAGCATGCTTTGTATTGTTAATATTTTTAGAAAGCATTATGTGTACTTTTTACTTATGCACACAATACTTAGACTTATAATTTTTTAATTATCATTGCTGCAAGGGTTGTTGTCAGGGCTATATGCCTGCATGAATCCAACACTCCCTGTTCCTAGAATAACTCTATCAGGCTTTAACAGGTTTAGAGAAAAGAGGAAAAAGACACCACAGCATTGCTCTACCACTGGTGAAATTTACACTGATCAGGTACTCCTACGTGGGGACCCAGGGTTCAAACCTGGGTCTTCTCTCATGGTAAAGTATGCACTCTACCATGTGAGTTATCTCCCAACACTACCCACCTCCCAAGTAGTTTACAAGATAAGACTACTGGACACCACATGCATTGCTCTCACGAAAAGGAGATGACCCTAAGGGGTTATTGTTTTTCTGCTATTGAACTTTCTCTTTGAGTGAGATTATCTAAAAACATTTTCCTATGCTGTCCCACATTTGAGAAGTAAATGACATATTTTCTAATTTTATAGAATAGGGGTGGAGAAATTTTCCCCAGAATGTAATATATTCAGAAATAGATAACAGAGGATAGGAAAGTCGATCATATCATTAAAGGCCAGAATCCTAACTGGTCCTTGCACTTTGCACCACATGCGCGTAACCCACTGTGCTACCGCCTGACTCCCCTAATATACAATTGTTATCAGTAATGGTATATTGCATATTTGAATGTTGCCAATAGAGTAAAAATTAACTTTTCTTATCACAAGAAAAGTCTATTAACTTTATTTTATTATCATTTCTGAGGCTTCACTGCTTTGTTTACTTTTTCAGTGAGGAAGATACTACAGTACAATGCATTTGTGATAATAATAAAATAATAATAATAATAATAGCCTGCTCTCAAAAAGGAATGATGACTCCAGGGAATTAAGGAGAAGCCAGAGGGACTAAGTGTGAAACAAAGAAAATTAAGAAAAAATGTGATCATATTATTGCATCCGTATAAAACTTAATGAAAAAAAAGTTAACATAGACCAGTTTGAGGGGCAGGCAATGGCCCAGTTTGAAACCTAAAAGCATCACAAAATGAACAGTGAAGCAGTACTACAGTTTTCTTTCTGTCCTATCAAACAAAATAATGTTTTTAAAATTAAATTGACTTGATTAGGAACCTGGAGAGATAATAAGGCTTATACTTGACCCAGTTGAGTTATATGTGCAAGGCAGGTTTGAACATGGCACCTCATCAGGGTTTAATGCTTTGATGTCTCCTACCATTCTGTCTGAGTGAATGAAAAATAGTAGGCCCAAGGCGTGGCTCTTTAAAAAGAAAAAAAGAAGAAAAACTTGTTTGAATAACTTCAACAAGTTCTGGAGAGGAAGTATAGCAGTCCTTAGTTCTCTGATATTTGGCCCTGAGCATATTTAGGTCTTGATTGTAGTGTGGCTCAGAGTTTGAGTCCAATAAAGCAGATGGTTTGGATTACTTGATTTGCATTTGAAAAGCACACTCACATTTGTGTTGTTTACTATCTCTAGGCAATAAGCAACCCTAGGAGGAACAGTTTCTCTGGGTTCAGCAATACCTCAGATTCCAAGACATCAAAATACAGAAAATAAGAGATCCTTAACACAAGTACTGGCCATAAAATTCCTTTGTACAATAGAGTATTGACTCTTGCAGAGAGTGGGTTTGGGCATGGAAGGAGAATGTCTCTGTTGACAAGGTAATTTCAGATTTGGCTGTTCAAGTAGCCCCATTGTCATTTCTCAGCATTCTCTTTATTTCTAATTAGCAACCTCTATTTGACTTGAAATGCTTTTAATATTTGATATTTAAATAGTGCTATACATTTAAACTTTTAACATGTGCATATAGCTACCATAGGAGATTTAAAAAGAAAACAATCTCAAAATTATCCTAAAGATTTCCTTTTTTTTTTTTTTTTTTCTGAGTTCATTCCTGTCACTATGCCTCTTGGCCTACTGAGAGAGAAAAACAAAAATCAACTGAGATAATATTTTAAGTCATCATTAACCATATAGAACAATAAGAAAACCATAATTACTTAGTAACTTGATCTTACCCAGTATAACATCCCTGATGCTATGCTACAAAATGAGTATAATTCAAGTTATTGCGTTTCACATTCCTTGAAATTACCATCAGCCCATCATCTCATACAAGGTGGTTTTTACTTCTCCTCTCAAATTTATGAGCAGCTTAATCATGTAATATCATATGAATATAATTCTTAAACCTGAAATGAGGAAAATCTTATTTTCAAAAATGATTTCTTACTAGTCAACATCCCAGTTGAAAATTAAAAAAGCTTAATATACAGAGAGTGAGGTATGTTTAATAAATGGGTGTTTTACAAAATTATGTGTAGAGAAACCATCAGCAAAAGGTGCTAGTCACCTAAATACTACCATCTAAAATATCAGATAAATTCAACTGATGACAACAAGGAGATGTCACTTGACACCTACATTCATAAGTGTATATATAACTTAAATTTGGAAGCAAGTCAGATGCTCAACAACAGATGAATGGTTAAGAAAGTTATGGCATGTATACTGAACAGAATACCTCAGTTGTGACAAATGATGAAATCTCCTTTGTCATATCTTGTTTGGATCTTGAAGAAATCATTTTAAGTGAGATAAGCCAGAAGGTCAAAAACTGTATGATCACTTATTGATCCTACACATGGAAAGAAACTTAAATAGGAAATAAAAGGGAAAACACAGGGTAAAACTTGAAATAAGAGTGATCTGTTGTAGCAAAGCAAACACCTATAAAGGGAGAAGGTGGGAGGGCATTGTTGAGGCTGATGGAAGTGGTACACAGACACCTCTATCACAGGGAGCTAAGAATTTGTATTCATGTGACAATCATTATATAGATCATTATTTACCCAATAAAGTAATTTCAAGAAAAATATAAAATAAAGAAGATAGAGTTTATGTAAGTCAAAGACTCAGGAATTAAAATCTAGAAGGTAGATTTGTAAGAACGAGAAAAAACAAATTATAAGAGAGAACAACACATTTCCAGCACAACAGCTCCAAAGAAGAAAAATTAGATTTAGTTCAAATGTTTTGTTCTTTTTCTTTTAAGTCTCTAACTAGTTCCTTCTTACTATAGACACAGCAGTGTGCAATATTAGTTGCTGACTCCATTCTTTTGTAAGAAAGTCAGTTCTTGGGGGTCGGGCAGTGGCACAGTGGGTTAAGGGCATGTGGCACAAAGCACAAGGACCAGCATAAGGATCCCCGGTTTGAGCCCCTGGCTCCTCACCTGCAGGGGAGTCGCTTCACAGGTAGTGAAGCAGGTCTGTAGGTGTCTGTCTTTCTCTCCCTCTCTCTGTCTTCCCCTCCTCTCTCCATTTCTCTCTGTCCTATCCAACAATGAACAACATCAACAATGGCAATAATAATAACCACAACGAGGCTACAACAACAAGGGCAACAAAAGGGGGAAAAAATGGCCTCCAGGAACAGTGGATTCATGGTGCAGGCACCAAGCCCAGCAATAACCCTGGAGGGAAAAAAAAAAAAAAAAAGTCAGTTCTTCCTTCAAATTCCAGATGAGATGCACATATCTTATGGAATTTAGGTATGGAAAATTATTTTTTTCCTCTGTTTTTCACTTAGGGATCTACCTTTCTAAAACAAGACTAATATCTTTAATCATGCTTTATTTTTCCACCTAAGTATATGAAATGAGATGAATGATTATTTAGAAAGATAATAGTGACAATTTTTACCCAGAAAATATTTTCAAATGCCTGGAGTTCAATTCAGCCTTTACCTCTTAGATTTTTTTTTCTTGTCTTTTCTTCTCCAGCAGGACATTTTACTTGCATGCTTCCATGCCTCCTCCCAACAAAGTTGTTTTTTTTTTTTTTCAGATGGAAAGATATCAGAAGAGACCTCATAGTACTGCCCTATCACCCAAGTTTCCAATTGGTGCTAAGCATGGTGCTCACATGTGTTTCTGGGAGCTTGAACCCAGATCCTCATGAAGGTAAAAATGCTATCTATCTCCTGGTGTCTCTTCTTAACTTTCTTAGCAAAATAATGGGGGAAAGAAAATTTCTTAAGTATTACTCATGAAAAGATGAGTTAAAATCTATGACAAAACTAAAAAATTAATTCTTAAAATATATTTAATAACTTAAAATTCTAACAAAATAAGTAAGATATATCTATATGCTTGCTATCTAATTAGAAATGTATAACCACCAGTAAAATATGTGGGCATACATTTTTCCTTTGTATTTTTTTCTTTTAGAGGTAGCACCATATCCCCACCTATGGTGATTCTCCTGACACACACACACACACACACACACACACACACACACACACACACACACACACACACAAAACACACACTATAAATCCAATAATTGAGAAATGTGTGTAGTACAATATACTGGTAACTTTAGGCTTAAAGCAAATTGAAAACATCAATGATTAATGGTAAAGGGATTTATCAGGCTGGCTGCATGTATTGAAAGCAGGGACACCATTTGATTCAAACTATGTATAATTTGCATTTCAGCAGTCCCTAAAATCAGCTTATATGGAAAGCTTCTTACACTAAAATAAGCTTAATTTCTAGCTGTAAACACTTTTGCTGAACATCATAAATTTCAAGCTTCATGAGGAGTCCTTGTTTAATTTAGATTTGATTAGGGAACTCTTTAGTTACATTAAAATCTTATATGGTAGATTTGTCAAAATTTTACTAGTGTGTTTTTACCACTCATTTATCCACCAATATTTTGGAATGTTAAGGTCAATGGCTTGATATTTAATTGGTAAAGTTCCTTTGCTCTGTTACTCTGATGTCTCTATTTTAAATGAATATGTTTGTAGTATTTCTTTATTACTTTTATATCGACTCTCCTTATACTCTGCCAACCTTCTCCATCAAAATAAACATTTTAAAAGCATATAGGAAAGGTCTTATTGGTTAAAATAATAATTAATAAATAGGAGTATCATTTATTCCTATTCATTAATTATTATTTTGTAATAATAATTAATAAATTATTAGGGCTTTACCACTTAGGGCTTTACCAGTGTGCTGAAGACTTGTGAGAAAGACACCACTGCACTGACGCTTTCTCCAATGTGCTGGGAGCTGGGCTTGAAAAACAAGTCTCATAAAACAACATGAAGAAGAAGGCAAAGAAGAGAGACTACTAGGAGGAGGAGCAGGGGGAACAGGAGGAGGAAAACAGAGAAACTACTAGACATATACAAAATAGGAGATAAAACTCAAAATAAATTATAAAAATTACTACAAAAGTAACGAACAGGGGCCGGGTGGTGGCACACCTGGTTGAGTGCTCACGTTACAGTGTGCAAGGACCCAGGTTCTAAACCCAGTCCCCACCTGCAGGGGAAAGCTTTGTGAGCGGTGAAGCTGGTCAGCAGATGTCTCTCTCCCTCTTGATTTCTGGTTGTCTCTATCCAAGAAATAAAGATAATAAAAAAAAAAACAATTAAAAAAGGAACTAGAACACAGTATAAAACTGTACAATGGCAACAAACTAAGCAATCTAAAACTGGGCAAATTCCTAGATACATACATCTCAGGATGAGTTAAGTAGTAGAGGAAAGAGCAATCAAAAGCTCCCCATAAAGTAATACTCAGAAGACAGAAGAAGTAAAGGGAAGGGCAATGCTGATAAAAATTTTAATTATCTGTGCCTATTACAATGGCTCCAAAGACTCTAAAGGGGGTAAGTAAGCAGGAAGGAAGTGGAGGGTGTGTTGCACTAACGCCTATCATAGGAGATAAGAAACCACACACGTGACAGCAACAGACTTGTAAATCCTTATTTATCCCATGAGGCGATTTTAAAAGTATATATTAAAGTCACAGACCAGAGGTGAATGGGGGCTCAGCACTGGAGTGCAGGGCCTGTGTACATAAGGTCCCCAGTTAGAAACCCTGTGCTGCATGTATTTGGAGTGATTGCTCTGGCACTCCATCTTTTCTTCTTACTCTTGCTAGTGAAAAATTTTATCACAGCTTCTATATTAGTAAAACTCATATAATTTTTCTTAATCTGTATAATTCCAAGTCTGTTAAATTTTATTTATTTTTTTTGTTTTAAACATAAAGAAATATTGGTAACTTTTATACAATATAATTGGGCGGAGAAATGTCATATCTATTTTCTTTTTCAAATGTTTTTTACTTATTTATATAAATTTATATATAAATTAACAATTTATATATAAATTTATAATTTATTTATTCCCTTTTGTTGCCTTGTTTTATTGTTGTAGTTATTATTGTTGTTGTTATTGTTGTTGTTGGATAGGACAGAGAGAAATGGAGAGAGGAGGGGAAGACAGAGGGGGAGAGAAAGACACCTGCAGACCTGCTTCACTGCCTGTGAAGCGACTCCCCTACAAGTGGGGAGCCGGGGGCTGGACCAGGGAGCCAGAGCTCAAACAGGGATCCTTACACCCTTCCTTGTGCTTTGTGTCAAGTGCACTTAACCCGCTGTGCTACCGCCCAACTGCCGTCATATCTCCATTTTAATGGTTCCTTATTTGATGTTGCTAATTAAAATAGGCAATTATTCGGTGGGGAGATCAGTCATGTGTCTTAATGCTTAAAGATAACACCTTGTTTTATGTCTGTTATCATAAGCAAATTATCATAGAAAAGGAATATTTCGATATAAGAAAAAGTTACTTATCATTTATATAAAAGGCATAATAACAATATTTTTTCTTTCTTTCTTTCTTCCTTCCTTTTTTTTTTAATTGCTACCAGGATTATTGGTGCTCAGTGCCAGCCCATGAATCCACTGTTCCCAGTGGCCAGTTTTACTTTTTTTCTTTTCCATTATTTCTCTCTTTCTTTCTCCCTGCCTTTCTTTATTCTTTCTATGCCTTCCAGCCTTTTTACTTGATAGGACAGAGAAACTGAGAGGTGAAAGGGAGAAAGATAGACACCTACCGATCTGCTTGACTGCTTATGAAGAGTTCCCCCTGCAGGGTGTTAGTGGGGGCTCGAACCAGGGTCCTTATTCATGGTGACACGTGTGCTTAACCGGGTGCACCACCACCTAGCCCCACAACAATTTCTTCTTATTAAGTTTTTTGAAACATTCTTTATTTGTCATTAACCATTTATTCTTTTTATAAATTATTAATTTAATTGGAAAGAGAAGTAAATTTAGGTCATCTTGCACTCTATCACTAGGACACCTCTCCAGCCACTCTGCTTTCTTTTTAACTTATATATTCTAAAAAAAACAGTGTGAGCTAACATAAATAGAATACTATAAAAAGTATGGTAGCGTTTACAAAGTAATTTGTAAAAATTTCCTGAAGAACAGACATTCTACACAAACTTTCCTTTTAGGTTCTTAGAAATGTAATTGTATTTGTCATATAAATTTTGGCTGAAAGAAAACTAAATGTAATATGTAAATAGATTTATGTAATATCTATATTAGTACATAAACATATTTCTCTCTCTGTGTACGTATGTATATGTGGGAAGTTTCCAAATAACTTCCAAGAAATTAGAGTTCAACTAAGAAAATTTTAAATGATTTTATATCTGTTTCATGAACTAGATAAAATAATAAACTGCTACTAAGACTTTAAGAAAACTATGGTGGTAGATGCAATATGAGTGACTCCCCTATAATCTTATAAGTCATTATTAAATCACTAAAAATAAATTTAAAAATCTGTGTTTGAAATATTAAAGAGATTAAAAGGAATAGTTAACTCTGTAACCCATCAAAATTGTAAGGACTAAAGAATTTAAGATAAAACCCCACTAAAGATAACCTCACTTGTGCATTTATTTCATCAAACTTTCATAGTTAGTTAATCATTGTCCTTGAAATGCTTCCAATTTTTTGAAAACAGAATCCTGAACTCATTTTATAAAGTCACCATAACCCTGATTCCAAAATCAGACAAGGGCATCACAAAGAAGGAATAGGAAGAAATCTTGCTGAATAGGAGATCTTTACATACCATATATCAAACACACACACACACACACACACACACACACACACACACACACACACACACACACACACACACACCACCAGAGCCTGGGTATAGTTCACCAGGTAGAGAACACATTATCATGCAAAAGGAGACTTTAGGAGCAGTGGTGCAGGTGTCTCCCCTTCCAAAAAAAAAACTGACTGGCTACCAGCTATAGGCACTCTACTACCCTAGTGGAGGGAGAAAAATCACTACTAAGAATTGGACTTTTGGAGATGTAGCTATGGAGTAACAGCTCACTCTGCTCGCCCCATCAACTAGAAAAGCAATGAAAATCATGTGAGAACTCAATATAATATGACCAGGATTTCTTCAGAAACTCACCAAGTCAGAGGAGATTACAGACACGTGTGTGGTCCATAAATGCAAAAGAGGAGACGGATTCCCACAGCTGAAAAACCATACTCAAGAGTTGTCTGTCACCATGGGAGAGTAGCAGTGGAGGTACACCACTTCCAGGTCTCAGTTTAAGCAACAACAAATGTTAGGGGGAAAAAAAATCACCTATAAACTCACCAATTTTTACAACTGTCCCTTCTTAAGTCTCCCACTCTTTGTGTATGTTCAAATGGAAAGTAGTTCAGGATGGTGAAATGCCCCATGGGTGAGGCCAGGTCAAAAAAAAAAAAAAAGAGAGACTTCTTAATAACCACTTATCACTTATCCCATTCACAATTAACAGTATTTATATGCTTTTCCCATATTTGGGAGCTTCTCTCTGTCTCAATCCAGTTTTCTAGTCCTATTTTTAACGCAGACACCATCTTACCAAACAATACTCTTAGCCCACCTTCATGTTAGCTGTCAGGCTCAAGCAAAAATTAGTAAAGTCAGGAGTCCCTTTGAATATACCTAAAATAGACTTCCTAGCTTATTTCATAATGAAGACCCCAAATATCACCTGTTATACTGTTATTAAACATTTTGTTCTGCTTTTCATCTTCATGCTTTTCCGCCACCAAGTTGCAGATGCTACTGTGATGCAAATCTGACTTCCTTGGGAAGAGGACTTCACCAATGTGTCCTGAAACTCCACCTCCACAGAACTCTACCTCTCTAGGGAAAGATAGAAATGGGCTGGGGATATGGGTATACCTGCCAATGTCCATGTCCAGTGGAGAAGCAATTACAGAAGCCAGACCTTCTCCTTTTGCTCCCCATAAATATTTTTGACCTATTACCCTGGAGGGACAAAGAATAGGGAAACTTCCTATGGAGGGGAGGGGATATGGAACTCTGGTACTAGGGATTATATAGAATTTTAATCCTCTTATTCCATAATCTTTCAATTATCATTAATCACAAAAACAAACAAACAAACAAAAATGAACCACTTACCCCAAGTCTAGATATTTACCTAGGAGACCTAGGACATGAGTGATGGGCATAGTGACTTGCACACATCATGCATGGGTATGAAACTATTTCTTTGAATTCTTAGTTTGTAAACTGTGTCAAATTACCAGTAAATAAAAATTTAAATATCTACTAATTTGAAGAGATATGCACTTCCATCTTCATTGAAAAATTATTTGCAGGTAACCCAAGAAGAGATCCAAAACAAACATATGAAAAAAATACTCCAAGTCATTGAGAAATGCAAATAAAGACAACAATGAGGTATCACTTCACTCCTGTGAGAATGCCATACATTAGAAAAGGTAGCTGCAACAAAGGAACCCTCCTGCACTACTAGTGGGAATGTAAATTGGCCCAGCTCCTGTGGAGAGCACTCTGGAGAATAAGGCTAAAAATGGGTCTACCCTATGACCCTGCAATTCCTCTTCTGGGGACATATCCTAAGGAACCAAACGTACCCATCCAAAAAGATTTGTGTATATCCATGTCCAAAGCAACACAATTTGTAATAGCCAAAACCTGAAAGAAACTCAGGTTTCCAACAACTGATGAATGGCTGAGAAAATTGTGGTGTATAGATACACATTGGAATACTACTCAGCTAGTAAGAATGAACCTACCTTCTCTAACCTATTTTGGATGGGAGCTTGAAGGAATTATGTTAAGTGAGATAAATCAGAAACAAAAGGATGAATATGGGATGCTCTCACTCTTAGGAGCTGAAAAACAAGATCAGAAAGAAAAACACATGCAGGGGGTGAATACCATAATGGATATGCAAACAGACTGTAATCCCTGAGGCTTCTAGGTTCAATCCCCTACACCACCATAAACCAAAGCTTTTGTATAACTACTATGCTATCTCTCCAGTTTTGGTAGTAGGTAGTTTTGGTAGTATAGAATTATATCTCTGTAATCTTATAATCTTGTAAATTATTATGAAATCACTAATAAAATAATAATAAAGAAACCATCAAAATTACCATAAAGTGAAAAATTATTTACAGGGTCTCCTGGTTAGGATCAAACACATCACCAGGACTTAAGTTTGAGCCCTGTTCTCCAACTGCAGGGAGGATGCTTCACGAATGGTGAAGTAGTTCTACAGGTCTCGATCTTTCTCTCTCCCTCTGTCTCCCCATCACCTCAATTTCTATCTTTTATCCAATTAAAAAATAGAACTAAAAAAAAAAAGGAAAAATGGCCACTGGGAGCAGTAGATTCGTAGAGCTGGCACCAAGGCCCAGCAATAAGCCTGATGGCAGGACAAGTAAGAACAAGTATTTACAACAGCTAAAATATGGGAACAAGTAAGTGCTCTTTGACAGGGAGGTCAAAAAGAGAAAACGGAGTAGATGTATGCACAGTGGAATTCTACTCAGTTATAAATAAAAGATGAAATCCTGCTATTTGCAACAACAAGGGTAAACCTGGAAGATTTTATGCTTGATGAACTAATTCAAAAAGAGAAACGTGGCTTGGTGCCTACACTACAAATTCACTGCTCTTGTGGCTATTTTTTTAAAATTTATTTCAAAAAGGAGACATTAACAAAACCATAGGATAGGAGGGGTACAACTCCACAAAATTCCCATCATCAGATCTCCATATCCCATCCCCTCCCGATAGCTTTCCCATTCTCTATCCCTCTGGGAGTATGGACCCAAGGTCATTGTGGGTTGCAGAAGGTGGAAGATCTGGCTTCTGTAATTGCTTCCCCACTGAACATGGGCGTTGACTGGTCGATCCATACACCCAGTCTGCCTCTCTCTTTCCCTAGTAGGGTGGGGCTCTGGGGAAGCCGAGCTCCAGGACGTATTGGTGGGGTCTTCTGTCCAGGGAAGTCTGGTGGCATCATGCTAGCATCTGGAACCTGGTGGCTGAAAAGAGAGTTAACATACAAAGCCAAACAAATTGTTGAACCATTATGGACCTGAAGGCTGGAATAGTGCAGATGAAGTGTTGGGGGGTACTCACTGCAGACTATTGTGTACTTCTGCTTTCAGGTATATATATTGCCCTAGTTTATGGATACGTGTGAACATATGCTCTATCTCAGGGGACCTGGTCTATAGGTTTTGTGGATATATATTTTTTTAATCTTTATTGGATAGGATTGAGAGAAATTGAGAGTGGAGGGAAAAACAGAGGGGGAGAGAAAGACACCTGTAGATCTGCTTCACTGCTTGTAAAGCTACCACCCTTCATGTGGGGAGCCGGGAACTCAAACCAGATTCCTTGAACTGGACCTTGCACTTAACACTATGTGTGCTTATCCCTGTGGCTACTGCCCAACCCCCAAAACATCTTTAGAGAGTCTCTAGAACAACAGCTGAGAAACTGAAAACAAACAAACAAAAAAAGTGGTACTACTGAAACTACCAGAATAGAAACAGATGCCCTTCAGAAAGGAAAACAATAATTTACATGCCATGAATAATAAAAAGGCTAACAAGATATAGAAAGAACTCACAAAATTCAGAAACAACAATAAAAAAGCAAAAAACTAACCTGATTAAATGCAGAAATAACTGAATAAACTCTTCACTGAAGACATTCAGATGCTAACAAGTCTATGAAAAATTGTTCAAGTCCCAGATTATCAGAAAAATGCAAGCAAGGACAAAAAAAAAAAAACATACTGCTTCAACTTTACATGACCTACATCAAAAAGGACAGAAATAGCACATGGTGATGAAGATGTGAAAAGAAAATAACCCTCTAGACTGTTGGTGGGAATGTAAATTGGTACAGCATACAGCACCACTGGAAACAATGAGAAATTTCCCAAAAACATAAAAGTTGTACCTAAAAATTCTGAACAGTAGTTATAGCTCAAGCATTATGCTAATTTAACTGTTAAATTTTAAAGCTAGTATAATTATAGCTACTTTACTAGTGAAGCATTATAGAGATTTAAATTACTTGGATAACAAATGTTCTTAGCCATTATTATACCTATATACTAATAAGTTATTATAGCAATCATAAAGAACTTTTTGATATTATTCATCAACTCTTAGAGAATTCTTCTATTTCCAAATAGAAGACACCCTAACAAAGAAGTGCCTTAGGGGGTTAGGTGGTTGTACACCCAGTTAAGAGCTCATATTAGCATGAACAAGGACCTGGTTTTGAGTTCACGAAGTGAAGCAGGTTTGCAGGTACCTATCTTTCTTTCTCTCATTTCTTCCCCCATCCCTCTCAATTTCTCTCTGTTCTGTCAAGTATAATAAGGGAAGAAAAAGAAAGAAAGAAAGAAAGAAAGAAAGAAAGAAAGAAAGAAAGAAGAAGGAAGAAAGAGTATCAGGTGCTGTGGATTTGTAGTGCTGGCACCAAGTTCGTGATAACCTTGGTGTCAAAAAACCAAAACAACAACAACAAAAAAAACCTTAGAATTCCACAATTAAAAATATATATTGATATAATGGCTCTCACCCATTGGTTCTATCATTAGTACTCACTGAATGCTACTTAAAAATTAACCAATAATGTAGGTTTAATATTTCTATAAAATTATACTAAAGCAATTATAATGAATTGGAAGGATTCAATTAATGGTAAATAATAGTTGGACAGAATTATCTAAGATAGGATGTCAAGGAAATGGTTCAATGGATAGAGAATGGACTTGAGTGCCCGAGGTTCCTGGTTTAATCCCTGGTGCTTTTTACACCTGAGTGATGCTTGGGATTCTCATATTCATATTATCTCTCACATGAAACTCATATTATAAATAAAAGTAATTTCAAAATAAAATTATCTAACATTTTACTGTATAGAAACAGGAAGAGGCACAATGTAAATCTTTTTTTAATATTTATTTTTTATTATTTATTCCCTTTTGTTGCCCTTGTTGTTTTATTTTTGTAGTTATTATTGATGTTGTTGTTGTTGGATAGGACAGAGAGAAATGGAGAGAGGAGGGAAAGACAGAGAGGGGGAGAGAAAGATAGACACCTGCAGACCTGCTTCACCGCTTGTGAAGTGATTCACCTGCAGGTGGGGAACTGGGGGCTCAAACTGGGATCCTTAAGGTCCTTGTGCTTTGCACCACGTGCGTTTAACCTGCTGCGCTACCACATGCGCTTAACCCACTGCGCCACCACCTGACTCCCATAAATATTATAATAATTATGTTTTGGTTTGCTATATACACTCCATTTAAGTAATCAATGATTTTTATAGTTACATAAATTGATACAGTGTTATAAAGACATGATACACAATTAAATCTAAGAATAATGTTTTAAATTAGTCTAAATTAGTTTTGTGTGGAGTAAGTCTTTTAGTTTATAGATATAATTGCGTCTCAAAAACGTTTATGTGATATGTCATAGATCTTTTCCTTATGTTGAACACATATTTAAAATTCTCATAAGCTACTGAACACATGTGAGTTTATTTGTCCTTTTAAGTCAAACAAATAGTATATTTATATTTTCTGTCTGTATTGTAGAACTTCAAGCAAGTTTATAGTTTCAGAGTATCTTCCAAATTATTTAGATTCCTGCTAAGAAAAGATGTGCATGGTAGCAATTAGGCCAGTTAATCAGTTGGATTTGTCATCCAAAGGGGAAAAATCATTAGCAAGACACTGGGTAGCCAGTGACAGCTTAAATATTTATAAATCACAAAATTGTTAGCTCCTTCATTTAAAAGGGATAGGCTGAATCTCTGTCATTTTTGATTTATGTCACTTTGTTAAAACCTAAACACATGCAACCCTGTCACGCAGAAAATTTGAAAATGTTGATAGAAGTTAAGCAAATGATTCTTTAGTAACAGTCACAAAACTTATGTCTGCACACTTTATCAGCGCCTTACCAGACTTTAGTGAACATTATGTACACTTCCATACTTCCAGACATTAGAGGTCAGACAATGAACACTAATTATATATGTTTACAATTGTCTGGGTCTCTGTTGCAGAGCTTGAGTCATAAATACTCTTTTCAAAGAGTTCATATACCAGGATCCAAAAATATCTTTTGAAACATTTAAGTCAAAATTTTAAAAATACAGCTTAATGAGTAAATTAAAAAAAAACGATAATAATGTCCCAATTGAGCTTGAAAATAAATCAAGCAATTATATCTATAATTTGAAGATTAACCATAGTCAGAAACTGATATTACCAAAAATCACTTTTCAGTTGATTCACTAAAACATTTAAAAATATAGATGTGGATGAAATTGGTCACCTATACTCTTGTTAATATTTACTCTGTATCCATTAGTATCATGCAGTTATCAGTGCTCAGGTCACTAAATTAACTAGTTTGTTTCATTCAATTTTCAGTGTTCTTTTCTGCATGACCAATAAGATAATCTAGTTGTGATCCAAATATTAACTGAGAATACACTATTTCCTATATTTTCTAAGATAGCTCTGGATCTACTTTCAAAACATATTTTCTTTACAATAAAGCAATGTAAAATTTACTCAGACTGGGACTACGCTAAAAAAAAAAATTCTAGAATTAATCTAATGATCACTATGGTCTTATCATCGTTTAACTATAATCAGTTTCTTAATTACTGCACTATTTTAAACACACACACTCTCAATATAATTTGCACAATTTTCTTAAATTGTACTTAAAAATAAACACTCAGCAATAAGTATAAGATTGTCACCATTGCAACTCTTTGAAGAATTCTTTAAAATTAATTAGTCAAGTGACATTACTTGAGTAATTACCACATACTTATAAAAAGTTAGGCGTGCTTTTGAGAAAATAGCTTCAGAGTCAGCAAAGCTTTGATCAAATCAGTAATAGTGGGTAAATGAGCTCTTAAATATATTAATGATACTTCACAGAATTTTAGGACTTATATATACCTAAGGTAGTTATTAAATTGATCCAAATTACACTAGTAGAAATAGTGGAAGCTCTTACTTAAGAATAGCAGTTCTTTTTGCATTGGCATTAAAAATAGTACAGAAATTAATGAGGTGAGGAAACAAATTTTCTGAGAAAGAGTTCAGAGAAAAAGTAGAGATAATTTAAAATAATATCTAAGCCTGGTGGACCAAGAACAAAAAGAACTAAGTACAACTTTATGTATAAGGTGAGATCTTATAAAAGAAAGATGAAAATTATAAAGTCCAAATAAAAACTTTATTCTTTAAAATCTTTATAGAACATTAAAACACAAGTCATTCTTGCCTGCTTTGTTGCCTTTGCATATACTATAAAATTTAAGGCATTACTTGACATATAATTGGGTAATATAAAGGGGCAATTGTGATAGAGGAGATCAAGACAGCAGGAACCTTACCCTTTCTCTATAATACCCACATTTCTCTCAGTCCTGGAACCTCTGGGGTGTGGCTCATTTTCCTGCATGCTTTTCTTGATCCATACCATTTGATACTGCATCTGCTGAGCTCAACCAAATCAATGCAACCAGTACCATCTCACCATGTTTCACCTTGGATTATGTCCAGAGACACCAAGCATGGACTGTCAACCCTATAGCTCCAGTACTCTGATGAGATGACGATGCCTAGCTCATAGGACTCCTCAATTCCATATTGGGTGGTGTACTTCCTAATAAAGCCACAGAACCTAAATATAGATGAGGGCTCATGAGACAGAACACATGTGCAATTTATCCATAAGTTAAGGAAAAATATATACCTGAATGTAAAAGTGCAAGGTAGTTTGCAGTGACTCAATAAGTGCAGCAAGAAAGTAGAAAGGCCTAAAAAAGACACTTTTTGTATTAGGTACCATAAAGTACTTAATCAAATAGTTTCTACTTAGACCTAAATACCCTCCTCACTTACTTCCTGTTTCACTTCCCTCAATCACTGAGAGGCTAACCTTATCAGACAAGCTAAGGGCTACAAAAGCTGGGTAGGGGCAAGAGACTGGCATACTTTAATTAATGATGGCTCTTTTGGTCACTACCGGGCCACCCTGTCATTCATGGTCCTAGTTGGAGAATCCTGGGATTACCATGTAGACATGAGGGGTCTAGGCCTCTAGCAGGTAGGTAATTCTTGCCACCATCACTGATCATCTCCATCAGGAACAGGATAGCAGAACCTCTTGTGGGCCTCTACAGGACCTTACCCTCAGTGTGGGTTAACATTTGTGGGGACTGCACCATTCTCCAAGGGAGGTTGGATCGGCATACTCTGCTACTGGAGGGAGATGGATCCTGTATTGAGTACAGCCTAGAATGTCCCTAGCTATGACCACAGAGTGCTAGCTCAGACCTGCAGTGCCTTGGGTCCACCTGCTTAGGTGTCAGGCTTGGGCAAAAATTAGTAAAGTCATGGGCCTCTTGGAATATGCCTAAAATAGACCTATTAAATATAGTCTTACCTTCAGATTCCTGATTATTTAATGATTTTTTCTGCTTTCTAACTTAATGCTTTTTTTGGCCACCAAGTTGCAAATGTTACCATGATGTCAAGGTGACTTCACAGGACAGATGACCTTAATGATGTGACCTGGAACTCCTCTGGCCCCTCCCCCACTAGGGAAAGATAGAAACAGGCTGGGAGCATGGATAGACCTGTTAATGCCCATGTCCAGTGGAAAAGCAATTATAGAAGGCAGACCTTCCAACTTCTGCACCCCATAATGATACTGGGTCCATGCTCTCAGAGTGATAAAGAACAGGAAAGCTTCCAGTGGAGGTGGGGATGGGATATGAAACTCTGGTGGTGGGAATTGTGTGTAATTATACCCCTCTTATCCTAAGGTCTTATTGATCATTATTAAATCAATAAACAAGAAGAAAAATAAATAAGTCCCCCTGAATATGTATTTGATATATAGAAAATACAGGAAAAAACAGCAATCACATAAGCAGAGGACAGTGAAAATGTATAGAGCATATATAATAACAACTTGATGATTTTTCATAAGCTGAACATATGAAAGGATTCATAAGCCATATTAAGAGAGTAATCCTTTGAATATGGGATGATCTCACTCTCAGGCAGAAGTTGAAAAACAAGATCAGAAGAGAAAACACAAGTAGAACCTGAACCGGAATTGGCGTATTGCACCAAAGTAAAAGACTCTGGGATGGGTGGGTGGGGAAAATACAGATCCAAGAAGGCTGATAGAGGACCAAGTGGGGGTTGTAATTTTATATGGAAAACTAGGAAATTTTATGCATGTACAAACCATTGTATTTACTGTCAAATGTAAAACATTAATTCCCCAATAAAGAAATTAAAAAAAAAAAAAGAGAAGGCAGAACCATAGAAAAAATGGGGGGAAAAAAGAGCAATCCTTGTATTGCCTACTGATACAAATTCTCCCCAATGCAACACAAATAGCAAATCAATTTCTAAAAACATAGTCTAACATTGTATATTTTTGTCTTCTATATAAATGCTAATATAAGAGGAGATGTTAAAGCACTTGATTCTTTTAGTCTGGGCTGCTCTACCAGTAATGTCATAATCCCTTGCAAATGGCACAAGATATATAGTGTCTTGTGAGGAGGGCCTGTTTCCTAGAAGACTGTTCACAAGGCACAGGTATGAGCAGATAAGGGACATTCTCAATCCTCTTTAAAACAAAACAAAACAAAACATATAGGCTGTGTATTTGATATGCGGACTCTCTCTCAAAAGCCTAGACCAAGTAGATCAGAAGCAACCAATGGCACAGCTACATACAAGATACTGGGTACTATACAGCAAACCCTAACAAAAGGACTTTTCAAAGTTAACCCAATTACCAAATAATGTGATGATAACATTAATTATCCACTGTCTTTTTGAACCCTAAGGCAGCAAGCAGGAACCTCACATCTCCACTATAGAGCCTATATTGCCCCCAGTCCTGGAAACTTAGGATAGGGCCCACTTTCCCTCATGACTCTCCCAGTCCATATCAAATAATATTGCATCTGCCGATCACAACCTAATCAACGCAACGATTGCCACCTCAACATGCTTCAGCTCAGACTGTGTCCAGAGACTTCACGTGTGGAATGACAACCCTTCAGCTTCATTACTCGGGTGAGACCTTTCCTTTCATAGTATTCTCTAATTCCATCCCAGGTGGATCACTTTCTTACAAAGTCCCAAAACCTAGATATAGACCAGGTTCTGTGAGAGAGAGCCTATGTTCACACATATCCATAAACTAGTGCAAAATATATACTTGAAAGCAGAAGTAGACTAGAGTTTGCAGTGAGTACCCCCCAACACTTCCTCTCCACTATTCTAACCTTTGGACCCATGATTGCTCAACAATTTGTTTGGCTTTGTATGTTAACTCTCTTTTCAATCACCAGGTTCCAGATGCCATCAGGATGCCAGCCAGGCTTCCTTGGACTGAAGACCCCACCAATGTGTGCTGGAGCTCAGCTTCCCCAGAGACCTACCCTACTAGGGAAAGAGAAAGGCAGACTGGGAGTATGGACTGACGAGTCAACATCCATGTTCAGCAGGGAAGCAATTACAGAAGCCAGACCTTCCTTCCACCTTCTGCAACCCACAGTGACCCTGGGTCCATGCTTCTAGAGGGATAGAGTATGGGAAAGCTATCAGGGGAGGGGATGGGATATGGAGATTGGGTGGTGGGAATTGTGTGCAGTAGTACCCCTCCTACCCTATGGTTTTGTTAATTAATCCTTTCTTAAATAAGAAATAAATAAAAAACAAAACAAATATATATGTGTGTATATATACATACATATATATATATATGTATATATATATATATATATATATATATATACACTATTGGATAGAAACAGAGATAAATTGAGAGGAATAGGGGATAGAGAGGGAGAGAGACAGAGAGACACCTGCAGCCCTGTTTCACCACTCATAAAGCTTTCTCCCTGCAGGGTGAAGACCAGGGGGCTTGACCTCGGGGTCCTTGTGTATTGTAATATGTGTGTTCAACCAGGTACACCACTGACCAGCCCCCTCAACCCTCTTTAATAAGAAAACTATTTCCTTTTACACGAGCTCTTCTTTCATGACCTAAATACCTCCTATGGGCCTCACCCTCTAAAACAACCACATTAGACATTGGATTTTTAATATATAAATAAATCGGAGGGGGTATATATTATTGTTATTGTTACTTGCAATTTTAGCATTCTCAATACTACTTCCCTGAACTTTTTTTTCACTCATTATTTCTGTCCACTATACTGGGGATGTTTAATATTTTATAGTATGACTATTGACACATAGGTATAGTATCTTATCTCCCCTTGGTAGGTGTTTGCAGGGAGGTAGTGGACAGGGCCTTGGGGACTTAGTCTATGATGATAGTAAAGGACCCAAGTTGGGGGTATGAGTGTTAATTTATTGTTTTTAAATAAGGAGCAAAGAGAGGGAGAGACAGAGGGAACATACCACAGCATTGCTCCTACTATTTATGGAGTTCCCTCCTCCCAGAGCTGTTCATGGCGCTCTCATGTATTGCTAGGGTTCTAACCCATGACCTTGTAAATGGTAAGAAACTAGCTCTACTGAATGATCTGTTTGTTGGTCTCTCTACGGCCCTTTTGTGTATGCTTTATTTTATCCCTTTAGAACTTTTTTTATTTGTTATTGGATAGAAACAGGGAGAAATTGAAAGGTGAGAGATAGAGAGGGAGAGAGACAGAGAGACACCTGCAGCACACTGATTTATCACTCTAGCAACTTTCCCCCTGTAGGTGGGGACCAGGGGTTTGAACCTGTGTTCTTGTGCACTGCAATGTGTGCCCTTAGCCAAGTGTGTTACTGCCCCCCCCAAGTTTTTCATATAAGGACCTAGGCTTCAGTTGAGAGTATTTGAGTATTGTACATAAAAAAAAATATATATATATATATATATATGTACAAACCAGTATATTTACTGTAAACCATTACCCCTCCAGTAAAGAAATACATGATTTAAAAAAGATTCCATACAGTTAACCTAGGTCCAGTTTATTCTTACTACAGTATTTCTGCATGTGTAATATAATTTTCAATGGGAAACAAATCAATTTTTGCATAAGTATTTTGATTTTAGTATTAAATTATAGCTATGATTCAGAGATATAGGATAAGGCTATAATATATATAACCATACAAATAGAATTAAATCTCAAGAAAATTATTAAATGTTATTACAAAATTATATAGCAATGTCAAAAGTTAGAAATTATATTCACTCAATAGCATAGTGATAAACAATGATGGGGGCATGTGTCTATGTCATAATGTTTCCATGAAACAGGTAGAATGGAAACTGATAGTCAATTGGATCAGTTAGGTCATATCAGAGCAAGCTTTCTACAAAGAAACATCACGATTTATCTGAGACGATACTCTCCACTTATACAATCAGATTATTCACACTATAAATCAAGGAGTTAACCCTGTTTGGGGGTATTCTTTTTATTGAGCAATAATGAAACATCCCAGAAAAGCTCAGATGGTAACATGAAATTAGACTCAACTGCAATGGAAATATTTGAATTCTAAAATAGTGATATTTGTTTTTGACAGAGTAAGTGCAACTGTTATAATAAGCACTATAATAATGAAGAATAAAAAAGATGTCTTGATCCACAAGGATCTATTATCACAACTAGTTATTTATAAACTTTTACTAAAAATGAATAGCTTCAAGGGGGCTTTTTTTTTTCATTTTTTTTTAACATTTTTTTTTTCTTAATTTTATTTTATTTTTTTTTAAATTTTTTATTTAAGAAAGGATTAGTGAACAAAGGCATAAGGTAGGAGGGGTACAACTCCACACAATTCCCACCACCCAATCCCCATAACCCACCCTCTCCCATGATAGCCTTCCCATTCTCTAGCCCTCTGGGAGCATGGACCCAGGGTCGTTGAGGGTTACAGAAGGTAGAGGGTCTGGCTTCTGTAATTGCTTCCACGCTGAACATGGGCGTTGACTGGTCGGTCCATACTCCCAGTCTGCCTCTCTCTTTCCCTAGTAAGGTGTGTCTCTGGGGAATCTGAGCTCCAGGACACATTGGTGGGGTCTTCAATCCAGAGAAGCCTAGTCAGCATCCTGGTGGCATCTGGAACCTGGTGATTGAAAAGAGAGTTAACATACAAAGCCAAACAATTTGTTGAGCAATCATGGATCCCAAGTTTGGAATAGTGGAGAGGAAGTGTTAGGGAGGTACTCACTGCAAACTCTAGTGTAATCCTGCTTTCAGGTATATATTTTGCAGTAGTTTATGGATACGTGTGAACATAAGCTCTCTCTCACAGAAACTGTTGTATGTCTAGGTTATGGGACTTTGTTAGAAAGTGAACTACCTGAGATGAAATTAGAGTGTACTATTAAAGGAAAGGTCTCACCCGAGTAATGAAGCTGAAGGGTTGTCATTCCACACGTGAAGTCTCTGGATACAGTCTGAGGTGAAGCATGTTGAGATGGCAATCGTTGCTTTGGTTAGGTTGTGATCGGCGGATGCAATATTATTTGGTTTGGATTGGGAGATGCATACGGGAAAGTGGGCCCTATCCAAGGGTGCCAGGACTGAGGGAAGTAGGGGCTCTATAGTGAAGATGTGAGGTTCCTGCTGTCTTAGGGTTCAAAAAGACAATCAATAGTTAATATTATCATCACATTATTTGTTAATAGGGTTAACTTTGAAAAGTCCCTTTGTTATGGTTTGCTGTACAGTACCCAGTATCTTGTATATAGCTGTGCTATTGGAAGCTTCTAATCTACTTGGTCTAGGCTTTTGAGAGAGTCCGCATATCAAATATGTAGCCTATCTATTAAAAAGATTCAGTTTGTCTTTTGAGAACCTTTGAGACATACAATTGATTTCCCCCTCTCATATTAATTAACTACAGATTTATATGTCTACATTTTGCTAGGAGTGTACATAAACACCATTCCCATCACCAAAGGACCGTGACCCATCCCTCCCGCCCACTCCCACCCCCCACTGGCCCAGGAAGCTACATGTCTACCCCTCACCACTGGGTTTTTACTTTGGTGCCCTACTTACAATTTGATCAGGTCCTCCTTTTAGTTTCCCTTTCAGATCTTCTAAGTCAGCTTCTGTTGATGAGTGGGATCATCCCATACTCATCTTTAACTTTCTGACTTAGTTCACTTAACATAATTCCTTCTAGCTCTGTCCAAGATGGGTCAGAGGAGGTGGGTTCATTGTTCTTGATAGCTGCATAGTATTCCATTGTGTATATATACCACAGCTTTCTCAGCCATTCATCTGTTGTTGGGCACCTGGGTTGCTTCCAGGTTTTAGCTATTATGAATTGTGCTGCTATGAACATAGGAGTACACACCTCTTTTTGGTTGGGTGTTATGGATTCCTTGGGGTATAACCCCAGGAGAGGAATTATTGGGTCATATGGAAGGTCCATGTCTAGCCTTCTGAGAGTTTTCCAGACTGCTCTCCACAGAGGCTGTACCAATTTACATTCCCACCAGCAATGTAAAAGGGTTCCTCTGTCCCCACATCCTCTCCAGCATTTGTTGCTGCTGTCCTTTTTGATGTATGCCATTCTTGCAGGAGTGAGGTGGTATCTTAGTGTTGTCTTAATTTGCATTTCTCTGACAATCAGTGACCTAGAGCAGTTTTTCATATGTTTGTTAGCCTTTTGGATCTCCTCTGTGGTGAATGTTTTGTTCATTTCCTCTGCCCATTTTTGGATGGGGTCATTTGCTTTTTTGCGGCTAAGTTTGCTGAGCTCTTCATATATTTTGGTGATTAGTTTCTTGTCTGATGTCTGGCATGTGAAGATCTTCTCCCATTCTGTGAGGGGTCTCTCTGTTTGTTTAATAGTTTCTTTGGATGTGCAGAAGCTTTTCAATTTGATGTAGTCCCATTGGTTTGTTTCTGCTTTGGTCTTCCTTGCAATTGGGTTTGATTCATCAAAGATGTCCTTGAGGTGTAGATGGGAAAGTGTTTTACCAATGTTTTCCTCTAAGTATTTGATTGTTTCTGGTCTGACATCTAGGTCTTTGATCCATTTGGAGTTGATTTTTGTTTCTGGTGAGATAAAGTGGTTCAATTTCATTCTTCTGCATGTTTCAACCAAGTTTTCCCAGCACCATTTATTGAAGAGAGCCTCCTTCTTCCATTTAATCCTTTGGGCCACCTTATCAAAGATTAGATGTCCATAGGTGTTGGGATTTACTTCTGGGCTTTCAATTCTGTTCCACTGGTCTGTGTGCCTATTTTTGTTCCAGTACCATGCTGTTTTGATGATGATGGCTTTATAATATAGTTTAAGGTCTGGGAGTGTGATGCCTCCATTTCTGTTTCTTTTCCTTAGGATGTTTTTGGCAATTCTAGGTGTTTTCAGGTTCCAGATAAATGATTGTAGTGTTTGTTCTATTCTCTTAAAGAAGCTTGGTGGAACTTTGATGGGTATTGCATTAAATTTGTATATGGCTCTGGGGAGAATGTTCATTTTGATGATATTTATTCTTCCAATCCATGAGCATGGGATATCTTTCCATTTCTTGGTATCTGTTTCTATCTCCTTGAGTAGCGACTCATAGTTTTCAGCATACAAGTCTTTCACTTCTTTGGTCAACTTTATTCCTAGGTATTTGATTGATTTTGCTGAAACAGTAAATGGGAGTGATTTCTGGATGTCTTCTTCTTCAGATTTAGTGTTTGCATAAAGAAATGCCACTGATTTTTGTACATTGATTTTGTAGCCTGATACCTTGCTATATTGCCTAACAACTTCCAGTAATTTTCTACTGGATTCTTTAGGTCTTTCTATGTATACTATCATATCATCTGCAAATAGTGAGAGCTTGACTTCTTCCCTTCCAATCTGTATTCCTTTGATTTCTTTCTCTTGCCTGATTGCTATGGCAAGAACTTCCAATACTATGTTGAAGAGTAACGGTGACAGTGGGCAGCCCTGTCTAGTCCCTGATCTGAGGGGGAATGCTTTCAGCTTCTCTCCATTGAGTATGATGTTGGCTGTAGGTTTGCTATATATAGACTCCACTATCTTGAGGAATTTCCCATCTATTCCCATTTTTTGTAGAGTTTTGAGCATGAATGGGTGTTGGATTTTGTCAAAGGCTTTCTCTGCATCTATTGAGATAATCATGTGGTTTTTGGCTTTGCTTTTATTGATGTGATGAATGACATTGATTGATTTACGAATGTTGAACCAGCCTTGCATTCCTGGGATGAATCCCACTTGGTCATGATGAACAATCTTTTTGATGTGTTGCTGTATCCGGTTGGCCAAGATCTTGTTTAATATTTTGGCATCTATGTTCATCAGAGATATTGGTCTGTAGTTTTCCTTTTTTGTTCTGTCCCTATCAGCTTTTGGTATCAGGGTGATGTTGGCTTCATAAAAGGTGGAAGGGAGTATTCCTGTTTCTTCAATCTTATGGAATAGCTTAAGAAGTATGGGTATTAACTGTTTCCTGAAAGTTTTGTAGAATTCGTTTGTGAAGCCATCTGGTCCAGGACTTTTGTTGTTGGGGAGATTCTTAATAACGGTTTCAATTTCTTTGTCTGTGATTGGTGCATTTAGATTTTGTAGTTCTTCTTGGTTCAGTTTTGGAAGTGCATAGGTTTCTAGGAATTGTTCCATTTCTTCCAGATTCTCTAGCTTGGTGGCATATAGTTCTTTATAGAAGTTTCGCAGAATTCTGTGGATTTCTGTGGTGTCAGTTGTGATATCTCCTGTATCGTTTACAATTCTATTAATTTGAGTCTTCTCTCTTTTTTGTTTGGTGAGTCTGGCTAGGGGTTTGTCAATTTTGTTTAATCTTTCAAAAAACCAACATTTGGCTTCATTGATCTTTTGTATGGTTCTTTTATTTTCGATGTTGTTTATTTCTGCTCTAACTTTAGTGATTTCTGTCCTTCTGGTTGCTTTAGGGTTCCTTTGTTCCTCTTCCTCTAAGTCCTTGAGGTGTGTAGTAAGTTCGTTCATTTGGGCTTCTTCTTGGTGTTTAATATGTGATTGTATAGCTATAAGTTTCCCTCTCAGTACTGCTTTAGCTGTGTCCCAAATATTTTGATAGGTTGTGTCTTCATTTTCATTAGTTTCCAGGAACATTTGAATTTCCTGTTTGAGTGAGTGTCTGACCCAGTGCTTCTTAAGGAGCATGTTGTTTAGTTTCCAAATTCTATGTCTTTTAATAATTTTCCGTTTGTTGTTAAAAGTTAGTTTTACTCCACTGTGGTCTGAGAAGATACTTGGGATGATTTCAATGCTCTTGAATTTATTGATGCTGTCTTTGTGGCCTAACATGTGGTCTATCCTTGAGTATGTGTTGTGTGGATTTGAAAAGAAGGTGTATTCCAGTTTTTTGGGGTGGAGGAGTCTGAAAATGTCCAAGAGGTCTAGTCTGTCAATCTCTTCATTCAATTCTCTTGTATCTTTATTGGTTCTCTGCTTTGTTGATCTTTCTAAGTGTGAGAGTGGGGTATTGAAGTCTCCCACTATTATTGTATTACTATTGATGTATTTTTGAAATTCTTTCAATAGGTGTTTAATGTATTTAGATGGTCCCTCGTTGGGTGCATAGATGTTAATAATTGTTAAGTCTTCTTGGCTGATTGATCCTCTAATCATTATGTAATGTCCTTGCCTATCTTTTATTACTTTATTTAATTTAAAATCTATCATGTCTGAGATGAGAATGGCTGTTCCTGCCCTTTTTTGTGGACCGTTAGCCTGTATGATAGTTTTCCATCCTTTCACTTTAAGTCTGTGTTTATCTTGTTGTGACAGATGTGATTATTGCAAGCAGCATATGGTTGGGTTATGTTTTCTGATCCATCCCCCCACCCTGTGCCTTTTGATGGGTGAGTTTAAGCCATTGACATTTATTGATATTATGGATTTAATGTATTGTAGTGCCATTGTTCTAAAAAACAATTTGTTTACTCTGATATATTACAAGTATTATAGTGATGTTCTTGTTTATAAGAGGTCTTTTAGTACCTCTTTCAGGGCCGGCTTGGTGATAGTTGCCTCCTTTAACTGTTGTTTGTCTAAGAAGGTTTTGATCCCTCCATGTAGCTTGAATGAAAGTCTAGCAGGATATATAATCCTTGGTTGAAACCCTTTTTCATTCAGGGCTCGATAGATATCTTGCCACTCCCTTCTGGCTTTTAGAGTTTGAGTGGAGAAATCTGCAGAAAGTCTTATGGGTTTTCCCCTGTATGTGACTTTTTGTTTCTCTCTTGCAGCCTTTAGGATCCTTTCTTTATCCTTACTTCTTCTCATTGTGACTATGATGTGTCTTGGTGTTTTCAGGTCTGGGTTGATTCTGTTTGGTACTCTCTGGGCCTCTTGCACCTTGATATCCTTTCTGTTATTCAGGTCTGGGAAATTTTCTTGTATTATTTCCTCTAGAATGTTTGCTTCCCCTTCCTCTCTTTCTTCCTCTGGCAGGCCAATTATACGAATGTTACTTCTTTTGAGATCATCCCATATGTCTCTGTTGTTGTTTTCAGTGTCTCTCAATCTCTTTTTAAGCTCTTTCACCTCTTTCTTAGTTTTCTCTAACTCATCCTCTGTCTGACTAATTCTGTTTTCTGCTTCTGTTAGTCTGCTTTCCCTTGCCTCAGCTTCTTTCTTCATTACAGCTATTTCAGCTTTCAGTTCTCTAATAGTCTCAAGATAATCAGTATTTTCCTTGGGGGTCTCAACTGTTGTTTCCCTAATACTGCCATTTCTTTCCTCCAATGTTGTTTTCATTTCTGTGATTAATAAGTTTATTATTGCTTGCATACTTTTCTTATCTATGGTTACTTCTGACTGATTTGTGGTTTCTTCTGGGCTCTTGTCTTCATTCATTGGGGTAGCAGTTTTATTTGTTTTTAATCTACCCATTTTTTTTTTAATTTATGTGTTTCTCTCTTTTTTTTTTTTTTTAATGCTCTGTTGTTCCTCAGTTGTTGTGTTTTGAGCACAAGTAACACTGTACTAAATACCTTTATGACAATTGCACTCACCAACCTCCGGAATTACAGTAGCAACTGAAGTAAGTATTGAAGGAGTTTAATCGTTACCAGTTAGCCAAAAAATTTCTCCAGTCCGTGAAAAAATAGTAACCAAATCCCAGTGAAGAAAGAGAAAAGGAAGAGAGGATAGCAAGAATAGACAGTTATGCAAATCTACTATCCAGTGTATATTCTAGGGGTAACAAGAGTGTAAAGGGAACTAGAGCAGAGATAGACACATAGAGAGTCCACTCTGGGTCAGATTTCTTCCCCAAAGTAATTCACAAATTCAGAAAGGCAAAGAAGAAAGAAGTGTATGACAAGATTAAAAAAAAAAAAAAAAAGAGAGAGAGATAGAGAGAGATAAGAGAGAGAAAAGGGAGAAGATAAGAAGAAGAGTTGTAATTAAAGAGCAGTGCGAGGAACTTCCCAAATGTGTATCAGTGAATAAAAAAAAAAAAAAAAAAACCCTGTTTGGTGGTATGGGGTATCCTGCTAGTAGCTGGTCCCAGGCACTGCTTACGTGTTGGGGGGGTGGGGGGTTTGGGGGGGGGGCGGCGGGAAGGATGTATGCTTGAAAATTAAAAGGAAGAAAAAAGAGTTTTTTCCCCTACTCTAATTCTTAACCCAAATTAAGTTATAGACCCATCCTTGGTATGACCGTTATGGCCCCTTATTGGCTGGCCTGCTAAAGGCAGAAAATCCTATTGTTTACACGAGATGTGTCCGGAGCTCAAAGGCTAGCTGCTTCTCAATCGCCATCTTCCGGGAAACCCCGCCCTCCAGACTTTTTTAAAGGATTTCTCAAAAATGAAAACTAGCTCCAAGTCCTTTGATCCAATGAGAGCTATACTCAAGAAGTCTTTGGATCCACCCTCAGGGTCGCGGTGGACCCTGGCGACTCCCAAGAGAAAGCCCCCGAGCTAAAGTGCTCTCTCCGGGTCCTCTGCCTGCCACGCTCTGCAACCGGTGGAGGAGCCGCCTTCCCGGAGGACAATGCGGGCGGAGGACAATGCCTGGCGCACTCGCCTTGCCTGGCGCCGCCTGGGAATTCTGGCTCCCCGCTAGTCCGTGTCACCTTTGTTCTAATTGTTAACCCAAATTAAACTGTAATCACTTCTTTGGTGCCCCCCCCCCTTATTGACTGGCCTGCTAAAGGCAGAAAATCCTACCGTTGCTGACGATGCTATCAGAGCACTCGCTGTTAGCGATTTCTCAGGGCGCCATCTTCCCCCGGACCCTTAACATTTATTTTATTTATTTATTCCTCTTTGTTGCCCTTGTTTTATTGTTGTAGTTGTTGTTGTTACTGATGTCGCCATTGTTAGATAGGACAGAGAGAAATGGAGAGAGGAGGGGAAGACAGAGGGGGGAAAGAAAGATAGATAACTGCAGACCTGCTTCACCACCTGTGAAGGGACTCCCGTGCAGGTGGGGAGCTAGGGGCTCGAACCAGGATCCTTATGTAGATCCATTAACACTTTGCACAACCTGTGCTTAACCCACTGTGCTACCGCCCAACTCCCCCATCAAGGGGGCTTTCTTCATCTTTATAATTAGAATATTTTACCCAGTAAACAGAAATAATCATCAGCATAAGTGGTATTCACGGTACTACCTGATTCTTAGAATTAGTTTCCTTTGCAGATATATTTCCCCTTTATTAAGGAAGTAGTTGGATTCTTAAGACTAGACAAGACAAATGACCACATTCTAACTATATAGTTTCTTCTAAACCTTTCAGAGAAGAACTGCTGTTCTGTGCTGAGTTGAATGTGTCTTGAATCAACAATACTAGGTACACAATTCTGCCACTGTTCTTAGGCTTCAAAAGAAGAAAGCTACAAAAATCTGGAAATTAAAAAAGATATGACCCAGTCTTTCTCAGAGTTTGGTTTAAGACTTGTTTCTTCTTTAATCCCTGACTGTATTTTTATAGTAGACATACTCATTAACTGGTGGAATCCACAGATATTTCCTTGATCTCTAGAGTGAAGACTTCTTAAAAAAAAAAAAGAAAGAAAGAGACTGGAGCTGCTGTATCTCTCACCCCTTGACAAATAGTAATTCTAGAGCAGAACTCCATGCCATGCAAAATTTAGAGTCACATTAGAGAATAACAAGATGCAAAGAAAATCATTCACACAAATCCCCATTTAAAAATCTACTAACTAATCAGATAGTCCTCAGATACTATTGTAGATTATAGTGCTTTTTAGCCTCATGTCCATTTCATTAATGATAAAGAAATAACAAACATTATAGATGCTTCAATAAAACACAGTTGTGCCAATAGGAGACAAATTGTATGAAATGAAAAGGTGTCCTATCACAAATATTTTAACCAGCCAGTGATCTAATATGTGTGAGGTAATACACCTTAAATATAGAAAAGGGTGGGGCTGGGGGTTGGTATATCTGGTTGAGCACACATGTTACCTACCATGTTCAAGGACCCAGGATAAAGACCCTGGTCTTCACTTCCGGGGGGAAACTTCAGTAGTGGTGAAACTGCCACAGGAGTCTTTCTTTCTCTCTCCCTGTCTCCTATCAAAATAATTTGTAAGCCCTTGAAAATAGAACAGGGCTGACAACATAGCTCACTTTGAATGTGTACTGCTTTACCATGTGTGTGACTCAGGTTTAAACCCAGCTCCCACTTCATTGAAGGGAATTTTGATGCTTTCCTCTCCTCTTTTCTCTGTTTCTCTGATATATATTTTTTAATCTGGAAAAGAAAAATTTAGCACAGAGTAAAGAAATCCCAGGAGATGACATAAATACGTAATAAAAAACATTAAGCATGATTGTTCACCTGAGAGAGAATATACTTTGCCAAGAACATGACTCAGGTTTTCCCTCTCTGTTTCTATCTTACTCTCTACCTGAAAAAAGTGGTCTGTACCAGTGAAACCATATAAACATTATAGTTTCTACCTCTTACCTTGAAAAAGGAAACAATATGTCTAATGCAACTATTGGGACATGAGTGTAATTAGCATACACTGATGTCTGGCTGACACATTTACCTAAACTGACAAAGTATTGTGGGTGTATTGGAAGTGATTTAAGTGATTTAAACACCAGCCTGTTGGAACTCGGGCTCTCTTTCCCTGTGTTCTCTCAATGTTTGTTCTCCTTCTCCACCCCTGTAACACTGCCTTTCCTGGGAACCTGAACATGTGTAGCTGAGCTCTGGTAAAAATAGCTTATAAGACTCATGACTCTAGGCTATAATGACTAGTCAATATAGAGATATTTTGGTCCATTGCCTACTTTTCTGTACCTAAATATCTAGGATATTAATAAACCTTTTGATTGCTTTAAACCCCACACCAAGGAGCTGAAGTTTTAAATTTTTAATTATTATGTGTGATAGTTTGAATTTTGAAGGCAGTATACCACATTTTATGTTATTTTCATCCAATTACTAGATAAATTTGAAGTTTACTTTTTGGTATGGTATGGGATTTGGTATGGGATCCAGGATAAAAGAGGATTTAATGTGAGGTTCAAGCTTAGGTATAATTTTCCCAAAGGTCTAGGCATTATTGTTGAACACCTAATGGTGTATGAAGTGATAGACACTGAGGAATATGGAACCACTGAAAGGGAAACACAGTGTGATGCCTTAAGAAATTGGAGCAGACATTATATCTTCACCATCAACTATTGTCTATTATAAAAGAAGACCCTAAATGAATACTAGTTACCTTACTATGGTACACCAAGCCACTATATATTAAGAGCTTATGAAATAACTCAGCTGTTTCTGATCCATCAGATCATCAAACTAGTCACGCAGAGAACCCTTCTATGACTAATGCAAATGTAATAAACAAGATCAGGCCTGGGAAAACTTGGAAGACACAAATAAATCACATATCATGTATATCTCCTTTAACTCCTGCACTGTCATCTCTATCATACCTTAGCAAAAGAATAATGGTAGGGTTTTGAGTAACAGATGATATGGTTAAACTTTTCAAAGAAGAACTTGCACAGAACTAGTTTGCTGATGGGTTTCCATAGTGTATATAAGGTAGTCAGTTTTATAATGACTTTACACATTTCCCACCTGTCAAAAGGAGGGGAAGACATTCAGTTCTTAGTAGTTACTTAGTAGTAAATTTGATTGTTCATACATTAAAGAACTAAATCTAAACTTTTTTTTTGTAACTCCAAATCATTGGTAGACTAGCTTTGTCAAGAATTTAGCAAGAAGAAGACAGGTCATTATGAGCTGACAGGAATTTTGTGACGTAAGCTGTCAAGAATGGAACAAAGTCCAAAGGTATCTGTATCTATATTTAAATTCTCTAAAAATAATGGCCATTGTTTCCATTTTATTGGATAGGATAGAGAGAAATTGAGAGGAGAAAGGAAAATAGAAAGAGGGAGAAAAAGAAAGACGCCTGCAGACCTGCTTCACAGCTTTTGAAGTGCTCCCACCCCCCTGCTCACAGGTAGGGGGTAGGGACTTGAAGCCAGGTCATTGAGCTTAGTACTATGTGTGCTTGACCAGGAGTACCTCAGCCTGGCTCTTTAATTACTTTTTTAGTCTAGGTGAGATTGTTAAATTCATGTCCTGTGCTAGTCCAGAGGTTTCTTAGGTCACCATTCCCAAGTCCCCTGTACCTAGATGCACTACATGAATAAATTAACAGATACTAATATGCTGATGCGCTGTATCAGTATAAATATGATTATACATTTAAAACATTCATGACAGTGTTTAACTGTTAGTAAGTGGTCATTAATAGTACTCATATGCCACACATTCTGCTACATTCTATAGTTAAGGGCACAACTGTATTTTATTCACCATCTAAACAATTAATTATCAGACTTATAAAGAAAGGCTTCAAATATGCTTAGCAGCAACAAGTTCTGTAATACAACTCTCCAGTAATTTCCTTATGTCATTCTATTTATTCATCACTGTAAAAAGTCCCTAATTATGGATTTTATAACACCAAAGAGTATGAGCTGCAGTATAGCCATCTAACTGTCAGAAAGTTTATTTTATGACTTTACCTCATTTCCGGTTAAGTTCCTTCAATATTTTCTCATTAAACTTTTCATATGATCAGGCATAATTTTCCTTCTCGTTTACCTCTTGAAGTAGCATCATCATTCAAATTAAACCTTACAGCACATTTAATTGAAATTTTAATAAGTAAGGGTAATATTTCTGGAAAAGTGACATATCTTATTTTACCCACATCCAAACATGTCTTCATTTGATCTTGTGTTTAAAAGTGAAAATTGAGCAGGGAAGCCCATTAACACAAAATCTAAAATGCATTATAATATGGCACTCTGTAGCACTGAATTTGAATTGGAGGACTAGCTCACAAACTACACAGTTTGGAGATGAGAAAGATATTTGAACAAGGGACCTATGTCAAATATCCACAGGAAAGCTGATTGCTCTGAAAGACTTCAATAAATTATGTTAATTAAAACCTCCACTCAAGCCTTATAAGCAGTTTGGCAGTTGACAAAAGCACTTCAAAACAGAGAAAAGATTGTGTGTTTCATGTTAGGGGGCAACTGGAAAGTTAGTAATCCCTCCATGACCTGAGATAGTAATGAAATATTTAAATTGGTCACTAGAAAAGTAGATAATATAGTCTGAAGCAGAGGCATACTGTTCTTTACTCAGGCAATCTGACAAAGACTGGTCTATGTGGACATAGCTTTAAGGCAAGTCAAATCAAAAGTACATTTATTCTAAAATTTACTTCCACTATCTGGTTAGGATAGCAATGATATGGAAGCAACTTCTAATCTGGGATAAAATTACATAGAAGTTGCTACTTAAATATAAACAAAGATAAAATAACAACAATGTTTTAAGCATTGCTGACAAGTTCAGTTAGAGATGACTGATTTTATTTTCACTTCAATGTAGTTAAATATCTTCAAGGAAATTGAGGAAACTATGGGCATACATACATATTATAACTGCTTTTTAAATATTTAATAATGATATTGGATTAAGTGGGGTTAAAATATGCAATATTTTCAAGTTTCCTGGGTGTTTAATAACAGAAGCATCATTGAGCCATCAAGTTAAAATTTAGCATTTACTGAATGGGGAGTTTGAATGGACAAAGAGCTTCATGTTTTTTTCGTCTGAGTTACTAGGAATATAATAGAACAGGATAAGCTATATTCTTTTCTTTGGATTTAAGCAAAAATATGAGATTATTAATACAGCTCCCAAATAAAGTATGGAGGACATACATGGAGAATAAGAAGTCATTTAAGGAGACCTAATTCTCAAAATCCATCTCCAGAATATATAGTAGAAATCATCTGTTTCAGAAATGAAGTGGTGTAATTGTGAGAAAAAAATTTTTTTAACAAATGAGTCTGCCTCTTTTTTTAAAATTTATTTTATTTATTTATTCCCTTTTGTTTCCCTTGTTGTTTTATTGTTGTAGTTATTATTGTTGTTGTCATTGTTGGATGAGAAAATTTTTAAAGAATTATAATAGTGCTATCAACTCTGAATTTACCTATCATTATCCAAAGTGGTACTTTAAAATGTATATACTTGGTGGTGTTTCTGATTTATTCTCCCTGAGCCTTTGTTCCTGTTGTATGGAATCATTTACCACAGATTACTGCCTTAAATTAAGATCATATGTCTCAATAGTTATTTAAGTTATACTATGACTATTTTTATGTAAGTCTTATAAATTTTGATATTTATGTTTGAGATTTTATTGTTAAATTTACAATTCTTGCTCAATTTCAGTAAAACTTTATTATGAAACATTTCCACTGTATGTATAATTAATCTCTATTTGTCAAAGTGATAAAGATGTCTTTTGGTAAGTTGATTTAAATAAATTCTATATTATCCATATTTTAAAATATGACATTGGAAACAAATTGTTATTCAAAAGTGTCTTGGCAATTCTCTTACATTACAATTTTGAAATTCGTCTGTTTATTACTACAAACTGAACTAGGATTTGATTAGGGTTGGAGTAATAGTCATTGCTATGACTACTACTACTAGTGTTTGCCCTTCTTCAGTCAACAGCGTCAGGTTGAGCCTGATGTAAACTTTCGAGACCTCCTATGAATCTGGAGAGGTGGCAGTCGTTGACTATGTGGGTCATAGTCTGTCTGGAGCCGCAGGGGCAGTTCGGGTCACCTCTGGCTCCCCAAGGATGGAACATAGTGGTGCACCGGCCATGGCCTGTTCCATAGCGATTAAGGAGGGCCCAATCATAACGTGCTAGGTCAAAGCCGGGTTGACGCTTGCAGGGGTCTGTGATGAGGTGTTTGTTCTTGACCTCAGCTGACTGCCAACTCTGTTTCCGAGAGACTGGAACAGAGAAGTTCAGTGTAGGCATAGGGGACCAGATTGGGTGACGAGACATCAAGCGTTGGACAGGGTGGGCGAATATATCATATCCGCGTAGATTGGCAGGTCCGGTGGAGCGTAGACATGGGAAATGAACTTAGATGATGCCGCATCCCGAAGAATATCTGGCAGGGCGATGTTGCTAAGAACTGGCAGCCATGGAACTGGGGTGGAACGGATGGTTCCAGAAATTATCCTCATGGAGGAATATAATTTGGAATCGACCAAGTGGACATGGGGGCTACGGAACCATACTGGGGCACAGTATTCTGCAGTGTAATAGCATAATGCCAGAGATGATGATCGTAGTGTGGAAGTGCTCGCGCCCCATGAGGAGCTGGCCAGTCTTGCAATGATGTTATTCCTCGCGTCCACCTTTGCTGCAGTTTTTATGAGATGTTTGTGAAATGACAGAGTGCGATCAAGAGTAACGCCAAGATAGACTGGCTGGGCTTCATGCTGGATTCGCGTATCGCCAAGCTGCGATGACAATTTTCCCTTTCTATATACAATATGTATTCTATATTTTTATTCAACTATTTATTTATTTGTTTTGCCTTTGGTGTTATTGCTGGGGCTGACGGTGCCTACACTACAAATACACTGCTCCTGTGGCCATTTTTTAAGTAGGACAAAGAGAAATTGAGAGAGGAGGGAAGATAGGGAGAGAGAAAGATAGACAGCTGTAGAACTGCTTCACTATTTGTGAAGTGACCCTCCAGCCCTCAGAAGGTGGGGAGCCAGGGCTTAAACCTGGATCCTGGTGTGGGTCCTTGAGCTTTGTACTATGTGTGCTTAAGTTGGTCCACCACTGCCTGCCTTCCACAACTATTTATTCTTAGTGAGGGCAGTACTACAAGCTAGTTGTCCTAATCATAAATTAATTTTTCACTTTTTCTATGTAAGTGCAAGGCAAATCAAAAATTTAATGTATATAATTAAAGTTTATTACTTTCAGAAAATAATGAAGTATGACTAGAAAATCTGATTAAAAAATAATTACTTTCTCCTTAAAGTATTAAAACATCACAATAAGAGTTTACCAAAACCCAAGCAACTAAGATAATTTCAAAAAAATTTTTTGGTATCATTAATCCTCCTCAGAGCATACAATTATATGATTTGAAGTCACTGACCTTATTAGTAGCTTAATAACCTTGAGAAAATAACATATGTACATTTCCTTTGCAATCTTAAAATCTATGAAATTAGCGTTACCTGCATTACATCTTGATTATACTGGAAGATAATCTGATACAATAGCTAAGTTTATGGAATCAGAAATGGTTTCAAGGCCCTATTTTTTCATTTATACAACATTAAATAATAATTATGACCTTTATGATTTATATGAGAAGTGCAGCAGATTATGCAGATGAAGCTATTTAATACAGTATATGTTATATACAAAGAGCTCAGCAGTTTTCTTAATAAACTATGAATCCTATTTGAACTCCATGAAATGCCTTTTTTATGGGAGAGAAGAAAAAACATACTTCTAGTGATAAATGTACATCCTTCTATGGAATGGCTTATTTTACAGTTCCTCCTTTGAGTCTCTTTGTTTACAATTAACAATTATTTGTTGACTGCCTTCTGTGAGACAGCTATTGTGTGAGAAGCCAAGAAATATAAAGAAGGATAGGTAGCATGCCTCAGGGTACCCAATGGAGTATTTTTAAAATTCCCTAAAAACAACTTCACAATAGTCTTTTATTGGTAACCAGGTGGTCTAACAACTTTTCTTCCATACTAACACATAAAATCTTCCCAGGGTTCTATAAATGCATTATTTTACCTTCTGAAAATTAAGAGTAAGTTCACTTCAGTTGTCAGATTTAATATTAAAAGAGGACACTCTGCTTATCAAAACTGAAAAGTCATATTGCTCTTAAACAATGTCTGTCACAGCTATTTTGCTTCAATCTTTTTAAATTCTATTCTCTGAGGATCAAAGACCTCCAATATTCCAGTTTAAAAAAGTCAGAGATTTCATCCTGCAGCAGACTAAAAATCAAGTCTTTTGAGCAACTTCTGTTAAAACATTTCAGAAAGCATCTACTTGTTTTGAGTAACTTAGGGAAAATTTTTAATGTAATGAATAAGAAGCTATCCTGTTAGAAACTTAATAATTTTGAATTTCACCTTCTCTAAAATAAAATACCAGTTAATAAACAACAGAAAATTTATCTACTTATATGATTATCTGAAAACACTTTTTAATTTTTTTGCTTTACTTATTTATTATTGGATAGAGACAGAGAGAAATTGAGAGGGGAGAAGGAGATAGAGAGGGAGGGAGACAGAGATACCTGCAACCCTGCTTCACCACTTGTGAAGCTTTCCCCCTACAAGTGGGGATCAGGGGGTTGAACCTGGATCTTTGCACACTGTAAAGTATGTGCTTAACCAGTTGCTCCACTGCCTGGCCCCCTAAAAACAATTTCTTAGTCACCTTAGGTACATATGTTTTTATGCATAGCAGTATAGACTCCTTTATTAAAAGACATTTCTTGTTTTTTTACTGGAGAATGTTTGAACTTAGATAGCATATATTTCCAAGTATGATTTTTACTGGGCTGTTTTTAGAGAAGCTCTAAATGTACTTTAGAGACTGTACTTGCAAATTTTCGAAAGTAAATGTCCTAAGTGAGACTGTATTTGCAAATTTTGTACAGTAAATGTCCTAAGTGAGATGGGAAGGAAATTTGCTCCCTTATTTTGATAGGGAGAACTTAAGTCTCAAATTTAATTGCACTTATTCTTAGAGTATCACAATTATAACTTTTGCTAAGTCTGGGGTTACATTAGATGACTGAACTACAAAAGTGAATTCTACTCTTCCTATTTACTTCAATATTCCTCTTTGTGTAGGGTATTCTCACTAGCCTAAATTTGGCCAACATAAACTTACATAAGAAGTAAGGTAAGTGGGCCAGGTGGTGGTGCACCTGGTTGAGCACACATGTTACAATGCACAAGGGCCCAGGTTTGAACCCCTGGTCCCCACCTGTCTCCCTGTCTCTCTCCTTCTCTATCAACCCCTTCCCTCTCAACCCCTTCCCTCTTGACTGTCTATATCCAATAAATAAAGATTTTAAAAAAATAAATAAAAGAAGTAAGGTAAATAGCCATGGAGTAGCAGCAACTTATAAGATTATGTCCACAAACAACTAGTTAAAGCAAAACTAGATAAAGGAAAGCTAGAAAAAACACTCAGTCTCACAACTTTTGAAGGAATTCACTGAACCCCAGGTGGGTGCAGGTACTCCTGATAAGAGGCTCAAGAGGCTCAAGACAAACTTCCAAGACAAAAATATCTATTAAGTAGTAGTCAGAGGCAGTCAGCTTATGGGGCACCTGGCACCATGCTGGTACATATTCACAACAGAACACAGGATAAGCCTGAGAAGACAGGGGAAAATCTGGTTGGATATTAAAACTGCTCAGACTGCAACAGTGGGCTGCCAGAGCCAGAGTACAGTCTGAAACAAAGCAGTAAGAATTTATTGTAAGTCTACCTAACACTATACCAAAGACTCTTTCCCCCTTCACCATAATATAAAATTATAGCCTCATTGCCACCTGCTGGCTAAACATCAGAAACACTTAGCCAAAAGAGGAAAAAAAATTCAACTGTTGAAACTCAAAAAGATTTGGAAAACATATATTGAGTTTGAATCCAGAAAGCTTATTGTGAAGGCAGTTTAAGAATCTAGCCATAACATACAGATACAAATTCAGGCTCTCAGAGATCATTTCACCAAAAAGCCACAAGATGCACAGAAAAAACTTTGAACAGAGCTACAGGATATGAAGGACACTTTGGATGGAGTTGACACTTACATAAAAGGCTTAGTAAGTAGAATAAATCAGCTGGAAGAGAAGATAAAACCACCACATTTTCTGAATGCAAAGTTTTTGGAGAGGAATGAATATTTTCTGTCAAATAGATTCTATCAGATAACAGGATGTGAGAGTTATTGGGATGTCAGGGGATGAAGAAAAGGAGAACAGAGAACACATTCAAAGAAATCATAGAAGAAAATTTTCCATACCTAGGCAGTGTTCAAAATATGGACAGACATTCAGGAAGCTAAAAGAACAACCATTTTCCTTCATTCAAAACAGCACATACCAAGACATAATAGTAATGCTATCCAGGAGAAAGATCAAGGGAAAATACTGCAGGCTTCTAGGGAAACAAAGAATCTGAAATAAAGAGGTAGAATCATCAGGCTTCACAGATTTCTCATCACAAACCCTATATACTAGTAAGATGTATATAGATAATGAGGTCTCAGCTGCACTTCAATCAGTTAATTATTTATTGGATTTCTCTTAAATGGCAATCTTCATTAGGAAATTAATGCAGGGCACCAAATGCTGACATATTCACAGTAGTAAAAGATAAAAATTCCAGACATGAATACTCTATACTGTCAAATTATCCTTTAAGTATAAAGGAAAAACAAAAAAATCTTCCCAAACATATAGAAACCAAAGAAATTCACTATCAACAAACCTGCCTTGCAAAAATTACTGAAAGGAGTCTGATATAAAAGAAAAGGAACTCCAACTCTAATTGAAGAGAACAGTGGTATTAATAGAATAGAGTCAATAATACAAACAACAGTTAAAAAAAGGGCATGTACATAGGAAAAGAGAGGGTAAAATGGACAGAGTGATACAACTAATGTTGGTAGATCAAAGCCAACTATCAAAGACCTAGATATAAGATCAGAAGCTCTAAAATCCTATTCTCAGTCTCATCCTGCATGGCACCTAGAGAAAAAGTATTTGGTGCATCAGAAAGAGAGAACACAGGGTGAACTTTGGACTGTGGTTGGGTGATGGACCAAAGCAAGGGACTCTGGGAAAGAATTGGAAGACAGAAATTTTTATGGCTTGGGGTCCTAGATTGTGGACGAAAATATTTTGCAGACACCTGCTACAAGGAACTGATGGGAAATTGTGCCCATATGTAGACAGTTGTGCTATAAACATTAACACAGCAAAAGAATAAGAAAAAAGAGAAGTAAGGTAGTTAGGTAACATAAAAGAAATAGGGAAATAAAGTCATTCACCTCAGTTTAGCTTTTCTTTTCGAAAATGGAAGAATTAGAAGCACAACTATTTTTTTCTTGCAGTTACTCTACCACAAAGTCAGTTTGAGCAGGAAATTATGTACTGCAAACTGTAGCTCTGAGAATGTGAACACAGTGTGGAATAGGAGAGGCATTTCTCACAACACAGAAATCTTAGCATTTGTGTAGATATAAGCATAGCCTCTCTAAATTGGTTTAGTTATAATGACAATTGATGAGACTTGAAACCAAAGGATACATCTTCCAAAATGCAAATAAGTGCTAAACTTTCCTTAGTAGTCTTTTTGCATTGGAGAAGATCCTGATCTCTGGGCAGGTATTATCTCTCCAACTTGCACACAGTGCTATCCATTCCATACTTCTTAAAACCAGAGAGAGGTAAACTAAAGTCTTTCATTTATTGTCATTCTAACATGAAAAGTGTCTTGGGTGCTTGGAAGACACTGATGAAAGTAAACAGTACAGAAGCAAAGATCCAGCACTACTAAGATGTATATAGATAATGAGGTCTCAACTGCATTGCAGTCAGTTAATTATTTATTGGATTTCTCTTAAGTGGCAGTCTTCATTAGGAAATTAATGCAGGACACCAAAATGCTGAAAACTACCAATTAAAAAGGAAACATGAAACAAAACCAGCACTGTCAAATAGTATTAAAGTCACTTGGTACAAAACAGATTGTTTAAAACAGGTACATCTGAAAATTTCCTCTGAAGGTAAACAGACTTGGGCTTTGTCAAGTTGGCAACTAATATTTTGCTCTCTAATTTGAAGTCTGATACTCAGGGGGCCTGAGTTCCAAAGTTTGTGATGTAAATAAAAACACTACTCAAGTTTTAAAAGGCACCATACTTCTAGGGTTATAGAAATCATTGTCTTGGATTGCATGTGGTATCAGTGTAGCCTCTTGGGTACACATACCTTAATAGTAAATGAAGACAGCTGAGAAACTAGCCTGGCGTTTACCTGACAGATATGTAATCACTGACAAAGAAAGGAAAGCAAGGAGGTGGAGTCTCGGAAGGGGAAATGATGGAAGGGTTAATCCGACTTATTTTTGCAGTGATAAATACATGGTGCTTCACTTACCCTGTTTATTTGTTTAGAAAGAAAACAATATTCGAAAGTGTAAAAATTGAAAGGAAGGAATTTAGAAAGCAACTAGTTTCAGATCATGATTTATTATTGGTGCTTAGGTTACTCTCTGAACAACCACATACCTATCCAGTAGAAGGCCCTAAGTATGTTAAATTATTTCAAGTCAGTTTACTGCTTATTTCTAAACAATGAAAATTTATTGAATGTCACAAAACATGTGAATTTTCTCACCAGAAGAAAATAGCATACTTTCCTTATTTTTTTATCTTATGACATTTCTATGTTCAAATATGCTTGTTCTTGGGCATTTAATTTAAATATTGGTGTAAATGCACTGTTACTTTGTAAACCAAATTCTATTTTTTGCCATTAGTCATGGTCTAAACATCACTTAGAGTTTTTTTATATTTATTTTATTTATTTATTCCCTTTTTGTTGCCCTTGTTGTTTTATTGTTGTAGTTATTATTGTTGTTGTTGTTGGATAGGACAGAGAGAAATGGAGAGAGGAGGGGAAGACAGAGAGGAGGAGAGAAAGATAGACACCTGCAGACCTGCTTCACCACCTGTGAAGCGACTCCCTTGCAGGTGGGGAGCCGAGGTTCGAACCGGGATTCTTTTTTTTTTTTAATATTTATTTTATTTATTTATTCCCTTTTGTTGCCCTTGTTGTTTTATTGTTGTAGTTATTATTGTTGTTGTTGTTGTTGGATAGGACAGAGAGAAATGGAGAGAGGAGGGGAAGACAGAGAGGAGGAGAGAAAGATAGACACCTGCAGACCTGCTTCACCGCCTGTGAAGCGACTCCCCTGCAGGTGGGGAGCCGGGGTTCGAACCGGGATCCTTATGCCGGTCCTTGTGCTTTGCGCCACCTGCGCTTAACCCGCTGCGCTACAGCCCGACTCCCCACTTAGAGTTTTAAAAACAGTTTTTTTTCTAAAGAAGTACACCCGGATCCAAGTACAATCACCAGTGCTTCCCATTTATACTAACCTATATTTTTACACTGTTCTCTAGCTTCTTTTAGTCAGTAAGGTTTTCATCTAAAATGTATATTGGTATATATGAGTTGTGAATTGTTGCCAGTTCAGTTCTCTAGCTATTTAAGTCACTAAGTTGTTCCCTTAATGTTCATTATGACTGTTCCACTCCTCTTTACCAAGAAGGTGTGGAATGATTCCTGGAAAATGTGACCCATTTTGGAGTGCATCTCATTTTAAAATTGTTATTTGTTTATTGGATAGAGGCAGCCAGAGATTGAGAGGAAAGGGGGGTAAAAGAGAGGAAAGTGGGTACTAGAGAGGAAGAGAGACAGACACCTGCAGCCCTGCTTCATCACTTGAAAGGCTTTTTCCATGAAGGTGGGGCCTGGGTGCTCGAACCCAGTTCCATCAGTTTTGTAACGTGTGCTTAACCAGGTGTGCCACCACTCGGCCCCAAGGAGTGCATCTGTTTTTAATTTTTAGACTCTCTGCTTTTACTTATTGGCCACTATTCTCACTTCTGCTTCTTAGACGAAATTACAAAGATAGTATTACTGTAGCAAAATAGATCTTACAAGGTGCAAATAAAAGAAACATACTTCAAAATAGTAAACACCATGTATGCCAAAACCCACATACAAAATTATACTCAATGGTAAATGTGCACGTATTTTCCTCTAAATCATAATGCAAGGATATTCAATCACCCTGAGATTATCCAACATTGTGTTTAAAATCCTGATAACAACAACCAGAGCCAATAAAGTTTTCTGAATTGGAAAGATGAGAAAAATACATTTTGGGTGGGTGTACATAGCATAATGATTATACAAAGAGACTCTTATGCCTAAGGTTCCAAAATCTTAGGTTAACCCACCTCCATAACATCACAAACATAAACCAGAGCTGAGAAGTATTCTGGAAAAAAAAAGTGAAAGCTATCATTGTTTGTAGAAGAACAGCTAGTACATAACTAGAGAACCATTATAAAGGCTCGAGCGAAAAAGCTTTTAGAAATAATGAACAAATATAATAAAGCAAGCAACAATATTAACGTATTAAAAACTGTTACACTTACACAAATAATGAACTAGAGAAGGAGAAATTAGGGGGATAACTTCACTTACAATCACATCCAGAAGAATTAAGTAGGTTGGGATAAATGTAACTGAAGAGGTAAATGATCTGAACACTGAGAACTATATTATAATGAAACAACATACAGACTCAGTGCCACCCCTATCAAAAGCCCAATGGTATCCTTCACAAGTAACAGTACAAAATAATAAAAAGTATAGATGGAACTACAAAAGACCCCGATAAATGAAAACAACCCTGAGAAAACATAAAACAGAGGCACCACACTCATGAACTTCAAATTATACTGTTGGGTTGTTAGAAAAGTCATGATGCATTTTTGCACAGAAAAATATGTCATGACCTTTGTGACAACCCAATACAATATCACAGTAAAGAAAAAGAACACAGGCTTGAAATAAAAACAGACATACATCAGTGAAACAAGATTAAATGTCAAGAAATAAACACATATGCAGAAAATTAATTTATAGCAAAGGAACAAGAGGATTCAATGCCAAGCATTTTAAAATGAATATTATTGAGGAAATTGTACAACAACATGTGAAAGAATGTAACTATGACCATTATCTAATATCATAACAAAATCCAAACCGAAAAGCACATGGGAATAAGCCAAGGTTATATGTTTCTTGACATAATTCATGAAATTTTGAAGATTCCACTCTAATAGCCAAGGAAACTAAAGCAAGATCAAATAGCACTATATAGCAAGCTAAAAGGTTTCTATATGCTAGATAAATTATCACCAAAATGAAATGGTACCCTACACCAAAATGAAATGGTACCTTTTCTGGTACCCTATTCATCTTATCCTATGGTCTTGTTGGTATTTCCATTTCATGAATAAAAAATTGAAATGAGAGGTGATATTTCAACATCATATATTCAGTGAGAAATTAATGTCTAAAAGATATGAACAACATATACATATGCATATGCATATACATATACATATCCCATTAATAAGAGGGCAGATTTTTTTTTTCTTTTACCAGAACACTCCTGGCTTATGGTGGTGCTGTGGAATGAACCTATAAGTTTGGAACTTCACCTATGAAAGTCTCTTTGCTTAATCATTTGCACTATTATTCTGGGGAAGGAGGGCAGGGAGAGAGTTATGGGGAGAGTAGACTATGAGGTATAGATGTAGGTGCATGATGACATAAAAGGGTCTAAGATGGGGGTTAAAATGTTTTGTCAATACCTATCATGGTGAGATGTGAAATTTTACCCATGCGCCAATTACTGTACTATAAAAAAAAAAAAACTAACCTCCTAGTAAAATGATGAAAAACCATATAATGTAGGGACTCATCATATTAATTTCCTGTAGAAGGAAAGATGAAGATATATTGTCATTAACAAATTCATGTTTTCTAACTTTAAGGAAACTGAACAGCTTCTGAAATGTCAGTATATAGGCTACTTCTATACTCAGCTTCCATGTGGGATTAATGCCATTGCAGAATTTCTGAGTTTTTTTTTTTCCTTTCAAGCCTAACTTCTAGAGTCATCAAAATACTACTGTCTTTTAAAATGCCTTATGTTCCCACAAGGATATTCTTTGAACAGATAAAAGCTTAGATAGAAACTGACCTTTTAACAGAGCATTCACTTTTATGATTGTTAGCAGGTTGTACATTTTGAGCATTGTATTTCTGAGATTTTAAAATTGTGAAATCTTTTAGTTTCCCACTCTTGAATAAAATATTTATATTTAAAATGGAGAAGGGACTCTAACACTGAACTTTTCAGGATACATATTAGATGAATATGAAATAGAATGCTTTTCAAGGCACAAATATTATGAAAGTATTAGGAGATAAGCTGAAGTAGAAAAAACCTACTTGTCTGATCCACCAGGTTCCAGATGCTACCATGATGCCAACCAGACTTCCTTGGGCAGACGACCCCACCAATATGTCCTAGAGCCCCACTTCCTTAGAACCCTGCCCCACTAGGGAAAGAGAGAGACAGGCTGGGAGTATGGATCCACCTGTCAACGTCCATGTTCAGCGAGGAAGCAATTACAGAAAACAGACCTTCCACCTCTTGCACCCCATAATATCCCTGGCTCCATATTCCTAGAGGGATAAAGAATAGGAAAGCTATCAGGGGAGGGGATGGGATACGGAGCTCTGGTGGTGGGAACTGTGTGGAGTTGTGCCCCTCTTATCCTATGGTCTTGTTGGTATTTCCATTTCATGAATAAAAAAAATTTTTAAAAAAGCTAAAGAAGAGAATATGCGGGGGGGAGGGGACCAGGGAGATGATATAATGGGTAAAGTATCAGATACTCAAGTATAAGGTCCTGAGTTTGACCATCCGTAGCATCACATGTGCTAGAGTGATGTTCTGGTTCTCTCTCTTTTTCATAAATACTTCCTTTTTTGTTGTTTTTTACACCAGAGTTATTCCTGGGGCTTTGTGCCAGCCTACACAACTACAGTATTGCTCCTAGTGGCCATTTTATCTTTTTCAATACGTTTATGGTAAACAGAGAAAAATAGATAGGAATAAAGTTTAGCAGTGGAGAGGGCAGTGAGAAAGAGTAAAAAGGCTGCAGCACTTATCTACTGCCCATGAAGTTTCCTTCTGCAGCTGAGGACTGCTGGCTTGAACCCACTTGGTAACCTGTACGTTGTAACTGGTGCACTATCACCTAGCTCTAATAAATAATTATTTAAAAAAAGAGATATGGGGATAACACTGGGGGTGCGTGAATGAAGTTCATGTATTTTTTATACTGTAACTACTCATATATAGTTTTAATTTGAAATTATGTGAAACATTATAAAATAAAGACACATTCTTACTACCTAAGGGAGATGTCAAAATGAAAAGCTTTTCTAACTTTCATTTTTCTTTTAAATTTTTCATTTACTCATTTATTTATTCCCTTTTGTTGCCCATGTTGTTTCTTTTTATTATTGTAGTTACTATTTTTGTCTTTGTTGTTGGATAGGACAGATAGAAATGGAGAGAGGAGGGGAAGACAGAAAGGGGGAGAGAAAGATAGACACCTGCAGACCTGCTTCACCACCTGTGAAGTGACTCCCCTGCAGGTGGGGAGCTGGGGACTGGAAACAGGATCCTTAGGCTGGTCTTTGTGCTTTGGGCCACCTGCACTTAACCCACTGCGCTACTGCCCGACTCCCCTAATTTTCATTTTCCCTAAAGTATACTATAACTTCAGGTAGGAAAATGTACCTATATCAGCAAAAATGCTATGAAAATAGCTTTATTCACAACTTTCTAATTTAGTCAAATATGCTGCCTAGTCTTAGCTTTTGCTGGGAGTAAAAACTATCCCATTACTCTAAGTGTGACTTAAATAATAAACTTAATGCTCACTTACAATTCATGGGGTAAGTAACAAAATGCATATACTTTTAATTTCTCATATATATCCCTTCCGAAACAAATTCTCCATCTTTTATAGTCTAATATTATCTTCTTCTTCTAGTGTTTGCCCTTCTTCCATATCCAGTCAACAGCATCAGGGTGAGCCTGATGTAAAGTTTCGAGACCTCCTTTGAATCTGGAGAGGTGGCAGCCATTGAGTATGTGGGTCATAGTCTGTCTGTAGCCACAGGGGCAGTTCGGGTCGTCTCTGGCTCCCCAGTGATGGAACATAGCGGCGCACCGGCCATGGCCTGTTCGATAGCGATTGAGGAGGGCCCAATCATAACGTGCTAGGTCAAAGCCAGGTTGACGCTTGCAGGGGTCTGTGATGAGGTGTTTGTTCTTTACCTCAGCTGACTGCCAACTCTGTTTCCAAGAGTCTGGAACAGAGAAGTTCAGTGTAGGCGTAGGAGACCAGATTGGATGACGAGACGTCAAGCATTGGACAGGGTGGGCGAAGCTATCCGCGTATATTGGCAGGTCCGGTCGAGCGTAGACGTGGGAAATGAACTTAGATGATGCCGCATCCCGACGAATATCTGGCGGGGCGATGTTGCTAAGAACTGGCAGCCATGGAACCGGGGTGGAACGGATGGTTCCAGAAATTATCCTCATGGAGGAATATAATTTGGAATCGACCAAGTGGACATGGGGGCTACGGAACCATACTGGGGCACAGTTTTCTGCAGTGGAATAGCATAATGCCAGAGATGATGATCCTAGTGTGGAAGCGCTCACACCCCATGAGGAGCTGGCCAGTCTTGCAATGATGTTATTCCTCGCGCCCACCTTTGCTGCAGTTTTTATGAGATGTTTATGAAATGACAGGGAGCGATCAAGAGTAACGCCAAGATAGACTGGCTGGGCTTCATGCCGGATTCTCGTATCATCAAGCTGCACATTAAGCTCACGCGAGGCAGAGGCATGGTGTAGATGGAAAACAGATGATACCGTTTTTGCAGTGCTAGGGATTAGTTGCCATTATCTTAATTTTGGGTTAATCTCATTCTGTTATTTACATATTTTTATATGTCTGTGTGCCCTCATAAATAATATGGCTTAATTTTTCCTGTTATTTAACTTTTGGAAATATAAACATGGCAGTATTCTATTTTTTAATTTTTTTTACTAATAAATAATAATTTATAAGAGTATTGTCTCGAGTGGGGAGAGGAAGATGGCGAACTGAGAAGTCGCTGACAGCGAGCGCTCTGACCGCATCATCGGCAACGGTAGGATTTTCTGCCTTTAGCAGGCCAGTTAATAAGGGGTGACACCAAAAGTGAGTACAATTTAATTTGGGTTAAGAATTAGAGTAAAGGTGACACGGACTAGCGGGGCTCCAGAATTCCCAGGGCGCCAGGCAAGGCAAGTGTGCCGGGCATTGTCCTCCGCCCGCCCAGGAAGGCGGCTCCTCCGCCGGTTGCAGAGCACGGCGGGCAGAGGAACCGGAGAGAGCACTTTAGCTCGGGGGCTTTCTCTTGGGAGTCTGCAGGGTCCACCGCGGCCCTGAGAGCAGATCCAAAGACTTCTTGAGTATAGCTCTCATTGGATCAAAGGATTTGGAGCTAGTTTTGATTTTTGAGAAATCCTTTAAAAAAGTCTGGAGGGAGGGGTTTCCCGGAAGATGGCGAACTGAGAAGCGGCTAGCCTTTGAGCTCCGGACACATCTCGTGTAAACAATAGGATTTTCTGCCTTTAGCAGGCCAGCCAATAAGGGGCCATAGCGGACATACCAAGGAGGTGTCTATAACTTAATTTGGGTTAAGAATTAGAATAGGGGAAAAAAATTCTTTTTTCTTCCTTTTAATTTTCAAGCATACATCCTTCCCGCCGACCCCCCCCATAAGCAGTGCCTGGGACCAGCTACTAGCAGGATACCCCATACCACCAAACAGGGTTTTTTTTTTTTTTTTTTTTTTTTTTTAAACTCATTGATACACATTTGGGAAGTTCCTCGCACTGCTCTTTAATTACAACCCTTCTTCTTATCTTCTCCCTTTTCTCTCTCTTATCTCTATCTCTTTTTTTTAAATTTTTTTTTTTTATCTTGTCATACACTTCTTTCTTCTTTGCCTTTCTGAATTTGTGAATTACTTTGGGGAAGAAATCTGACCCAGAGTGGACTCTCTATGTGTGTATCTCTGCTCTAGTTCCCTTTACACTCTTGTTACCCCTAGAATATACACTGGATAGTAGATTTGCATAACTATCTATTCTTGCTATCCTCTCTTTCTTTTCTCTTTCTTCACTGGGATTTGGTTACTATTTTTTCACGGACTGGAGAAATTTCTTGGCTAACTGGTAACGATTAAACTCCTTCAATACTTACTTCAGTTGCTACTGTAATTCCGGAGGTTGGTGAGTGCAATTGTCATAAAGGTATTTAGTACAGTGTTACTTGCGCTCAAAACACAACAACTGAGGAACAACAGAGCATTAAAAAGAAAAAAGAGAGAAACACATAAATAAAAAAAAAATGGCTAGATTAAAAACAAATAAAACTGCTACCCCAATGAATGCAGACAAGAGCCCAGAAGAAACCACAAATCAGTCAGAAGTAACCATAGATAAGAAAAGTATGCAAGCAATAATAAACTTATTAATCACAGAAATGAAAACAACATTGGAAGAAAGGAATGGCAGTATTAGGGAAACAACAGTTGAGACCCCCAAGGAAAATACTGATTATCTTGAGGCAATTAGAGAACTGAAAGCTAAAATAGCTGTAATGAAGAAAGAAGCTGAGGCAAGGGAAAGCAGACTAACAGAAGCAGAAAACAGAATTAGTCAGACAGAGGATGAGTTAGAGAAAACTAAGAAAGAGGTGAAAGAGCTTAAAAAGAGATTGAGAGACACTGAAAACAACAACAGAGACATACGGGATGATCTCAAAAGAAGTAACATTCGTATAATTGGCCTACCAGAGAAAGAAAGAGAGGAAGGGGAAGCAAACATTCTAGAGGAAATAATACAAGAAAATTTCCCAGACCTGAATAACAGAAAGGATATCAAGGTGCAAGAGGCCCAGAGAGTACCAAACAGAATCAACCCAGACCTGAAGACACCAAGACACATCATAGTCACAATGAGAAGTAAGGATAAAGAAAGGATCCTAAAGGCTGCAAGAGAGAAACAAAATTTCACATACAAGGGAAAACCCATAAGATTATCTGAAGACTTCTCCACTCAAACTCTAAAAGCCAGAAGGGAGTGGAAAGATGTCTATCGAGCCCTGAATGAAAAAGGGTTTCAACCAAGGATAATATATCCTGCTAGACTTTCATTCAAACTAGATGGAGGGATCAAAACCTTCTTAGATAAACAACAGTTAAAGGAGGCAACCATCACCAAGCCGGCCCTGAAAGAGGTACTAAAAGACCTCCTATAAAGAAGAACATCACTATAATACTTGCAATATATCAGAACAAACAAAATTTTATTAGAACAATGGCACTACAATACATTAAATCCATAATATCAATAAATGTCAATGGCTTAAACTCACCCATCAAAAGGCACAGGGTGGGGGGATGGATCAGAAAACAAAACCCAACCATATGCTGCTTGCAAGAATCCCATCTGTTACAACAAGATAAACACAGACTTAAAGTGAAAGGATGGAAAACTATCATACAGGCTAACGGTCCACAAAAAAGGGCAGGAACAGCCATTCTCATCTCAGACACGATAGATTTTAAATTAAATAAAGTAATAAAAGATAGGCAAGGACATTACATAATGATTAGAGGATCAATCAGCCAAGAAGACTTAACAATTATTAACATCTATGCACCCAACGAGGGACCATCTAAATACATTAAACACCTATTGAAAGAATTTCAAAAATACATCAATAGTAATACAATAATAGTGGGAGACTTCAATACCCCACTCTCACACTTAGAAAGATCAACAAAGCAGAGAACCAATAAAGATACAAGAGAATTGAATGAAGAGATTGACAGACTAGACCTCTTGGACATTTTCAGACTCCTCCACCCCAAAAAACTGGAATACACCTTCTTTTCAAATCCACACAACACATACTCAAGGATAGACCACATGTTAGGCCACAAAGACAGCATCAATAAATTCAAGAGCATTGAAATCATCCCAAGTATCTTCTCAGACCACAGTGGAGTAAAACTAACTTTTAACAACAAATGGAAAATTATTAAAAGACATAGAATTTGGAAACTAAACAACATGCTCCTTAAGAACCACTGGGTCAGAGACTCACTCAAACAGGAAATTCAAATGTTCCTGGAAACTAATGAAAATGAAGACACAACCTATCAAAATATTTGGGACACAGCGAAAGCAGTACTGAGAGGGAAACTTATAGCTATACAATCACATATTAAACACCAAGAAGAAGCCCAAATGAACGACCTTACTACACACCTCAAGGACTTAGAGGAAGAGGAACAAAGGAACCCTAAAGCAACCAGAAGGACAGAAATCACTAAAGTTAGAGCAGAAATAAATAACATTGAAAATAAAAGAACCATACAAAAGATCAATGAAGCCAAATGTTGGTTCTTTGAAAGATTAAACAAAATTGACAAACCCCTAGCCAGACTCACCAAACAAAAAAGAGAGAAGACTCAAATTAATAGAATTGTAAACGATGCAGGAGATATCACAACTGAAACCACAGAAATCCAGAGAATCCTGCGAAACTTCTATAAAGAACTATATGCCACCAAGCTAGAGAATCTGGAAGAAATGGAACAATTCCTAGACACCTATGCACTTCCAAAACTGAACCAAGAAGAACTACAAAATCTAAATGCACCAATCACAGACAAAGAAATTGAAACCGTTATTAAGAATCTCCCCAACAACAAAAGTCCTGGACCAGATGGCTTCACAAATGAATTCTACAAAACTTTCAGGAAACAGTTAATACCCATACTTCTGAAGCTATTCCATAAGATTGAAGAAACAGGAATACTCCCTTCCACCTTTTATGAAGCCAACATCACCCTGATACCAAAAGCTGATAGGGACAGAACAAAAAAGGAAAACTACAGACCAATATCTCTGATGAACATAGATGCCAAAATATTAAACAAGATCTTGGCCAACAGATACAGCAACACATCAAAAAGATTGTTCATCATGACCAAGTGGGATTCATCCCAGGAATGCAAGGCTGGTTCAACATCCGTAAATCAATCAATGTCATTCATCACATCAATAAAAGCAAAGCCAAAAACCACATGATTATCTCAATAGATGCAGAGAAAGCCTTTGACAAAATCCAACACCCATTCAGGCTCAAACTCTACAGAAAATGGGAATAGATGGGAAATTCCTCAAGATAGTGGAGTCTATATATAGCAAACCTACAGCCAACATCATACTCAATGGAGAGAAGCTGAAACCATTCCCCCTCAGATCGGGGACTAGACAGGGCTGTCCACTGTCACCGTTACTCTTCAACATAGTATTGGAAGTTCTTGCCATAGCAATCAGGCAAGAGAAAGAAATCAAAGGGATACAGATTGGAAGGGAAGAAGTCAAGCTCTCACTATTTGCAGATGATATGATAGTATACATAGAAAGACCTAAAGAATCCAGTAGAAAATTACTGGAAGTTGTTAGGCAATATAGCAAGGTATCAGGCTACAAAATCAATGTACAAAAATCAGTGGCATTTCTTTATGCAAACACTAAATCTGAAGAAGAAGACATCCAGAAATCACTCCCATTTACTGTTTCAGCAAAATCAATCAAATACCTAGGAATAAAGTTGACCAAAGAAGTGAAAGACTTGTATGCTGAAAACTATGAGTCGCTACTCAAGGAGATAGAAACTGATACCAAGAAATGGAAAGATATCCCATGCTCATGGATTGGAAGAATAAATATCATCAAAATGAATATTCTCCCCAGAGCCATATACAAATTTAATGCAATACCCATCAAAGTTCCACCAGGCTTCTTTAAGAGAATAGAACAAACACTACAATCATTTATCTGGAACCTGAAAACACCTAGAATTGCCAAAACCATCTTAAGGAAAAGAAACAGAAATGGAGGCATCACACTCCCAGACCTTAAACTATATTATAAAGCTATCATCATCAAAACAGCATGGTACTGGAACAAAAATAGGCATACTGACCAGTGGAACAGAATTGAAAGCCCAGAAGTAAATCCCAACACCTATGGGCATCTAATCTTTGATAAGAGGGCCCAAAGGATTAAATGGAAAAAGGAGGCTCTCTTTAATAAATGTTGCTGGGAAAACTGGGTTGAAACATGCAGAAAAATGAATTTGAACCACTTTATCTCACCAGAAACAAAAATCAACTCCAAATGGATCAAAGACCTAGATGTCAGACCAGAAACAATCAAATACTTAGAGGAAAACATTGGTAAAACACTTTCCCACATACACCTCAAGGACATCTTTGATGAATCAAACCCAATTGCAAGGAAGACCAAAGCAGAAACAAACCAATGGGACTACATCAAATTGAAAAGCTTCTGCACATCCAAAGAAACTGTTAAACAAACAGAGAGACCCCTCACAGAATGGGAGAAGATCTTCATATGCCAGACATCAGACAAGAAACTAATCACCAAAATATATAAAGAGCTCAGCAAACTTAGCCGCAAAAAAGCAAATGACCCCATCCAAAAATGGGCAGAGGATATGAACAAAACACTCACCTTAGAGGAGACCCAAAAGGCTAACAAACATATGAAAAACTGCTCTAGGTCACTGATTGTCAGAGAAATGCAAATCAAGACAACACTAAGATACCACCTCACTCCTGTGAGAATGGCATACATCAAAAAGGACAGCAGCAACAAATGCTGGAGAGGATCTGGGGACAGAGGAACCCTTTTACATTGCTGGTGGGAATGTAAATTGGTACAGCCTCTGTGGAGAGCAGTCTGGAAAACTCTCAGAAGGCTAGACATGCACCTTCCATATGATCCAGTAATTCCTCTCCTGGGATTATACCCCAAGGACTCCATAACACCCAACCAAAAAGAGGTGTGTACTCCTATGTTTATAGCAGCATAATTCATAATAGCTAAAACCTGGAAGCAACCCAGATGCCCAACACCAGATGAGTGGCTGAGAAAGCTGTGGTATATATACACAATGGAATACTATGCAGCTATCAAGAACAATGAACCCACCTTCTCCGACCCATCTTGGACAGAGCTAGAAGGAATTATGTTAAGTGAACTAAGTCAGAAAGATAAAGATGAGTATGGGATGATCCCACTCATCAACAGAAGCTGACTTAGAAGATCTGAAAGGGAAACTAAAAGCAGAACCTGATCAAATTGTAAGTAGGGCACCAAAGTAAAAACCCAGTGGTGAGGGGTAGGCATGTAGCTTCCTGGGCCAGTGGGGGGTGGGAGTGGGCGGGAGGGATGGATCACAGTCCTTTGGTGGTGAGAATGGTGTTTATGTACACTCCTAGCAAAATGTAGACATATAAATCAGTAGCTAATTAATATGAGAGGGGGAAATCAATTGTATGTCTCAAAGTTTCTCAAAAGACAAACTGAATTTTTTTAATATATAGGCTATGTATTTGATATGCGGACTCTCAAAAGCCTAGACCAAGTAGATTAGAAGCTTCCAATAGCACAGCTATATACAAGATACTGGGTATTGTCCAGCAAACCATAACAAAGGGACTTTTCAAAGTTAACCCAATTAACAAATAATGTGATGATAATATTAGCTATTGATTGTCCTTTTGAACCCTAAGACAGCAGGAACCTCACATCTTCACTATAGAGCCCCTACTTCCCCCAGTCCTGGAACCCTTGGATAGGGCCCACTTTCCCGTATGCATCTCCCAATCCAAACCAAATAACATTGCATCTGCCGATCACAACCTAACCAAAGCAACGATTGCTACCTCAACATGCTTCACCTCAGAATGTATCCAGAGACTTCACGTGTGGAATGACAACCCTTCAGCTTCATTACTCGGGTGAGACCTTTCCTTTAATAGTACACTCTAATTTCATCTCAGGTAGTTCACTTTCCAACAAAGTCCCATAACCTAGATATACACCAGTTTCTGTGAGAGAGAGCTTATGTGCACACGTATCCATAAACTATTGCAAAATATATACCTGAAAGCAGGACTACACTAGAGTTTGCAGTGAGTACCTCCCTAACACTTCCTCTCCACTATTCCAAGCTTGGGATCCATGATTGCTCAACAAATTGTTTGGCCTCATATGTTAACTCTCTTTTCAATCACCAGGTTCCAGATGCCACCAGGATGCTGGCTAGGCTTCCCTGGATTGAAGACCCCACCAATGTGTCCTGGAGCTCAGCTTCCCCAGAATCACACCCTACTAGGGAAAGAGAGAGGCAGAATGGGGGTATGGACCGACCAGTCAACGCCCATGTTCAGCGGGGAAGCAATTACAGAAGCCAGACCTTCTACCTTCTGCAACCCTCAACGACCTTGGGTCCATGCTCCCAGAGGGATAGAGAATGGGAAAGCTACCATGGGAGGGGGTGGGTTATGGGGATTGGGTGTTGGGAATTGTGTGGAGTTGTACCCCTCCTACCTTATGCTTTTGTTCACTAATCCTTTCTTAAATAAAAAATTTAAATAAAAAAAAAAGAGTATTGTCTCAGGAGTAGTATTCACCATCCTCTTGCAATTTTTATTCATGAGACCTAGTGTACACAGAATTCAATGAATCATAGCCCTTGGTTCATGATGCATTTAATGGTGGCCCTTATTTATGCATCTATGAATATTTACATCCCTAAATATTCACACATTTATCATTCTGCTTCCCTCTACTCTTGCCACAGAAAAACCAATCCATAATTTTTTACCACACTCTTGCTTTTTATTTTTTAATTATCTTTATTCATTGGATAGAGATAGCCAGAAATTGAGAGGCAAAGTGGTGATGAAAAGGAAAAAGAGATGAGAGACACCTGCAGCACTGCTTCATGAGTTGCAAAGCTTTCCCCCTGCAGGTGGGGACCAGGGGCTCGAACCCAGATCCTTGTACACTGTAATTTGGTGTCAACCGGGTGTGACACCACTGGACCCCACACTCTTGCTTTTCCAAAAGACTAACAAACATATGAAAAATTGTTCCAGGTCGCTGATTTTTCAAAGAAATGCAAATAAAGACAACACTGAGATACCACCTCACCCCTGTGAGAATGCCATACATCAAAAATGACAGCAGCAATAAATACTGGAGAGTTTGTGGGGACAAAGGAACCCTCCTACACTACTGGTGGGAATGTAAATTCCCAGCCTTTGTGGAGAGCAATCTGGAGGATCCTTACAAGGCTACACTTGGACCTTCCATATGACCTAGTAATTCCTCTCCTAGTAATTCCTCTTATACTCCAAGGACTCCATAACACCCAAACAAAAAGATATGTGCACACCTATGTTCATAGCAGCACAATTCATAATAGCTAAAACCTGGAAGCAAACCGGGTGCCCAACAACAGATGAATGACTGAGAAAGCTGTGGTACATATACACAATGGAATACTCTGCAGCTATTAAGAACAATGAACCCACATTCTCTGACCCATCTTGGATGGAGCTAGAAGGAATTATGTTAAGTGAGCTAAGTCAGAAAGACAAAGATGAGTATGGAATGATCCCACTCATAAACAGAAGTTGAGAAAGAAGAACAGAAAGAGAAACTCAAAGCAGAATCTGACTGAGTTTGGAGTAGGGCACCAAAGTAAGAATATCTGGGTGGAGGGTAAAGGTGGATGTTCAGCTTCATGGGAGTGGAGGTGGCACACAGACATTTGGTGGTGGGAATGGTGTTAATAATCACTCCTATTAACTTATAGTCTCAAACCACTATTCACAGCTAGGAACATTCCAGGATGCACTAATTTCAGGACCCATCTTCCCTGGGTAGTCAGAATAGTATTTTGTCCAACCTCCCTTCAGAAAATGTAGCATTCCCTATCATTGCTGATCCACATTGAGGGCAAGGTGGTATAGGGGCCCACAAAAGGGTCTATTATGTTGTTCCTCTGGAGGACCAGTGACAGTGGAGAGAAGGGTCTCTTAGAGGTCTGGGCCCATTACATTTGTGTGGGAATCCCAGGACTCCCTGTCTAGGGCCCCAGGTGATGGGGTGGCCTGGTAGTGACTGAAGAGTCATCATTAAAGTATGGCAGTCTCTTGGCATTATCCAGCTTTTGTAGTCCTTACTTTGACAAGGTTAGCTTTGGAGTGATTGACAAGTGAGGGACTTATAATAGGAAGTAGCTGAGGAGGTTATCTAGGCCTACGTAGAAACTATTTCACTAGGTACTTTAAGGTGCCTTTTTTAGGTCTTTCTACTTCATTTATTGACTCATTGCAAACTATTGTGCACTTTTGTTTTGGTGTATCTTTTCCCCTAACTTATGGATAAATGTACATATGCCCCATCTCATGGGCCCTGGTCTATATCTAGGTTTTGAGGTTTTCTTAAGAAGTGTTCCACCTGAAATGGAATTAATGAGTCCTAGGAGCTAGGAAAGGTCTCGCCAGGGTAATGAAGTTGAAGAGTTGACATTCCACTCCTGATGTCTCTGGATATAGTCTGAAGTGAAGCATGCTGAGGTGGTACTGTTTGCATTGCTTAGGTTGGGATCAGCAGATGCAGTATCATTTGGTATGAATTGAGAGAAGCATGCAGGAAAGTGATCACCACCCTAGAGAATCCAGGCCTGGGAGAAATATAGGCTTTGAAGGGAAAGGGGAAGGTTCCTGCTGTCTAATGGTTTAAGAAGATAATAGATAGATATTGCTATAACCAGATTATTTGGCAATTGGATTAACTTAGAAAATCTCTTTGTTAGCATTTGCTATATCATAGAAGACCTCACCATAATTCATGTCCTTTTATGCTATTTACATATAGCTGTGTCTTATAAATTAATGCCACCAATTGCTTCTGTTCTCCCTCGTCTATGTTTTTAGATTTGGTATTTCCAAGAACATGTAATTATTAGAAATGTATTAACTTTGAGCCTAGTGTTAAAATTCAATCTGATTACCGGTTTGAAGTTTTAAGTGCTTAGGTTGAAAGAACATATACTCAGAGCTATGGTCTGTGCATCAAAAAGTTTAAGACATTCAATCTATCCTTCCCCTTTTATATTAATTAAATAGTGATTTGTGAGACTATAAGTTAATAGGAGTGTATATTAGCACCACCAAGGTCTATGCCCCCTCCCAAGTGAAGTTGAAAATCTATCCTTACCCTCCACCTAGAGATTTTTATTTTGGTCCCCTACGCCAAACTCAGTCAGTTTCTGCTTTAAGTTTCCCTTTCGGTTCTTTCTAGACTTCTGTTTATGAGTGGGATCATCCCATACTCATTTTTGTCTTTCTGATTAGCTCACTTAACACAATTCTTTCTAGCTCTATTGGAGATGGGTCAGAGAAGGTGGGTTCATTGTTCTTAATTGCTGTGTAGTACTTTTTTGTATCTATTTTAGATATTTGCATTTTCAAGACATTCTAAGTTTATACATAATTTTCAGGTAGAATGTTATATGGCTATAAAAGGTTTTCATTGCCTAAAGCTGATGAAAAAAAAAATTCTAGCTTTACACCTTAAATGTTTTCTAAAAAATGTTAATGTCTCAGGTAGTGACAGGCAATTATGTCAGCAAAATAATGATGGAAAATAGGCTTCTCCCCATTTATCATGCTCACTAAAACATAGGATCTAGCCTTATCTTTGATCAGTGATGTAAGCATACCTCAGGGTCACTTTTCATAGTCTCTTTATGTAATTACTTCCAAGGTTTTCCATGATTTATGTTTTCCCTAGGGATTTGATGCCATTTTCCCTTTGCAAGTTCTTTGATAGCCTCCTTGGGCTGTCTAGCCTCATCATTCTGAAGTCAGAATGCTTCCTGCAATATGATGCTTCATATATTTTGACACTAAGTGAATAAAAATTCTGGCTGAGCTCCAACTTATTCTCTCATTTCAATTTTATTTAGTGAAAAAAATTGCATCATGGAACCATTTTTTAACCAAGTTAACGTTCATAGAATTAACTCCAGCACATTCTTACTCAAATTTTCTATCAATTATGTATATATGTACATATATATATACATATATATATAATTTCTAAAGTAATTAAAAGTGTCTGGTACTCCCTTACATAATGTAAACCAGGTAAGTAAACCAGATAGAGACTGGCACCATTTACATGACAAATTTATTTTAAAATAAAAATAAAATAGAAAAACAAATGGTAGCCAGGAATGATGGATTCATGGTACCAGCAAAGAGCCCCAGAACTTGTGGAAGCTCAGTTTATATTAAAAGGCAATGTATCATGACACTAAGTTTTAAAGTAATTTCTAATGCAGCAATATGACTATTATGTAAACAAATATATAAAAAAACTATAGAGGACACATCATTTTATACCAACTTACAAGAGACACTCAATTTTATAGCCGCTTAACTTTATGTATTCAATCCTTTTAAGAATATTGTAATATTAATTATTTAAATCAGGTAATATGAGGGATTAGGATCATATGAGGCGGAGAGACTGTTTATCATACACTAAAAAAGCCACATTTTAAATACTAGGACTATTTTTGCAACTATGGAGATTCACTTAAATGAAGTTAGTATTAGATTTTAAATTTCTTTCTTAGTTGGAGAGAGAGCTCATGGAGTATGATGTTTGACTTGTCATGCATAAGGCCTAGATTTGAGTCTCAGCACCACACTGGAATACCATGGCACTAAAGGAAACTCATGCTGTGGTTGCTTTTTCTCTGTCACTGTCTCTCTCTTTGAATGAAAAAGTTAGCCAAGGAGGAGTGAAATCATGTATGTACCAAGCAAAACACACAGACATACAATATTTTTTCATGCTTTTGCACTATTTTATTGCTCTTCAGTGGCATTGTGTTTTAATATCTTCCTGAACAGGTAACTAGCACACTCATGCAATAAAATTCTTACAGGTCTAGTAAACATGCCCATCAACATAAATGTACGTGTACACAAATCTTGGTTTGACATCCTAGTTCCTTCTTCCTACTCTTTTAAAAATTCTTATATATTTTTTATACTTTATGCATGTTTCAAAAGTATTCCATTAAATTTTTCATCTGACATATTTTACTGTGAATATGTACATACAGGTGTATATGTGAGAGATGCATGGTGCCTAGTGAGCCCCAGCACATTCAGTAAGAAACACTCTGCTTTTTGTAACATTATGTCACAATGCTTTAAGGGGAAGCCTGAGAATTCCGATCTGAAAACTTAATGCAGAATATTCAACTGGTTAAGATTTCTTTAGGAGAATCAGTGATTTTTATGAGACAAAGAGATATTATGGTCACAGATGGGATGTCCTGTAATGTATTCTCACATCTGCTCACTGTGAAGCAAACTGTTCTTTCATTTTATGAGTCAATTTTATTTGTGCAAAAGATGAATGATAAGGATAGCTGGATTACAAGAGTTTGATGCAAAATGAAGTTTAACTCTATTTGGGGAAAAAGTAAGTCAACTACGATTTACAATGCCACCATTGCTTATTTTTATAGCTTGACATCATCATTTAAAATATACAACTACATACATACAAGATCAACCAAAGTAGAGAAACTACTATAGGGATAGTTAAGATTCTGAGTAAGCCATACTTCTCTGTCACTTATCTAGATTATTTCTAAAATAATTTTAGTTTTGATGATGAATCCCTGGGATACATGCATTAATCAAAAGTAACTATTTTTACATTAATATATTAAGATACCTACTTCAAAATTATTTTTATGCCTCTATCTAATCACATTTAAAATAACAGTTAAGGAAACTAGGCAGTGGTGCACCCAGTTAAGCGCACATAGTACTATGCTCAAGGACCCACCCAAGGATCCAGGTTCCAGCCTTGCTCCCCACCTGCAGCAGGGAAACTTCCCAAGTGATAAAGCAGGTCTACAGGTGTCTTTCTCTCTTCCTCTCTATGCCCCCTTCTCTCTCAGTTTTTCTCTGTCTTATCGAATAAAATGAAAAAGCAAACAAACAAACAAAAAAAAATGGCCCCCAGGAGCTTTGGTTTCAGTGTCCACACTAAGCCCCAGTAACTAAAAAAATTTTTTTTTCTAGAAATGCAACAAATAAGCATGTACATAACAGTATCAAAGATAATGAAGTTCAAAAAGTAATCCTTATACTGAACAGTTTTTTTTCTTTATAATATTTAAGTGTTCAAAGACATAAAGACCTGAAGTTATGAAACTTCTAGGAGAAAATATAAGAAAAAGCTCCTTGATACTAAGCTTGGCAATGATCTTCTGATATTAAAAAAGCACTACAAAAGAAAAAAATAGGACTACAAGTAACTGAACTATTTGCACAGCAAAAAAAAAAAAATGAAAACACAGCCTCTAGACTGAGTTAAATTATTTGCAAATGACATCTGAAAATGGCTTAATATTCATAATCTATAGGGTTGGGAAAAAATGGCTCACTTGAATAGTCTTCTGCTTTCCTATGCACATTAAATGACTTATATTTACTTTATTCCATTTTAGCATTTCCAATACATACATAGACAGGGCTAACAGGCTCAAAAGTATGATTCACATTTGAGCCCAAATTGCAAATTAATATGAATAAAGGATTTTTTAAAATGATTTAACTTTGAATATAATAACAATAACAATTATTTTTTAAGGACAAGTAAATGTAATGAATCAAATCGTAACTTGAATGATCCCATAGAATAAATTAAATCTGAATTAATCAGGTGATCAAAATGATAATATTTTTGATGTTTCTTTCATATTTATATGGAACCATCCAGAAGAATAAAAAGTTAGAATATCTACTATTCTTCCATCTATTTGTCAATGTTTAGAGTCATTAATGTGTCTCATCATTCACTCTTTAGGGCTAAAGATTCAGCATTCCTTACTAACATAAAAGTACTATAGCTAAATAAAGCCATATTTAATGATGAAAGGAAAATCTAGTCATGTGTCAGAGGGCTACGTGGCAAGACTATAGTTATTAAGACAGGAAACCTTTTAGAGAGAGGTGAGCTTTTGTTTCAGGGTTCTACTGTGGGGTGATGACTTTAAAATGGACAACATTAAGGCCAAGAACTTGAGTAATTATAGGTCATCAGATACCCTGAAGGCAAAATTACTCTACTGCAACTTTTGTTAAATGTTCAAAACAACTGGTAAAATAGTAATGTTCAACTTTTTTTTTTTTTTTTTGCCTCCAGGGTTATTGCTGGGGCTCAGTGCCTGCACCATGAATCCACTGCTCATGGAGGCCTTTTTTTTTTTTTTCTCTTTTGTTGCCCTTGTTGTTGTAGCCTTGTTGTGGTTTTTATTGTTGTTGTTGATGTCATTTGTTGTTGGATAGGACAGAGAGAAATGGATAGAGGAGGGTAAGATAGAGAGGGGGAGAGAAAGATAGACACCTGCAGACCTGCTTCACCACCTGTGAAGCGACTCCCCTGCAGGTGAGGAGCCAGGGGCTCAAACTGAGATCCTCACTCAGGTCCTTGTGCTTTGCACCACTTGCTCTTAACCTGCTGCGCTACTGCCTGACCCCCTCAACTTTTTATAATATATTAACCTGGCACTTTGTGGATTGTGTCTATGGAAAACAATAGCATTTTAAATATATAGTTTTAGCAACAAAATCTATTCTGACATTTGAAAAGAGGGATCAAGATAGTGATAGAACATCTCTGAACTTTTGTTTCAAATGAATGCATCAAATTGTGTAGCAATGCAGACAGTAAATTTTCTCCTTAGAGAAACAGAAATGAAGTGATTCTTATATATTGAACAAATGAGGAAAATAGCCACATCGAAATGTGTATATAAGGCTCAAGCTAAGTTATACTGTAAGTCCCAACCTATCAAAGCCACACCTTTACCTCAGAAAGTCAAACTGCCATACCAAGTTATTTCAAAAAATAGGTAAATGGGTATTGTCACTTGGATCCACAAAGAAGAAAGGAGTTACTACTCAAATCAACCTCCCCTTGCTCTATTTTCATGGATAGTGGGTGGGAGGCAGGAAGATGAGAAACTGGCTTCCAGGGCAAACAGTGAGTCTGGGAACCAACACATGATGCCTTCCAGCCTGCTGGATCATGATTTTGTGGAGTCATTTTGTGACTTTCTGTGAAATTCTTCCTAAAACAAAGCTTATAGCAATGCTTAACTTTAACATTTGAAGACTTAAGTAGATCATGAACTGGGTGGTGGTGATGTGGGGAGTTGAGGGGGATGCTTTTATATTCCAAATTCAGTTTTAATATATTAACTATTGGCTGAATCCTGAAAGTTAAGACAGCACAATTTATAAATTTTGTGTTCTCTCTTCAATATGTCAGACTACCCTGTGCTTCTGGAACCATAATTTTACCATATACTTAGGAGAACGTATCCTGATCCCAGTTTTTCTCTGAGGAATAAGAGGTTTGGGACACATGTAGCACCATAATAATTAAGACTCATCTTGAGGATGAATTCCAAAAACACTTAGCTATAGAAACTATCAATCTTAAGTGTATATAAGTTCCTCTTGGCTATAGCAAAGAGATGTTTTTCTCTTCCCAGGCCCATTTTATTATCTTCTCATTAGTTTACAATACTCTAAAATTTCAGTAGAGCACACCATACCCACTGCCAATATTCTGGTATTTTCTCAATATCAAAATGAACTCTCAACTATAATAATATAGCACTTTGCATCAATGAGAATGGCCTATAACATAGTAATTGCAAACAAATCTGTTAAAGGTCTGGAGTAAAAGGAAATTTTGAACACTACTGATGAAAATCTAAGCAGTCTCTGTGGAAAATGGTTTGGAGGTTCTTTAAAGAACCTTCCCCTGACTATATAGACAGCACAGAAGCACAAAGGTAAATATAACCCCTACCCCTCTAGGTGGAGAAAGTTTGACTGCATAAATTTCAGGCTGCTGCTTGACACTGAGTATTCAATTAGATTACTTTCTGGTCCCAATAGAAACCTGTCTAAATTTCAAAAGAGGGGAGTTTACCCATCCACCTTGTTCTCTGTCAACATATCACCCAGAATTTATTAAAAACACCTAGCTTCCCAAATTGTATGGATGCCATCTAAAAGATGACTCCCCAATCATCTATCTCTGGTAGTTAATATAGCTATAGCAAAAGAAAAAAATGAAAGAAAGGGAAAAAGGAAAAAAAATGCCTACAGCCTTTCCCAAGCTGTTATACACAGGCTCAGGACAAAAGGAGCAAGCAAAAATGTTAATCTCCCAATTTTCCACTGGAAGGAGTTTTACTGAATACTTTCCAGATCCCAAATGAGAATCTAATTTCTAATAAAACTGCATCTACATGCTGAATGTGATTTATCCTTTATAGACACTGAGAAGTCTTGGCATACTTTCAATTATAGCCACTGAGAACAAAGGTGGCAGCTTGGAAATTCAGAAAGGCTGAGAAACAAACATGAACTTCAATCTGGTAGACTACGTTCATGTACAAAAAGCTTCTCTGCCAAGACCAAAATATGTGTGCTTTTTTTTCCTTCTGTTGAGCAGAAACCAACATGGAGAATAAAGAATAGAGAATATGTTCCAAACAAAAAAGGCATGATAATGCTCCAAACACAAAGCTTCATAAAACAGATACACATGAATTAATCCAGTTAAAACTAAGTCATAAAAATAATAACTAAGATCATATTAGTAATGCATGAACAAAGTAAGACTCTTAAAAGTGAAAAAAAATTCCAAGTACCAATGAAAAATAGATGCATATGATAAAAAAATAGATGCATATGATAAAAAATAGATGCATATGATAAAATTCCAAGTGCCAATGAAAAATAGATGCATATGATAACTGAAAAATTTAATAGAGAGACTTCAATGTCAGAATACATTGTTTAGAAGAGTATAAACTCAAAAAGCAGAAACATGAAATGTATCCAAATAGAAAAGAAAAAGAAAAAGAAAAAAAAGAATACAGGTATATTAAAGACTTCATCAAGTGAAGTAATACATACATATACAATATACACATGAAAAAAGAACAGAAAACATATCTGAAGAAATACTGGATGGACACATCTTTATCCTTGGGAAAAAAAAGATACTGAGAGAGAGGAAAGGTATAAGCACTTAAGAAAAATCTAAAGATACACACTTGTTGATTCTAATTTAGCCATGAAAAAGTTAATGGCAAGAGATTTTAAAAGTAGAATGAGGACTTGCATTTACATGTTTAACATAAAATGATAAATTTATATACAAAGTAGAAGGGTGGCTTCAGGAGGCAGTATGTGGTTGAAATAGGGAGAGACTGATAAATAGGTACAAATATTTAAGTTATAAAATGAATAAGCTATAATAGCTGGTAATAATATAATATATGGGGAGTTGGGTGATAGTGCAGCGGGTTAAGCTCATGTGGTGTGAAGTGCAAGGACCTACATAAGGATCTTGGTTTGAGTCCCCGGCTCCTCACCTGTAAAGCCGGTCTGCAGGTGTCTATCTTTCTCTCCCCTTATGTCTTCCCCTCCTCTCTCCATATCTCTCTGTCCTAACAATGATGACATCAATAACAACAACAATAACTATAACAACAATAAAAACCAAAGACAACAAAAGGGAAAGTAAATAAATATAAAAAATTAAAAGAAAATGTAATATATGATTGATATTTGTTGAGAGTAGAATTTAAATGTGCTTACTATAAGGTTAGTATGTCAACTAATAGGAAGAATCATTTCACAATGTGTACATATATCAGCACATCCTGTAGCACCCAGAAGAGATATTACAATTTTATCACTTTTATTGCAGTAAAAAATTCAAGTCTGCAAACTATTGCAGAATAGTTTGCAGTAACTCAATAAGTGCAGCAAGTAGAATGACCGAAAAAAACACCATAAAGTGTGTAATCAAATATTGTCTACTTAAGACCTAGATACCCTTCTCATCTACTTCCTATTTCACTTCTCTCAATTACTCTAAGTCTAACCCTCTCAGATAAAGTAAGGACTACAAAATCTGGGTAAGGGTAAGAGACCAGCACACTCTAATAATGGCTCTTTTGGTCACTACCAGGCCATCTCATCTCCCAGGGCCCTAGTCAGGGAGTCCTGGGATTCTGACACAAACATAATGGGCCTAGACCTCTGGCCGATCACTCTAGCCGCTGTCATTGGTCATCTCCATCAGGAATCTCTTAATGGAATCCATTTGTGGGCCCCTATAGGAACATTTCCTCAATGTAGATCAACAGAGGTGGAGACTTCCCTTATCTCTCCCAGGCCTGGAATCTCTAGGGTGGTGCTCACTTTCCTGCATGCTTCTCTCAATTCATACCAAATCATACTGCAAATCCAACCTAAGCAATGCAAACAGTACCACCTGCTTCACTTCGGACTGTGTCAGGCGTGTAATGTCAACCCTTCAGCTTCATTACTCTGGCGAGACCTTTCCTAGCTCCTGGGATTCCTTAATTCCATTTCAGCTGGAACACTTCTTAAGAAAACCTCAAAACCTAGATATAGACCAGAGCCCATGAGATAGGGCATATGTACATGTATCTATAAGTTAGGGGAAAAGATACACCAAAACAAAAGTGCACAATAGTTTGCAGTGAGTCAATAAATGAAGGAAGAAAGTAGAAAGACATAAAAAGGCACCTTAAAGTACCTGGTGGAATAGTTTCTATTTAGGCCTAGATAACCTCCTTAGCTACCTGCTATTACAAGTCCCTCAATCATTCCAAAGCTAACCTTGTCAGACAAAGGACTACAAAAGCTGAATAAAGGCAAGAGACTGGCATACTTTAATGATGACTCTTTAGTCACTACCAGACCACCCCATCACCTGGGGCCCTAGTCAGGGAGTCCTGGTTTTCCCACTTAGATACGATGGATTTAGACCTCTAACAAATCCTTCTCTCCACCATCATTGGTTATATCCATCAGGAATAGTATCACAAATCTTCTTGTGGACCTTTGCAGGACCTTACCTTCAATGTAGCACAACAATGGTAAGGATTGTCCTACTTTCCAAATGGAGGCTGGGTCAACATAGTCTGCCACTCAAGGAAGATAGGTACTGAAATTAGTGCAGTTTAGCAGGTTCCTAGCTATGACCATGGAATGCAAGCTCATACCTACATGATGCAAAGGTGCTAAATACAAATATATATGGACCCTAGGTCAGATTGATGGGGTTTACAGTTGACAGTATTTATATACTTTTCCCATATTCAGGAGCTTCTCTCTGTCCTGATACAGCTTTCTGTTCCCACCTGCATGTTAGCTGTCAGGCTTGGGCAAAAAAAATTAGTAAAGTCAACGGTCCCTTGGAAGATAAGTAAAATAGACTTCCTAGCTTCTTACAACATGAAGACCCCAAATCTCATCTGATATGTTCTTACCTTTTGATTCCTGATTATTAAACAGTTTGTTCTGCTTTATATCTGAATGCTCTTCAGCCATCAAGTTGCAGATGCCAACCTGACTTTCCTGGGCAAGTGGCTTTTCACCAGTGTGTCCTGGAACAACACCTCCCCAGAGCCCTACCCTACTAGAGAAAGACAGAAACAGGCTTGGGGTATGAATGGACCTGCCAACGCCCACGCCCAGTGGAGAAGCAATTACAGAAGACAGAACTCTCACCCCATAGTGATCTTAGGTCCATACTCTCAGACGGATAAAGTATAGGGAAGTTCTAATGGAAGAGGTAGAATATGAAACTCATTTGGAATCATATGAAATTATACCCCTCTAATCCCACAATCTTGTTGATCATTGTTAAAACACTAATAAAAATAAAATAAAATGAATATTCCACTCAAAAATTGAAATCTGGCGATTATGCTTAAGTATGTTTTTTTTTTAATTTTTTAATGTCACCAGGGTTATTGCTGAGGCTCTGTGCCAGCACTATGAATCCATCAATCCCAGTAGCCATTCTCTCATCTTTTTTTTTCCTGTTATACTTGATAGGATTGAGAGAAATTGAGAGGGGAGGGGAGATAAGAGGGAGAAAGAAACCTGAAGATCTGTGTAGTGGTCCCCTGCAGGTGGGGCACGGGGCCTCAAGTTCAGGTCCTTGTGCATTATAATATGTGTGAATAGCCAGGTGCACTACTAACCAGACCCACCAAAGTATGTTTTAAATACAATGTATTTCAATGAAATATATGTAGTAAATTTATCTCTAAACAAATAATAGTAATTCAGCCTAGTAGAAAGAAAAGATCAGAGAGAGCATGTGATTACATTTAAATTCCACAAACTTATATCTTAAATATAATTTATCAGACATTCTTAAAAATTACTTGTATGGGGAAGCAATTACAGAAGCCTGATCTTCTACCTTCTGCACCCCATAATGTCCCTTGGTCCATGATCCCAGAGGGATAAAGAATAAGAAAGCTATCAGGGGAGGGGATGGTGGGAATTGTGTGGGGTTTCACCCCTCTTATCCTATGGTTCTTGTCAGTATCCTTTTTATAAATAAAAATTACTTGTACATTTTTTCTGGAATTTATTAAAATTTACAGTGTTGCTTGGTGGTAGAGTAGTTTTGGGAAATACATGTAGAAATAGTGTGAACTATTTCAAAATATAGTACCTAAAACCATATAAAATGTAGCATATGAACTGTCAATATAATTTGATGTCAAGCCATACTTGCTATTTTGGCTCAAATTACACTTCTAATTCTGTAATATTAAAAATTATCACTCACTTGAATTAAATAGATTTTAAATGAGCAACACCGCCTCAACCATAGAAAACCTAATGAAAAGTGGCAAGGGCAACATAGCTCCTAGAAATCAATCTTTCTAATGTGATTCTATATGAAGATGACATAATTACATATTTGTGATGTCAGTATAGATGACAAAAAATATGTTCACTTAGTCTCTGACTTTCTCACTTTTATTTTCTAAAATCTGAGTATCATATACACAAGTTTTGTTCCCCTAGAAACAAAATCATTGAATTTTGCTTCATTCTTGGCACGTGAAGTTATATGTAGACTCACAAAAATTAAAATGTCACATTGCAAGCACATAAAAACACCTGCACACTTACTAAAAATTATAAAATGTTATACATATAAAAACATCCAAAGCTGATTATAAGCAGCTTTTAAAATTGGAAAAATGTTTATATAAAATTTGCAAAAAAAAAAAAAAAGTCAGTCTTTAGACTAAGGCTTCTAATTTGGTCAGAATATTTAGAATTCTAATTTCTCTTGAAATTTAATTGACAGAGTAATATAAAGATCAGAGTAATGTATTTAAGTCTAGAGAGCTTGAAAGGATATCACATATCTATCAGATCATAGGTATTGGAGGTAACTGTAAAGCTTTTAAAACAAACAGATACACAAAGTCAGATTAATGGAGAAAAGATATAGTGCTAGAGCTATAACACAAAGATAATGCAGAGTATGTTTCTCAGAAGGAAGTTTCCCACCAAAATTTCATACTAATAACAAAACCAGGAACAACACTCAAATATGGAATATTCTCTGACCAGTTTAAAACTCTATGGAAATTTTATCATTTACTTGGTATTAAATAGCTGTTAGTCTGTCACTTGCTTTCAAGATAAAGACACAACATAACTTAGAGAATATACTCAAGAATTGTCACAGAAAGTCAAAGAACTGGCTGTTAGTGTCAGGCAGTGAAACAAAACAGGACCCTAAATTTGGCTCCTTCAGAAGTCATAAAACATGCATTCCTATAAATTATGTTTTACATGTATCTAATGGTAAGATTACCTGTTCACTTATCAAAATACAAGTATTGTTACTACTGTCAGCAGTATCCATGTAGATAACTTTAAAAATTTTTTTTTAATATTTATTTATTTTCCTGTTTGTTGCTCTTGTCGTTTTACTGTTGTAGTTATTATTGTTGTTATTAATGTCATTATAGTTGGGTAGGACAGAGAGAAATGGAGAGAGGAGGTGAAGACAGAGGGGAGAGAGAAAGATACCTGCATACCTGCTTCACCTCCTGTGAAGTGACTCCCCTGCAAGTGGGGAGCTGGAGGCTCAGACCAGGATCCTTATGCAGGTCCTTGCACTTTGCGCGATGTGCGCTTAACCCGCTGCACTACCACCCAACTCCCCATGTAGATAACTTTTATCTATTGTTTTTTTTTTTTAATTTTTTTTACTTTTTTTGTTATTTTTTACATTTATTTTATTTATTTCCTTTTGTTGCCCTTGTTGTTTTTATTGTTGTAGTTATTATTGTTGTTGTCATTGTTGTTGGATAGGACAGAGAGAAATGGAGAGAGGAGGGGAAGACAGAGAGGAGGAGAGAAAGATAGACACCTGAAGACCTCCTTCACCGCCTGTGAAGCGACTCCCCTGCAGGTGGGGAGCCGGGTTCGAACCGGGATCCTGATGCCGGTCCTTGTGCTTTGCGCCACGTGCGCTTAACCCGCTGCACTACAGCCCGACTCCCTATCTATTGTTTTAATAGACTACTTAAGAAGAAATGGTTCATGAAAACTATGCAAGCAACTAAAAATAAATAAATAAATAAATAAATAAATAAATAAATAAATAGATAACTGTGCATTTTAATAAAACAGGTAGCTTAAATCACTAAATTGAAGAATCCCTTACCCCATACATAAGTAACCACAGAGATGCATTGGATCGACCTTCCCGTGGTGCATCCCGTGAGTACCCATTCATTGGGGTACTAGCTGACTGAATCCACATGGATCCCAGTCACTTTCAAAGCCAGCAACAAGCAGCTCAACCTGACGCTGTTGACTGGCTATGGAAGAAGGGCAAACGCTAGAAGAAGAAAAGTAACCACAGCAAAATGGTGTGACACAAATTTTAGAAATCTCAAGAAACAAATATATTCAATTGTATTTGTATTCTAATACTCTTTGGAACATGCAAATAGATGACACTGATTTTACTTTACAAGAGTAACACACATAGTAAGAATCTAGACACAGATAAGAAAAAAATGATACTCTCTGCAGATACAAAGAGATAAATAGCACATTTTAAATACAAACTTTATTTAAGTCACCACTTCATTAAACAGACAATATTAGTGATACATTACTGATGAAATTTTAGTTAAGTATATTAAATATATGAACTATGATTCTATTATCTTTGAATAAGTATATCTAGGAATTTCTGTACTGTTCATCTATGCTAAAATGTATAAGCAAGAGACCAAATATTATGATTTTCTACAGCATCAGAAATGTTTATTTCTTCAAAATTACTTACATTTTTAATAGATATATGTAGCTGTATTCTTGAATGTTATAATTTTGCACCAAGAGACCTTATGTAGAATAATTATGGATCAACTCAAATACTTTTTTTAAAGCCAATTCATGTAAACTTTAAGCCAGTTCACATGAAAAGTAGTTTTATAGAAAAGATAACATTATTTATACTAAGTTACAATGTTCAAGACCTACACGTGTATATTACCATTTTACATATTATTGTTTCCCTAAAATATCATCAATAATAAATGAAACTTGGATTTACTGTGTTTTTTTAATCTTCTTTATCAAGCTCCCAAGTAACTTGGTTATAATAATAATTATCTATTGCCTTCTTAAATTATAAGACTTCAAAGAATCTTTCCCATTCTCTTTAAAATCCATATTTCTCCAAATCCTAGAACCTGTCTGGTACTGTGTATTTCTTGATGCCACTTGTCTTGATCCCTTACCCTGTTACACTTCCTCTGCTGACCTCAACTAAATTAATGCTACATTATGCTGCCACTGCCTTTTCACTATGGATTATAGTAAAAGCCTGAGATGTCAACTTTAATAATCTGATGAGACCTTTCCTAATACATGAGACTATCTAGTTCCATTTTAGATGGTGCACTCTCTAAGTTACAGATCCTAGATATAGGCCAGGGCCTAGGGGAATAGGCACATGTATCCATAAGTTAAGGGCAACTATATACCTCAAAGTAGAAGTGCTTAATAATCCTCTATAATTAGACTTAGTCCAAATAAACTCTATTGGAAAGGCCTAAAGAAGGCACCATAACTTGTCTAATTAAGTAATTACTAATTAGGATGAGACACTTTTCTCTCATACCCCTTACTTCACTTCCCTCAATTGTCCTATATACTCAAGTAACTACACAAAAGAAAATAAGATATATCTCCTAATTTCTTCTGATAGCTGAATCAGTAATATTATCACCCATTGATAATATTTAGAAGAAACACAGTATAAAACTGGCCAAGAGATGTACTGAAAAAAAAAAATTAACTAAAGGACAACTATTGTCTCTATGATAACCTTTATTATAATCATCACGTAAGTAAATGGAGTAAAATTTAAGGTTAACTCAGACTCCTCTAAAACTCTCCATGTATTTCCTCCCTTACTGGAGGCCTGACCCCATAATCACAATACCAGTTTGTATACAACAAATCACTCTCTGTGCTTTAACAACTAGAAGAAAGTCTAAACCCATCAGATAAATAAAGGATTCCAAAAGCTGGAAAAGGGCAAGAGACTGGCTCACTTAATGATAGCCTTTTTGATCAACACTAGTGTTGGTATGCTTCTGGATTCTGCTTGTGAGACCTTCTGTTTTTATCATCACATTGGGTTCGCTTGTGTTGCTTGAGATGTGTTCTGTTTGCACGTCCACTGTTGGCTGGGCACCCCCCTGCCTCTGGGACATTGGTTTGGTCTCCCTCCCACCCCCGCCTCCGGGACATTTGGTTTAGTCCTCGTTGGTTCCCGCTTTTTCCTTCTCCCCGCCCCCTATCGGATGTATTTCCTTTGTTTCTGATTCTTCCTTCAGGAGGGAAGTAGGACAGATTTGTGTTGTGATTAGGTTGTTGGACTGCATCCCCGCTCATGAATAAAGATTGAACTGCTTTCTCAGCTCAGCCATGAGTCCCTGGTCGTCTCTGTCTCCCACCTGTGAAGCTAATCTGGCACACTAGACCATCCCATCATCTAGGGTCCTAGTCAGGGAATTCTTGGACTCCCCCATAGAAACGAGGGGCCTAGACCTCTAGTGGATTGCTATCTCCACCATCATTGGTCACTTCAGTCAGGAATGTCATCATAAGCCCTCTTGTGGGCCTTTCCAGGAACTTGCCCTCAGTATAAAGCAGCAATGGTGGGGACTGCCCCACTCTTGAAGGGAGGTTGAGTCAGCCTACTCTTTCACTAGAGGAAGGCTCATCCTGAAATGAGTGCAGCCTAGAATGTTCCCAGCTGTGACCATAGGCTGCTAAATCAGACTGACAGGGACTCAGAGGTTATACAGGCCTCTGTGACAAATATGAATATATGCTGGCCTTGGGTCAGATTGATGGGTAAAGAGTTAAGTCTATTTATATACTTTCAAGTTTGGAAGCTACTCTCTGTTCTAATCCAGCATTCTAGACTTATTCTCAAATCTCACATCTTCCTAGAAAATACTTTATCCACCTTCATGTTAGCTATCAAGCTTAAGAAAAAAATTACTAAAGTCACTGGCCTCTAGGAATATGTCTAAATTAGACTTCCAAGCCTTTTCCACCTTAAGTTCCTCATTCTCATGTGCTCTATTTCGACTTTTTGGTTCCTGTTTATTAAACATTTTGTCCTTCTTTATGCCTTATAGCCACCACTTAGCAGATGCTACTATGATTCCACCCTGACTTCTTTGGGCAGAAGACTTATTAGTGTGTCCCAAAACCTCACTTTTCCAGCCCTACCCTGTTAGGGAAAGGCAGCAACAGGTTGAGGAAATGGATCAACCTGCCAAAATTCATACCTGGAGGAGGAGCAATTACAGAAGCCAGACCTCCCTCTTTCTGCACCTTATAAAAATATTTGGTACTTACTCCCCAGAGTGGGAGAAGTGTTAAGGGAAGGTGACCAGAGGGTTCTGATCCAAAATTTCACCAGGATCCAGAGACAGAAGAGGGAAAAAAAATGAAGGTCATTCTGAAGTAGTAGTAGATGTAGGGGTGACTTAGACAGGAAGAGAAAGCAGGACCATAGAAAAGAGTAGCAGGGGAGTCGGGCGTAGCTCAGCGGGTTAAGCGCAGGTGGCGCAAAGCACAACGATTGGCATAAGGATCCCGGTTCGAGCCCCCGGCTCTCCACCTGCAAGGGAGTCGCTTCACAGGCGGTGAAGCAGGTCCGCAGGTGTCTTTCTCTCCCCCTCTCTGTCTTCCCCTCCTCTTTCCATTTCTCTCTGTCCTATCCAACAACGATGACAGTAATAACAGCAACAACGATAAACAACAAGGGCAACGAAAGGGAAAATAAATAAATGAGAAAAAAATAATAAAAAAATAAAAAGAAAAAAAGAAAAGAAAAGAGTAGCAAATATATATAACTGTAGATAGATATGAAAATAATAGTGAACCTGTATCTGGTGTGGTATTATACCCTCATTATCTTATATTTTGTAAATAAATATTAAATAAGTAATGAAAGAAAAAAGTAACATACCTAAAATAATAATGCACTGCTTGGTAAGCACCTCAGAATTTATAGTAAATTACTATGTGTCTGTTATTAAAATAATTAAACATAGCCAGTGTGACCTGCTTGGCATGATTTTGACATGTGTAATGTGATTATTGTGAACTTATAGAATTAAAGCACAGGGATTGAAAAAGACATTTTCTCTAACATTTTATGTTCATCCTCTAGCAATAGTTTGTATTGATTTTTATGAGAATTTAGTAAAGTCCTTCACTGAGTGTTTTGCTACAACATATGCTTTGACTTCAAAATTTAAAATGTTGTTCACCAAGATCCAAGAGGTTTCCTAAAGAACAGAATTGCCCTAGATACTGCCCATAAACTTTATAATCTACTGTACTCTTTTTCACCTAAGACCTTAGATGTCCTGGTAGCTCCTAAGTCCTTTGCTTGATAGAGAAAAGACCTTAGTAGATGATTTAGCCATACATTTATTTTGTCTTAGAATGACTTGGTAGTGTTCAGAAATCATTGATTATTTGCCTTTGTCTGTATCTTCTATTGCCTCACAGGGTCTATGATATAAAATGGAAGAAAAATACTATGAATATAGTCTCTTAAAATATCGAGGCTCATTTAAAATAGGAGACTCAGGAATACCATAAGTTTCACTGCTAAAAATAATTTTTGATGAGTAACATTTTACTTATTAATTAATTATTTCAATTTTCTGTGGACAAATGGTTTTGGTAACTAGTTAGAAATGATCATAAAACAGTAAAGACATATACTTTATCTGTATGTTCACTGAAATATACAACTTCAGGCAACACAGTTATAAATCTGTGAGTTTAAGAGCTCCTTCACTTTCTTTATTAACCTACTCATATGTTGGCATTAGTAAATCTTAATCTAAGCAAAGAAATATAAAATATTATCTTTATTTTTATTTTTGGTTTGGGGTTCTTTTATCCCCCCATTTTTGCTATTTTATTGGGAGGTTAATGGTTTATAGTACAGTTGTTGACAAATTAGAAATTGTGAAAACATATATACCATTTAATTTTAGGAATCTAACATGCATAAACATGTTTACAATGTAACACTGCCACACAATGCTTCATTACTTTGGTGAGATCTTTCCTAGCTCATAGGACTCATTAATTCCACTTTGGGTGGTGCACTTCCTATAACAAAGCCTCAAAACCTAGAGAACAGGGCCTATGAGATAGGGCACATGTACACATGTATCCATAAATTAGGGGAAATATATATATATATATATATATATATATATATATATATATATATCTTAAAGCAATAGTGCACAATAGTTTAAAGTGAGTCAATAAATGCAGCAAGCAAGTAGAAAGACCTAAATTAAAAAAAGGACACCATAAAGTGCCCAATCAAATAGTTTCTACTTAGACCTAGATACCCTCCTCACCTACCTTCTATTGCAGTTCCTTCAAGCACTCCAAAGCTAACCTTGCCAGACAGAGTAAGGGCTATAAAAGCTAAATAAGGGCAAGAGACTGGCATACTTTAATGATGACTCTTTAGTCACGACCAGACCACACCATCACCTGAGGTCCTAGTCAGGCAGTCCTGGTACTCCCACACAGATATGAGATGATGGTCCTAGACCTCTAACAGATCCCTCTCTCCATGGACACTGGTCCTCCATCAGGAACAACATAATGGACCCCTTTGTGGGCCCCTATGGACCTTGCACTCAATGTGGATCAACAATGGTAGGGTATGTCCCATTCTCCAAAGGGAGGGTAGGCAATGTATTCTAACACTCGGGGTACAGAAGTTACATAGGCTCCTGTACTGAATATGGGCCTCAGATCAAATTGATGGAGTTTACAGTTAACAATCCTTATAAACCTTCCCCATATTTGGGAGCTACTCTCTTCCCTGATCCAGCATTCTAGTCCTTTTTCCAACTATGACACCTTCTCCAAAGACAATAACTTGGGCCCACCTGCACATTAGCTGTCAAACTCAGGAAAAAGCTAGTAAAGTCATAGGCCCTTGGAATATACCTAAAATAGAGCATTAGCTTTTTAAAAAATGGAGACCCCCCCAAATTTTCACCTGTAGTATTCTTGCCTTTAGATTCATGATCAGTCAACATTTTTTTCTGCTTTCTATCTTAAATCTTTTTTCAGCCACCAGGTTTCAGACGATACCATGATGCCAACCTGACTTTCCTGGGCAGAACCCCCCCCACCAATGTGTCCTGGAATCCCACCTCCCCAGACCCCTGCCCCGCTAGAGAAAGAGAGAGACAGGATGAGAGTATGGATCAACCTGTCAATGTCCATGTTCAGCGGAGAAGCAATCATAGAAGCCAGACCGTCCACCTTCTATACTCCATAAGGATCCTGGGTCCATATTCCCAGAGGTGTAAATAATAGGAAAGCTTTTGGGGGGGGGATAGGGAGTTATGATGGTGGGAATTTTGTGTAATTGTACCCCTCTTATTCTATGGCCTTATAAATATTAACTCCATTTTATAAATTTTAAAAAAGTATAATGAAGCTAGTAAAGGTTAATGATTTGCTTCATTTAACCTTCATCATCATATTTTCCTTTCGATGTTGATGGAGTGGCTATGGCTACTTTTTCATATCTAGGTAGGTGGAAATAAATTGGCATATGGATTTATATATATTTAACAGTGGGCTCACATGGTTAATTCATTTCTAATAATGACTTGTTCTTGGAAATACTAAATCTCCTAAAAGCTTAGACCATGGAGAACAAAAGCAACTGGTGGTGCTCCTTTTAAGATACAGCTATAAATAAATAGCATAAAAGGGCATAAATTATGGTGAGGTCTTGTATGCTACAGCAAGTCCTGACAATGAGATTTTCAAAGTTAACCCAACTGCCAAATGAGTTGGTTATAGCTATAGCTATCTATTGCTGTTTTCATCCCTAAAATAGCAGGAACAGTCCTCTTTCTCTGTAAAGCCCATATTTCTCCCAAACCTGGAACTTCTAGGGTGGGGCTCACTTTCCTGCATGCTTCTCCCAATTCATATCAACTGATAATGCATCTGTTGATTCCAGCCTAAGCAATGCAACCAGTACCACCTTGCATGCTTCACTTTGGACTGTGTCCAGAGATGTCAAGTGTGGAATATCAACCCTTCAACTTCAACTCTGGTGATACCTTTCTTAGCTCATAAACTTCTTAAATTCATTTCAGGTGTTACACTTCTTAACAAACTTCAAAACTTAGATATAGAACAGGGTCTATCCATGAGATGGGGCATAAGTACATATATCTAGAAGTTGGGGGAGAAATACACCTTAAAGTAAATGTTCACAGTAGTTTGCAGTGAGTCAATAAATGTAGCAAGCAATAAAAAGACATTATAAAGTATCTAATGAAGTATCTAATGACACCATCCCCCCAGATAATAGCTTAGGTCACCTGCACATTAGATGTGAGGCACAGGCAAAAACTAGTTGTTTCATGGGCTTCCTGGAATATACCTAAAATAGACCTACTAGCTTTTTCCAAAAAAGAGACCCCAAATCTCCATCAGCAATATTCTTGCCATTAGGCTCATGATTAGTCAACAATTTGGTCTGCTTTCTATTTTAACTCTTTTTCAGCCACCAGGTTCCAGATGCTACCATGATGCCAACCTGACTTCCCTGGGCTGATGGCCCCACCATGAATCCTGGAACCCCACCTCTCCAGATGCCTGCCCCACTAGGGAAAGAGAGAAACCTGCCAATACCCTTGTTCAGCGGGGAAGCAATTACGAAAGCCATACCTTCCATCTTCTGCATTTCATAATATCCCTGGGTCCATGCTCCCAGAGGGCTAAAGAATAGGAAAACTATCTGGGGATGGGAGTTCCAATGGTGGGAACTGTGTGGAATTGTACCCCTCTTATACTGTGGTCTTGTCAGTGTTTCCATTTTATAAATAAAAACTTTTTAAAAAATTGGGGTATATATTTTTTTATTCAGAGAACACTATTCAATAGTTTTACAGTAATTTCCATATGTAACTAAGTCTTTTCCAGCTGTTTCTTTACAGAATTAAGCACCAAAAATTTTTCTCCAATGTGCCATACCATTGTGATAATAGAAAATGGAGCAGGATGTCACATTATTTTGTGACCGAAATATGTCATATGGTATGAGCCATAAAATGTATGCAGGTGTGGAAGAAGTAAGGAACAGAACACATGATATCTAAAATCTACTGTGTGGAAAGTCTGTACCATCACCATTCAGTTACATTGTATGTGAAGATTTGATTGTTATTTACACCTAATCAAAAACAGAATACTATATACTAAATTATATAATATAAATTTTAACTGTCCTATATATTTTTTTCAGAAACACAAGGTACAAAGTTGCAGCAGTGTCATAAGTATAAAGTATATGCCTTTCCATAAGCACTAGCATCTTTTTAAAATCTATATATTTTTTGTCATTCTCTTGTAATACTTATTTGCAGTATTTTTAGTATTTTCCAATAAAGCAAGTTTAATTTTGTCACTAAAAATAGGAATATTTTCCTATCATGGTACTATAAGTAAAATTGAAGTAACCGAGTAAATTCTGTTTTAAGATATACTTTATATTAACAGAATATAAAAATCATAAAATGGAAGAAAAGTCTTTACAAAAGACTTATGAATATAAAATGTTTTCTCCAAAATCTACAAAGGACTCTTAGAAACCACCAATTGCTGGGCTAGCATGGGGGTTCCTCTTCCCAGGCGCATACTCTCTGGGTTGGAGAGAATGCCACCAGAGCCATGGGTTGCTGCTCACTCAGTGATGTGAGAGAGATATGACTCAGGAACAGTCTCGTGGTGCCGAGGCAATTTGATTCTTTATTGATCATAGAGCCAATGCTTTTAAAGGGCAGACCCAGAACTGGCAAGTCGGAAATGGAAATGGCTTGACATAGTTTGGAAAAGGGCAGAGAAAGGCAAAAGGGGACTGTAAAGGTAGGAACTTCCTTAGCAACTGTTGCAAGGGTTTTAACTGGTAGGATTAATAATAATACCCTGCAGGTAGGGAGGGTCTTGAGGGTAGAAAGAAGATAGATCAAAGGAATGGAATGGGTGGGGATCTTTCAGGCAAAACAATGATTATATACATAATAAGGAAGCAGGTCATAGTATAAGGAATACAGGGTGCTTTGTGAGACAGGGAGTCTGATAAGACGAGAGGATGGATGTCCCCTCAAGTCAAGCCCTGACAAGCTCAGCCATCTCCTCACAACTTCCCAACAATCAATAAGATAATAGTGCAGTAAACAAAAAAGGTTTATGAAACAGAACAGGGACCTTACAAATAAATACACACACATGACCTTACAAATAAATACACACACATGACAAATGAGTCTATAAAAAGATCCTCAACATTATATATTATCAGGAAAATGCAATTAATGTGCTGAGATTAAGATGAACTATTTCTAGAATACTAGAAATACAGGTGGCATCATTACAGCAGAAATTAAAATCCATCAAGATTATAAAATGGATCACCTATTAATATTAATGAATATTCTTCTCTAACGAAGGATACAGTAAATATTATTACTAACTTTTCAGACCAATGAGACCTCTCAGCTAACACCAAAGAAAGGATTAACACATAGGCTAAATATACTAACGGGATGTCAAGATAATTTATACTATATTATATAATGTTATATATGTGTGTGTGTTCTATACATTCATATATATATATATATGAATGTATAGAACACACACATATATATGAATGTATAGAACACATACATATATATATGAATGTATAGAACATACAAACATATATATGAATGTATAGAACACACACATATATATGAGTGTATAGAACACACACACATATATATGAATGTATAGAACACACACATATATATAAAATTATATAATATAGTATGAATTATCTTGACATCCCATTAGTATATTTAGCCTATGTGTTAATCCTTTCTTTGGTGTTAGCTGAGAGGTCTCATTGGTTTGAAAAGTTAGTAATAATATTTACTGTATCCTTCGTTAGAGAAGAATATTCATTAATATTAATAGGTGATCCATTTTATAATCTTGATGGATTTTAATTTCTGCTGTAATGATGCCACCTGTATTTCTAGTATTCTAGAAATAGTTCATCTTAATCTCAGCACATTAATTGCATTTTCCTGATAATATATAATGTTGAGGATCTTTATATATATATATACATATATATATACATACATATAAAACACATATATATACAAACACATAAATATGTAGAAATGCAATACATACATAGCAATACCTAAAAGGATAAAACCAGAGCCACATAACCTTATTCATTGTAATGGGTAAAGCATAACTCTATGTAGTGAGTTGTTTTGTTCAACCTTTCTTTTAAGAGAGAAATTAACTTTTAGTCAAACTCATGAAGAGGCAACTTAGTTATTGGAAAAGTACTAGTATCATTATATATAACTGACAATAAGATGTTTAACAGAGCTTTACCATTTTATTTATTTTTCATATGGAAAACTGTGGGTTTTACTTCTATCACATTATATAAAATTGTTTATTGTTATTATTATTATTATTATTATTATTATTATTATTACCAAAGCATTGTTCACCTCTGGCTTATGTGATATAGGGAACTGAACCTGGGACTTTGGAGCCTCAGGTATAAGAGTCTTTTTGCATAACTATTATGTTATCTACACTCACCCATAAAATTATATCTATATACTATAGCATTAAATCCATCATTAGCTCATGAAATAAATTTAATAGCTATCACTATTTTTAAAAAAAATTATGTAAAACTGTTGGGCATTACGCCAGCTCCCCTACATTTCTTGATGCTGTGGTCTGTTTACATAATCATTGTTTTGCCTGAAACCCACACTTCCTACAGGGTATTGGTTAATCCCATTGGTTAGAACCTTTGCAACAGCTGCTATAGAAGCTTTCTACCTGCTCTTTTCCCCACCCCCTCTCCTAGCCATTTCCTTTTCCCACTTGCCACTTCCGCTTAAAGATATATATAAAGGCATTGTCTCTGATCAATAAGGGCATTGCATTGCATTCCCACTCGGCCATGAGTTCCTGGTCTCTCCCCCACAATGCTAGCCCAGCATAAAATAATTAACTGCTTTCATGAAACTCAGTATGTGTATGTTTGTTTATGTGTTGACCTGTGAAAAATAAAATATTCTATAGTATTAGTAGCATTCAAATTTTAAGGTCTTTAGCATAAAGCTACTTAAAGAGCAAAATTTCCCATTTAATTTCTGTATTAAATTGTTTTCAACATTTATAATTATAGTCTAGATTTTTTCTTTATAGACCACTTTATTAGCATAAATGGTGATTATAAGCTGCTATTGTTGTACTTTTATAGTTTCCTGTTTCCCACAGTAAGTATGTCACGTCTGCCACCAACTTATATCTCTTCATCATAAGATATATGTTGGTATGCATGAGACCCCTTCTGTTTCATTTGGTTTAAATCCCCCCTGCTTAACACTGCATTCTATTTACATAACCACTTCATTCTATTTACATAACCGCTGTTAACAAGCACCACCCTCCCTCCAGGGCATTGGTTCAATCCCCACTGTTTCATGATATGTTTTTGCTCCACCCCCTCTCCTTGTCACACCCTGATCCTCTCCTTGTCACACTCTGATTGTCACCAGTCACTTTTCTCTCCACCCTCTCTATGTCACATCCTGTTTCCACCCTACTTGGCAAGTATATATAAAGACAGCATTGTGAGTTTTACAGTACCTTGAGTTTAGCTTAGCTCAGTTTAGATTGTGCTGCGTCCTGCATGAATAAAGAGAAACTGCCTACAGCTCAACCATGAGTCCCTGGTCGTCTGTTACCCGCCCATGAAGCCAGCCTGGCGAAAACAACATAACCCGTCGAAAACAACAGATATAGGTCCTCAATACCTACAACTGTCTTTTACCTTACTATGTTTTTTAATAACTAACTAACCCAGGAAACTAGAAGATGATGAAATTCATTAACTCAAATTGGGTAAAGGGTCAAGGAGGTAGAGTGTGAAAGAAAAAATATGAAAAAATTCTTACATATGAATGGAAAAAATAGTACTTACCCTGTTTTTTGAAATACAACTGAAAAGCCAGAAAATGTTAAGTTCTTCAGTAGTGCATGTCTATACCAGATCAATTAGTTGCTAATATTTATTTTCATTTTTCAGTTTAGTTACTCTCATAAAATAATTGTGTGTGTGTGTGTGTGTGTGTGTGTGTGTGTGTGTGTGTGTGTGTGTGTGATCGATCAACAGGACTTCACCACTCAGGACTGACCTTTTGAGAAAGAACTTCAAGGTCAGACTTGAATCTTTGTAAAAAAAAATTATTTCTTAATAGAAGCAATGCTTAACTCTGGATTATGGTGGTTCCGGAGTCTGAATCTGGGACATTAAAGCTTCTGCTACAAAAGCTTTTTTTTTTTCTGCTACATAACTATTTTTCTATCTACCCAGGTCCAAGCATTTGATTTTTATACAAAACTTTTGGACTGGCAAATAGTCCACATTAATAGTATGATGCTTTGTCAATTTTAAGACTCAAGTTCCACTAAACACTACTGCACTGGTGGAAGCTTCGTGTGGTGGTTTCTGTTCCTCTCTTAGTCTTTGTCTGTTGTTCTGTCTCTGAAAGGCAGCCCAGAGTAGGAAGTCCTAGAGACGAAGGAAGGGAGTAGAAGGAAGGAAACATGTATGTTGCTTCCACCACTATAATTTTATTTTTAAAAGCTTCATTTGTTTTTATTAATTTGTTTTTACAAGAGACAATGAGAGACCAGAGTATTACTCAGCTCTGTTATACTGGGGTGCTAGGGACTAAACCTGTGTTTCAGGCTTGCAAGTCTTGCGCTTTAACATTGAGTTATTTCATCATCCCCACTGTTACCATTTCAGGGGGCAAGAATCTAAAAGTAATTAGAGGTGTCTAATTTCAATGAAGTGTCCCTATAAAGTATTCAGGAGGAAAAAATGAGACAGATATATATAATTGTATTATGAGATCTCCAAGTATTTAGCAATAGCAAACTCTCTAATTGGAGGACTTTGCTCAAGTGCTCAAATTGTACTAAATAGTATGTTTGTTCTCTTAAATAATTAAACAGACATTTATTGAGAACCTAAACTATACTTGGCATTACTATTAAGAGTTAGAGATTAAGAAATAAGTGTTGTCCCTGAAGATATTGTTGGTCTCAGAAATACAGGTAAGTAATTTTACTTTCAATATTATGCATTTTGAGTATGACACCAAGGAGAAACCTGTCTGGACTACATAGCAATGCACCCAGTGAAACTCAAATGAGAACACATAGTTTGAGGGGGGAAAAATACACCAGAAAATATTAAAATAAGAAAGAAGTATCAATGAGTGGTCATCTTTGAAGAAAATGTTTAAATCAGGTCATGCATAATATTAAACAATACGGGGGTAGGCTGTGGCACACTGGGTTAAGCGTACATAGTACAAAGCGCAAGGATCAGAGTAAGGATCCCAGTTCGAGCCACTGGCTCCACCCCTGCAGGGGGGTTGCTTCACAAGTGGTGAAGCAGGTCTGTAGGTGTATTTCTCTCTTCTTCTCTATCTTCCCTTCCCCTCTCAATTTCTCTCTACCCTATAAAAAATAAATTTAAAAAGAATATAAAACACTTTGTGAATACATTTGAAATTCATATCAAAAGCAAGTGAAGAGCTATTTAGGTTCCTAAATGGATAAGTGTTTTCTAGTGATTATATTATTAGAACAGAGAGAAAAAAATACATTTTAAGGTAGAATAAACCAATAAATTTAATTTTTTAATATTTTAAGTCTAAGAATAGTATAAAAAATCCAGTCCTTCAAAAATATGCACACAGACAACTGCAATGAGTTACCCAAGAATACCCTTTCATCTTTAAATTAACGCATGAACAGATTATGACTCCAAGGACAGATATATGCTATCACTGATGAACATGAAGAAAAGAATTTGGATCAGTGAAGTCTGACATTTGATGGTTAATTTTTTAAATATATTTCCGCATTAGCATATTTATATATGCTTTATTATATAGTATTGATACTGTTGTCACCTTTTACCTCTACTTTGTAAACTGTCTGCAGTTCTAGGTTTAACAATATTCTTGCCAGGTTTATATAGAAAGGTAGGCCAGCTAGACCTCTAATAGATCCCTTTCTCCACCACGGCTGGTCACTTCCATCAGAAACGTCAGCATAAGACCTCTTGTGGGCCACTCTAGACACTTGTTCTCATTATAAAGCAGCAATGGTAGGGTCTGCTCCACTCTTTAAAGGGAGGCTGGGTCATCCTGTCCTACCACCAGAGGAACACTGCTCCTGAAATGAGAGCACCTAGAATGTTCCCAACTGTGACCATCAACAGTGAGCTCTGACTATGAGGGACTTCCAGGTTACAGAGGCTCCTGTCCTAAATATGAATATATATGAGCTCTGGGTCAGATGATGGGGTAAACAGTTAATTGTATTTATACATTTTCTTTAAGTTTGGAAGCTACTCTCTGCCCTAATCCAATTTTCTAGTTGTATTCTCAACTCTGACTTCCCAGACAGTATTTTTAGTGCACTTGCAGATTAGCTATCAAGCTCAAGCAAAAATTACTAAAGTCATTGGCTTTTAGGAACATACCTAAAATAGACTTCCCATCTTCTCTCCACCTTAAGATCACTAACTCTATTTCTACTATGTTGGTTCCTGTTTATTAATCATCTTGTCCTGCTTTTTACCTTATTGCCTTTCCACCACCAAGGTACAGATGCTATCATGATTCCTTTCTGACTTCCTTAGGCAGACAACCTCACCAATGTGTCCTGGAACGCTACCTCTCTAGAATCCTACCCCACTGGGGAAAGATAGAAAAAGGTGGGAATATTGATTGACCTAACAATGTCCATGTCCAGTGGAGAAGCATTTATAGAAGCCAGAATTCCCACCTTCTGCACCGCCTGAAGAATTCTGGTCCATACCCCCCCAGAGGGGTGAAATATTAGGTGAAGATGACCCTTTAGAGGACTCTGAGCTCTAATTACATTGGGATGATAGAGAGAGAGGAGAAAGAAAGGAAGGATATTCAGAAGTAATAATAGGTGTAGGTGTGACTTAGAATGAAAGGAAAGGCAGGGCCATAGAAATAATGGCCTATATATATTTGTTTATTTATTTATAAAAATAATAGCAAAGCAGGGGCTGGGCTGTAGTGTAGCAGGTTAAGCGCACATGGCATGAAGCTAAAGGACCCTCACAAGGATCCCAGTTCCAGCCCTTGGTTCCCCACCTGTACGGGGGTGGGTGGGCAGGTACGAGTGGTGAAGCAAATCTGTAGGTGTCTATGTTTCTCTCTCTTTCCATCTTCCCCTCCTCTCTCAATTTCTCTCTGTCCTGCCTAGCAACAACAAGAGCAATGGCAACAATGGCAACAAAATGGGGAAAATGACCTTAAGGAGCAGTGGATTCGTAGTGCATGCACAGAACCCCAGCAATAACCCTAGAGGCAAAAAAGAAAGAAAGAAAGAAAGAAAGAAAGAAAGAAAGAAAGAAAGAAAGAAAGAAAGAAAGAAAGAAAGAAAGAGAAGTAAAGCCTTATTTGTGACCTTGAGAGAACTACTACAATATCCAATGGAGGGAATGGGGACACAAAATTCTGGTGGTAGGAACAGTGTGGAATTATACCCCTGTTACCTCATAATTTTTAAAATGATTATTAAATCACTAATAAATTTTAAAAAAAGAAAAGTAAGCCAACATTAAAGTTGCTTAAACTTACTTTTTTTCCAATCTGTCCCATACTTTAGGACACTCCTATAACCATTCTCTGTTTTCAACATTTTCAAACAATTCAGTCATGAGTTTTATCAGAGTAGACAAGCATGAAATGAATTTTCTATCATGGTTTATGAATGCCAGGAGACCTCAGAGATCAGTAACATTAGAAGGCATTGGCGCTTGATGTTTAACTATTCCTTTTATGTAAGCAGGCAGACCCCTTTGAGCATTATTTAAAAATTCCAAGGACAGTGGTTGTCCTAATTTTAGAGAAATATTTTTCTATTCTAAATGGTTAACTTTTTAAATATAGTAGTTTTTATTTGGAAAGTCTGTATTTATTTAGATTTTGTATTTACACTTGAATAACATTTGTATTTATCTCAAATGTGTTAATTCAGTACCAGTTTTGACAATAATTTCATTGTTAATTGATTATATTACTTTAGGGAAGTAATTTAAAGGTCAGTGTATCATATTACATTATTAACTTGAAAAATACTGGAATGAGATATATACTATTAAATTTGCAAAAAAAAGCTTAATATGCTTAAATACATAATTCATTAGATCTCTCAATTTAATGAGATTATCAAACTGGATATTATGAAAGTTACACCTTGCTACTCTTATACATTAAATGTTTACACCATGTTTTATAAATTCAACTGATTGAAATTTAAAAAATAAAGTTAAAATCCTACAAATAAAAGTTTTTTTTTCTTTTATTCCTCCATATGCTTTTCAAGGGCAATTAGATCAATTTTGAGATTCTGAATGTGAGGCCACCAAAAGAATCATTCCTTTTAAAGTTATGGTGAGGGTTACACAATGGTACCTGGACATAGTTACTAGAGGTAATTATTGTTGAGGTAATCCAACAATTCTACTTGTTACTTGACTTTGTCTGAGGGATTAGAAATGGTACAATGATAATATAACTAAAAGACATGCTCAGGTGTTTTCTGTTGTGATACAATATAAGGTCTTTCAGCATTGTCCAGCATAATTTTCTAGGTCTCTGGAAGAAATAGAGAATTACCACAAAAGCTTACAGAAGTGCAGCAAACTCCCTACCAGTCCAATGAAACTTATTTCTTGGCAGAAAAATACTGTGCAGAGAAAATCCAAATAGGGTAGGACACATCTTCTTAATGGAATCCTCTAGAATGCCAGACTATTGCCTTTGATAATTCTTTGGTACAGTTTTCAGTCCTTTTACATCCATATATAGCTACTCTGTGTATATTTACTCCTTAATTGATTCTTGCCTACCTATCTTATTTCTAAATTCCAACATATAAGTAATATAATAGCAGCGCATGTTAGCTAAGTTGCTTTTCATTTTATCTTTAACATTAGGGCATTAGCTCACTGAGGAGGATTGAATTGACTGAGTTATACCCCATTCCCAATCCAAACATTGATTTCCCACTTCGCAATGTGACTTTTTGGAGATTTAGACCCTCTTTATTATATGAGGTCATAAAGGTAGAGGCCTACTGTGATAAAATTAGGGTTCTCACAGCCCAGAAGTAAGCTCCAACACCTATGGACATCTAATCTTTGACAAAGGTACCCAGACAATTAAGTGGGGGAAAGGGAGTCTCTTCAACAAATGGTGTTGGAAAAATATGTTGAAACATGCAGAAGAATGAAACTGAGCCACTATATTTCAACACAAAAGTAAATTCCAAATGGGTCAAAGACTTGGCAGGTAGACTAGAAACTATTAAATACTTAGAGGAAAATATTGGCAGAAGTCTCTTTCGTATAAATTTTAAAGACATCTTCAATGAAATGTAATTTCAATTACAAAGAAGACTAAAAGAAAAATAAAACAATGGGACTACATCAAGTTAAAAAGTTTCTGCACAGCAAAAGAGACCAATACCCAAAAAAAGAGACCCCTCACAGAACAGGAGATATTTACATGCCATACATCAGATAAGAGACTAATAAACAAAATATATAAGGAGCTAGCCAAACTCAACAATAAGAAAACAAAGTACCCCATCCAAAAAAGGGAAGAGGCTCTGAATAGGATATTTACCATAAAAGAGATCAGAAAGGCTGACAAACATATGAAAAAATGCTCTAAGTCATTGATTGTCAGAGAAATGCAAATAAAGACAACAATGAGATACCACTCCACTCCTGTGAGAATGTTATACATCAGAAAAGGTAACAGCAACAAATTCTGGAGATGTTGCTGGGACAAAGGAACACTCCGGCACTGCTGGTGGAAATGTCAATTGATCTGACCCCTGTGGAGAGCAAGTCTGAAGAACTCTCAGAAGCCTAGAAGTGGACCTACTATATGATCCTGCAATTCCTCTCCTGGGTATATAGCCTAAGGAACCAAACATACCTATCCAAAAAGATTTGTGTATAACTATGCTCGTAGCAGCACAATTTGTAATAGCCAAAACCTAGAAGCAACCCAGATGTCCAACAACAGATGAGTTGCTGAGAAAGTGGTGGCATATATATACACACAATGGAATACTAGCTGGCTATTAAAAATGGTGATTTTACCGTTTTCAGCTCATCTTGGATGGAGCTTGAATGAATCATGTTAAGTGAGATAAGTCAGAAACAGGATGACCTCATAGGCAGAAGTTGAAAAACAAGATAAGAAGAGAAAACACTAAGCAGAACTTGGACTGGAGTTGGTGTATTGTACCAAAGTAAATGACTCTGGGGGTGGTGATGGTGGGGTGGGGTGGGGGCAGAGGTTCATGTCCTGGAACATGGTGGTAGAGGACCTAGTGGGGATTGTATTGTTTTGTGGAAAACTGGGCAATGTTATGCATGTACAAACTATTGTATTTGCTGTCAACTGTAAAACATTAATACCCAATAAAGATATATATACCCTCACAAAAAGAGAAAGAGACACCAGAGATCTCTATTCCTCCATGGCACAGAAAAGACACCATGTGAGGATACAGCAAGAGATCGGTGATCTTCAAGGCAGGAAGGGAGCCTTTGCCTCACCAGACAATTCTACTGGCACTTTGATCTTGAAATTAAGCCTCTGCGCTCTACTTTCATGCCTTCTGGATGGATAAATTGATGTAAGATTTAGTAAAAGTTATTTATAATAAAATGTTTTAAAATAATCTTGAACTAAATAACATTTACCAAATGTCAGGATTGTCTGTGAACTTCATAATAGGATATTAAAATATTATGACTATCTATGAAAACAGAATAGCTCTAGTGAAATATCTAACAAAAGATGAAGTGAAAAAGATTAATAAATTTAACATGGACTGTCAGAAAAAAAGTCAACTGATGTACTTGATATTATAGAACTTCAGCATTCTGGAAACAAATTTCAGGGGGCTGAGTGGTGGTGCACTGATTGAGTACACACATTACAATGCACAATGACTGAGGTGCAAGTTCCTGGCCCCCACCTGCAGCGGGAATGCTTGATGAGCAGTTAAGCACTGCTGCAGGTGTCCTTCTTTAGAACCCCACCTTTCCTCTCAATTCCCTGTATATCTAAAATAAATAAAAAATATTTAAAAATATAACAACAATAACAGTGGTTATTGTTATTTTTTGGCCTGCAGGGTTATCTCTGAGGCTAGGTGTCTGCACTATGAATCTACTGCTCCTGTGGTCTATTTTCAGTTTTGGGGATAGGACAGAGAAAAATTGAGAGGGAAGGGGCAGGTAGAGAATGGAAAGACAAAGACCCACAGACCTGCTTCACTGCTTGTAAAGCAACCCTCTTGCAGATGGGGAGCTGAGGGCTTGAACTGGGATCCTTGTGTGGGTCCTTACACATCATATTATGTGCACTTAACCTGATGCGCCACCACCTGGCCCCCAAGATAACTATTTAAACAAAAACAAAACAAAACAAATTTGATTAATTCCATAAGAGAGAGTATAGAAACAAATACAGACAGTATTAAGGACAAAGCACTTATCGATATTTTGGGCCATGAGAGAGATTAATAATAAGATATGATCCAAATAAATGAAGCAATTTTTAAAATTACTCAAATTAGTGTCTGATGTAAAATTATTATAAAGATTTAGCTTATCTCTATGGCAGTTAAAACTAGATGACTATAACAAACACAATAGATAATACTGCTACAATTCCAAATGTAGAATCCAATGAGAAACTTTCATTCCTGAGAAGATAAATTGTATGGATTTTTTCATATTGTTTCTGTTAAGGACAATTAAACACACTATTCACTACAGAGGAAACAAGTATAAACCTTGTCAGATAAAGGTAGCAGACTGATTAGGAACCTCCAGATATTTTAAGCACCATATATTTGAGACGCTAGCAACCTGAAAATAACAAAAGGGCTAAACAACAAACAAAATGCTCCAAACAAAGTGAGAATTCGAAAAGGAAAGGGTCAACCTGATTTTAGATAATACTTATTGTATCCACACAAAGTAAAAAAATATATATTAATAATAATAATAATGGTCAAGATTTCTCTCAACCTTGCTAGTACAGACTATACGTAGAGGCCACATTTATGTATTTGTTGGGCTGTAATGAGTTGCACATGACTTTACTTGAGTGGTGTTAGCGAATATAGGTTAAGAATTTGGATGTTCATCCATGGCCAAGTTTTAATAAATGGTTATCTTCACTTTATTGGGTGAAGGGAAAACATTCAAAGACCCAGGACCTCTACCATTACCCAAAATAAAGAACAACCCCTTCTTCTCAATCTGATTATTGTCAGAAAAGTGTAGTGGAAAGCTAAGTCTTTTACTATAGTTCAGAAAAAACAAAGCCACTCCCATAAACTGAAGCCATCTAAGTTATGTAGGGAACAGTATGGGGCACTTCTTTGCCCTCTAGCAAGATATCAGGCAAGAACTGACAGCTTTCTAGCTAGAGTTTCCATTTCCCAGGGTAACTGAGATTAGGTAGAGAAATATGGTTTCCATTCAAAACCTGGTAGTAATGAATAGTGGTATATCAAAACATTAACCGCCCATACTCCCAGTGAACTCTGAGTCACCTTCTTCACCTCTCTCTAGTTTCTAAAGCTAGCCACTGATTCTTGGCATTTCTTGGCTTGTACTTGTCTTACCTCATGATTAATTATCATTAGAAATAATAAGAAGGAATAATATAAAAAAGAAAAGAAATCTATACCCAGTGAAAATATTCTTTATAAATGAGGAATAAGTAAAACATCCTATGATAAAGAAAAACTAAGAATTTGACATCAAAGTTATCTGCGGGACCTTGCATAAGTTGAGGCTGAGCATGGCACAGGCTATCCAAGCCCCCCTTCCCCCCAATGCCTGGGAGGTAAAAGCCTTCTGTCAGTCTCCCCAGGGGCTTTTCGCCTCTATAGGCTGAGCAAGAGGGAATCTGCTGAAGGGGTCCCAGCCCCCTGTGAGTCTCTTTCTTGCAGAAGCCCAGCTCCCCCTCTCTGCTAGCTGGTGGGTTTCACTTCCTCATCCCCCAAACCAGCTTGACCACTTACCCAGTGTTCCTAGAAAGACCCTCATCAACTCTCTGCTGTCTTGACCTTGTAAGGTATCCCTCAACATTCTTAACCTTATAAGGCTAGGCCATAGTCGCCCTATTCTCCCCCCTACCCCAACCTATAAAACTCTGCTTAGCTGCTCAATAAACAGGCTGTGCACTGACACAGTCTCCTGGGTGTTCTTTGATCTCATCTCTTGTCATGAGTCACAGAGAAGGATCCACTTTACTCACCCCTGCTGTCTGGGTCATATTCTCACTGGCATGCATTTCTGGTGGCCAACAGAGTGGTCACACCAGAGAGTCTATGTTGGGCAGTACGCCAGCTTCCCCCTGCTTAACTCTGCAGTCTGTTTACATAACCACTAGAACTGCCCTGCCTGTAGGGCATTGGTTTAATCCCCACTGGTTCATACTCACTTTCTGCTCTGCCCCCTCTCCTAGTCACCCTGATTTCCACCAGTCTCTTTTTGCTCCACCCTCTCTATGTCACATCCTGTTTCCACCCTACTTGGCAAGTATATATATATACAGCTGCTCTTCTGTTTGAACACACTTGGAATTGCCTTCCGGCTTCAAGAGACTCTTGTGATGCTAGCCCAGCATGGCATGAGTTCCTGATCCCTCTCCCACACAGCAGCCTAGGTTGGCTCCAGTCGAGTTCTCTCCAACCCAGAGAGCACTTGCTCTGGAAGAAGCACCCTCAGGCTATCCTGGCAAGTCTATACCCGAGATAGGCCCCCCACGAAAGCCTGGCAGTTATCTCTATATATTACCAAAGGACTATTTTATTTATATATTTTTTGATTAATTGAATAAAGACAGATAAATTGGGAGGGAATATAGAGATGGGTAGGGAGACAGAGAGACACCTGCAGCACTGCTTCAATACTTGTGAAGTTTCCCCCTTGCAGCTGGGGACTGAGGGCTTGAACCCGGATCCTTGTGCATTGTAACATGTAAACTTAACCAGGTTCACCATTTCTTGGCCCCCAAAGGAAACACAAGAGAGGTCAAGTGGTGGTATACCTAGTAGATCACACACACACATTACCATGAGAGGACCTGGGTTCAAGACCTCAGTTTATTACTGAGAGAAAAGATATGATGCAAGTTTAACAATATAAATTTTGAAATAATTTAAAGCTATAGTTAATTATGCATAAATACTTGTTATATATATATATATATATATATATATATATATATATATATATATTTCAAGATAGTCATTTTCACTTGTGTTTTTCTCTGGGTTCTTAATTTATTCTAATAAACATTTCTACTGAATTATTAAAATACTCTTGAAAATTATAAACATTAATAAAATAAATGTTTTATAACACTCATGCTTTTACTCTGCTAATGTATCACAAAATGTGATAACATATAAATAATCAACATTACAGTATAAATTTTCAGGTTATTTCCTATTGTTAAGTATGGTCAAACAAAATGTTATATATTTTTGTACTGTGCATTCAGTCAGTCTGTCATAAGTTTTCTAGTTCATACTGGGGTGACTGGTGTAAATACCTGTTTATTCTTAATAATAAAGGAATTGACCTTTTTATAACTAAGACCACACTCTTTTTTAGAATTTGCTTAATGGAAAAATGACTTAACTTTATTTTTATATGAAATAAATTATTTAAAATTATGCAATTTTGTTTCCTTCCTATAATAAATATCATATAACAACAAACTAACAACAACAACAACAACAACAACAACAAATAAACATCAGAGTACAACCTTCTCCACCAAAAGAGAACCACAATACATTCTAAGCTAGCCTTAATTTTTGCAAGGAAATGCTGAAACAATGCCATCTTTTACTCACATTTTGTTTCTAGTTATCATTGTGGCTTCACCACTCTGGGTTCAACATCTTCATATATAAAAATACAAAAGCACAGAAAGAAAAATACTACAGCACTGAAGGGGACCCAGCCTCAAACCTGGGTCACACACAAGGCAAACAGGTACCTTCCCAGATGAGCAATCTTGTGGACTCTACTTACTTTTGATATATACAACTATTCATTTAAAAGATTTTACAGTTCATCTCTATTTTTTAAAACTTTTCTATTTTATTTTAAACTTATTTATTTATTCCCTTTTTTTCCCTTGTCGTTTTACTGTTGTAGTTATTATTGTTGTCAGATAGGACAGAGAGAAATGGGGACTGGGTGGTGGCACACCTGGTTGAGCGCACATGTTACAGGGTTCGAGTCCCTGGTCCCCACCTACAGAAGGAAAGCTTTGAAAGTGGTGAAGCAGGGCGGCACGTGTCTTTCTCTCTCTCTCCCTCTCTATCTCCCCTACCCTCTTGATTTCTGAGTGTATCTATCCAATAAATAAAGACAACAATAAAAAATAAAATAAAAACTTAAAAAACAAAGACAGAGAGAAATGGAGAGAGGAGGGGAAGACAGAGGGGGAGAGAAAGACACCTGCAGACCTGCTTCACTGCCTGTGAAGGGACAAACCTGCAGGTGGGGAGCTGGGGGCTCGAACTAGGATTCTTCCGCTGGTCTTTGCACTTTGTGCCACGTGGGCTTAACCTGCTGCACTACTACCCAACTCCCAGTTCATCTCTGTTTTACAGAAGAAACAGTATTACAAAAGATTTGCTTTCACCTTTGAATTAAAGTAGTGCATATCCTTCACCTGATCCCAACGTTCATGAAGTTCACTCCTTGAATTCAGGCTAAAAAAAAAAAAATTCTAGGGACTGAGATGGTATAGGAATCAAATCAGGAATCCTAATGCTGACATTGTTTGAAATTAAGTCAGCTTATTAGTATACACTAAAGATAGATGAAATGGAATTTCTTACCTGACCTTAACTCACACTACCATGTGAGTCATGGCAGCATGACCCCTCACACTGCTCCTCTAAGAGGTAACCACCCCTGCCTTTGTGAGTCACAAGCTGTTCTTAAACTCTGATGTCAAACATGGGTAGTTATACCTCTTTCAGCACAGAGCAGCCCTACCTGTTGAATTTCCAGTGGCAATAAAACACAAGAGAGAGACAAACATCTCTTTCTCTCTACACACTACCAGAATTGTACCTAAATGTTTTTCATTCTAATTTTTAGGAGTGTATTCACAGTACTTTTCCCTCAGGAGAAATGACCATTTCTGCACACGGTAGGTATTAATGCCTTGGCCCTGAACAGCTGAAAGCCATAAATAAAGCTGTACCACCTGATCAGCTTTAGTCAGCTGCTCATGAGTATGGAGTTCTCCAGCCCAAAACACACAGAATGCCACAGGCTATAAGAAAATTCTCTTTGTCTGGAACCCAATGACTAGAGAAAGGGTTTGTCAATAAAAAAAATCTGAGTCTGTTTGAAAGGGGGGTACTGAGGGGAAAGGGAATACTTCTTGCACTGACATTCTAAGGAAGTGAGTTTGGGAGAAAGAAAAAAGTGCAAGCCTAAAGGAAATCATTCAAACTACTTTCATTGTCCCTTTTAGCTCCAGCTAATAGAAGCCTGCTTAATTCAACAATTTCATTATAATTTAACCAAATTAAAGAAAGAAAACCTCCTGTAGACACATCTATGGAGTTCGTTGTGATCTCTAGATATTCAGTGAGGGGTTGTTGACCTCATGATACAAGAAATCACAGATGGATTCAAAAGTACTTTAATATGTAAATAAGGGTAAGAAATAGTCAACCATCCATTTATTTATAGGATGTTTTCATTTCAAAGAGTTTGGCTTGAGAATTTATGTTCTTGGGTAGGGTCATCTATGGTTGCAAGAGCAAAGACTGCTCTTGGGACCTACATCAACAGACCCAACTTACTCTAGTATACAGAGAAAATCTTTAAAAACTGATTTTTTCAAAGAACACTGCTGAGAAGATTAAGGCACAGAACTGACAGAATTTAATCTTGGGAGACAAGCCAGGCAGGTAAATTGAAAAGGTAAAGAATAAAAATTAATACTGCCTCACATGGTTGGGGTTCCAACCAACCTGGGACTTTGCAGGCCATGATCACCAGCTAATGGAAAGAAGATTCTCTGGACTTTACCGACTCTACTGTTGGAGGATAGAGTATCAGCCAGTGAGCAAAACTGATGAAACAAGAGCACTTACCTTAGAGGCAAGGGTGTTCTGCAGCTGAGGGATCCAAAGCCAAACGTTTTCAGACATCACTGTTAGGTGCAATACAGAATTTCAGGAGAGGACAGGGGTGACTTTCCAATGCCAGTTGAGGCTGTTCTTCATTCAAGATGGGGAGGAAGTTGAGACTAAGGTGAAGGACGAGGAGATACAGGTGGTCACGGTGCTGTAGGAGTGAACCATGGATTGCTGGATGGCATTTTTTCAGGACACAGGACCAGAGATAGAAGTCAGAGTGTCTACAAACCTGGGTGGAAATCACTGAACTTTTCTTAGTTTTAGTCTAATTTACTTTCCTTAAGTTTAGTCTAATTTCTATGAGATTTCTTTGGTTCCAGCTCTAAAACTATTTCCTGGGGTAAAGCTAAAAGAGCAGAATCATCTGAATCCCAGTTCTCACCCTTCATTTTGTTAAATTTCAGGAAGAGAGCTGTATGGCAACTTCTGGAAGGCTGAAGTCTGATGAGGGTTGAAAAAGTAAGCCTGAAACAGCTTGTAGCATGAGCTAAGCAATTTCTCTGACCTTGGGATCATAGGAATTATGGGAATCATGAAAGGAGGAGAAAGCATTTGTCACCTGACAAAGAGCCTATCATTAGGCAACTAGATCCAGGCACTGACAGCTCAGGCATCAACAAGTGTAATGCATGGAAGGTAATGAATGTCATTACCTCCCCTGAAGAGAACTAAACAACCAGTAGCTGTGAACCCATGGAATCCTAACCCAGAGTTTGCTCCCAAGGCTTGACAATGCCACACAGGAATAGCCAACCTGACTCTGCTTTTTGTTGTAGGCTTCTAATCCCCCCCAAACTAGAGATCATTCAACAGGTTTTCAAGGTGTTGTGTTTTTTATTTTTTTTTTATTTAAGAAAGGATTAATCAACAAAACCATAGGGTAGGAGGGGTACAACTCCACACAATTCCCACCACCCAATCTCCATATCCCACCCCCTCCCCTGATAGCTTTCCCATTCTCTATCCCTCTGGGAGCATGGACCCAGGGTCATTGTGGGTTGCAGAAGGTAGAAGGTCTGGCTTCTGTAATTGCTTCCCCGCTGAACATGGGCGTTGACTGGTCAGTCCATATCCCAGTCTGCCTCTCTCTTTCCCTAGTAGGGTGTGTCTCTGGGGAAGCTGAGCTCCAGCCTAAATACAAGAATTTGAAAGAGGCAGCTAAGAAGACTATGCAAATCTTGACCCACGTCTTTCATTTCAGACCTGCTAGGTCCCAGCAGACTCTTACTTATGGAGCTGACCCAGGAGGTCCTCATGTTGACAGTCAGGGAAGATGCCTGTAGGTACATCTCTTGGAAAATCCCAGAAGCACCAACTCTTACCATAAAGGCTTAATGGGCTCTAGAACCAATACAAAGCACCATACTTCTCAGAAAGAGATCCTTCCCCTCTGCACATAGCTAAATAGAAATTCATGTGCAAAGCTATAATAATTAGTGACACTGAGAAAAATCAGTATTTTTTCTTATAGCAAAATGATATTCACTGATTTTCATCTTGGTCACTATCTTGTTCATCTATCTAGTAACTACAGTCTTTTGTTCTTCATTTCATTTCAATGTTTTTCCCTTTTGTTGCCCTTGTTGTTTTATTGTCATTGTAGTTATTATTGTTGTTGCTATTGATGTCATCGTTGTTGGATAGGACAGAGAGAAATGGAGAGAGGAGGGGAAGACAGGAGGGGAGAGAATAGACACCTGTTTCACCACCTATGAAATGACTCCCGCCTCGGGCCAGAAAGCTGCACCTCCAAAAGCTCAGAAGGGTCAGAAAGCACCTGCTGCAAAGGCATCTGGCAAGAAAGCTTAAGATCAGATGCGCTTACTAGAGTAATAAAGTTTTCTTTTTGAAAAAAAAAAAAAAAAAAAAAAAAGAAATGACTCCCTTGCAGGTGGGGAGCTGAAGGCTGGAACCGGGATCCTTACTTGGTTCTTGTGTTTCATGCCATGTGTGCTTAACCCGCTGTGCTACCACCTGACCCCCTATTCTTCATTTCTTTTTCTTTCTTACTATTATTTTTATTGTTATAAGGATTATCTCTGGGATTCACTTTCTGTACAGAATATCCACTACTCCTGGCAACTATTTTTCCCTTTATTTATTTATTTATTTATTTATTTATTTTTTCACTTGATAGGACAGAGAGAAATTGAGATGGTAGAGTGAGATATAGAGGTAGAGGGGAAGAAAAGCAACTTCAGGATTGCTTCAGTGATTGTGAAACTTCCCTCTGGCAGATGGCAGATGGGGACCTGGGACTTGACCTAGGTCCTTGGGCTAGATAATGGGTATGTTTAACTGGGAGCACCACTGGATGGCCTTCTATTTCCCTCTCCCATATATGACCAGTGGTAGTGACTCACTATCAACTTTTCAGAAGTGTGAATACATGGCAGAATTAAGTAGAAAGAGAATCTAAGAAGACAACCATCAAGGAGATTAAGCAGTGGCTCTATGAGGAGCAGAATAATCCCAGGGAGGAGTCCCATGAGAATTTCCTAAAGATGCTGGCAGCGAGAGGGTAGGTTTCTAGAAGAGAGAGGAACTGGATAAGTGGGTGTCAGCTAAGAAAGAGCTGGTACAAGGATTACCAGACCAATCACATAGTCATGACACACCATCAGTTACCTTGATCTCTTGGGGGTGTGGTGGGGTGAAGGTGGGTTGAGTTGATCAGACTGTACCTGCTGACTCCAGGGATGGAGTAAGGGCCTCAGTGTGGGGCTATGTGTAAGCTTGATAGAGCTTAGGGATAACTTCCCATCCTTGGATGGAGGTCTGAGAAGATACCCTCTTGTTAGTCTCTCTCAGCCAAGGTGAGCAAAGGGGAGAAACTGTCTCTTAGACTAAGTTCTTCCCTTCTTGACTCTCAAGCCCACAGAAACCTCAATACTTTTCTCCATTAACTGCAGGCCACATGGCCGCCTACTTTAAGATTTATTTACTCAAAGTTCACCTCACCTTCTGATCACAGAGTAGAACACACCTTATCACACACTCCTAGCAGTGCCCTTTGATGTCCTCAATTTGCATCAAACCTTGCTTATCTTCTCTCTACCTTAGCTGGTTCAACCCCTATTCTCCCCTCAAACGCATTTGGGTAATTAAATGTCTGCATCAGGAGACTAATTATCTTGACCTTTATGTATCTGCATCAATTCTTGTCATAATAATGTTCTTTGTTTGGTTTTCTATTTAAACTCTTGCCTACCTGCTAATAAATGAGATTTGAGAGCACATCATTTCTCCCCGATGTCTCTACTTCATTTCGTCCCTTGAGCGAGCGAGAGAGAGCCGATTGGTTGCCTCCCTGCTGGTGTCACCCTGCATGAATGCCAACACCTCAGAAGTTATCTTAAATGGAGAAACTGACCAGAAGGTGGAGGTAGATAGCATAATGGTTATGCAACAAGTCTCTCAAACTCCCAGGTTCAGTTCCTGCTGAACCACCATAAGCCAGAGCTGAGCAGTGCTCTGGTTAAAAAAACAAACAAACAAACAAAAAACAAACCCGGCCATAAACCAAGAAGTCTAGATACCTGTTCATCTAAGAGAATGTGAGAAAAGCCAGAGCCACTTTGGTTCCTGGGGATCACATCGGGAAGCTCAGTCATGCAAGTCCAGTCCTTTACCAGCTGTAATATTTCCCTTGTTGTGATCAATTACTTGCTTGTTTATTTATTTAGTTGTCATTGCCAGGGCATCAGTATTCTGAACTGACTTTCAGATAGACAGACAGACAATCAAAGGGAAATTACATCAAAGCTTCCCCTAGTGCAACTGAGGATGAATTCTAACCTGAGCCACATGCATGGAAAAGCAAATGCTCTCCCAGGTGACCTAGCATGCTGGACTAATTGATTTCTTCTTCTTTTTTTTTTTTATTAAAGAAAGGATTAATTAACAAAACCATAGGGTAGGAGGGGTACAACTCCACACAATTCCCACCTCCCAATCTCCATATCCCACCCCCTCCCCCGATAGCTTTCCCATTCTCTATCTAAAGAAAATTTCTTTAGAAATTTCTTCTAAAGAAAATGCATCTTTACCAGCCTGAAATATGAACATTTCAAAACAAATTCCTCAGGAAGTCAGCTGATGTTTTTTAATGGCTACTATTTTCTGACACTATTTCCAGGTAGACCTGCACAACTGTACATTTCATTCACTCTGTACAACTTCAGAGTGAATGAAACCCTGCTCAGTGCCTGCACCATGAATCCGCTGCTCCTGGAGGCCATTTTCCCCCCTTTTGTTGCTCTTGATGTTGTAGCCTTGTTGTGATTGTTATTGTTATTACTGATGTTGTTCATTGTTGGATAGGACAGAGAGAAATGGAGAAAGGATGGGAAGACAGAGGGGGAGAGAAAGACAGACACCTGCAGACCTGCTTCATCGCCTGTGAAGCGACTCCCCTGCTGGTGGGGAGCCGGGCGCTCAAACCAGGATCCTTAAGCCTGTCCTTGTGCTTTGCGCCACATGCGCTTAACCTGCTGTGCTACCGCCCGACCCCCCTGATTAGTTATTTCTAAAGAAAATACATCTTTACTAGCCTGAAAATGTGTGACTGCAAAGTGTACTGGAATGTGGTGATGTTCCAGATGAGAGGGAATCAAAAACCAGGATATGTTCTCAACCAGTGGAAAGCTTATGGTGAATAGCATTATTTCACTGCTCTGTTGTAGGCAAACACTCCTCCATGTTCCCATCAAAATCCACCAGGTGATGACTGGGATATGTCAGACTATCACAGCATGAGTGGGTGTAGGAAGTTCTGTATGTTTCTAGGCGTCTCATGCTGGCTTCTCACACCAAAGCTTTTGAAAGATGACTGATTACACTTGAGCATGGGATGAGCTTCTCATTATACCAATTTATCTGGGTCTATTTCTCTACACGTAAAATGATACAAAACTCTAAAGACTTCTCTGAGACTGAAATAAGATCATGTGTATGACTCTATTTCCTATAACACCTGGCATTCCCCTGATACATCTTTACTGATTATTTATGACTCCTGTCTGCTGACATAGCTGACCCCATTCTTTCCTCCCATGTTCAGTGACATGAGGCCATTTGCTGCTAATGTCTACAATTTATGAAGTTTACAAATATTAAGTAATAAATTTTCATTCACATCTGCCCTCACCCAATTCATTCAAACATATCTATGTATGTATTTTTTCATTTAGAAACAAACTATATTTCCATTAATTATTGAACAGATAAATGATTTTTGACATATATAGAGGCATCTGTATGCCAGTGACATCAACTCAGAAAAATTTACAATGCCCAATGTCCTCTATATTGGAAAATATTCAAGGACTATTAATATGGGATCCAGTGAATAGTTAACATACATCATAAATACAGAAAATAATTCTTGCATCAAACACTGTATTCTTTATCTCGACATTTATAATTAGTGTAGTGTCTATCATTCTTTTGTAGCATGGAAAAGTTATTTTAAATGTCTGATGCAACATAAGAAAGTAGACACTTTATTAATTTTAGGGTTTAAAGGTTGTCAGTTTGATTCTATTTGTAATTTTAAAATAAGCAAAAGTTAGGATTATAACTCAGTATTAATTTAATCAATAATTTTTTGAAGCCTCTAGTTCAATGTCATCTAAAAAATGGTGCTCCTGTCATGCTTTGTCATATTTACTGGAGATTTATGAAAAAAAATACCATCTTGGGAAATTTAAAAAATTGTTTTAATAAGAACTTGAAAGTGATTGGATTAATAAAAATTTAACTCATGTTAATAATTAGAAGCATAGTTTTAAATAAAAGGATTTCAACATAAAATTGAAGCAACATTTTTCTTCAAGTCTGAGTTGTTAGATGGGAAAATTATATGATATTAATAAATCATGCTATTTAACTTTAAGAGTCCTCTATAATGTTATCAGTTTAGACCAATACTTAAAGTTTAATATATACTTGATAATGTGCACAGGAAAATATTAACAGGCAAACTAATGTTAAGTAAACTAGTGTTAAATAAAGCCAGAATACTGAATGATTTTAGAAAAAAAATAGTCCTTGATATTAATATTGGTATTACAACCTCAAAATTCTCTACAGTGTTTTTCATTATGGATGAAATTCTTTATATATTAGTTAAATCAATCTTTGCAACTGATGAGATGACTCATTTGCTAGAGCATGGAACTGAACATGCCTGAGGTTCCTGGTTTGATCCCCAGCAGTGGCAGCACTGTAATAATAATCTATCTGGTTTCTCTTTGTGTGTGTCTTTCACGAAACTGTCTCACATGTAATCAATAAAATAAATCATTAAAAAGAATTAATCTCAACACAGTAGTGAGTGCCCTTCATGACAGATCAGAACCAGGTTTTATACAATGACCTTCAAGGATTCCCAACACTAGAATGTGATATCAGGATGTATTTCTTGCTCTAAATTGATTTCCAAAAGAGTTTCAGACAAAACTGAGGTGTTGGAAAATAATTTCTCTATTGTAATCTTTTCTATATGACAGTTTCTCCTATCAAAATCACCCTAGTATGCCTTTTGCCAACTCCTGACCAGTGTGTCCCTGAGTTCAATTCATTTTTATGACTAACATATTTTGGATCTTCTATTATCTAGATCACTCCTCACTATTATAACTCAACTAACCTCTCTTCTGAGTCGTACTTAACAGATGTATATGACTTGCATAGTTGAATTAGTTTGTCCTGAGAGAAAAAGACTATTGAGTTTTCTCAGGACATACCTGCATATTATTAGGAAGATTTAAAGCTTGAGTATGTTTGATTTGTCAAAGGAGATGATATGTAGAGAGAAGAAAATTTTGAAATCTGTCGATTTTTATTTTTCAAGGACTCAGAAATAGAAGAGTTTTAGGTTGGGAAGATAACATAGTGGGTATAGAGAAAGACCACCAAAAGTTCCAGATTGAAACCCCAAACCTCCAGACCATCAAAGAGTTTAGAATAGCTCTGATCAAAACAAAGCAGAACTTTGGGTGGGTGAGATAGTATAATAGTTACACTAAAGATTCTCATGCCTCATGCTTTGAGGCTCCAGGTTCAGTCCTGTGTACTACCATAGGCCACAAGCTGAGCGAGAGAGAGAGAGAGAGAGAGAGAGAGAGAGAGAGTCTTAGAAAGGGAAAGAGACAGGCATCTTGACTTTCACGGGCAGACAACCTAATCAATTTGTCCCAAAGTCTCATCTCTTCAGAGTTCTATCCAACTAGGGAAAGACAGAAACAGGCTAGGAGTATGGATTGACCTGCCAACACCCACATCTAGTAGAGAAGCAATTACAGAATCCAGAACTCCTACATTCTGCACCCCATAAAGAATTTTGGTCCATACTTAGATAGGGATAAAGAATAGGGAAGTTTATAATGGGAGATGGGACATGGAACTCTGCTGGTTGGAACTGTATGGAATTACATCACTATTATTTTACAATCTTGTTAAAATTTATCTTGTTTAAAGATAAGAAAAAAGATAATGAGGAGGTGGAGGAAAGTGAAAAAGAGAATGAGGAGGAAAAGAAGGAGGATGAGGAGGAGAGGGAAGAGGAGAAGGAGGAGGAAGAGGAGGAAAGGGATGAGGAGGAGAAGGAGGAGGAAGAGAAGGGAAGGGATGAGGAGGAGAAGGAGGAGAGGGAAGAAGAGAAGGAGGAGAACAAAAGAGAGGAAGAGGAGGAGGAGGAAAGGGAAGAGGAGAAGAAAAAGGAGGAGGAAGAGGAGGAAAGGAATGAGGAGGAGAAGGAGAGGGGAGAGGAGAAAGAGAAGGAAAAGGAGGAGGAGCAGGAGAAGAAGAAGGAGGAGGAGGGGGAGGGGGAGGAAGAGGAGAAGAAGAAGACTTTTACTAGAGAGAATACATATGAGAGATTAGAGAGAATACATATGTGAGATGAAGAAAGAAAGGGAAGCGTTAGTAATCAAGGAGAACATGACTGGTCTTGAAATGAGTGCAGCCTAGAATGTTCTTAGCTATGACCACAGAATATGAATTCAGACCCACAGGAACACAGAGTTTACACAGGCTTTTGTGTTAAATATGAATAAATATGGGAACTAGGTCAGATGGATGGTGTTTACAGTTAATGGTATTTATATATTTTTCCCTTATTTGGGAGCTACTCTCTGCTCTGATCCAGCCTTCTAGTCCTATTGCCAACTCTGACACCATCTTCCCAGACAATACTTTTAGTCAATTTGCATGTTAGCTGTGGGGCTCAGAAAAAAATTACAAAGTCACGGGCCCTTTGTAATATACCTAAAATAGAGTACCTAGATTCTTCCAACATGAAGATCCCAAATCAAATCTGCCATATTCTTACCTTTAGGTTCCTGATTAATAGACTTTTTTTTCCTGCTTTATATCTTAATGCTTTTTAATTAACAAGTTGTTGATGCTATTATGACGCCAACTTGACTTCTCTGGGCAGATGACCTCACCAGTGTGTCCTGGAACCCTATCTCCCAAGAGTCCTGCCTCACTAGTAAAGATAAAAGTATGCTGGGGGTATATATCAACCTATGAATGCCCATGTCCAATAGAGAGGCAATTATAGAAGCCATACTTCCCACCTTCTGCACCTCATAGAGATCTTTGGTCCATACTACCAGAGAGATAAAGAATAGGGAGCCTTTCAATGGAGGAAATGAGATACCGAACTCTGGTGGTGGAATTGTATGGAATTGTACCCCTCTTATCCCACAATCTTGTTGATCATTATTAAGTAACTAACAAAATATAAAATAAATCAATACATGTTTCTACATGTGAAAAAAGAATTGAGTAGAAAGGAATGGAGATGGTCAGCTCTAAATGCATCTTCGTGATCTCATGTGGCACTTTAGCATAAAGATTGGCTTTAACAGGTACTCCATGTTGAGCAGAAATGATCATATTCTACCACAACTACTTGTAGGGAATTGTGAGGATACGGTAGAACTTGGCTGGACCCCCTATTGAAAGATGGGTGCCTGAGTGGCACGACCAATCCTATCAGTCTTTCTCTACTAAGAGGTTGAGCAAGGAAGGACATAGTCTCCAGGATCTGCCCCCTTTATCAGTCTCCCTGCCTCACAATAGCCCACTCCCTTATTATCTACATAATCATTGTTTTTCCTGAAAGTCCCCTCCCTAGTTCCCCACCCATTCCATTCCTTTGATCATATCTGATCTATCTTCTCTCTGCCCTCAGGACCCCCTCTGGCTGCTGGCTACTGATAAACTTGCTTCCTCTCCTTTAACCAATTAAACCTCTTGCTCAACAATTACTGGAAAAGTACTGACCCTCCCTGGACCCTATGCCTCCCTACCATATATGGCATACACATGGCACTTCCTCCTGCAACCCCATATAAACCCTGCTTTGCTATTTAATAAACAGATTTTTCATGAAGCATTCCCTGGGTCATCTCTAGCTGTGGCACTAGCACAGGGCACTGAGTCAGTCCCGCAGGCTCACTTCTACTGCCTCGGAACATTCTTCTGGACTCCCATATCTGGTGTGCAACAAAGCAGGTAAGCCAGGAGTTTGTGCCTGGGAAAAGGCTTCTCCATGAAGAAGTCGACATCACACATTGACTAAAAGCTTCCAAGGAAGCACATTTCCTTTCCATGAACATTATTATAGATCATACTATCCTAAAGCACTGTGGCTAGTAGCAAAATGTGCTCATAGCTGCTAAGTAGTAGCACTAAGAAGTGGCTGAAAATTCCTCACATGAAGCTACTTACTCAGGGGCCTGGGAGGTAGCACAGTTCAGGATGATGATTTTGATTGCCTGCTCCCAATATGCCCGGGTGATTCTCTGGGTTTTCTCTCTCTCTCCCTTTCTATCTCTCTCTCTATCTCTCCATCCTTTCTCAATTTCTCTCTGTCATATCCAATAAAATGGAAAAAAATGGCCAGGAGGAATAGTGGATTCATAATAATACATTGAACCCCAATGATAACTTTGGAGGCATAAAATAAAATAAAATGAAATAAAAGTAAATAAGTAAAATTTAAAACTATAGACTCATATCAAAGTTTCAATTTTCTGGTCAAGTATTTTCTTCTGTAAAAGCCTTTACTATTAACCTACATACATTCATACTTTATTTTATTTTGTTTTTTGTCCATGTTTTGACAAAAACATCAAATAACTTTTATCCTTATCTTTGTCTGCTCTGTTCCCTTTGATTTAAATTTTAGTAGATTCTGCAACATATTTACTATTCTATATTTGTTCATTATTTAATTACTTTATATGTTTAACAGTTTGTTATATAGATAAGTTATTTGAAGGGGTAATATATGTGTTTTGTAGAAAAAATAAAAATGTATTCCTACTTTTATATGTAGTCTAAGACCCAACTTCTTTTGTTTTTCAATTTTTTAGTTTATTCTCTTTTGTTGCCATTGCTGTTTTATCATTGTTGTGGTTATTATTGTCATTGTTGTTGGATAGGACAGAGAGAAATGGAGAGAGGAGGGGAAGACAGAGAAGGGGAGAGAAAGATAGACACCTGCAGACCTGCTGCACCACCTGTGAAACAACTCCTCTGCAGGTGGGGAGCTCGGGGTTTGAACCGGGATCCTTATGCCAGTCCTTGCACTTTGCACCATGTCTGCTTAACCTGCTGCACTACCACCATACTCCCCCAAGACCCAGCTTCTTAAGAATTCTTGCGTTTTAAAAACTTCAAGACATACAATTAATTTTCCCCCTCATATTAATTAACTAGTGATTTATATGACTACACTTTACTAGGAATGTACATAAACACCATTCCCACCCCAAAAGACTGTATTCCATCCCACCCACCCACCCCCACCCCTACCCCCCCAACCGGCCCAGGAAGCTGCATGTCTACCCCTCACCACAGGGTTTTTACTTTGGTGCCCTACTCCATATTTAGTCAAATCCTGCTTTTAGTTTCCCTTTCAGATCTTCTTTCTCAACTTCTGTTGATGAGTGGGATCATCCCATACTTATCTTTCTGACTTAGCTCACTTAACATAATTCCTTCTAGTTCTGTCCAAGATGGGTCAGAGAAGGTGGGTTCACTGTTCTTGATAGCTGTATAGTATTCCATTGCATATATATACCACAGCTTTCTCAGCCACTCATCTGTTGTTGGGCACCTGGGTTGCTTCCAGGTTTTAGCTATTATGAATTGTGCTGCTATGAACATAGGAGTACACACCTCTTTTTGGTTGGGTGTTATGGAGTAATAGGCTGTGTATTTGATATGCGGACTCTCTCAAAAGCCTAGACCAAGTAGATCAGAAGCAACCAATTGCACAGCTACATACAAAATACTGGGTACTATACAGCAAACCCTAACAAAAGAACTTTTCAAAGTTAACCCAATTACCAAATAATGTGATGATAACATTAACTATCCACTGTCTTTTTGAACCCTAAGATAGCAGGAACCTCACATCTCCACTATAGAGCCTATATTTCCCCCTGTCCTGGAACCTTAGGATAGGGCCCACTTTGCCACATGCCTCTCCCAATCCATATCAAATAATACTGCATCTGCCAATCACAACCTAATCAATGCAACAATAGCCACCTCAACATGCTTCAGCTCAGACTGTGTCCAGAGACTTCATGTGTGGAATGACAACCCTTCAACTTCATTACTCGGGTGAGACCTTTCCTTTCATAGTATTCTCTAATTCCATCCCAGGTGGTTCACTTTCTTACAAAGTCCCAAAACCTAGATATAGACCAGGTTCTGTGAGAGAGAGCCTATGTTCACACGTATCCATAAACTAGTGCAAAATATATACCTGAAAGCAGAAGTAAACTAGAGTTTGCAGTGACTACCCCCCTAACACTTCCTCTCCACTATTCTAACCTTTGGGCCCATGATTGCTCAACAATTTGTTTGGCTTTGTATGTTAACTCTCTTTTCAGCCACCAGGTTCCAGATGCCATCAGGATGCTGGCCAGGCTTCCCTGGACTGAAGATCCCACCAATGTGTGCTGGAGCTCCGCTTCCCCAGAGACCCACCCTACTAGGGAAAGAGAGAGGCAGACTGGGAGTATGGACCGACCAGTCAACGCCCATGTTCAGTGGGGGAGCAATTACAGAAGCCAGACCTTCTACCTTCTGCAACCCACAATGACCCTGGGTCCATGCTCCCAGAGTGATAGAGAATGGGAAACCTATCAGGGGAGGGGATGGGATATGGAGATTGGGTTGTGGGAATTGTGTGGAGTTGTATCCCTCCTACCCTATGGTTTTGTTAATTTATTCTTTCTTAAATAAAAAATAAATTAAAAAAAAAGAATTCTTGCATTAACTATCCCTACAAATCTACAAGTTTCTAGCTCATGCTGGCTTACTAGACAACAGTGACCCCTAAAGCACTTGGTTGTTTTATACGTATTAAAACCCAAATAAAATAAGAATACAATCTGTGTGGCTTTATGTATCTTAGTTCAAATGTCCTTTATGAGAAAGGACTTACTTGTGTAGGAAAATAAAATATAGCAGAAGTACTGGCATGTTATCTAGTGAAAATTCTGGGTGGGAAAGATAGCTCATCTGGGAGAGTTCCTGCTCTGCCATCCAGATTCAGTATGGTCCCCAAAACAGTGGAGGAGACTTTGGTATTATGGCATCCCTAGTCCCTCTCCTTGACTCTTTTATCTGTTCTTTGTCTATACCTGAAAAGTCAAGCCCAGAGTTGTTAAGCCCTGATGATCAAAAAAGAGAGAAACAGAATTAGAGAGAGAAAAAAAAAAATGAAAGAGGAAACAAGGAAATGCTTTCATATCCCCATGACTGAGTTGTTTGGAAACAATACCTGTGCCTCCTGTATAGCGTATTTCCCATATTATAGATGATGCTCTTATCAAATTCACAAGCAAGATTTGTAAGAAAATCCTGTCCACAATTGTAGAAATTATGGAAAAAGAATGTGAATTTAGGATTCTAATGCTGCATTATGCTAATGTAGACAAACAGAATAAAAAGAAATCACTACAGGTTATTATCCTTCTGGAATATTAGACAACTTCAAAATAGTAGTGAACCAAAAAGGAGTATGTTTTACTTCTGCTTAGCACTCAGTAGGTACTTATATGAACAGCAATGAATCTGAATCAGGAAAGTGATTCTGGGTACAATGCGACAGTGAGTCAACCATAAAGAAAGGGCTCAGACTGACATGGGGGTAATGTGTCCAACCCCTTGCTATCCTTCTTTCCTATCTAATCTGCCTACTATGAGAAGTTTTCCATGAATGCTAAAGAATTGCATACAAATGATACGACAGGAATCAAACAAGGAAAGGAGAAATAGGGTAGTAGACAATGTTTAAAAGGAGGATGACAAAACAGAAAGCAAACTGAATATGTAAAAGAGCCATGAGGGACTACAGAGTCAAGATGAATTTTGGTCTGTGAAAGGTAAAGAATCACCTTCATTTTACCATGCTACTGATGGTCTTCAGGGGGGAAGTTACTTTTGTGCTATATATGGGATGTGGCTATTTTTAAATTATATATAACAACACAGGTAAGATACTTGGATGGGTGCAAGCATGGTATATTTTAAATGATGTATGAATGAAACCCACAGTAAGCACAGCTATTCAGTTCTGAGGAAAGAGTGTTCACAGTACTCAATAGTGCAGTACTTCCTTGCCATTTTCACACATACATTATAATTTATATGTAGCCTAGACCACAGGAACAATAAATGATTATTTAAGACTCTAACTTTGTGGGAGTGGGGGTTCAGATTCTGGGACATGATGGCAGAGGAGGTCCTAGAGAGGCTTCAATTGGAAAATGGAGAAATGTTATACATGTACAAACCACTGTATTTAACTGTTGACTACAAACCATTAATCTTTAATAAAGAAAAATATAAATATGCATGGCAAAAAAAGACTTTAACTTTGTGTTAAGAGGTCCAGAGAGGCTCACAGAGGCAAAATAATGAAAAAAATCAGTAAGTAAATAATTTCTTTTTAATTTTTTATTTAAGAAAGGATTCGTGAACAAAAGCATAAGGTAGGAGGGGTACAACTCCACACAATTCCCAACACCCAATCCCCATAACCCACCCCCTCCCATGGTAGCTTTCCCATTCTCTATCCCTCTGGGAGCATGGACCCAGGGTCGTTGAGGGTTGCAGAAGGTAGAAGGTCTGGCTTCTGTAATTCCTTCCCCGCTGAAGATGGGCGTTGACTGGTCAGTCCATACCCCCAGTCTGCCTCTCTCTTTCCCTAGTAGGGTGTGACTCTGGGGAAGCTGAGCTCCAGGACACATTGGTGGGGTCTTCAATCCAGGGAAGCCTAGCCAGCATCCTGGTGGCATCTGGAACCTGGTGATTGAAAAGAGAGTTAACATATGAAGCCAAACAATTTGTTGAGCAATCATGGATCCCAAGCTTGGAATAGTGGAGAGGAAGTGTTAGGGAGGTACTCACTGCAAACTCTAGTGTAGTCCTGCTTTCAGGTATATATTTTGCAGTAGTTTATGGATACGTGTGCACATAAGCTCTTTCTCACAGAAACTGGTGTATATCTAGGTTATGGGACTTTGTTCGAAAGTGAACTACCTGAGATGAAATTAGAGTGTACTATTAAAGGAAAGGTCTCACCCGAGTAATGAAGCTGAAGGGTTGTCATTCCACACGTGAAGTCTCTGGATACATTCTGAGGTGAAGCATGTTGAGGTAGCAATCGTTGCTTTGGTTAGGTTGTGATCGGCAGATGCAATGTTATTTGGTTTGGATTGGGAGATGCATACGGGAAAGTGGGCCCTATCCAAGGGTTCCAGGACTGGGGGAAGTAGGGGCTCTATAGTGAAGATGTGAGGTTCCTGCTGTCTTAGGGTTCAAAAAGACAATCAGTAGTTAATATTATCATCACATTATTTGTTAATTGGGTTAACTTTGAAAAGTCCCTTTGTTATGGTTTGCTGGACAGTACCCAGTATCTTGTATATAGCTGTGCTATTGGATGCTTCTAATCTACTTGGTCTAGGCTTTTGAGAGAGTCCGCATATCAAATACATAGCCTATATATTAAAAAGATTCAGTTTGTCTTTTGAGAAACTTTGAGACATACAATTGATTTCCCCCACTCATATTAATTAGCTCCTGATTTCTATGTCTACATTTTGCTAGGAGTGTACATAAACACCATTCCCACCACCAAAGGACTGTGACCCATCCCTCCCGCCCACTCCCACCCCCCACTGGCCCAGGAAGCTACATGCCTACTCCTCTCCACTGGGTTTTTACTTTGGTGCCCTACTTACAATTTGATCAGGTCCTGCTTTTAGTTTCCCTTTCAGATCTTCTTAGTCATCTTCTGTTGATGAGTGGGATCATCCCATACTCATCTTTATCTTTCTGACTTAGTTCACTTAACATAATTCCTTCTAGCTCTGTCCAAGATGGGTCAGAGAAGGTGGGTTCATTGTTCTTGATAGCTGCATAGTATTCCATTGTGTATATATACCACAGCTTTCTCAGCCACTCATCTGGTGTTGGGCACCAGGGTTGCTTCCAGGTTTTAGCTATTATGAATTGTGCTGCTATGAACATAGGAGTACACACCTCTTTTTGGTTGGGTGTTATGGAGTCCTTGGGGTATAACCCCAGGAGAGGAATTATTGGGTCATATGGAAGGTCCATGTCTAGCCTTCTGAGAGTTTTCCAGACTGCTCTCCACAGAGGCTGTACCAATTTACATTCCCACCAGCAATGTAAAAGGGTTCCTCTGTCCCCAGATCCTCTCCAGCATTTGTTGCTGCTGTCCTTTTTGATGTATGCCATTCTTACAGGAGTGAGGTGGTATCTTAGTGTTGTCTTGATTTGCATTTCTCTAATAATCAGTGACCTAGAACAGTTTTTCATATGTTTGTTAGCCTTTTGGATCTCCTCTGTGGTGAATGTTTTGTTCATTTCCTCTGCCCATTTTTGGATGGGGTCATTTGCTTTTTTGGTGCTAAGTTTGCTGAGCTCTTTAAATATTTTGGTGATTAGTTTCTTGTCTGATGTCTGGCATGTGAAGATCTTCTCCCATTCTGTGAGGGGTCTCTCTGTTTGTTTAATAGTTTCTTTGGATGTGCAGAAGCTTTTCAATTTGATGTAGTCCCATTGGTTTGTTTCTGCTTTGGTCTTCCTTGCAATTGGGTTTGATTCATCAAAGATGTCCTTGAGGTGTATGTGGGAAAGTGTTTTACCAATGTTTTCCTCTAAGTATTTGATTGTTTCTGGTCTGACATCTAGGTCTTTGATCCATTTGGAGTTGATTTTTGTTTCTGGTGAGATAAAGTGGTTCAATTTCATTCTTCTGCATGTTTCAACCCAGTTTTCCCAGCACCATTTATTAAAGAGAGCCTTCTTTTTCCATTTAATCCTTTGGGCCCCCTTATCAAAGATTAGATGCCCATAGGTGTTGGGATTTACTTCTGGGCTTTCAATTCTGTTCCACTGGTCTGTATGCCTATTTTTGTTCCAGTACCATGCTGTTTTGATGATGATGGCTTTATAATATAGTTTAAGGTCTGGGAGTGTGATGCCTCCATTTCTGTCTCTTTTCCTTAAGATGGTTTTGGCAATTCTAGGTGTTTTCAGGTTCCAGATAAATGATTGTAGTGTTTGTTCTATTCTCTTAAAGAAGCCTGGTGGAACTTTGATGGGTATTGCATTAAATTTGTATATGGCTCTGGGGAGAATATTCATTTTGATGATATTTATTCTTCCAATCCATGAGCATGGGATATCTTTCCATTTCTTGGTATCAGTTTCTATCTCTTTGAGTAGCGACTCATAGTTTTCAGTATACAAGTCTTTCACTTCTTTGGTCAACTTTATTCCTAGGTATTTGATTGATTTTGCTGAAACAGTAAATGGGAGTGATTTCTGGATGTCTTCTTCTTCAGATTTAGTGTTTGCATAAAGAAATGCCACTGATTTTTGTACATTGATTTTGTAGCCTGATACCTTGCTATATTGCCTAACAACTTCCAGTAATTTTCTACTGGATTCTTTAGGTCTTTCTATGTATACTATCATATCATCTGCAAATAGTGAGAGCTTGACTTCTTCCCTTCCAATCTGTATCCCTTTGATTTCTTTCTCTTGCCTGATTGCTATGGCAAGAACTTCCAATACTATGTTGAAGAGTAATGGTGACAGTGGACAGCCCTGTCTAGTCCCCGATCTGAGGGGGAATGCTTTCAGCTTCTCTCCATTGAGTATGATGTTGGCTGTAGGTTTGCTATATATAGACTCCACTATCTTGAGGAATTTCCCATCTATTCCCATTTTCTGTAGAGTTTTGAGCATGAATGGGTGTTGGATTTTGTCAAAGGCTTTCTCTGCATCTATTGAGATAATCATATGGTTTTTGGCTTTGCTTTTATTGATGTGATGAATGACATTGATTGATTTACGGATGTTTCGTTTACAATTCTATTAATTTGAGTCTTCTCTCTTTTTTGTTTGGTGAGTCTGGCTAGGGGTTTGTCAATTTTGTTTAATCTTTCAAAGAACCAACATTTGGCTTCATTGATCTTTTGTATGGTTCTTTTATTTTCGATGTTGTTTATTTCTGCTCTAACTTTAGTGATTTCTGTCCTTCTGGTTGCTTTAGGGTTCCTTTGTTCCTCTTCCTCTAAGTCCTTGAGGTGTGTAGTAAGGTCGTTCATTTGGGCTTCTTCTTGGTGTGTAATATGTGATTGTATAGCTGTAAGTGTCCCTCTCAGTACTGCTTTCGTTGTGTCCCAAATATTTTGATAGATTGTGTCTTCATTTTCATTAGTTTCCAGGAACATTTGAATTTCCTGTTTGAGTGAGTGTCTGACCCAGTGGTTCTTAAGGAGCATGTTGTTTAGTTTCCAAATTCTATGTCTTTTAATAATTTTCCGTTTGTTGTTAAAAGTTAGTTTTACTCCACTGTGGTCTGAGAAGATACTTGGGATGATTTCAATGCTCTTGAATTTATTGATGCTGTCTTTGTGGCCTAACATGTGGTCTATCCTTGAGTATGTGTTGTGTGGATTTGAAAAGAAGGTGTATTCCAGTTTTTTGGGGTGGAGGAGTCTGAAAATGTCCAAGAGGTCTAGTCTGTCAATCTCTTCATTCAATTCTCTTGTATCTTTATTGGTTCTCTGCTTTGTTGATCTTTCTAAGTGTGAGAGTGGGGTATTGAAGTCTCCCACTATTATTGTATTACTATTGATGTATTTTTGAAATTCTTTCAATAGGTGTTTAATGTATTTAGATGGTCCCTCGTTGGGTGCCTAGATGTTAATAATTGTTAAGTCTTCTTGGCTGATTGATCCTCTAATCATTATGTAATGTCCTTGCCTATCTTTTATTACTTTATTTAATTTAAAATCTATCGTGTCTGAGATGAGAATGGCTGTTCCTGCCCTTTTTTGTGGACCGTTAGCCTGTAGGATAGTTTTCCATCCTTTCACTTTAAGTCTGTGTTTATCTTGTTGTGACACATGGGATTCTTGCAAGCAGCATATGGTTGGGTTATGTTTTCTGATCCATCCCCCCACCCTGTGCCTTTTGATGCGTGAGTTTAAGCCATTGACATTTATTGATATTATGGATTTAATGTATTGTAGTGCCATTGTTCTAAAAAACGATTTGTTTACTCTGATATATTACAAGTATTATAGTGATGTTCTTGTTTATAAGAGGTCTTTTAGTACCTCTTTCAGGGCTGGCTGGGTGATAGTTTCCTCCTTTAACTGTTGTTTGTCTAAGACGGTTTTGATCCCTCCATCTAGCTTGAATGAAAGTCTAGCAGGATATATTATCCTTGGTTGAAACCCTTTTTCATTCAGGGCTCGATAGATATCTTGCCACTCCCTTCTGGCTTTTAGAGTTTGAGTTGAGAAATCTGCAGAAAGTCTTATGGGTTTTCCCCTGTATGTGACTTTTTGTTTCTCTCTTGCAGCCTTTAGGATCCTTTCTTTATCCTTACTTCTTCTCATTGTGACTATGATGTGTCTTGGTGTTTTCAGGTCTGGGTTGATTCTGTTTGGTACTCTCTGGGCCTCTTGCACCTTGATATCCTTTCTGTTATTCAGGTCTGGGAAATTTTCTTGTATTATTTCCTCTAGAATGTTTGCTTCCCCTTCCTCTCTTTCTTCCTCTGGCAGGCCAATTATATGAATGTTACTTCTTTTGAGATCATCCCATATGTCTCTGTTGTTGTTTTCAGTGTCTCCCAATCTCTTTTTAAGCTCTTTCACCTCTTTCTTAGTTTTCTCTAACTCATCCTCTGTCTGACTAATTCTGTTTTCTGCTTCTGTTAGTCTGCTTTCCCTTGCCTCAGCTTCTTTCTTCATTACAGCTATTTCAGCTTTCAGTTCTCTAATTGTCTCAAGATAATCAGTATTTTCCTTGGGGGTCTCAACTGTTGTTTCCCTAATACTGCCATTCCTTTCCTCCAATGTTGTTTTCATTTCTGTGATTAATAAGTTTATTATTGCTTGCATACTTTTCTTATCTATGGTTACTTCTGACTGATTTGTGGTTTCTTCTGGGCTCTTGTCTTCATTCATTGGGGTAGCAGTTTTGTTTTTAATCTACCCATTTTTTTTTTAATTTATGTGTTTCTCTCTCTCTTTTTTTTTAATGCTCTGTTGTTCCTCAGTTGTTGTGATTTGAGCACAAGTAACACTGTACTAAATACCTTTATGACAATTGCACTCACCAACCTCCGGAATTACAGTAGCAACTGAAGTAAGTATTGAAGGAGTTTAATCGTTACCAGTTAGCCAAAAAATTTCTCCAGTCCGTGAAAAAATAGTAACCAAATCCCAGTGAAGAAAGAGAAAAGAAAGAGAGGATAGCAAGAATAGACAGTTATGCAAATCTACTATCCAGTGTATATTCTAGGGGTAACAAGAGTGTAAAGGGAACTAGAGCAGAGATACACACATAGAGAGTCCACTCTGGGTCAGATTTCTTCCCCAAGGTAATTCACAAATTCAGAAAGGCAAAGAAGAAAGAAGTGTATGACAAGATAAAAAAAAAAAAAAGAGATAGAGAGAGATAAGAGAGAGAAAAGGGAGAAGATAAGAAGAAGGGTTGTAATTAAAGAGCAGTGCGAGGAACTTCCCAAATGTGTATCAGTGAGTTTAAAAAAAAAAAAAAAAAAAAACCCTGTTTGGTGGTATGAGGTATCCTGCTAGTAGCTGGTCCCAGGCACTGCTTATGGGGGGGGGGGGGGGGCGGCGGGAAGGATGTATGCTTGAAAATTAAAAGGAAGAAAAAAGAATTTTTTTCCCCTATTCTAATTCTTAACCCAAATTAAGTTATAGACACATCCTTGGTATGACTGCTATGGCCCCTTATTGGCTGGCCTGCTAAAGGCAGAAAATCCTATTGTTTACATGAGATGTGTCCGGAGCTCCAAGGCTAGCCGCTTCTCAGTCCGCCATCTTCCGGGAAACCCCTCCCTCCAGACTTTTTTAAAGGATTTCTCAAAAATGAAAACTAGCTCCAAATCCTTTGATCCAATGAGAGCTATACTCAAGAAGTCTTTGGATCTGCTCTCAGGGCCGCGGTGGACCCTGCAGACTCCCAAGAGAAAGCCCCCGAGCTAAAGTGCTCTCTCCGGTTCCTCTGCCCTCCGCGCTCTGCAACCGGCGGAGGAGCCGCCTTCCTGGGCGGGCGGAGGACAATGCCCGGCGCACTCGCCTTGCCTGGCGCCCTGGGAATTCTGGAGCCCCGCTAGTCTGTGTCACCTTTACTCTAATTCTTAACCCAAATTAAATTGTACTCGCTTTTGGTGTCATCCCTTATTAACTGGCCTGCTAAAGGCAGAAAATCCTACTGTTGCCGAGGATGCGGTCAGAGCGCTCGCTGTCAGCGACTTCTCAGTCCGCCATCTTCCTCTCACCCTTCTCAAGTAAATAATTTTTAAAAGGCCTAAAATAAGAACTTCATGGTGGGAAGTCCAAATCTTACAGCTTAGCAATACTTATTTCACTTCTCACTATTCAGAGATCCCATCCTGTTCAAGTTGTCATAGATGTCAATCTGGACTTTATCTATTTCCCTACAGTCTGTAACTAACATGACATGGAAGGGTGTCATTTTAAAATTAAGTCAGATGATGTGCCCAAGTCTTACCATTTCACTAAGACAAAAGGCAAATGTTTGCAGTGGAGTATTGGCAAGCAGGATCAACCTCTGTCTGACATGACTGCTGCTATGCTGTCTCCACACAGCACAATTTTTCTTCCTTCCTTTGGTTTATGTTTTCTTTCCACAGCAAACCACACCTTGACAGAGATATCCCTGTTTCAGTAAGATCTGTTTACATTTATTTTTTTTTACTTACAATTAACTTGCTCACATAGACTTTTCTATCAGGAATTTAAAAAACATTGTCAAGTATTTAAAATTACAATAAGATGTGAACAAAATCGAACATTTAAAATGTACTGAGACAAAGTAGTGATAGTAAATCTTCCCATCATGTTGAAGCCAGTTATAGGCTTATTGTCTGATGACATAGGAAATCAAGCACTGTGATATAAACTTTTGCAAAAAAGGAAATGGCTTACTGTCATTCCAACAGGAGTTCTTCAGTCAAATCCACCTGCCTCAGCTGGAAAGGTAAAAAGCTTTTATAAAGTAAAGTAAAAGAAAAACAATTTTTAACTGTACGTTATTTCAAAATCCTTTGCATAAAAGGTGTTTAAATTAGTGCCTGAGACTTACACATGTATCTCTCAGTATCTCATATGTGTAAAATAGGGACACATTAATGAATTTCTCTGTACCTTTTTCTCTAACTAATATGCTTTGTGATTGCTTACTTGTCCCCCCTCAGTTTTGAAGAACTGTCATATGTAACATTATTTCATCCCTTTCCCATAAACCTTTGTTGTTCCTTTGGCATGATGTTAGAATAACAACTTCAAACAAGAGATGAATAAAAAATCCTGACTTACTGTATATCACCAGATCCCCTTAAGCAAATATCTGAAAGACAGAGTTTATGTTATTTGCATTAACTCTGACTAGTCATTCAATCAGAATAATCTACATATATTAAACATTTACTATGTTCTAGAATTTTAAGGAATATAATAACAAACAATACTTCTCATTAGTCTTTTCTTCTTTACAAGTAAAATGATATAGAGGGAGTTTACTAGAGTTCAGTTGATCATGATTGTCTTCAAAAAATAAGATAAGTGAGATTTAACACTTTTTGCTAGACTGTTATTCACTAAATGTTTCAATAATTAGCAACTAACAACAGCATGTTAAGAGTTCAATTTATAGTTGCAGTTTATATTTATTGTCATTTACTTTCAAATTAATAGTCAACTTGAAAATTGCAATGCATGATAAAAAATAAGACTAGGACTTTCTTTAATGAACTGGCATATACATTGTCAGGAATAAGCATAATTAAAAGTCTTATATTCAAGTCGATGCCTAATAGAAAAATTAGACCAAAGGTTTTTCAGAAAGTTCAAAGTGTTATGATAGAACTAGAATTTCTTACATTGTGATAATAAAGACAAATCTTTATTGTTTATGTTTTCTAGCTCTCCTTTTTAAAGTATTTTTATTTTTTACTTATTATTAGATGGAGAAAGAGAGAAATTGAAGGTGGGTGGGTAGAGAGGGAGAGAAATCAAAAGACGCTTACAACTCTGCTTTACTACTTGTGAAGCTTTCCCCCTTCAGGTGTGAACCAGGGGCTAGAATCTAGGTATCCGCATACTGTAATGTGTGCACTTAACCAGCTGTGCCACCGCCACCGCCTGACCCCACTCTTCATTTTCTTTTATTTTCTTTTTTTTTCACTAATTTATTTTTATGGTCCCTGTTAGGGTTTCACTGCTCTTGGCAGGAACCTGTGTCATGTGAATTACAAAGAAGGCACCCTATATAGGTGAGCTATTTTTCAAGCCCTCTAGTTCTGTTAATATCTACAAATCTCTGTACTTATTCTTTAGGTTTTTTTCCTAGAGAAGGTTAATTTGTTGTTCTATATCTTCAGTATTGTCTCAATAGTCTCTACCTCAGAAATAATCATGTAAATTAAATAAATTAAACATCTTAGGTCAGGAGACAACTTACCAAACAGAATGCACACTTTGCCGTGCTTGTGTATTATAGGGTCATTGTAATCAAAACTGCATAGTACTGGAACAAAAATAGAGACACTGACCAGTGAAGCAGAATTGGGACCACAGAAATAAGCCCCACATCTATGGATATCTAATTTTTGACAATGGGGCTCAAACTAATAAATGGAGAATAGACAATCTCTTCATAAATGGCGTTGGGAAAATTGGGTTGAAATGTGCAGAAGAATGAAACTGAATCACTACATTTCACCACACATAAAAGTAAACTATAAGTGGATCAAGGACTTGGATGTTAGAAACAATCAAATATAGGGAAATATTTGTAGAATTCTTTTCTGTCTAAATTTCTAGGCATTATCAGTGACACAAGTCCAACTTCAAAGAAGACAAAAGCAAAAATAAACCAGCAAAAGAAACCACCACCCAAACAAAGAGACCCCTTACAGAATGGGAGAAGATCCTTACATTCCATATATATCAGACAAAAGGCTAATAATAAAAATATATAAAGAGCTTACCAACCTAAGGAAAAAAAAATCCAAAAATAGGGAGAGGCTATGAACAGAATATTCACCAGAGAAAACATCCAAAAGGCCAACAGACATAAAAAAAATGCTGCAAGCCATCCATTGTCAGAGAAATGCAAATAAAGACAACAATGAGATGTCACTTCACTCCTGTTGAGAATGTCATATATCAGAAAAAGTAGCAGTAACAAATGCTGGAGAGGTTTTGGAGACAAAGGAACCCTCCTGAACTGCTGGTGGGAATGTTAATTGGTCCAGTCCCTGTGGAGAGCAGTCTGGAGAACTCTCAGAATGCTAGAAGTGGTCCTACCCTATGACCCATGACCTGGTAATTCCTCTCCTGGAGATATACACTAAGGTAACAAACACTGCCTCCCAAAAAGGTCTGTGTATACCTATGTACATAGCAGCATAATTTTTAATAGCCAAAACCTGGAAGCAACCCAGGTGTCCAACAACAGATGAATTGCTGAGAAAGTTATGGTATATATTCACAATGAAATACATATATGTCAGTGCATTTCAGTTCCAGAAAAGAGCTAGTGTAATAGTAACATTTGTAAAATTGTTTACAATTTACAAAATACTTTTATGTACCTAAATTGTTAAAAGTCTGTTGTTTTAAGACTAGAGTTGTAAGAACCTAAGGGTAGTGATAGGAGATATTTTGACAGTTAAACTTTGCTGACTAAAAGTCTGTAGTGAGTAAATCCATGATTCATACAAGTATTCCAGGGGGTAGTGAATCTAATCATTCAGGAGGGAGGGGAGATTTTATAATAAAGACTGGAGATAGTGCTGGTGAATAGAAGAGACCTTCTCACTGTTTTCAGAGGATTTATAATCCACTTTAACTAACTCAACACAAATGTTTCTCTCACGTTAATACCTTCCTGCTAGTACATAGTCTAGTGATTATCTCAAAGGAGTAGGTGACATAATCCAAAAGGTCTTTAAAAAGCAATAGATTGGTTTTTCTTATGTCTGTATAAAAGGAACTGACAGTGCTAAAATCATGTCGGATGTTGAAGTTTCTATTATAGTGTTCAGAACATGAAAATCATAGTTAAGTTTAAACACTGTAATTATAGCAATTACATGTGGAATAGGTAGGACATGTCCAGCATATTCTATGTCATACCAACAACTTAATTATCTCTGAAGTACTTCAAGAGTAATGCACTGAATTTTAAAATCTTTTAAATTGATACTTTCTTATATATTAGCAGAACTTTTCATTTAAAAATATGTACATCCTTCACATCACTACATATATAATCTTCCTTATCTAACACTCTTATTTTCTGTTTGCATATACTATATTGCTGGTAATGTATCCTCTTAGGTAAAGACAGAAAACTTTCTAGTAATTTTATCAGGTAGTTTAAAATATTAATAACTGTGTTCATGTAAATTAGGAAATCTGATTACATATGTGACCAATGATGTACTTTACTTCAGATTTAAGGCTCTGGAAGAGAATATATAACCTGTTCCAGGTGATAACTCCATAGAAGAATTCTAGGAACACAGATAGGAAGTGAATTCATTGATATCAAACCCTATCAGCTATTTCAGCAATGCATAAAATAGGAATTCAAAATAGATCCTTCAACTACATCTGCCTAATGACTAAAACAGGTGGCAGAGATGTAAAAAAAAAAAAAAAAATCTAATGAGGGACCCAGATGTGGTATGCCCTGGTTAGTGCTCATAATACTATGTGCAAGGACTGCTGCAAGATCTGGGTTCCAGCCACCTGCCTGCCACCTGCGGGGGGGAGGGCACTTAACAAGCTGTAATGCAGGGGATGGTAGTGGTGGTGAGGTGTGACTAAAACTTGATTTATATTTCAGGTATATCTGTCGTTTGGTGTCACAGAAAACTGAGCTATCATACCTGCTTTAAGCTGAAGGGAACTTTGCTTTCAGTGCATGAACCAAGTCTGGGTTTTATTAATTCATATCAAGCAGACCTTCTCTAAGGAGGGTCAGTCTTTCACACAGGTGGAGGTGAGGGGTGACAGTGAAGAGAGAACTGATAGTCACGGGCTATCAGGAAGGGGTCAAAAGCCCCCCAGTGCTCCTTCCTTTAGGGTGTTGGCCCCTCCCCCTAGAACAAATCCTCAGTTACTTTTCACTGTAACAAACGGGTAAGGAAGGGGGTGGCAGTCAGTCTGAAAATAGTAGATCTGCTCCCCACCCCTGTAGTCACATTCAACTATATTTCATAACCTTGGGAAGGTTCTTAATATCACTTGTCTCCTTAATATTGTAGCTTTACACAATAATGCACAATACTGCACTGCTCAGCTTTAGTCTTGCCACTATCTTCTCTCTAATTTGGAAACTAATAAATTAATCTGACATTATTTCCTATATTTTATGTATTTATTGGATAGAAACTGTCAGAAATTGAGAGAAAAAGGGAGCTAGAGAGGGAGAGAGACAGAGAGATACCTACAGCCTTGCTTCTCCACTCATAAAGCTTTTTCCCTTCAGGTGGGTACTGAGGCTTGAACCGGGGTCCTTGCACATTATAACATATGTGCTCAAACAGGTGTGCCACCACCTGGCCCTATTCTGTAATTATTTGCTGCTAAATTTTAGAGTTGAATCAAACAGACTATAGTGAATACAACAACAATCTGAGCTTTCTTTAAATTTCAGAAGTTTTTTTTTATTCTTTTAATGTTGTCCAAAATGAAGTATTGACTTGTAGTACAATACCCAGAAAAGTCACTCTTAAGTTGACATGCTCACCAATGTCATGACATCAACCAATGCCATGGCATCCAGTGATTTGACTATGGTGAAATTAACACAGAAAAGAAGACACTGACAAAAACCAGTGTCTTAATAAACCAATGCTTCACTTCCATAATATCAATACATTTACTAGAATCAGAACAAATTGAAGTCTATTAAAAACTCATCACTATTTATTATCTTTATGTTCTAAATAAGCAATATAGGATGTTAAGGACAAGGATTTTAATGTCGTAAACTAGGTGTAAATTCTACTTTGTAACTTATTAGTGTGATTCTGAAATAAGAAAGCTTACTATTAATATTATTTGGCAATCAATTATGTATCTCACTTCCATATTTTGGTGAAAAGGTCAAAATTCCAATTCCATGATCAATACAGAAGTTTCCTGATACCAAATTCAAGTTTAATATTCCTTTTCAGGATTTCTATACAGCCTTTGAGGAAAAAATAATAGAACTTATCTCTTCTTTTTGGAAAGGAAAATAATTAGATGTTGGTAGCAATTTTCTCTCTCTAAAGAATAAGGCCAATAAGAAGCAGAAATGAACACCTAAGATAAGATACAGAGTCTAATATCTACTATGAGTCTATGAGTGCAGTTAGAGAAGAAATCTAGCCCTGATAAATCAGAACTGAAAGAGCGAGAGAAAACCATAATAAAGCCATTTGTGCTAGATTAAGTACAAAGACTTGAGATTTTGATAACACTTATATCTAAGTCACAGGGTGATCCAAGATAGCTCCGATCTTGACATTTGTGCTATGTAATTAGGATAGAGTCCCATTCACTTTCAACTATTCCCCAGTTTGTTTTAATTTCCCCTTACTTATAGATTAACCTACCTACCTTGAATATACCATTAAAATATTTTTCTGCACCTTTTATGATCAAGGTTAAAATAAAATACATTCAATAAAATTGTATAGGAAACCTATTGATTATATAAAATAGTGTGGAGTCTTACATTCACATCAGTGCTATTCCTTTCTAAGTGTAGAGCCAGGGATAATACTGTATAAATTAAATTACAAGGGCAAGGGAGAAAGCATAATGGTTATACAAAAGACTTTCACGCCTGAGGCTCTGAGTTCCCAGGTTCAATCTGTAGCAACACCATAAGCTAGAGATGACCATGTCCTGGTCCATCTTTCTGTATCTCATATATATATATAAACTGAATAGCAACATTATTTTAGTTTTTATACTTATTAAAACATAATGAGGGGGCCAGGTGGTGGCACACCTCCTTGAGTACATATCCTACAATGCCCTAGGGTCCAAGTGCAAGCCCCTGGCCCCCACCTACAGGAGAACTGCTTCAGAAATAGTGAAACAGTGCTGCAGAGTATCTCTTAGGACTGGATGATAGTGCAACTAGTAGAGCACACACACTACTATACACAAAGACGCAGGACAAAGCCCCCAGTCCCCACCTGCACCCTCTATCTCTCCTCTATCTTCCCCTTCCCTCTCAACTTCTGTCTCTATCCAAAATAAATACGTAAATAAATAAAATCTAAAAAAATACAGAATTAATAGGAAAGAGAGTGAGACATACCTAACAATTCCCATACAAGAAGATAACTTGTACCTTTGACCGCCTTATTTAAAGATCGTAACATTTTATGAGATGTGAGAAGTACATCAATAAATTAGTTTTTATACTCCATACCTTAATATTTTAAAGCATTGTTTAAAAAATAAATCAGATATGTTGTCATACTTTGTTGCATTGTCTGCCTGACAAGTGACTCTTGATCCCAAAAAGTTACTCAGAGAGAAATAAATTATGTGTCTGATCGAGACGCTGAAGGTGTTTACACTGAACATGCACCCCTATAGGAGGGGGAATGAACAATGGAGCACCCCCTTTAGGACCAGGGCCTTTTATAGAGAGTTTTAAAATATATCATGAATTCCAATTTATAAGGAAGTTGATTCAACAGGAAGTAGAACAAGCAGTGGAGTGTGTGAATAAATAGCTTTAGGATTCAAGGTGCGGTAATGGGGTCTAAACATTCTGTATCTAAACTCAGCATCTAAATGAGTACCTATTCCAAGAAGTTACTGATTCACTTTTAACTTAATCAAGAGTCAAGTTTCTCTAGGTTAGAAATTAAGTATGCGGGGGGCCGGGCAGTAGCACAGCGGGATAAGCGCCCTTGGCGCAAAACTCAAGGACCTGCGGAAGGATCCTGGTTGGAGCCCGGGGATCCCCACCTGTAGGAGAGTCACTTCACAGGCAGTGAAGCAGGTCTGCAGTTGTCTATCTTTCTGTCTCCCCTCTGTCTTCTCCTCCTTTCTCCATTTTTCTCTGTGTCCTATCCAACAACAACGATGTCAATAGCAACAACAATAATAACTACGACAATAAAACAAGGGCAACAAATGGGGAAATAAATAAAAATTAAAAAAAAAAGTATGCATCAAGCCTAACATCATTAGATATCTAATTGTAAAGTATTCCTGCAATCGTTATTAACGGAAATTCTGATATGTCTCCTAGGACCAGAGGGGCAAGCTAACATAATGAATGAAGATATACCAGTGAGTACATACTTGAAGACTATAATCTGTATGGGTTGACATGTATCAAATGTATTTAAAATAAAACAAATGTTTGTGCATAATTAACCTAAAATTAATTTCACAATTGAAAATTTACATTCATTTTTCTCTATTAGTAGTTAAAGTCCTCCTTCCAATTATTAAGCTAGCTAACTGAAAGATATTCCAGTATATCTAGCCAAATTTCTTTCAGTAGTCATAAAATATGTGAATTCTCCTTTCTTCAGTTTTTCATTAAATTTTACAAGTAAATTAGGACATAGTTTTAAACAAAACCTTGTGAAGCAAACCTTATTTTGAGATGAATCTTGAAAGTCATATTTGGAGTCTTATTGCCAAGCATCTTGGTCTGTGTTTCCTCTGATACAAATAGATGGAGAAAAAAAAAAAAGAGAGAAAAAAAAAAAAAAAGAAGTAGAAACACAAAGCAGAAATTGACTGAATTTGGAGTATGGCACCAAAGTAAGAAAGCAGAAGTACACTAGAGTTTGCAGTGAGTACCTCCCTAATACTTCCTCTCCACTTTTCCAAGCTTTGGGTCCATGATTGCTCAACAATTTGTTTGGCTTTGTATGTTAACTCTCTTTTCAGTCACCAGGTTCCAGGTGTCATCAGGATGCCGGCCAGACTTCCCTGGATTGAAGACACCACCAATGTGTCCTGGAGCTCAGCTTCCCCAGAGACCCACGCTACTAGGGAAAGAGAGAGGCAGACTGGGAGTATGGACCGACCAGTCAACTCCCATGTTCAGCGGGGAAGCAATTACAGAAGCCAGACCTTCTACCTTCTGCAACCCACAATGACCCTGGGTCCATGCTCCCAGAGGGATAGAGAATGGGAAAGCTATCAGGGGAGGGGGTGGGATATGGAGATTGGGCGGTGGGAATTGTGTGGAGTTGTACCCCTCCTACCCTATGGTTTTGTTAATTAATAAAACAAACAAACAAAAAAAGCAAATAGATGGAGATAGCCTTGTCAAACATTTCCCTTTAGATTATTTCAGCAGTGCTTCCATCAGTATGTGACAGAGAAGGACATGACTCACAGGGCCGTAAATATGAATCATTATAATCATTCTGTTCATATAAAAGTCAATACCAGGATGTGTCCAGAGGAATAAATCATATGCCCCTAATTTCCTGTAACTCGTATCAGTGTATTATTGCTGTTCTTCTCCCACAATTATTTAGCTATTTAGATGGCTGACAATGAGATAAGTTAGCTATGAACTAAATATATTTAATTACTTTTTCTGTCATTGGAAAAACTGATTTTCATCAAAGGAAATTAGACTTTCAAGAGCAATAAACAAGAAAGAAATGGAATGATCTTTGTCAGTTTTCCCAAATAAATATATGAAAAATCATGCTAGCTTATGTGAATATTGAATATTAAATGAGTGAATGTAGAGACCACTATCTTTTAATTAAAGAAATTGGTGTAGTTGTGTGCCTCTGACAGATGGTATATTGAACTGGCACCACCCAAGTGAGGCTATCTTATACTCTGATAGAGTGATGAACAGTACATCCTAGGATTTGATAGGCTTATTCTGTTCCTCACTGAACATGGACCTCAGCGCACTCATTTCAGTACAAAGAACTCCCTTTTCATGAGCTTAAGCAAAAAAAAAAAAAAAAAAAAATCAAGCACACTTGTTTAATTTGTTTCTCATTTTCCATATTCTGAACATCAATTTTCAAATTAGTTGTAAGTGACGATAAATCAAGGTGTTTGCTGAATCTATACTGGCTTTCAAAAGGATTTTGCAAACTAAGGTGACCACTAAGCCAAAGAGATATAGCTAATATTTTAATAAAAACCTTAATTATAGGGGCTAGGAGGTGGCTCACCTGCTTAAGTGGATATTGTACCATGCACAGCGACCTGGATGAGTCCCCCACCTTCAGTCGGGATGCTTCTCTACTGGTGAAGCAAGTTTGCAGGTGTTTATCTTCCTCTTCCCCTCTTTATCCCCCCCCCCTTTCAATTTCTCTCTGTCCTATCATATAGAATGAAAAATAAATAAATAAATTGAACTGCATATGTTCAAGTCGATGTGTGGCATTTCTGTGTACAAAGATGTACTATTCCTGTGGGAGTACATCTCTGGTACTAATCAACAGTTATTCTTCCCTATGTCTCCCATGATTAAATTATGCAGCACTAATTTAATCTCTGTCATGCTTGTCAAGATTATTTTTTTGGAAAATATTTTAATCTGGTAGACAAGAAAAAGGATACTTTTTGATTAAGAAGTACCTGTTATGAGTCTTACCCCTTTTCTTTTGCAAAACACGTGTCTGTAGAAATTGGGTGATGGAGCACCGGGTTGAGCACACACATTACAGTGTGCCAAGAACCGGTTCAAACTCTGGGTCCATACCCGAAGGGGGAAGCTTTAGGAGTGGTGAATACTCTCATCATACATACTCAATTAATCCATTATATCCTTCATTTTATTTATTGCCACCAGGGTTATCATGATGGTTTACTTTCTGAAAAGGAACCACTTCATCCAGTGACTATAAAGTTTTTCAGTTGAAATGCCAGGGTAACAGTCATACTGCTATGAGAGTATAGAACTAATATTACTTTCTTATTGCAAATATTGGGTTTTCAGAAAATTCATGAATCATTTTACCATAGAAAAACACAGAGAAAATTCTGACACCCCAATATATTTTTTTAAGAAACTGGACTTCAATGGAGAAAAAAATAAAATTCAATTATAGTTTATAACTGTATTGGGCATTTTTTGTAAACTTCCATGAAAGCGAGGAAATATAATTCTCTACCTTAAAAAGCATGTAGCAGCATTCATTGTCTTTTAATTTCTGAAAAGCATAATGGCTCTTATCTGCTTGACTTTTACTCTGTACTCTAATTATATATATTTTTTCACAACAGTATGACAATTATAATGTGAAGTACAACTATACTAAAGTACAGATACCACAGTATCTGTACTTCGGAATCAATATGAGAACTAGGTTTGTTTTTTCCCCCCCTAGGATGAAACAGTAGTTTGGAGATGTATCTAAATAATTTTAGAACTACAACTAATTTTAAGATGCCTGTGAGATTTCTTGTAGGGAAACTGTGAGGATGTGGTAGAGCCTGGCAGGGCTTGACCTGAGTGGTGTGTCTGTCCTGTTAGTCTCTCTCTCTCAGGGAACATGGGAACCTCAAATGATTGCCACATCATATCAGACTCCCTGCCTCACAAAGCACCCTGCATTTGTCTGCTTCCAGGAGCCCAGAATTCCTTAAAACATTAAGCCAGCTCTCCCTGCATTCCTTGATGCTATGGGTCATCCTTTTATTATCTACCTATCAATCTTCTGCTTTGTCTTACAAATGGCTAAAGGTCTCTTCCTAATTCCCTGCAAGGTATTATTAATCCTACCAGTTAAACCCCTAGCAACAGTTGCTAAGGAAGCCCCTACCATTCCCAGCCCCTTTAACCTTTCTCTGCCCCTTTCCTAACCATGTATGGTATTGTTAAGCCACTTCCGTTTCTGACTTGACTCTTCCCGTTTTTGGCCTGGAGAAGGGGTTCAGACTGGGAGGCAGATGCTGGCCATTGAGTTCTGTACCACGTGGCTTAACCAGGTGTGCTACTGATTCACTCTGGGGATCTCGAATGAATAAAGATTTGAATTGCCTTGCCACCATGAGCTTGGTTCCAGGGTCATCTCTCTCTCTCGTGCGTCGCTAGCCCGACAATTTCTGAAATGACAACCTTTTTTTTTTCTTTTCATAGAACTAGGGCCTTGAGTAAGCTTAATTACACTGCCCCTGGAATACTCTGTTTTGTCACTGAGACAGACAGAGAGTGAGAGACAGAGAGAGAAATAGCACAGCATTGAGCTTTTTCCATTGCTATGGTACTTCACATGTGGTGCTGGGGTTTAAATCTGGATTGTGTACATGGTAAGGCATATGCCCTATCTGGTGTGCTGTATCTCTGGTCCAGATGGTGTGTGTGTGTGTGTGTGTGTGTGTGTGTGTGTGTGTGCATGCCTGTATGTATGCCTATGTGTGTGGTGTGTGAATTCTGACTCTTATTTTTAATGGGAAAATAGTGAAAAACTGCTGATTCACAAAGATGAAGTTCAGAAACTGGAATTTAGACTTCTGTTACTGATTTTGCTTTAAGTAGACTCATCTTAAAGATAGCCAAGGCTCCCCAATACATTCTGAATTGGTCCTAACTTTTATGTATCCTAACTTTTATTTTGTTTTCAAATCAGTGATATTTGAATTGGTCTTCCACTGATGGCTTTGACATTAATAAAAGCAGTTATAAATTTATGTTTCTGTGGTAAGTCAGTCTGAAGTAAAACAAGGTTTGAAAGAATTCTGTGTGTGTACCCATGCCAGGAGATTTTTGTTTGCTGCTAAGTTCACAGTATGTTGCATCTTTCAGCCCTCCAAGACTCTCAAAGGATTCACTAAGTTTCAGTCTCTTCCAGAAATAGCAGATCAATCAGAGAAGTGATAGTGTCATAACATCATTATTTACATTATTTATATTATTTTGAATCAAAATATCTACATGATTTTAAGATGATACAAAAGTTTATATCAAGTTTGAGGGATCACAAATGAACCTATTACTGAAGAAATTTCTCAAAAAATTTTTTTTCAAAGGTAGTAAAGATCTGTTTTCAAAATTTAGCTATAAATGACTCACATAACTCTCTGAAAATGCAATATATTTTGTGCAACAAAAACCACCATTTTCAATATCCAGTTCCAGATGAAATCCCTTGAATTGTTGGTAATCTAGTCAATCAAATGAACTAACTGCTTGCCTGCTATACTCGCAACCCAGATCTGAGACAAGGTACCATATGGGAGATACTATGGAAATGGAGGAAGGCTCTTCAGTCTCACTTTGAATGAAAAAGTATCATGGGGTGGTGTAATTGCACATGTATGAGCAGTGGTTCCACTAAAGAAATATTTATTTAGTTTTTATTTGACTTTATTTAAGTGCCAGAACAGACTAATATAGAAAGTCAGGCATCCAGTGCATGATGGTGAAGAGGGACTTGGGTTGGGAGTAATATAAAGGCACTTGTCACAGGGAGGTGAGAGACCACCACTATGGCAGTAGCTGTCCTGTAATTTACTACTCATGCAATAAAATGTTTAGCAAACTGTTTAAAGTCACTGAAGTATGTCACCATTATTTTATGTATTCTCACTAAGATATACAGTGACCAATTACTACATTTCATTATTACACATGTCAGAAGTTTTGGAGAATTACTTCAATGTTTATTCTTTCCTCTCCTTTTTACTTGTTTATTTAATGTGTGTGGTGCTGGGGTCTCACTTAGCCACAATTACACTGTGGTCATTTTTTTCCCCTTTCTTAATTTTTCTTTCCACTCAAGAGAAACAGAAGTAAGGAAAGACACCACAGCCCTGTACTATTATATGTGGAGATTTCTGTGGTGTCATAATGCTCTGATGTGGTGTTGGGACTTTACACATAATAAAGCATAAGCTTTGCCAGGTGAGTTATTTCCTAGCCCAATATAATTTTTTTTGCTTCAAATATTAAGTCTTCAATTTATCCAGGACTCATTGCTTTACTAAGATTGCTTCAAAACTCTAAAGCTTCTTTCATTTGCAAATAAACTAGTAGATTATTTCAGAATGTCAATATGGTAAATTCAAAATGTTAGGGAAATAATGTTTTTAAGTTTTTGTTTTTATTTAGAAAGACATTTACTGCATATATACTTTACAATCAACAGGCTATATTTTATTATTATTTCTCATCAAGATTTTTTATAGAAAATGAATATATAAAAAGAAGTTCAGCTCTTTTGATAAATCATATTTGTTATAAGACAGAGCTGGGTTGAGCCAGTTCTATTCAACAATGGTTGGCAGAATATTCCTATCCTAATCCCTAGAACCTTGAATATGTTACATATTATGGCAGTAGTGACTTTGCAAGTATGATTCAAGATTTTTATGATGTAATTATCATCACATAGACTCTAGAATAAAAAATTGTTCTCATACAGAAAGGCATACCAGGAAATTCAGAATCTGAGAAAGAGATTTGAAGAAGCTTCCTTTAAAACTTTAAATATCAGGGAGTCCAGTAGTAGCACAGCAGGTTAAGCACAGGTGGCGCAAAGCACAAGGACTGGCATAAGGACTGGCATAAGGATCTCTGTTTGAGCCACCGGCTCCCTATCTGCAGGGGAGTCACTTCACAAGCAGTGAAGCAGGTCTGAAGGTGTCTTTCTCTCCCCCTCTCTGTCTTCTAGTCCTCTCTCCATTTCTCTCTATCCTATTCAACAACAATGACAACAATAATAACTACAAAAATAAAACAAGGGCAGCAAACGGGAATAAATAAAGATAAATAAATATTAAAAACTTAAATATCAAAGAAGGTGAGGATGACAAATGATGGACTGGGGGTAGTCTCAGAAGCAGGAAATGCCAAAGAAACAAATTCCTTGTAGTCTCAGTCTTCCTAACACCTTGTTTTCAGCTTTGTAAAACTTATTCAGATGTTCTCTCTTTACCAAGCTGGAAGATAACAATTCTGAGTGTTGACTTAATTCACTATATTGTGTGAATTTGTTACTGCAGCAACTGAAAATAAATACATCAATTTAATTTTTCCACACTTAAATTATGCCTTATGTTAATATTTTTAAAAAATCTCCTATAATCACAATGCATGGGGGAATTTGGGCGGAGACATAGGAACATGTTTAAAGGTTCATCACACATAATCCCAACTAAGTATTGAGGAGAAAGCAAGATTTTAATAAATTTTAAACTTTATTCAGGAAAATTGAGAACACCTACATGTTGTAGTACACAAGGGCCAAGAGAGAGAAATACAATGAGAAAAAAAAGAGAAAGTCTGAGAACCCTTACTAACATTTGGCAAGCTCATAGCAGAAAAAGAGGTCAAGCCATGCCCATAAATCTAGTTTATAAACATACAAGCCCCCATTCATCTCCTTTCTAAGCCACATCCATAGCTGTTACCACTTCCATTTCCTGTGCAGCAGTTTTCTTTCCCCAGGCACACTTGTATTCTGGCCTGGTTCAGCAGTGTCTGCGTTCCCCTAGGTACTTGCTGTCATTTCTAACCTCAACAACAATGGTTTGGTTGTTTCCATAAAACCCTACCAAAAGAAAACTAATACAGGAATAAAGGAAGTAATTTTAGGAGCCAGGTGGTGGTACACTTGCTTGAGTGCACATATTACAGTGTGCAAGGACCCAGGTTCAAGCCCTGGTACCCACCTCCAGGGAGAAAGCTTTGCTAGTGGTGAAGCAGGGCTGCAGGTGTCTCTTTGTGTCTCCCTCTCTAATGCCTCCTTCCTCAATTTCTGTCTCTATCCAATAATAAAGATTTTTAAAAAGGGAACTACTAATTTTGAAGAATAATGAAATAATATATTTTATGCTTTCATATATTCATTATTCATAGTATATTAACTTAGAAAACAAGGCCAGAAATGTTATGCGACATAATAAATTTCTTATTTGGGAACAAAATCAAGAATTTCCTTCTCTAAACATCTCTTTTATTATAATTTCTTACTGACCATCTACAGATGTTTAATTTATATTTCTGACTGAAAACAAAAGATAAATGTGTCTTTTTAAGTAAAAAAATTTTGTAATAACACACAAAAGAATAAAGTCATCTGTGGCAAATAATTTTACAACTGCAAAACTCAAGAGAGTAACTGAGAAACAAAATTTTTGAAAGGTGTGAGAAACTCAAATTGTTACTTTCATGCTGACAATTTCTGTATATTTTATATTCAAATATTTTAATTCTGTAATTTCTTCTGGCAACAAATTCACCTAAGCCAAGGACAATTCTGCCTCAAAAAGGTTTGCCATCTCTGCAATAGCTATCTCTTTTAAAACAATCTATTAGGAGGAGATGGCACAGTGGAAAAAGCACTGGACTCTCAAGTAAAACATAATCTATTATAGTTGTTAGCAAGGTAAACATAAACCAATACCAACATGAGAGCAAAAATCTGTTTGAGTGGTCTGGGAGGTGGCACAGTGGATAAGGTATCAGACTCTCAGGCATGAGGTCCTGAGTTAAATCCCCGGCAGCACATGAAGCAGAGTGATGTCTGGCTCTTTCTCTCTTCTCCTATGTTTCTCATTAATAAATAAAATCTTAAATAAAATCTTTAAAAAATCTGTTTGAAGGAGCATAATTTGTTTTAAAATACTATTTAATAACTCAAAATAATTGTAATCAAATTAAACCATAATTCATTATACTCAATCTCAATTAAACAATCTCATATTGTTTCATAATATAATTAACAGGAAAACATTTTTGAGATTTATTGAATGTAAAGTCTTGTACAAAGCTCTGATTTCCCACTTTGATGGGCACTTATTCCAGTTTACTACTATAACTACTACTACAATGCTATAACTACTGAAACTACTAATAACTTTTTTGATCCAACTGTTAAACCTGTCTAGAATGGCTTAAAAAAGATGCTAATACATTTTGTCTTTTTATGTAAACTTTTTATTTATTAAAACAAACTTATTCTAACTTGAATTTTTAAATAATTAACTCAATTTATTCTCTTCAAAATATATTTAAGGTGGGAGAAACTGAATAGATCATTATGATTGAATTATGAAGATATAAAATATGAATGTATAAAATATGTATTAGTATATTTATATGTACAGATGTTATGTGTAGTACTTATAAATGTATACATATATATAGAAATTTAATTTTCCCTACAACTCCCTGAGCTAATTCATTTTAATTTTATAGATTCACTTATCCAAAAGTTATTATTAGTATTGTTGCTGCAAGCAGGTATAATGAATGTATTCTATATACTAGTTGACTTATGAAGATAATACTAAATATCAAATTTTCAGAGAAAGTAAATGAAATTTAGAAAATAAATAAAATATGAAGAGCATGCAGAGATAAATCTAGCAGTTAAATACAGTCATCAAAGGTTAGAAGTTTCTATTCTAACAACAACAAAAAAAGTTTTCCATTTGTTATAGTATTCCTTTCCTTTGGTCTTTATCTACTTAACAATTTTTTACTCAGCAGTCAAATATATATATATATCTCAAACACTGGCCATGTTTAAGTACTTTTTTTTTTCACTAGTGTCCCCTCTTTTTCAGGACTTAACTGTTCAGAGGTAGCTTATGCCTATATGTAAATCCAATTAACATTTTATTCCCTCATTGTACCTATTTATATTCTTTAGTATTCATTATTGTTTCATACTGTGCACTAATTTCCTTTTCCTTTTCTTTTAATGGGGAGGGGGTATGTCACATGGATATAACTTCTCATCTGCACTTGAGAGTTCTTTGTACAACACTCACACCCACAACTTAGATCCTTTTATATCATCATGCAACAAGACCCCAAAATTCTTTTTATCCATTCTTTTCTTCAATTTACTCAGAGTTTTTTTTGCTTTGAGGCAATACACCATACCCAAACAGAGGTTGGAGAAGTAATATAATGGTTGTGCAAATTCCTTTCATGCTGCTGGAGGCTCTGAACTTCATGTTGAATCCACAAAATCACCGTATTGTGATTTATGTTCTGGTGGAAATAAAAAAAGGAAAAAGAAAAGACAATATGTATTAAATGTATGGTGATTTAATTAAAATGAAAGTTGGTAGAATTCTCACGTACTCATTTTTCTTCATTTAATGTACACCAGCTATCTCCTTTAGTGCATTACTTGTGTGATTTACTTGAAATATTTATATTGAATAAGTGTAGGTATGAACATTTTAATCACTTATAGAGAGCATGTATCTACTAACAAAGTTGGGTACTATATTTCTGTTACCATGCTAGACAGGAAGTCTTCTAGGAAGTAAAGAAATCAAAAAAAGTTTGCCAGTGAAGCTGAGGTAACATGATCAGGGGGACTCATGGCACTTTGGGGATGAACTAGTTTTTTTGTTTGTTTTGTTTTTTGCCGCTAGGGTTATTGCTGAGGCTTGATGCCTGCACTAAGATTCCACTGCTCCTTAAGGCTTTTTTTTTTTTTATCCATTTTATTGGATAGGACAGAGAGAAACTGAGAGAGGAGAGGAGATGGAGAGGGAGAGAGAAAGATAGACACCTGCAGACCTTCACTGCTTGTGATGCAACCTCCCTGCTGATGGGGAGCCCATGGGCTTGAACTGGGATCCTTGAGCAGGTTTTTGTGCTTCACACTATGTGCGCTTAACCTGGTGTGCTACCACTCAACCTCCCAAATTTTTTAACCAGGTTTATCACCGGGACTTGGTGCCTGCATAATGATTCTACCACTCCTGGTGGTCATTATTTTCTTTATCTTTAATAGAGGGTGAAAGAGACAGATATAAAAGAAGAAAGAGACTTGAACTCTGGTATTATACATGGTATGTACACAGATTATTCATTGTGCCACCACCTGGCCCCCAAACCATTTTGTTTTGATTTGCTTTACTGTATTATGCCATACAGATACTGTGATTTTCCACACACTAAATTTTAGTGGCAATTCTGCCTGTGACAATTTTACTGGTGATACTTATTCAAAAATGTGTGCTTACCTCTTTACCTGTCCAAGTGTGGTAATTATTTCAATATTTCAACCTTTTTCATTATTACTATATGTGACCATGATGTAATCAGTTATCTTGAGTGCTGTTATTGTGTTAATTTTGGGTGTCATGAATCATGCCCACCAAGATGGCAACTTTGTGACTATATGTGACCACTCCACTGACCAGTTATTGTCACATCTCTCTCCCTCTCATTAGGCTCCTTTATTCACGAAAACATAACAGTAACCCTAACATAATCCCTATATTTTCAAATGAGAGGAAAAGTCGCAGGTCTCTCACTTTAAATCAAAATCCAGAAGTGATTAGGCTAATTGATGAAGCTATGTTAAAAGCTGAGATTGGGCAAAATTGACCAAGTTGTAAATGTAATGAAAATGCTCTTGAAATAGTATAAAATACTACCCTTTACTTTTGCTTAATGCATGATAGGAAAATGAAATAGCCTATTGATGTATAGAAAAAGTTTAAGTGGTTTAGATAAAAATCAAACAGTTTGAAAATAACTAAAGTCAACTCATGAAGTTTAAGGAAATAAGCCATTTCTGTAAAATAAAGGTGTAAGCGCAAAATATCATGTACTTAACCAGATGCACCACCAACTGGTCTCTGTAAGTTCAAAATAGAACCTGCAGCAAGTTTTCTAGATTTAACCCCAAGAATTTACAAGTTGGATATAATTAAAAACAAATTTTCAGTATAGATGTAACAACATTATATCTGAAAAAGATGCCATCTAGGATTTTCTTAGCTAGAGAGAAGTCAATGCCAGGCTTTACATCTTCAAAGGCTAGATTCAGTCTCTTACTAGAGACTCTCTTGGTAGATATAAATGCAGCTACTTATTTCAAGATGAATTCACTGTTCATTTACTGTTCTGAAATGTTGGCTGAAAATGTTAGAACTCAGGTTATGTTATTAAATTGGCACAGAAATGCCAAGCTTCAGCAAACATCACACAATCAATCAGCCATTATCAATATTGACAAGCTTCTCTACCAGCAAAGATTACAATTCCCTGAAGACTCAAAAGATGGTTAGTATTTTCAACCATAAAATACTTACTGACTAAGATAAATATTGTTTTAATATATAAGATTGCACTCATCACAGAATACAATATAGTATAAACATAACTCTATATACCAGGGAACTAAAAAACAACCTTTGATTAGCTTACTTAAATTAAAATATTCATTTTATTTTGGCATTCTAGAACCAAATCAAGAAAGAACATCATTGAAGTATGCTTGTGTAGAAGTTGTTGCATATTTCTTTCTCTCTCCCATGCAGAAATTGAGAAGAAAGGCGGAGATAGAGACGAAGAAAGACAGAGAGACACCTGCAGCACTCCTTCACCACTTGTAATTTTGCCCCTGTAGGTTGGGAATGGCGGCTTGAATCCAAGTCCTTGTACATTGTAATATCTGTGCTCAACTGGGTGTGCCACTGTGCAGCAACTCCTCCTTCCTTCCTTCCTTCCTTCCTTCCTTCCTTCCTTCCTTCCTTCCTTCCTTCCATTCTTTCTTTCATCTTATAGGACAGAAGGAAAGTGAGAGGGGTGGAATAGGTAAAGAGAGACACCTACAGCACTGCTTAACTGTTTTTAGAAGCTTCCTCCTTACAAGTGGGGACCAGGGGCTGGAACCTGAGTCATTACATATAGGAACACATGACCTCAATCAGGTGTGTCACTGGTTGACTTCCAGTTATTCCATAAATGAACAACCTGTAGAGTCATTCATATACTAGTTGAAGAAGTGAATAATAGTGGCATTTTAACTTTTTTTTCTCAGCTTATTAAAAAAAAACAGCTCTTTAAAATTTGAACTGACTCATTTAAATATTTTTATAATTTTTGTTATGTGCATTTATTTGTAAATATAATTATCTACGAGATTATTTGTGTATAATTACACAGTGTACCAAACACCAAAGTTCTGTGTCCTGAATTATAACCACCACATTTATAGAGACAGTTTGACTACTTTGCTTTGCAAGTTCATGTTTTCATTTTCTCTATTCCATATGTAAGACAAAGTATCCCATAGCTGATTTTCACCTCCTTGCTTCTTCACTCAGCACAATCATCTCATATTACTTTATTATCTAACATGAACAAATAAGCCTGACAATATAATGCAAAAACAAGTTCACATGTATTTTTATTCATTATTATGTCATTTTCCCAGAGAAATCTGAAAAAATCACCCAAATATGGTCCTTATCTAATGAAAAGATTATATGGATATAGATTATCTTGTTTAGAATAATAGATAATCAGTATACACTTTATATTTTTAATTTTTCAGTAAGGTGCTATTTTTCTTTGGTACTGAATTGTTTCAAAAACCCAAAGGTTTTCAAAACATGATTCAAATAAAATTTACTAAAGCCCTTTATGTTTTTTGGAATCAATTTCTTTGCAAGGTACCAGCTGTTGCCATATTCTTTGTCTAATCCTACAGTTAACAATGCCAACAGCTGCCTTTTAAAATAAAAATCCTGACATTCAGCAAAATTACAGAAAATAAAACTTTCATAAGATAAACACCCTACCACATATATTTCTCAAAATTGTTGGATACATTTTAATGTTTTAATTATAATAAATAATTTAATCGAGTAAATCACAGCTTTGAAAAATGTAAAAGCTCTTCATTTCTAAATATTTGCAACATTTATTTTGTGTCACTGTGTCCATTTGTAATCTGATAAAACAAATGAGGTTTTAAAAATTTATGCAAAGATCATTATTTTATTATTTCTAATTAAAATTTTCATTAGTGATTTATCGTTGGGCTCAGTGACTACACAGTGAACCTACTGCTGCCAGTGGTCATTTTTTCCCTTTCTTTTTACTTGATAGAACAGAGAGAAGTTGAAGGAACTGACATATAATATGGGAAGGAGGGAGAGAGAGAGAGAGAGAGAGTCCTACAACACTGATTTGCCATCTGTAAGGATTCCCTTTGCAGGTAGGGAGCAAGGCCCTTGGACATGAAAACGTGTTAGCACACATATAGTCCCTAAAATTTTACTAGTGATTTTAATAGTATATTTTATATAGATATTATATTATTCCAGGTGCATAGTCCCACACTGCATCCACCCCCAAAAGTGTTTTGCCATCCCCCAATAGTAAATACCATAGTTCTTACAAATTCTTAGAGACATTTCAAAATGCTTTACAATATTATAAAATTACAGGGATTTAGTTACACACTGCACCATCACCACCATTTTGTTTCTATATATGTGTGTGCTGATTTCTGGGCTATTTTGTTCCATTGATCTAATTGACCATTTTTATTCCAGTTCTACAATGTTTTAATTATCATTGCTTTGTAGTATAAACTAGTCCGGACTCCAATATCACATTGACCAAATTCTTATCTTGGTATTTCATAAATCACCAGGTGACTATCATTACACACTTAATAAAACCTAAAAGCTGTATATTATTTTCATTCATCTTCTATTTTTATTAGTTATGTAATAATGGTTTACAAGATTATAAGGGCACAGTGATATAGTTCCTCATAGACTTTACGAGAGGGAAAGTGATCAGAAGATTGTTCTAGTTTATGTGATACTATGGATCAAATCCTGGGATATATATGCATATATATATGTCCTATGCTCTCCCAACTGAGAAACCTCTCTGATCACATAAACAGATGATATTAAATACAAGAAGGTTCATTATATAATTATCTAAAACCATATGCTCTAATGTAGTACCTAAAGTCAGATAGATGTTTCAGTGAAAATGTGTGGACTTAAATTTTTCTAGCTGGAGCCTGGTGGTGGCACACCAAGTAGTGTGCTCATGTTACAATGCACAAAGATCCAGGTTCAAGCCAGTGGTCTCCACCTGCAGAGACATAGTTTCATGAGTGGTGAGCAAGTGCTTCAATCTCTCCCTCCTCTCCTCTCCTCTCCTCTCCTCTCCTCTCCTCTCCTCTCCTCTCCTCTCCTCTCCTCTCCTCTCCTCTCCTCTCCTCTCCTCTCCTCTCCTCTCCTCTCCTCTCCTCTCCTCTCCTCTCTCCTTTCCTCTATCAGTTTCTATCATGCTCCAAATGTAAACAAATTTTCTGAACAAGGGTCCCAGCTCCCCACCTGCAGGGAGGTGCTTCACAAGTGGTGAAGGAGGTCTGCAGGTATCTATCTTTCTTTCTCCCTCTCTCTCCTCTTTAATTTTCTGTCTTATCCAATAAAAATAGGAAATATAGTTTAAGTGCACATGGTGCAAAGTGCAAGGACTGGCATAAGGATCCCGGTTTGAGCACCCAGCTCCCCTCCTGTAGGGGAGTCGCTTTACAGGTGGTGAAACAGGTCTGCAGGTGTCTTTCTCTCCCCCTCTGTCTTCCCTTCTCTCCATTTTTCTCTGTCCTATCCAACAACAATAACTACAACAATAAAAAACAGCAAGGGCAACAAAAGGGAATAAATATTTTTTAAAAAATGGAAAAGATAAAATAAATTAATAAAAATCTAGTTATATAATTGCTGCTATTCTTGTTTTCATTACAAATCCCAAATTTATGTATATTTCCTTCCTTTGGATATATCTTCACTTTCTTTGTTGTTTCCTATTTATCTATAGTTCTTCTATTGACAATTTTCTTTTTCTGTTTTTAAATTCTATTCCTCTTAGTTGACCGGTGCAGAGGTAAAACAGACTTTAAAAAGAATCTGGATATTAAATATACTATGATAAGCTTGTCACTTGGCACACTTGTTCTGTTTATGTTTATGCAAAGTATTATGGTACTTTATAATACGCATTTTCTATCTCATCTATTAAATTCAATTAAAACAGATGAGGGAATACTGTTTTGTAGTTGCTTTTACCTCTAGAACTTTCTAGGAAAGGGAACAAGAGGAGCTTTGATATTTGTGAAGTTTGTTGTCTGTTAGGCCTTTTAACTGAGACTAACACAACCTTTCACACAACCTTAATTAAATTTGATGTTATATTTGTCTTCATTAGGAGACAAATTAAGTTTTAATTAAAAAAAAAAAGATTGCTGCATCACTAGATTATTAAAAATCAACTTTCCATTCCTTAATTTTATAAGCAAGACATAATTATAAATGGCAAATGCTTCAGGGCAATAATCTATATCCAATTAAGTAACTCACTTCTACAGAGAATAAGAAAACATTCAGATAGTTTAATTTATATATGTTCTTATTTTATACTAATAAATATTTTGTATTTAAGGCTTTAAAAATTTGGTTTTTGCTAAGGAAATGTAGATTTCATGTTAGCATATTCTTAAACAGCTAGACTTAAGTCACAAAGTACTTAGTAGCAGTGAAATTATTTTCTTACGAAAATGGTAAGTGTATAGATATACTCAGATTGATATAGATACAAAACTGCATTGTAAATAATATGTAAAATGATGTATTATAGACAATTAGTAAGTGACCGGGTTGGTGATGGAGCACCTGGTTGAGCACACACGTTACAATGTGCAAGGACCTGGGTTAAGCCCCTGTCCTAATCTGCAGGGGGAAACTTCACAGATGGCAAAATCAGTGCTGGAGGGATCTCTCCCCCACTCTGTCCTTCTCAATACATCTCTATATCTATCCAATAAATAAAATAAATACAATATTTAAAATATATAGTAAATGATAAATAATAATGATATCAAAAATTTTATTTAAGGAAGGTCGGGCGGTAGCACAATGGATTAAGCGCACGTAGCGTGAAGTGGCGTAAGGATACGGTTCGAGCCTGGCTCCCCATCTGCAGGGGAGTCACTTCATAGGCAGTGAAGCAGGTCTGCAGGTGTCTATCTTTCTCTCTCTTTCTCTCTCTCTCTCTCTCTGTCTCCCCTTGTTCTCTCCATTTCTCTCTGTCCTATCCAACAATGACATCTTCAACAACAATAAGTACAATAATGATAAAACAAAGGCAACAAAAGGGAAAATAAATAATAGTAAAATATTTTATTTATTAAATAGAGACAGAGGGAAATTGAAAGAGATAGAGAAAGTGACATAGAGACATCTGCAGCCCTGCTTCACCACTCGTGAAGATTTCCCCCTGCAGGTGGAGATGGGGGGGCTTGAACCTTGATCTTTGTACATTGTAATGTAAGTTCTTAACCAAGTGTACCATCACTTGACCCTACAAAAATTAAGTTTAATTCTATTTGGAAACTCTGAGAAATATGTACCGCTCAGTATAGTATCTCACTCAACGTGGATTGCTTAAATGGACTGAGCTTATCCAGGGAGACATTTACTTTCTCATTGAACTGTTCTACTGGAAACTATGTAAACACACATATATCATATAGACAGATAAATAAAACTGGGAATTGATAGATGTAAATATGAAAGTTATGCAATGAGACATAAATGGTGAGAAGATATGTTTTATATGATAAGCAGGCCACAGGAAGTACACTTTTCAGGCCACAGGAAATATACTTTTAAATGAAATTAACTCCATTCAGAATGAAGATTTTACAAATGTTGATTTTAATACTAAAATAAATACACTAAGACTAGTCTTATCATAATCATACAGATATGTGGGATATTCTCAAAGTAAATTAAAAAAATCATAATAGTAGGAGCCAGGCCGTGGCACACATATTTCTAAGTGCAAGGACCTGCACAAGGATCTGGTTGTGAGCCTGACTCCCCATCTGCAAAAGAGAACACTTTACAAGCAGAGAAGCAGATCTGCAGGTATCTATTCTCTCTTCCTAGCTCCTCATACCCTCTCAATTTCTGTTCTATTTAAGAAGTTGGAAAAAAAATTGCCACCAGCACTGAACCCCAGTGATAACCCTGGAGGCAAAAAAATTTTAAAAAGGTATATGTGGGAGAAAAATAGTAATTTGTGTATGTATATGAGGATAGCTAATTTGAAAATACATATTTTTATTTGTTATAGGATAGAGACAGAGAGAAATTGGAGAAAAGGGTGATATAGAAAAGAGAAAGAGACACCTATTGTCCTGCTTCAACATTCTTGAAGATTTTCCCCTACAAGTGGAAAAATATGTAAATAAGGGGGTCCAATGGTAGCTCAGCAGGTTAAGTGCACCTGGGGCAAAGTGCAAGAACTGGCTTAAGGATCCCTGTTTGAGCCCAGGGCTCCCCACCTGCGGGGAGTTGCTTCACAGGCAATGAAGTAGGTCTGAAGGTGTCTATCTTTCTGTCCCTCTCTCTGTCTTCCCCTCGTCTCTCCATTTCTCTCTTTCCTATCCAACAACAAACAACATCAACAACAATAATAACCACAACAAGGCTACAACAACAAGGGCAACAAATGCGGGGAGGGAATTGGCCTCCAGGAGCAGTGGATTCATGGTGCAGGGACTGAGTCCCAGCAATAACTTTGGAGGCAAAAATAATGTAAATATGTATTCATTTGTTCACAGAAGCACTATTACAACAACAAAGATACAGAAACAACCTAAGTGCCCATCAGTGGATGAAAGGATGGAGAATGTTAATATTCTATGTTACCTTAAATGAAAGGTAAACTACTTTGGGATACTTTTGACCTATAAAAATAATGAATTCTTGATTAGTTAACAATTTGCTCTGCTTTCTTTTTTCTTTTTTTATATTTTATTTTATTATTTTTTTATTTAAGAAAGGATTAATTAACAAAACCATAGGGTAGGAGGGGTACAACTCCACACAATTCCCAACACCCAATCTCCATATCCCACCCCCTCCCCTGACAGCTTTCCCATTCTCTATCCCTCTGGGAGCATGGACCCAGGGTCATTGAGGGTTGCAGAAGGTGGAAGGTCTGGCTTCTGTAATTGCTTCCCCGCTGAACATGGGCGTTGACTGGTCGGTCCATACTCCCAGTCTGCCTCTCTCTTTCCCTAGTAGGGTGTGTCTCTGGGGAAGCTGAGCTCCAGGACACATCGGTGGGGTCTTCAATCCAGGGAAGCCTGGCCAGCATCCTGATGGCATCTGGAACCTGGTGACCGAAAAGAGAGTTAACATACGAAGCCAAACAAATTGTTGAGCACTCATGGTCCCAAAGCTTGGAATAGTGGAGAGGAAGTGTTAGGGAGGTACTCACTGCAAACTCTAGTGTACTTCTGCTTTCAGGTATATATTTTGCAGTAGTTTATGGATACGTGTGAACATATGCTCTCTCTCACAGAAACTGGTGTATATCTAGGTTTTGGGACTTTGTTAGACAGTGAACCACCTGAGATGAAATTAGAGTATACTATGAAAGGAAAGGTCTCACCCGAGTAATGAAGCTGAAGGGTTGTCATTCCACACGCAAAGTCTCTGGACACAGTCTGAAGTGAAGCATGTTGAGGTGGCAATCGTTGCGTTGGTTAGGTTGTGATTGGCAGATGCAATATTATTTGATATGGATTGGAAGAGGCATACGGGAAAGTGGACCCTATCCAAGGGTTACAGGACTGGGGGAAATAGGGGCTCTATAGTGGAGATGCGAGGTTCCTGCTGTCTTAGGGTTCAAAAAGACAATTAATAGTTAATGTTATCATCACATTATTTGGTAATTGGGTTAACTTTGAAAAGTCCTTTTGTTAGGGTTTGCTGTACAGTACCCAGTATCTTGTATATAGCTGTGCTATTGGATGCTTCTGATCTACTTAGTCTAGGCTTTTGAGAGAGTCCGCATATCAAATACACAGCCTATATATTAAAAAGATTCAGTTTGTGTTTTGAAAAATTTTGAGACATACAATTGGTTTTCCCCCCTCATATTTTGCTCTGCTTTCTATCTTAACTCTTTTTCAGCTACCAGGTTCCAGATATTACCATGATGCCAACTGCCAACTGGACTGGACTTGCCAGAGCAGACGACTCCACCAGTGTTTCCTGGAGCCCCACATCCCCCAGATCCCTGCCCCATTAGGGAAAGAGAGACACAGGCTGGGAGTATGGATCAACCTGCCAACGCCATGTTCTGCATGGAAGCAATTACAGAAGCCAGACCTTCCACCTTCTGCACCCCATAGTGTTCCAGGGTCCATGCTCCCAGAGGGTAAAGAATAGGAAAGCTATCAGGGGAGGGAATTGGATATAGAGTTCCGGTGGCAGGAATTGTACCACTCTTATCCTATGGTCTTGTCAGGGTTTCCATTTTATAAATAAAAACTGAAAGAATATAATAATGAATTCTTGCTATATACTCCAACATATGTGGGAATTGAGGGGGCTGGGTCAGAAAATAGCTCCAGTGGATGGTGCGATTGCCTTATCATGCTCACGAACCAAGCTTTAGCTGACGCCCACCTTATTGAAGGATGTTATGGACTGTCATTGTTGCTGTTCTCCCTCTCTCTCTGCCTCTCTGTCTTTATCAGCTGAGTTTATATGTTACCTGAGGTTAAGTCAGAGAAGAGAAAAAAGTAGAGTTGGTAAAACTAAGATAATAAGATGAAAAGGGGCATTGGGAGCACAGTGTAGAGGGAGTTCAATAAGCCTGTAATACTAATATATATAGTACTATCAACCAATTTTACCTAATTACCTGTGTTTGTGTATAAGCATATAAAGACATATGAATACATACATACACACACACACACACAAACACACATATATTCTTTTAACAGTTCATCTGTTGATTTCTTGCTTATAAATTTGCTTAATGGGAATATATTTAAAAAGTTTCCAGGGAAAAATATAGAACAGAAACATGTATATATGATATTTTAACTTACCATCCTTCATTAAGATACTACTATCTTAATTCAAATTGACTATAGAGTTATAAACCAGTGTTTGTAGTACCTAACATATTATCACATGTGTTACTTATATACTTAGTAAATATACATTAGGAAGAAATACACTAGAAAAAATTATATGATTAATGAATATTTATGAATAACTATTCATATTAGTCTAGCGGGTCTGATAACTGTAATTTTGAGTTAATAAATACGATAGAGTAGATCACTGAAACTAAAGGCTGTCTACAAAGATGAATAAATCACAGGGGTCTGGTTGGTGGCATATTTAGTTGATGAAACATATTATCATGTGCAAGAAAGTCTCTGGCCCCTGCCAGCACGGGGAAAGCCTCAGTAGTTATGAGACAATGCTGCAGGTATCTCTCTGTCTCTCTCTCTCTCCTTCTCTACTTGGTTTCCCCTTAATTTCTTAATTTCTTTCTGTTCTACCAAGTAAAATAAAGTTGTGAAAGAAGAATTTTTTCAAATTGAATACAGCAATATTAAAAATATGATATGTTGAGACTGGGCAGTTGTTGGGCAGTATGCCAGCTTCCCCCTACTTAACCCTGCGGTCTATTTACATAACCTGTTACCTAAGAACCACCCTGCCTGCAGGGCACTGATTTAATCCCACTGGTTCAAATTGTCTTTTTGCTCTGCCACCTCTCCTTGTCACACCCTGATTTCCACCAATCTCTTTTTGCTCCACCCTCTCTACCTCACATCCTGTTTCCACCCTACTTGGAGAGTATATATACAGCTGCTCTTCTGGTTGAATACACTTGGGATCGCCTTCTGGCTCCGAGAGTCCCAGAGTCTCTGCGACGCTAGCTCTGCACGAGTTCCTGATCCCTCTCCCATGCAGCAGCCTAGGTTGGCTCCAGTCAAGTTCTCTCCAACCCAGAGAGCACCTTCTCAGGAAGAAGCACCCTCAGGCTATCCTGGCATACAATGATGCACCCAGATGAGCACACATGTGACAAGGACCTGGGTTCAATCCCCCAGTCCTCACTTCCAGAGGAGATGCTTCCTTTGCAAGGGTGAAGTAGTATTGCAGGTATCTCTTTATCCCTAGCTCCCCCTTTCCCTCTGTCTCTATCAAATAAATAAATAAATAAATATGATTCATAATAACCAGATAGAATTATTTCAAAGAAGTAAATTTTTTTCATATTCTTAATGTAAGTTGACATATTTACATATTAACAAATTAAAATAGAAACATAATATTTTACATATAGCAACAGGTAAAAGCTTCACAATATTCAACCTTGACTTCTGATAAAACACCCTCAGCAAAATAGAAATGCAGTTTTCCAATAAGATACAGAAAAGTGATTCATTCTTACCATCTATATTGAATGTTGAATTGAAAATTATATTGAAACAAGTAAAAAATGTTAAGTAGTTGAATGGATCATATATATAAATATATATATGCATATGTATATTTATGTATATATATCCTCTACATTTAAACTATATATTTTCCATCTATGACATTGTTCAAAAGTAGAACATAACTATAAAACAATTTGTAAACTGAAATATCCCAAAGAAGTAATTATCATCAGCTTAGATGTGGAAAACAAAAACAAAACTATAGGAAGTTTCCCAGACCAATCTCCTAAATAGAACACCAAACCATAGCAAGTAACATATAAAATCTAGGATAATGTTAACATATATTAAGTCAGAAATAATATGATAAATACACAGCTTATACAAAGTAATTCCTGAGGCAGGGATTTGTCCAGATCACTCCCACTACTTAAGGTTATGACATCTGTACAATGGCTGCAAAACAAAAGCTGAATGATATTTCTGGTTAGCAAAAACAAGTATTTATATAGATCTTTCCTAAAAGTGAACTTGTCATATATATATATATATGAAATTATGAAATATTCTCCTTTCCCATATCTTGGGTGGAACTTGAAGAAATTATGTTGAGGTATGCTACAGGGAGAAGAGCAACTACCAAATGATCTCACTTATAGGTGCTATTTAAGAAGAAATGCAAGAAAAGGGAAACTAAGTGAAGTTTGGACTAGGTAAGGTTTACTGCAGCAAAGCAGAGAACTCTAGACTAAGAAATGATGGGGGGGCGTATCTGATATCCAGCACGTGATAGAGAAGAAACATTTAGGTTAATGGTGGAGTGGTATGCAGATACCTATCAGTAAGATTTAGGACACTGTTCCACTTCAACAATTGTCATGAATGCTATTATTTCCCACGATAAAAATCAAAATCACAATAGAAGGAAACTTGAAAAAATATACACATACTGAATGATTTTTATGTAAAATTTTAGAAAACACACACTAACCTACTGTAGCATAAAAAGTAGTGTTTAACCATGAATGAAGAAAGATATCTGTGGAGTACAAAGGTGGTCTTGAGAAAAAAAAATTAGAGAGGATAAAAATTTTGTAGTATAGGGGATATGTTTTATTTTATATGTTTATATTACCTTATTTTATGGCGATGGTTTCACAGACATATCTGTGCATATATATATATATATATATATATATATAGAGAGAGAGAGAGAGAGAGAGAGAGAAAGAGAGAGAGGAAGAGAGAGATACATATATGTCAGCTCTTATCACATGTAATTTATATACATGCAGATTTTGGCATACGGATTCTACTATAACAAAGGCAATTAAATAAATATTTATTTTAGTAAATCATATTTTCAGTAATAATTTAAAAAGTGACTCACTGATTATAGACCCTACAATAGAAAATATATTACTTTTAGTGAGAAAAAAAAGAAAAAAACCAAGATTGACTACCATAAGCTTGCCAAATGATAGATTGCAATAGTAAATCAGTTTATTTTGAAAAGCTGGAACAAAATTTTGCACTACAGATATATGTCAAACAATATACCACAGAGACATAAATAACTCATTTCTTGTCTTAGCCCAGATGATATATCAGGAATGAGTAATTTACCGATTTATTTTGTTAAATTGAAAATGTTAACAACAAAAAATAAATTATATACCATAAATATACAAAAATTCAAGTAGAAAACACTTAAATCATTCATATGAGCTAAATCAACAAATGTGAGCATTGAATTTTTTTTTGTAATCTGAATTTCTGCTACAGAGTTGATAACATTCAGGGTCTTTCAGACTTGGTCATCAGTGGTAAGGGAACAGGGATACAGTGCTCTATGGCTGAGGAAGATGATGATTTGGTAAAAAGAGAGATATAATGATACTTATGTAGGGCAGATTTGGACTGAACCCCTATGACTTTAGAGCCAGGGTGGGGGGATGTTAGGGGAATATGATCCAGAGGGCTCTAAAGTCCAGTTCCACTGGATGTGGAACTTTTTTGACAGGGGTCCTTTGTTTTTGCACCATCATTCTGTGGGAAGAGACTCTAGATAAAGAACATTGGAGGAAGTCAGTGATGGTTTCACTTATCTGAGAAGGAAGAGGAAAAAGGAAAAATGGAAGCTCAACTACGGAATGCTTTCACTTCTAGAATACAGAGAATTGAAATACGTATCTATTATTTAGGGAGAATTATGGTGGTTACCATTGGAGGGGATCACAGAGCTTTGGTGGTGGAAGTAGTATGGAATTGTACTCTTACTATCTTATAATCAGGTAAATCACTTTCAAATCAAGAATAAAAAATAAATCAACTATCCTTCTTGCCCTTATGATCATAATCAGTTAAAATTTTAATCCATCTATAGATTAGCCATGATACTAGTGACAAAATTGTATAAAATATATGTATATTTATTGTATTTTAGTCATAAGTCTTAATAGTTTGATTAAATAACATTGATAAAAAATGAACTATGTGAGAGGTAAGCATCCATTGTGATTAGCGCTGCTAAACAGAGTTAATGAAGGTATGAGTACTATTACATCTTTAGTGAAAAATGATCTGTAAGCATAGAGGGTGAGTTTTTGATCTATGAACTTATTATCCAGTGTCAAAATCTGGGAAAGATTTACCTAATTAAAGTCTGTTTTGCCTGAGAGAAAAGTAGAGAAATGTGATTTGGAAAATAAATGAAGCTTTTTGTAAGTCTTCATTAATTTTTCAGTTAGGAAACAGAAAAATAACAGGCTTTCTAGGAGGATTTTAAAATAATTTTTTTGTTAAGACTTTAAAGATGAATTTACACTGAAACATCAAAAATCACAATTTTTTCCATGGGGTAAACTTTCGGACAATTTTGGAAAATATCAACATAAAACACATTAAATTATAAAACAATCATTCTAGTTAATGCTTTTATAAACTTCTTAGTTTATTTGTCCATTTAGTATTATACTGGGTTAGTTTTCTATTGCTGCTATAACAGGTCAGACACTGAGGTTTATTTATTTATTTATTTTTTATCTAAAGTTCAAAGTCTTGAAAACGATGAAAATGAAACATGTTTCCAAACATCTTTTGGCAATAACACCTAAACTGAGATAATTCAGGCAAAAAAAGAAAATAATTTAAATTCATTTTTATTTTTACTTTTGTGGTTATTCGAGAGTAGACTTTTAATGTCTGTTAGGCAATAGGGCATATCGGGTAGGGGTAGATTGCATTATGATCATGCAAAGAGACTTCCATGCCTGAGGCTCCAAAATCCCAGTTCAGTCTCCACACTGCCATAAATCAGATCTGAGTGTGTGTGTGTGTGTGTGTGTGTGTGTGTGTGTGTGTGTGTGTGTGTGCATGCGTGTGTGTGTGTGTGTGTGAAAGAGAGAGAGAGAGAGAGAGAATACAGTAATGAGAAATGAGATTCCTTCAAAAAAGTGAAAGAAGGAAAGAGAAAAAGGAGGGGCCAGGTGGTGGCGCACTTGGTTGAGAGAACACACTACAGTGCACAAGGACTTGGGTTCAAAGCCTCTGGTCCCCACCTGTAGGGGGAAAGTTTCTTCTTTTTAAAATTTTTTAATATTTATTTATTTTCCCTTTTGTTGCCCTTGTTGTTTTCCATTGTTAGTATAGTTATTGTTGTTATTGATGTCGTCATTGTTAAATAGGACAGAGAGAAATGGAGAGAAGGGGGAAGACAGAGAAGGGAAGAGAAAGACAGACACCTGCAGACCTGCTTCACCACTAGTGAAGCGACTTCCCTGCAGGTGGGGAACCGGGTGATTGAACCAGGATCCTTAAGCTGGCCCTTGTGCTTCGTGCCACGTGCAGTTACCACCTGACTCCCAGAAAGTTTCACAAGTGGTGAAGCAGGGTGGCAGGTGTCCTCTCTGTTTCTCTCCCTCTGTATCTTCCTCTCCCCTCTCAATTTCTGTATATATATATATATAGTAAATAAATAAATAAATAATATTTTAAAAAAGAAAACAATGGAAAGGAAATAATGAAGTTGAATTGTGAATCATAGCTAACCTAAAAGTATTAGATGATTAAAAATATTGAAATCGAAATTACATAAAACACTAAGAACTCCCAGAATAAATCAAATATTATGCAATTATTAGCTACCTATGTAATTTCATGGAAATATATTTTATTACAGTAGGTGGGAGAGTTTTTTCAATGGGAACAGATTTGTCTAGCTCAAAGTTTCAAAACAGGTATTGAGCTTCATATTTTCTTTGAGAAGCAATGCTCTCTGATTATATTAATCCAGCTTGTCTTATTGTTATAAAGTACCCAAATTTTAGTAATAAATTTAAGGATTAAACAAAATGGTGTATAAGTCATAATCATCAAATTATGTTTACATCATTTCATTATCAGCTGACTATATTTTTACAAATGTTTCCTTTAAGAATTATTATGCTGGTACACTACTCAGTGGCAGAAATTCCAATGTAATTATAAAGCTAGTGGTGATGAATTTAATGAATAAATATGATAATTTAGCAGCGTAAGTAGAAAACATCTGGCTCCAAACGCTTATATAAATTAAAACTCAACATCAAAAACATAACTGGCTTCATTTTTCACTGTTTATACTTTATATCAATTTTTATTTTTTATATCAGTTTTTATTTTTAATTTTTATTGGAAGGGTTAATGGTTTCTAGTAGATACAATTCTTGGTACATTTGTAAAATTTCTCAGTTTTCTGCAAAACACTCTCACCCCCAGTCTAGGTCCTCCTCCACCATTATGCATAGACTATGCATGACCTGAAAGCTACCCCTACACCCCCAGAGTCCTTTTTCTTTTTCTTTCTGGCTTATTTCACTTACCAATAAATCTTTCAAGCTCCATCCAAGATGAGGTGAAGAAGGTAAATTCATCATTCTTAATAACTGAGTAGCATTATGTTGTGTATATATACCACAGCTTGAAACAATGTTTTAAAATTATGGATGAATGTTTTAAAATTATTTAAAATTTAAAACATTGAAACAATGTTTTAAAATTATGGATGAAAGTGTTTATCTGCTATATGGAAGTCACTCATTCAACATTAGAGAATACGTATTATAAAAAAATGTATTCCTTTTTTAAAATTTTTTTTTATTTATAAAAAGGAAACATTGACTAAACCATAGGATGGATAAGAGGGGTACAACTCCACACAATTCCCACCAAAAAGAAATTTTAAAAAGAATAAATGAATAGATGGAGAGATGAATGAATCTTATCTCTCAGTGTCAGCCATAACTGTATGGACTCCATGATTTCATTAAAAAAAAATTGTGTGTGGTCTGGGAGGTGGCACAGTGGATAAAGCATTGGACTCTCAAGCAGGAGGTCCCAAGTTCGATCTTCGGCAGCACACGTACCAGAGTGATGTCTGGTTTTTTTCCTCACTCCTTCCATTTTATCATTAGTAAATAAATAAAATCTTTTTAAAAAAATGTATTCCTATTTTTATAAATTGAACTCCTCACTGAGAAAACCAATAGTATGAAGAAACTACTGAAGAAATAGTCACTAGAGACATAATGAAATTAAAAGTATGTTATTGGGGTGGGGGGAGATATCATAATAGTTATGCAAAGAGATTCTCATGCCTGAGACTTCAAAGTCCCAGGTTCAATCCCTTGTACCACTACAAACCTGATCTGAGGAGTGCTCTAGTAAAAAACGTAAAACAAACAAGTACAAGTATGTTATTCAAAATCCACTGCAACACACATTTATGTTTAGTATCAAGATTTCCAGTATAGTATAAAGAGATCTGAGTTAGCAGATGGAAATGTGAGGAATAGGCCCATTCTGGTACTAGTTTGTTCACAGAAACTAATTTCTGAATGGCAAATACAATCTTTAGTGCTACTAAAATATTGAAAGGATGAAAGGGTGTGCAAATGTGAAGCATCATTAAAAGTCATAGAATTGTGAATTGGAATTCATGTTAATTTTTATTCCAGTGGATTATATCATACTAAGAGTGAGGAATCTGAAATTTGAAAGAGCATTATGAAGGACAAATTTATTGTTCAGGCCAAATCACAAATATCTCAAAGTAAAAATAAACATTTTTGGATTCTTGTTTCTTTTAAAGTCAAACATGCAGTTAGCAGCATTTTAATTCCTAGGAATTTATCAAAAGGAATGAAAATACGGTGCTATATATAAAAGTACACTGTCAAAATCCATATTGACTTCACTGGAGAGTTATGATAATGACTTATTAGTGTAACAACTGACTTAAGAAATAAGATATGGCACGTTGCAGACTAAATAAACAATGAAAAAAGTACATGGCTATTTAGAATGGTAAACATCTGATACTCATAATATAGGAAAATTCTGAAGATATTAGACTAAATGAGAGGCCACAAGAAAAAGAATACATGCAGTATGAATCAATTTATTTTCAATCTTTAAAAAAAAAAAAACCGCAAAATGGGAGTCAGGTGGCAGTGCAGTGGGTTAAGCACAGGTGACGCAAAATGCAAGGACAGGTGTAAGAATCCCGTTTCGAGCCCCAGGCTCCCTACCTGCAGGGGAACCAATTCACAGGCAGTGAAGCAGGTCTGCAGATGTCTTTCTCTCCCCCGTCTTCCCCTCCTATCTCCACTTCTCTCTGTCCTATCCAACAACGACAACAATAATAACTACAACAAGGTCAACAAACGTGAATAAATAAATATTAAAAAATTATCTAATAAATAAAACAGAAGTCACTTAGGAGACCAGAGAGACCAGGTGGGACACATATCTTTCCATGAGAGCAACCGAGGCTTGAGCCCATGCACCACTTTGGAAATGCTATGGCACTTAAAGAATATCCTAGGCTATAGTGTCTCTCTTTCTCTGTCTTTCTGAGTAAAACGTTATTGGTATGATTAAATTGTGAAAACATATATGCAAGATCCTAGTTCTGCCAAAAAAAAAAGGAAAGTAGGAAAGAAAAGAAATAAAAGAAAATAAATAAAGTTACCTGGGGCTATCCATGGGAGGGTAAATACTCAATATGTGGTGCATTTAATTGTATATTATACTTCAATGCAATTTTATTTTTAAAAACTAGTTGCACTGGCGAGGTGGCCATGTGGTTGGCAACAGGACTTGTGTGCCTGAAGCCCTGGGGTTCAATCCCTGTTACAAAAGACCCTGAAGTGAACTAGTGCTCTGGACTTTCTCTCATGAAATAATCAATAAATAGTTTAGAAATTATATGTGAATACAAAGCTCACAGTCATGGAAAATATAAGTTATAGTATTTAACACTAGATTAAGCATCTACTATTTAATCACTGTAACTCCAGACCTGGTTATATTAGCTAGATTTTGAACTGATAATTTTAGGCAAAACATAATGTGTTATTTTGTTGGTGATATATATATATATATATATACATATATAATTAAACATATTAATGCTTTTGAGTGTTTCTTGTAGCCTCATGGATGTTGGTCCTATTATATTTTCTACTTTATGAGTGAAGAATCTGAGGAGATACTAAAGGCTATTATTTTTTTGTATTATTTTATTAATTCATTTGATAGAGACAGCCAGAAATCGAGAGGGAAGGGGATGACAGAAAGGGAGAAAGATAGAAAGACATCTGCAACACTGTTTCACCACTCACATAGCTTTCCCCCTGCAAGTGGGGACCTGGGGCTCCAGCCTGGGTCCTTGTGGATTGAAATGTGGGCTCAACCATGTGAGCCATTACTGGACCCCGATACTAAAGTTTTCAAACGAGTAAAGAACAAACTGAAAAAGCTAACTCACATTTGCCTGTTTTGTAGATTTTAGTTACCCAGAAGGCAAACAACCTTATGAAAGCTCATTAAGTCCGATTTCCTGTTTATAGAGATCAGACATTATGTTTTGAAGAATATTGTAGTATTAATTGGTACTAAATCTTTATGCCAGCCCAGCTATCCTGACAGAGAACTATTACTGCTCATAGAAAAATTAAATCACGGGAGACGGGCTGTAGCACAGAGGATTAAGCGCAGGTGGCCCAAAGCGCAAGCACCGCTGTAAGGATCCTGGTTCAAGCCCCCGGCTCTCCACCTGCAGGAGAGTCGCTTCACAGGCAATGAAGCAGGTCTGCAGGTGTCTTTCTCTCCCCCTCTCTGTCTTCCCCTCCTCTCTCCATTTCTCTGTCCTATCGAACAATAACGACATCAATATAATAACAACAATAAAAAACAAGGGCAACAAAAGGGAATAAATTTTAAAAATATAAATTAAGAAAAAAGAAATCATCCACATTGAAAGACTGGTTGCAAAGTTTATGCTTTGTTCTAAAACATTAATTTTTTTAAATAATTTATTTCTTTATTGGGGAATTAATGTTTTACATTCAACAGTAAATACAATAGTTTGTACATGCATAACATTCCCCAGATTCCCAATTAACAATACAACCCCCACTATGTCCTTCATCATCTTTCATGGACCTGTATTCTCCCCACCCACCCCGGAGTCTTTTACTTTGGTGTAATACTCAAATTTCATTTCAGGTTCGACTTGTGTTTTCTTTTCTAATCTTGTTTTTCAACTTCGGGCTGAGAGTGAGATCATCCCATATTCATCCTTCTGTTTCTGACTTATTTCACTCAACGTGATTTTTTCAAGGTCCATCCAAGATCGGCTGAAAACGGTGAAGTCACCATTTTTTACAGCTGAGTAGTATTCCATTGTGTAGATATACCACAACTTGCTCAGCCACTCATCTGTTGTTGGACACCTGGGTTGCTTCCAGGTTTTGGCTATTACAAATTGTGCTGCCAAGAACATATGTGTACACAGATCTTTTTGGATGGATGTGTTGGGTTCCTTAGGATATATCCCCAGGAGAGGAATTGCAGGGTCATAGGGTAGGTCCATTTCTAGCCTTCTGAGAGTTCTCCAGACTGTTCTCCACGGAGGTTGGACCAATTTACATTCCCACCAGCAGTGCAGGAGGGTTCCTTTGACCCCACACCCTTTCCAGCATTTGCTGCTGTTACCTTTTTTGATGTATGACATTCTCACAGCAGTGAAGTGATATCTCATTGTTGTCTTGATTTGCATTTCTCTGACAATCAGAGACTTGAGCATTTTTTCATGTGTTTCTCGGCCTTTTGGATCTCTTCTGTGGTGAATATTCTGTCCAAGTCCTTCCTCCATTTTTGGATGGGGTTATTTGTTGTCTTGTTGTTGACTCTGGCAAGCTCTTTATATATGTTGGTTATTAAACTCTTATCTGATGTATGGCATGTAAAGATATTCTCCCATTCTGTGAGGGGTCTCTTGGTTTGGGTAGTGGTTTCTTTTGCTGTGAAGAAGCTTTTTAATTTGATGTAGTCCCATAGGTTTATACTTGCCTTAGTCTTCCTTGTAATTGGATTCGTTTCATTGAAAATGTCTTTAAAATTTATGCGGAAAAAAGTTCTGCCAATATTTTCCTCTAAGTATCTGATAGTTTGTGGTCTAACATCCAAGTTCTTGATCCACTTGGAATTTACTTTTGTATTTGGTGAAATACAGTGATTCAGTTTCATTCTTCTGCATGTTTCAACCCATTGTTTCCAACACCATTTGTTGAAGAGACTCTGCTTTCCCCATGTAATAGTCTGGGCCCCTTTGTCAAAGATTAGATGTCCATAGGTATGGGGCCTCATTTCTGGGCTCTCAATTCTATTCCACTGGTCAGTGTGTCTGTTAATGTTCCAGTACCAAGCAGTTTTGATGACAATGGCCCTATAATACAGTTTGAAATCAGGGAGTGTGATGCCTCCAGTTCTGTTCTTTTTTCTCAAGATTGTTTTGGCAATTCTAGGTCTTTTCTGGTTCCAGATAAACATTTGTAGCATTTGTTCTATTCTCCTAAAAAATGTGCTTGGGATCTTGATGGGGATAGCATTAAATTTGTTGATGGCTCTGGGTAATATATTCATTTTGATGATGTTAATTCTACCAACCCATGAACATGGAATATCTTTCCACTTCTTTGTGTCTTTTTCAATTTCTTTGAGTAGTGACTCATAATTTTCAGTATACAAGTCTTTCACTTCTTTGGTTAGGTTTACTCCTAGATATTTTATTGTTTTTGTTGCTATAGAAAAAGGAACTGATTTCTGGATTTCAATTTCTTCTAACTTAGTGTTTGCATAGAGGAATGCCACTGACTTTTGAATGTTAATTTTATAGCCTGACACCTTACTGTATTGCCTGATGATTTCCAAAAGCTTCTTGCTGGATTCCTTAGGTTTTTCCATGTATACTATCATGTCATCTGCAAATAAGTAGAGTTTGATTTCTTCTCTTCCAATCTGTATGCCTTTAATTCCTTGCTCCTGCCTGATTGCTATGGCAAGAACTTCCAACACTATGTTGAATAGTTATGGTGATAGTGGGCAGCCCTGTCTAGTACCTGATCTGAGGGGAAATGCTTCCAGTTTTTCACCATTGAGTATGATGTTGGCTGTAGGTTTGCTATATATAGACTCCACTATCTTCAGGAATTTTCCATCTATTCCCATTTTTTGTAGTGTTTTGATCATAAAGGGATGTTGTATTTTGTCAAAGGCTTTCTCTACATCTATTGATATGACCATGTGGTTTTTGGTCTTGCTTTTGTTGATGTGGTGGATCACATTGATTGACTTACGTATATTAAACCAACCTTGCATGCCTGGGATAAACCCCACTTGGTCATGATGAACAATATTTTTGATATACTGCTGTATCCTGTTGGCTAGAATTTTGTTCAATATTTTCGCATCTATGTTCATCAGAGATATTGGTCTGTAGTTTTCTTTTTTGGTTGTGTCCATGTCTGCTTTTGGTATCAGGGTGATGTTGGCTTCATAGAAGCTGGCAGGGAGTATTCCAGTGTCTTCAATCTTCTGGAAGACTTTTAAAAGTAGAGGTATTAGTTCTTCTTTGAAAGTTTTGTAGAATTCATTTGTAAAACCATCTGGTCCAGGACTTTTATTTTTGGGAAGATTTTTGATAACTGTTTCAATTTCATTAGCTGTGATGGGCCTGTTCATGTTATCCACTTCCTCTTTACTAAGTTTTGGAAGTTGGTAGGTATCTAGGAAATCATTCATTTCTTCCAGGTTCTCTAGCTTGGTGGCATATAGTTGTTCATAGAAGCCTCGCATGATATGTTGAATTTCTGCAGTGTCTGTTGTGATATCTCCTCTTTCATTTACTATCTGATTTATTTGGGTCTTCTCCCTTTTTTGTTTTGTGAGTCTGGCTAAAGGTTTGTCGATTTTGTTTACTCTTTCGAAGAACCAACATTTACTTTCATTGATCTTTTGTATGGTTTTCCTATTCTCAATGTTATTTATTTCTGCCCTAACTTTAGTGATTTCTGTCCTTCTGGTTGCTTTAGGATTCCTTTGTTGTTCTTCTTCTAGGTCTTTAAGATGTGCAATCAGGCTGTTTATTTGTGCCTTTTCTTGTTTCCTAATGTGTGCTTGTATAGCTATGAACTTCCCTCTTAGGACTGCTTTAGCTGTGTCCCAAATATTTTGATAGCTTGTGTCTTCATTTTCATTGAACTCTCGAAACATTTTGATTTCTTCCTTGATTTCCTCTTTGACCCAGAAGTTGTTAAGAAGTGTACTGTTGAGCTTCCACATTTTGTGACTGTTACTAATCTTTTGTTGATTGTTAAGTGTTAGTTTAATTCCACTGTGGTCTGAGAAGATGCTTGGGATGATTTCAGTGCTCTTGAATTGGCTGATGCTGTCTTTGTGGCCTAACATATGGTCTATCCTTGAGAATGATCCATGTGGATTTGAATAAAATGTGTATTCCAGTTTCTTGGGATGAATGACTCTGAAAATGTCCAATAGTTCTAGTTTATCTATCTCGTCATTTAGCTCCCTTATGTCTTTACTGATTTTCTTCCTGGATGATCTGTCAAGTTGAGATAGTGGGGTGTTGAAGTCCCCTACTATGATTGTGTTACTGTTAATATATTGCTGTAGCTCTTTCAGTAGAAGTTTGATGTATTTAGATGGCTTCTCATTGGGTGCATAGATATTAATAATTGTTAAGTCCTCTTGATTGACTGATCCTCTGAGCATTAAGTAGTGTCCATTCCTATCTTTTTTAATCTTATCTATTTTAAAGTCTATCATGTCAGATATGAGAATAGCTGTTCCTGCCCTTTTTTGTGGGCCATTGGCTTGTATGATAGTTTTCCATCCTTTCACTTTAAGTCTGTGTTTGTCTTGTTGAGTTAGGTGAGTTTCCTGTAGACAACATATTGTTGGGTTGTGTTTTCTGATCCATCTTCCTACTCTGTGTCTTTTAATAGGTGAATTCAGGCCATTGACATTTATTGATATCAAAGATTGAAGATATTTTAATGCCATTCTTGTAGAGTTTTAGAGTGTTTTGATATATGTCCTATTTGTGGTGGTCTGGTTGTTTATAGGAGACCTTTCAAAACTTCTTTCAGGGCAGGCTTGGTGATGGTTGCTTCCTTCAACTGTTGCTTGTCTGAGAAGGTTTTGATGCTTCCATCTAGTCTGAATGACAGTCTAGCAGGATATAGTATTCTTGGCTGAAAGCCTTTCTCATTGAGCACTCGATAGATATCTTGCCATTCTCTTCTGGCCTGTAGTGTTTGTATGGAGAAGTCTTCTGCTAATCTTATGGGTTTTCCTTTGTAGGTGATTCTGTTTTTCTCTTGCAGCCTTGAGGATCCTTTCTTTATCCTTATTCCTTTCCATTCTAAGTATGACATGTCTTGGTGTCTTTAGGTCTGGGTTAATTCTGTTTGGGACCCTCTGGGCTTCTTGAATCTTTATGTCTTTGGTGTTGTCTAGACTAGAGAAATTTTCAGCTATTATGGGCTGGAGAATGCTTTCTTCCTCTCCTTCTCTTTCTTCTTCTGGTAAGCCAATAATGCGTATATTGTTTCTTTTGAAGTCATCCCATAGGACTCTGTTGTTGTTTTCAGCATCTCTTAATCTCTTTTTGAGATCTCTTACTTCTTTTTTAGTTGTCTCTAATTCATCCTCAATCTTGCTAATTCTGTCTTCAGCCTCATAGATTCTATTCTCTCTGCCCTCTACTGCTTTCTGGAGTTCATCTATTTTGTTGCCCTGCTCTGATACTGTTTTAGCTTGTTCAGCTAGTTGCCTTCTTAGCTCAGCGATTTCAGCTTTCAGCTCTCTAATAACCATGAGATAATTAGAATTTTCTTCCATATTCTCATTTGCTGTTCCTGCATTTCTGATTACAATTTTTTCAAATTCTTTACTCACTCCTGTGATTATTTCCTTAGCTAATGTTTGGATGTTGAACTCGTTGTTTTGTGCTTCACCCTCTGGAGGACTTTTAGCTGGACTCTTGTCCTGGTTCGAGTCTCCAATATTTTTTCTTGTTGTTTTAACCATTTTATATATTATGTTATGAGTTCCCTTTATCAGTACTTTTCAAATTACTGATCACTATTGCCTGGATTGACTTGTGTCTAAGTAATTTAATTAAAGGGTTTACCGTGGTGGAAGTTGACAGGTTTTTCAGTCCCTGAGTTGGAGCTCAGTGGTGTAAAAGCCTCTTTTTTTTTTTCTTCCCTGTAGGCTATGGGAGCCTGAGGGCTTTTAAACTGTCAATAGGCTTCTTAGCTTTATCACTGACTCCTGACCAAGAGATAAAGCAGGGTGTGGCAGAGATAATCCAGTGGTTATGCAAAGAGACTTTCACAGCCCCTCAGCTATGCCACCGAGGTATAGGTCTTCTCCTGAGTTTCCCGGTTAGATTTCTGTCCCCTGGTGTCCCTCTATATTGCTGCTCCAGATTCTGAGGGTAGTAGCAATGGAGACTCAGAGTTGCACTTGGTGAGTCTCTGGGGAGTCCTTTCCTCCCTTCAGCTGTCCCCTTGTTGTGGAGCAGACTGGAGGTGGTGTCTCCACTGATAAACTGTTGAACTATTAGCAGTCACTTAATCTCTCCTTAGGCCCCTCTCTCCTCTCTGTCACCAGCCACGCGTGTTTGTACTCACGGGTGATTTACTGGGTTCCTGTGGTCATTCTAGTCCTGTCTTGTTTCGGTCCAGGTGGTCTCCTTTGGTTCCTAGTTGATCCGGGAAAGGAGAGAAGAGGAGAGGAGAGGAGAGAAAGCGATCTGCTGCTCGTAGCTCCACCTCCGGAACAGGAACCTAAAACATTAATTTATTGATTTATTTAAAACTCATAACAAGGCACAAGGAAGCATTATTATTATCCTTATTTTATACATGAATACAGTGAGGAAAATCAATGGTTAAGTCAGTCAGTCCCTAAAGGGCACACAACTAATCAAAGAATACAGCATTTGGAACTGAGAGTTTGGTCACAGGACCTGTAGTTTATATTACTATGCTATACAGCAGTTCCTAGCCTGCACTTCACCATGTTGATTGATTCTCCCTCTGCTGCATCTGAGAATTTTGCAAAGTGAGACTGTTCAACATGCACTAATACAATCTCTATTAATATAGTACTATGCAAAGTGAAGACTGAATTGCTTAGGGGAAAATTCAAAACATTAACATTTTCAGCATATTTCTACACTGCTAGTAATCTGTAACATTTATTATCTTTGCTATATGTTACCTAGGAAAGTATTTTTATTTTATTATATGTCTTGGTACTTTTACTTCTAACAGAAATAAATTTACTTCATATTCCTTACATATTAAATGAGTTTGAATAATAATTTGTGAATAAAGGCTTTTTCTCTAACTTTAAAAGAACTTATAATCTACATGAATTATACACATAAGGATATATATATATGTATATATATATATATATATATATATATATATATATATATATATATATATATATATGAAAGGATAGGTATTGCAAAAGTTCTTTGAAAGAGAAAATTTTTTTGCCTGTATACTCTATTTTCATAGCACTTTAAAATGAGCTACTGAGGTACATAGAGATAAAATCTATATTATTTCTGTTTAAGTGAAATACTGAATAAGATGGTATTAAAAACGGACAAATTAACATTTTAAGCATTTCCATTGTATCAGGAAAATTCCTACATCTGAGGAAAGTGGGATTTAGAAAGATTAAATGATTCATTTGAAATTCTCACTACTAGGTGAGTTTTCTGAGAGTCAAATCCAAGTTTCCAAAACTGATTTTTCTTTCAGGTTAGTCTGCTATATCTAGGCTATAACCTTGTCTAGTTTATGGCACTCAATCAAAATTGGATAAAACTATTAAGTCTACCTCCAATGTATGTCATCTGTTTAATATGTATGGAATATCTTAAAACCTAACTGAAAACAAGTTAACCAGAAACTATGTGATTCCTCCAAATGCTGAAAAAAAATTAAAAACTAGTTTCCTTTCTGCTACAGACATCTCCTTAACTTTTGAAGGAAAAGTATCTATCTTGGAGTGTGTGTGTGTGTGTGTGGGGGGGGAGAGATGAATGGAGTGGGGGGCATGAAATAAACGAGTTTGCTAATCAGCTATGGCATATGGAAGTGCTGAGGATTAAATTAACCTGAACTTCTGAAATGCAATCTGGTGTACAACCAGCTATGATTTCTCACCAGCCATACTTCCTCATTCATCAACTGTATTCAACTTCTTTTATTCCATCATATACAGAACTTAACCAAGCAATATGAAATACAAATTAAAATATAGATTATGGGGAGTTGGGTGGTAGCACAGCGGGTTAAGCACATGTGGTGCAAAGCGCAAGGACCAGTGTAAGGATCTCAGTTCGAGCCCCCAGCTCCCCACCAGCAGGGGAGTCGCTTCACAGGCTGTGAAGCAAGCCTGCAGGTGTCTATCTTTCTCTCCCCCTCTCTGTCTTCCCCTCCTGTCTCCATTTCTCTCTGTCCTATCTAACAATGATGACATCAATAACAACAATAATACCTACAACAACAATAAAAACAACAAAGGCAACAAAAGGGAAAATAAATAAATAAAATAAAAAGTGGTTTAAAAAATAAAATAATAAAATAAAATATAGATTATGAAATGAATACATTTTGAAATATTATTTCTTGTTTATGATGTCTATTCACTATTATGAGTGATTTCTCAACAACATGTGTTGAGTACCTACTATGTGTCAGATTCTGAGCTAGGGATCGATAACAGACTGAAGGAAATGAGATAATTGTCTCCATTGGTACTCAACAGAGAAAAGTAAATTAATAAACAAGGAAGAGGGGCTGGCAATGGGATACATGGTAGAGCATACATGTTGCCATGAGCAGACCCAGGTTCAAATTCCCAGCCAGGGCTAGATCATATAGGACTCAATGGTGATGAAAACAACTTCATTCTTTTTTCTCCATTTATCATGAGGTTGGGATAACCTGACTTAATTCTTGCAACACTTATTGAGCTACGAGATAGAAGAGATGTGACAGGGAAGAGGCTGACAGAGAGTAGTTGTAATTAGGGCAAGAGGTATTTCTAAACTGACGCAGTGGCAATATTGGAGATAGAGGAGATCAGTGATACATTTGGGGCTACTTCAAGTTTGTGGCATTACTTGACATCCAAGAAAAAAAAGAGAATATTTCATTCTGGGTTTCAGAAGAGGCAGGTATCTAAGATTTTAATATATGAGTAGAAATTAATTTTACAGGAGGATACCAGGAAGAAACAACAGTGATAGTAAAGAGAAAGGAGAAGAGAGTGGGGTAGTATAGTGGTTATGCAAAGAGACTCTCATGAGTAAGGCTCCAAGGTCTCAGGTTTAGTCCTCTGCACCACCATAAATCGGAGCTGAACAATGCTTCGGTAAAGGGAAGATAGATAGATAGATAGATAGATAGATAGATAGATAGATAGATAGATAGATAGATAGGTAGGTAGATAGATAGATGATGGATAGATAGAGAGACAGACAGACAGATATTTTAGAAGCCAGGATAAAGAGTACTCAGGAAATTGCAGGGTAATCAAGGAGGAGCATAGTTCCAAAAGGTCTTGAGATGAAAATATTTCAATGAGAGGGTTAAGAACTGTTTCAAATGATGCTGAGAAGTCTTAAAATGGATTTAAAACTTTCTGTGGAATTTCCCAACTTGTAGGTCACAGTGACCTCAAAAATAATTGTTTAGAGTTTGGAATTAAAGCATGATTTAAATTAGTTCAAGACTGAATAAAGAAGAACTGGATAACTCAAGAAATTTTCATGCAGATAAAAGCACAGAAACAATGTAGTAAATGGAGTTTTTAGAATCAAGGACAATTATTTAGAAGTTTTATTTTTAACATAGACAAAAGCATATTTAGGATTCTAAAGAGGAAAATAGTAATGAGGGAGAGAGAGAGAGAGAGAGAAGGAAGAATTACTAGTGTTATGTCTGAGGATTTGAAATGTACAGCAGTGTAGCTATGGAGGGCTAGCTTAGTCAATAGCTTATACAATCAAGTCATATATTAAAATAGAGGGAAGCATAAGAGTCAAAGGGATGTTACAGACTTCATGTGGAAGTTACTTTTTTTCCACTGGTATTAAAAGATAATTAATACACAACTTTTTACTAGTTTTAAGGTTTACATTATAATGACTGGGTATATGTATATAAAGGAAGTTCATATATTTGTGTATGTCTCAATATATGCTGTTTTTGATTCTAGGACTTCTATAGGTTTCAACGTCCACACATTCTCAAATCTCTTATATATCGAGTCATTGTATTGGGGTCGGGTGGTGGTGTACCTCCTTAAGCACACATAGTACTAAGCACAAGAATCCAAGCAAGGACCAGGGTTCAAGTCCCTCTCTCCATCCGCAGAGGGAAGCTTCATAAGTGGTGAAGCAAGTCTGCAGATGTCTATCTTTCTCTCTCCCTCTCCATCTCCCTCAGGTAACACTGGAAGTAAAATAAATAAATAAATAAATAAGTAAATAAATAAATATCATATTATCGTACAATTTATGCATAGTTCCTGTACTGAAACCATTTCCATATTGCATATTATGCCCAATTAAAAGGTCCTGTGACTATACTAGTTTTTTTTGTTGTTGTTGTTATGCTTTGTTTTGTTTTTTCCCCGAGCCTGAAATCTGATATGCAGGTGGATACAAGTTATTGTCTGGGGAGGTGGTGCCATGGCTGGTAAAAGGATCAGAAAGCTGGATCAGGGAAGAGAGTAACTCCCAAATATGGGAAAGGTGTATAAATATTGTTGACTGCAAACCCCATCAAACTGATCTGATATGGGGCCAATATTCAGCTTAGGAGCATATGTGACTTCTGCATCCCTGTAGATCTGAGCTCACATTCTGTGGTCATCAGCAAGAATGTTCCAAGCTGCCCTGATTTCAGGACCCATCTTCCTCAGGTGTAGCATAGAGTATGTTCTCCATCCTCCCTTCAGAGGATGGAACATTCTCTACCATTATTGATCCAAGTTGAGAGCAAGGTCTTATGGGGTCCACAAAAGGGGTCTATTCTGTTGTTCCTGATAGAGAGGACTGGTCATATTAGGGAGAGGAATTTATTCTAGGTCTAGGCCCATCAAGTCTGTTTGGGAATCTCAAGACTCCCCGAATAGGGCCCCAGCTGATGGGGTGACCTGATAGTGACTACAGAGTCATCCTTAAAGTATTCCAGTCTCTTGCCCTTCCTTATTCAGCTTTTGCAGTCCTTGCTTTGATAAGGTTAGCTTTGGAGTGAGTGAGGGAAGTGTAATAGGAGGAAAAATAAATAAATAAATAAGTAATGCCTAATTCAATTTAAATGCTATATTAATAGTTGATATAATAATTTTCAGTATAAACATAATCACTATGCTTATCTATTGTTATGCACTTGATCCAGGATTAGTTAGAGCTAGGGGTTTGGTACCTAAGCCTACATATATAGGTGGGTGGACTATGCAGAGCTCAACCACACAAGATTATGAAGTGATCATCCCAATAAGAACAGTTAACAGGAATCACCACACAATACTACATTTCTTTTCTCTAAAAGGACTTTGAAGATCTAGTGTCTTTGTAACTTTCAAAGATAAAGTACAATACTGTTAAGTGCAGTAACTACTCTGTACATTATACTCCTAGAACATATACATATTATTACTGGAAGCTTGTGTCTTTCGATTGCTTTCACCATTTTCTCTGGATGCTAGTTTTCATCCTTTACTGGTGAAACAGAAAGAGATATTTTGAGTATGAAGATCATGAACTGCTGAAAGTTTGAGGAGAGAAACAAATGCAATGCAATGATCAAGTAAAGGACAAATGAAATAGAAATGAAGTTAGATTGCTGGGCAGACAATGCCTTCTATAATTGCCAAAACTAAATTTTGGCTCAGCTTTTTTTTTTTTTTTCCTATAAGGGGAATAAAAGAAAAACAAAACTATCTCCTGGGAGTCGGGTGGTAGCGTAGCGAGTTAAACGCATGGGGTACAAATCACAAGGACGGGCCTAAGGATCCCAGTTCAATCACCAGCCTCCCTACCTGTGGGGAAGTCGCTTCACAAATGGTGAATCACGTTTGCAGGTGTCTATTTTTCTCTCCCTCTCTCTGTCTTCCTCTCCTCTCTCCATTTCTCTCTGTCCTATCCAGCAACAATGACAACAATAAAACAACAAGGGCAACAAAAAGGAATAAAAAAATAAATATTAAAAAAAACTATCTCTGGTTGTTCTATTCATGTATCATCTTTTCTATACAGTTTTTTTCCTATTTTAAAATCCCACAGTAAATCAGAACAAGACACTTTTAATTTGAGTGCATATTTTCCATAACTGTTCTAAAGATATTATGAGCACTATACGCTTATTTAAGCCTATTCATTTTTGTTTCAAAAACTGTGTTGCTACTAAATACATATGAATGAATAAAATTCTAGTGAAATCTAATTAGTCTCTACGCATTGATCCAAAATATGATTCTCTCTCATGATACTTTACAGAATGTAAAGTATCTTTTACAGCAGTAAAAGACTCCTCCTTCAGTTTACTTTGTGTAAATATATAAGAATAAAATCTCTGGGAGAGCCAATTATCATTCTTTCCCATTAAATATGAACAGAAAAAATAGCAAAAATTATATTATTATCTCCCGAATGATATATATTCATATATATGTACCTACATATATATATTTATTAAGTCTTTGACAGACCTGAATTTTTCAGCATTTATAACTTCTGTTCGTTGGGTAAGGGTAGATAGCATAATGGTTATAAAGAGAATCTCAGGCCTAAGGTTCCAAAATCCCAAGTTCAGCCCTCAGCACCACCATAAGCCAGAGTTAAGGAATGCTCTGGTTAAAAGAAAAGAAAAGAAAAAGGAAAGGAAAAAGAAAAGAAAACGAATAATTTATCTTCATTATAAGTGATGTAAAAGTAATTGAAAAAATTAAAATTTTCCAGAGATTTGGTTTCACACTCATATATTTGTTATGTACAAGCAAGTCACCACCACCACCAAAATTGCAGCCTCATGAAATGTATGAACTAGAAATTATCTGTGAGATAACTGAATATAACCCATTTAAATAATAAATGATAAAACTGAAGGGAGTTTAGAAATTTTCTAATAACCTTAATTCTCTACTAATTTTAATAAAACTTATATTTACAATTAGCCTGATGCCACTTCCAGTTAAAACAGCACAAACTTGGAAGCAAACCAGATGTCCAACAACAGATGAGTGACTATGAAAATTGTAGTACCTATTGTAGCTGTTAAAAATGAAAGTCATTCCCTTTGTTCATCTTAGAACTTGAAAGTATGGTTTTAAGTTAAACAAGCCAGAATGATGAGAATGAATATTGGATGATCTCACTTACTGTTGGGACTTAAGAAGCATAAGGACGATGAAGAGAAAGTTGGACTGGGTGAGGCATATTGTAAAAATGCAAAAGACTCTGGGGGAGGAGGGGAAGAAGGAGAGGCGGAGAAGACATTGGATTCCTGGTGCATTATGATGGAAAAGGTCCTAAGCAGGGGGTGAGAGTGTTCTGCAGATACCTACCATGAGGAAGTTAGAAATAGCAACCATGTGTCAACAACTGTACCTCGCAATAAAATGATAAAGCTCCTATTTTCTACATTTAATTCCTCTCTTCTTCAATTATGTAATGCATATTTTTAACAATCCTTTAACTTTGAATTTTTAAAACTGTGGGTCTGTTTACAATTCAGTTAAACAATACTATCAAACAGTGCACAGGTCATTTATTAGAATGCTTTACTGTATAGATATTACTATATAAATACTGTATAAAGCTTACTGGTAAGCAGCACCATGAAGATCCTCCACTCAACCGATTACTGTGTTCCTTTCTCCTACTAATTGAACTGGACTAATAAGGTGGTCTTTTAAAATTCCTCTTGCTGTCAATGTGGGTCAACATTGATGGGGACTGCCCCATTCTCCGAATGGACCCAGTGGTCTCATATATCCTAGAATACAGGCATCTTTATTATTTGCAAAAGGGAAGCTTGCCCAGTAGCTCAAAAATAAATAAATAAATAAATAAATAAGACCATGCCTCTTGCAGTTCTTCCTGAAATAGCTACAGAACATTAAAAAAAAAAAAGTATGAAAACACATCAATATTAAGAACTAGACTGAGGAATCAACCTGAGGGAAAGATTTCTTCTCTTCAAGATTAAGGGATGTGACTATAGAATCTGATAGTTCATAAAGTCTCTGTTCTTCTCTGAACATGTCCACCTGCAAGTGTATGTATTTATAAAAGAAATCACTTCTTTTTTACAGTTTGTTGTTTGACATTTGTTTAAATAATGCAATCTTTTCCAAAGATAAAACCGACATGATTACTACTTTTTTTGTGACAGTCAGAGTGTTGTTTTACTGTCATTATCCCCAAAGTTAGTTTGTCAAAGTATAGGAAAAAAATTTAAAAATGGGAGAGAATAATGGGAGGATTGCTTGTGAGGACTGGTGGTGGCAATTCTCATACTGAGAATATATTCTTCAGATATTCAACACTGAAAACTGTCAACTGTTAAGATGGCAGCATCCAAATAAGGAGTGAGATCCAATACATAAAACCAAAAGAATACACAAATTATAGTAGGTGAGAGTTCTAACTCATTTGTTAGGCTGTGTGTGTTGTGATGTGTGGGGTCCAGGTCTGGCCCTGGCACAACATGGGAGGCTCTGATGCTGTCTCCTCTCTCTACTTTTATATCCATCCCTCTAACTGGATGAAATAATGGCTTTGATGATGAACTTGCACATACACACCCTGGCAAAGGGAAGTAAGGACAGGAAAGATGGAGAGAGGGGAAAGTCATGAATCATATTTGAGGTAGGCAGAGCCACATGTGCTTTAGAATCCCGGCATATTATACTGCCACAGTGAAGAGTATCAACTCAAAATGTGAGTGCTTAGAAAATGGGGTCAAGGAGAATTCAGATACTCTGCTTTCAGTCAATAGATGGAGAAGAATGATTTTCTTTCCTCTAAATATCAGGTACCAGAAACTAAACATGGAGCTTATGAAAAAAAATCTCCTAAGAAATAAAAAAAAAAGCCCTTGAGTACATCATTCTAAAGATTCAGAAACATGAAAATTTAGGGAAAAAATAGCTAATAGAAGTCAAAGAAAAATCAATATACAATAAGATTTTGGAACATATTTTCTTTTTTAAAAAATATTTTTGATTTTTTTATAGTCTTTATTTACTTATTGGATAGAGACAGCCAGAAGTCAAGAGGGAAAGGGGAGATAGAGAAGAAAGGAGATAGAGAGACACCTGCATCCTTGCTTTACCACTTGAAAGTTTTTCTCCTGCAGGTGGGACTGAGGGCTTGAACCCAGGTCCATGTGCACAGTAACACATGTGCTTAACCAAGTGCACCACCACCTGGCTCCCAGAAATACATTTTCAATACAAATGATAGTGGCTAATACTTATGTTATATAAATAACTTTATAAGTTTATGATGATGGGATGAACAAAGCAAGGAGTAAAAACATGAAGCAGTTGTCAGAAAATGAACTCCAATGACAAGTAAAAAAAAATATCCTGACTTTAACTACAGTCAGAGAAAGTCACACCCAAATAGCAAATCATGACCTAATATCTATCAGGATGGCAAAATAATTAGAAAAGGGCAATGCTGTACTTGGACATATGTAAAGTAAAAGCACATTTTTGGCAAATACTAACATGACTTAATCCTTCAGGAAAATACATTGTTGAATGAAAAACACAAAAATTATATAGATGTACATAATTCTGTAGTTATAAAACAAAGGAAAAGAGTTACAGTGTGACTACTACAGCTAATAACACTTTTACTTATGAAAGTTGCTAAAAAAGAGTTGATCTTAAAAGTCTTTATCACACACAAAAGAAGTCAAGGGTCTTATGAGCAGTGAGTTAAATGCACATGGTGTGAAGCGCAAGGACCTGTGTAAGGATCTGGTTCGAGCCCCCCGCTCACCTGCAGGAGGGGTCGCTTCAGGGGCGATGAAGCAGGTCTGCAGCTGTCTTTCTCTCTCCCTTTCTGTCTCCTCTTCTCTTCTTTCTGTCCTATCCAATGGCAACAACAATGACAACAATAGTAATAAGGACAACAAGGGCAAAAAAATGGGAAAAAAATAAATCATCATCATAATGAAAGTCAATCTTTGTGATTACTTATGGAGTTGAATGTTGGGATGACAATCACATGAAGAAAAATGAAACAGGTTCATCAATGTCATATATATATATATATATTACAACTCGCACAAAAATGGAATAAAAACTTCAATGTTAGACCTGAAATTAAAACACATTTGAACACATATAGATAAAAAAAAAAATCTAGGCACTTAACATCAAGATGCATCTGGAGGTTCAACACTATTGACAAAGGAAACTGAAAACAGGATAGAGAACAATGATTACAGATAAGTGAAACAGCTCACTTGGATGGTATGCTATTCTAGCCGGGCCCCCACCACACTGAAGGTATGCTATTCTCCCTGCCCCCACCTATCTAAATCGTTCTATATTTATATGACAAAATGTTCCACTTCACTTATCATTAAATGCAGATTAAAACTACACTGAGATATCATCTCATACTTGAGAGAATGGCTTACATCAACAAACCAAGAAATGACAGGTGTTGGCAAGATTGTTGAGATAAAAGGAATTCTACTACACTGCTGGTGGAAATGCGAACTGATGCAGCAGCATCTTTGGAAGACTGGAGAGACCTTACACAAATCAAAAGTACCCCACCTATGGGGGGGTCACTTCATGGGCAGTGAAGCAAGTCTGCAGGTGTCTATCTTTCTCTCCTTCTCTCTGTCTTCCCCTTCTCTCTCCATTTCTCTCTGTCCTATCCAACAACAACAGCAATGGCAATAATAACAATAACAACAACAACAAGATTAACAAAATGGGAAAAATAGATTCCAGGAGCAGTAGATTTATAGTCCAGGCACCGAGCACCAGCAATAACCCTGGAGGCAATAAATAAACAAATAAATAAATAATAAAAATTTTTAAATGATCCAGTAATGCCACTCAGGCATTTACCAAACAGTCACTCAAACACTAATGTGAAAAGACACATGCACTCTATGTTGACAGCTGCATTATCACAATAGCCAATTATTGGAATCAGCCTAAATGTCTATCAACAAATGACTGGCTGAAGAAGTCTGGGCATGTATAGCCCATGGAATACTACTCTACAATCAAGGAAGATGATATTGTGCCCTTTGAAATAAAATGGATGGAACTGGAGGCATTTATGCTTAGGGAAATAATTAAAGAGATGAAAGACATATATGGAATCTAGAGATTGTATACATATGAATGAACCTGAATAACTAAAAAGTAAAAAGCAAGAAAATTGTTTCTAAGACTTGTGAGAACTATGGTGGTTATCTTTGAGAGGTGGGAGGGTGGGGATACACAATTTTGGTGATGGATGTACTGTGAAACTAAACTTTGTAATCTTACAATCTTGTAACATACTATTAATAACAAATAAATATAAATACATAAATCTGTCTTTATCTAAAAAAAAGAAGAAGAAGAAATATGGGGCCAGGTGGTGATACACCTGGTTAAGTGTATACACTACAATGCCCAGGGACCCAGGTTCAAAGCCCCGATCTCCACCTGCAGTAGAAAACCTTTATGAGTGGAGGAGTAGGTTGCAGTGCATCCTCCCGCTTTTCTTTCAATTTCTGGCTGTCTCTATCCAGTAAATAAATAAAGATAATAAAAAAGGAGAAATTCATTAAATAAGTGCCTTCTACAAAGGTACTTAAAGAACCAAGGCAAGAAAAGGGAAACAGAAACCTGGATGGAAGAGATACATTGCAGCAAAGCAAAACCTGGACTAGGAGGAGAAAGGGGAGTGTCCAGTGTTGTATACTCAGGACACAACAGCAAAGAGAGATGTGGATTAGTGATACAAGGAATGAGCAGACATCTATCACAACAAAATAAAATTAAATAAATAAAATAAAATATTAATAAATGTATTATAGCCACTATTCCCCAATAAAAAGGTTTGAAAAAAGAAGGCAACCTAGTAATTAGAAGACATTTGCATACATTTGATAAGGAGTTGGTATAAAACAAATATATAGATAATACAACTCAACTACAACAACAGAGGTGATCAAGTGGTGACACACCTGGTAGAGTGCACACATTACTATATGCAACAATCCGAGTTTAAGCCCTTAGTTCCTTGCCTGCAGAGGGGGAGGCTTCAGGAGCAGTGGAGTAATGTTGCAAGTATCTCTTCTATTTGTCTTTCCCTCTCTTTCTCTGTCTTTCACCCTCTATCAAAGTAGAAAGGGACTGGGTGGTTGTGTAGTCGGTTAAGCACCAAGCGTAAAGAACAGTGCAAGAATCCAGGTTGGAGCCCCCAGCTCCCCACCTGCAGGGGGGTGGCGGTGAAGCAGGTCTGCAGGTGTCTATCTTTCTCTCCCCCTCTCTGTCTTTACCTCCTCTCTTGATTTCTTTCTGTCTTATCCAACAACAACAGCAATAGCAACAACAACAGCAACAGCAACAACAACAATAACAGCAAAGGCAACAAAATGGTAAAAATATCCTCCAGGAGCAGTGGATTTATAGTGCAGGCACAGAGTCCCAGAAATAACCCTGGAGGCAAAAAAAAAAAAAAAAGGGAAAAAAATCATGGCCAGTGAGAGCAGTGTAATTATATGGGCACTGAAACTCAATAACAACCCTAGTGGCAAAAATAATATAAACAGTTATATAAATAAGTCATATAGACAGTTCTCAGGCATTATGAAGACAATATTCTCATTACTTATCATTAGAGAAATACAATTTTAAAGCACAGTGGGATACCAGCTCATATCGGCGATAATGGTTTATATCTACAAAACAGGAAATAACAACTGTTGATGATGTGGAGAAAAATGAACTCTAATAAACTGTTGGTGGGAATGCACACTGGTGCAGCCCCTACAGCAATGTGTGCAGAGTCCTTAAATAAAAACAGAAATAACTTATATACACAACTGAACACTACTCAGCTATAAAAAATGGTGATTTCACTGTTTTCAGCCCATCTTGGATGGAGCTTGAAGAAATCACGTTAAGTGAAATATGTCAGAAACATAAGGATGAATATGGGATGATCTCATTCACAGGCAGAAGATGAAAAACAAGTTCAGAAGAGAAACACTAAGCAGAACTTGAAATGGAGTTAGTGTATTGTACCAAAGTAAAAGTTTCTGGGGTGTGTGGGGGGGGGGAGGGTTCAGGTCCTTGAACATAATAGTGGAGGAACCAGTGGAGGTTGTATTGTGTGAAAAACTGGGAAATGTACAAACTATTTTATTTTACTGCTGAGTGTAAAACATTAATCTCCCAATAAAAATAATTTAAAAAAAGACTCTGGGGTGGTTGGTGGGGAGGATTCAGGTCCTGGAGCATGATGGCAGAGGACATAGTGGAGGTTGTATTGTTATGTGGAAATGTTATGCATAATAGTTATGTACAAACTATTGTATTTCACTGTTGACTGTAGAGCATTAATCTCCCAATAAAGAAATAAAAAATAAAATAAAAAATTAAAAAATAGAAGTAATTATAATCCAACAATAACACTTATAGGGATATAGGCAAAACACTAATTTGAAAAGATTATATATACTTCAATAATAATAGACAAAATATGGAAGCAACCTAATTTTCAATTACAAATGGCTGTATAGATAAGTTATGGGTTATATGGTGATGCAGGGTCCAGCTCCCACAGGGGTTTGAAGGAAGGGAGGGAAATGAGAATACTCAGAGGCAAGGAACTGTTCAGGTAATGGCCTGAAATGGAATGCTAAGTAAATTTATTAGGGCATAGTTATACAGCAAATTTTGTAAACATCCAAATGAATTTGGATCCTTCACCCAATTATGTAATTATTTGTCCTTATGGATTTGAGACATTCTCTCACTCTGATCTAGTCTGGGAGAAAATCAGAGACAGTGAGGATGGCCTCTTCTGCACATACCTTCAGAGATCTTGTGACTTACAGCACATAGCATATTGAGAACTTCCCCAGAAAGCTATTTAAGCAGCATATGTTGCCACAGCAAGTAGGACATGGAGGTTTTTACTCAGAAAGCTGCACAGCTGTGCCATGGAGGTCTTTGAACCTGATAGCTGATTCACAGTTTCTACAATGAGGTTTGTGTCAGAAAAGATTTTCTTTCTCATGACCTGGTCTCCTACATAGTAAGTAGAATACTACTGTCTAGTTTAAAAAGCCTGTATCATTTGAGACACAATCAATGAAGCTGGGGGTAATTAGGTAAGTGAAATAAGGGTAAAAGACACCCACCACATGTCTTTCTCTAATATGCAGAATTTAGATATGTTGCAACAAACGCAAGTTATAGTAAGTATTGGTCATATTTTAAAAGAAAATATTGAGAGTTACAGCTCTGTCAATATATATATACCCACAAATGGTCAGCATGCAGAAATAAGTGATTGGGCAGGGGTATATGGCATAATGGTTATGCAAAGAGACTCTCATGCCTGAGGCTCCAAAGTCCCAGGTTCAATCCCCCAAACTACTATAAACCAGAACTGAGCAGTGCTCTGGTTAAAAAAAAAAAAAAAAAAAAAAAGTAAGTGATTTGCTATGTGATTTGATTAGTGTAGTGAACTGACATGAGAAATCATGGTCAGGCAGTGGTGCATCTGTTAAAGTGCACACATCATTAGTGCATAAGGACGCAGGTTCAAGCTTCTGGTTCCCACCTGCAGGAAGAAAGGTTCACAAGTGGTGAAGCAATGCTGCTGGTGTCTCTCTATCTCTCTCCCTCTCTATTTCCTCCTCCTTTCTTAAATTCTGCATCTATCCAAAAATAAATAAATAAATAAATGGGTCATGTGGTGGCACATTTGGTTAACAGCATACATTACGGTGCACAAAGACCCAGGTTCAAGCCCCTGGTTCCCACTTGCAGGAAGAAAGCTTCACAAGTGGTGAAGCAGTGCTGCAGGTGTCTTTCTGTCTCTCTTCCCATCAATTTCTCTCCCCTCTCAATTTCTCTGTCTCTCTTCCCATCAATTTCTCTACCCTCTCAATTTCTCTGTCTCTAGCCAATAATAAATAAACAAAAATAAATAAATAAAATCACTAGTAAAAAGTTTAAAATCACATAAGTAAATAAATATAATAAAAAAGGAGAAAAGACATTGTATTTCAGGACTTGGGGCTGATCATAAAGCTAGAAACACTATTATCAGCCTATAGTTTAAATTTACTATTTTATTTTGTCTTTTTAAAAAGTAATTGACAATTATTCAATCGTAGTAATTTCTTTTCCTGATTATCTAGGATGTCAGTGTAAATGATAGTTTTCCCCTCATTAGCTAGAATGCTCATCTTCCTCTACTTCTTTCTGAATGTCTTCTAGGGCACTACAATTTTGGAATTTATCTTCTTCCAACTACAGCCAAACATTTCATTACAGAATTGATTTTATTTTCTCCTCCATGGACACATACCATAGATACTACCCACCCAGTATGACACCCGTTAAATAGTTCTATAAATCATTCTTCTCCTCAATTGCTTAGCCACCAGTCAAGAGAAACCTACAGTAATTGATCCTGATGCAGTCTTTCCAGAAGATCTATTTCACCAACCAAAAGGGACTTTTCTACTTTTCTACAAATTCTCCCAACAGTTTTCAAGTGATATATGGTAACTTATACCTTCCCAAGGGGAACGATATCTGTGACAGTTTTAATTTCAAAAGAAAGAAGAATGTGACAAAGTGACTAAAACCTTTTGTACACATGCCTTATGTTCATCTCTGAAGCTTTTTGTGTTTTTTTTTTCCAGTATCACTGATTTCTATGTGAGGTCTTTGAAGGCATTTTCATATTCTCTTGTCTATTATAAAACTATCATTGATGATCATTCAGTACTTTATTAGGCCACTGGCTCATTTCCCTTAGGTTTGACTTTCTGGCTCTGGTTACAGGAACAAGCCACTTCATTTCATGATTGTCTTAAAAATAATGTTAGGAGGGCCTGGGTGGTGGCGCACCGGGTTGAGCACAAATGTTACAATGTGAAAGACCTGGGTTCAAGCCTTCAGTCCCTACCTGCAAGGGGAAAGCTTTGCAAGTGGTGAAGCATTGCTGCAGGAGTCTTTCTGACTCCTTCTATATCACCCCATTTCCTTCTCGATTTCTGACTATCTCTATCCAAAAAATAATAAATTTTTAAGTGTTAAAAGTAATGTTAGGCATGCTATCAGTTATCTTGGCCACCAAGTTCCAGATGCTACCGTGATGCCAACCTGACTTCCCTGTGAAGACGACCCCACCAATGTGTCCTGGAGCACCCTGCCCCCGCCCCATATCCCTGCTGCACTAGGGAAAGAGACAGGCTGTTAGTATGGGACCACCTGCCAATGCCCATGTTCAGCGGAGAAGCAATTACAGAAGAACTTCCACCTTCTGAACCCCACAATGACCCTGGGTCCATAGTCCCAGGATAAAGAATAGGGACGCTATCAAGATAGGAGATTGGATATGAAGCTCTAGGGAATTGTGTGGAAATGTACCCCTCTTATCTTATAGATTTGTCAATATTTCCATTTTATAAATAAAAAAATTTAAAAAGTTAAATTGGTATTATTAATGTAGTGTTTGAACTTGGCACATCTCAATAAGCTTCTGCAAGGTTAACAATCAGATTAAAGAGCACAATCCAGATGATAGTCAAGGAGTGTGAAAGAAGCTCTAAAATCTTATCATTATCTACTCTACTATTTCTGGAATGGTCAGAAACACACTTATAAGATCTTACAACCTGTAGTGAGGGAGATGATTCAGTGGACTTGTGAGTATGAAGTTCTGAGATGTATCCCTAGCATCACACATTCCTGAATGAAGGTTTGGTTTCTCTCTCTCTGTCTCTCTCTCTCTCTCTCTCTTTAGTAAATAGTAAATATTTTATTAAAAATTTAGAAACCCAGTAAAGGTAAATTCTTATAATTTAAAAAGCGGTAGCTTAATAAATGTACTTATTTACCCAAGTTTCTAATATGGCCATTTGTATCATATTAATTGTGAATTAAACCTAAAATTGTTGTGAATTCTTTATAAATCACATTTATCAGCATGCTTTAAGAGAAGCAAATCAAAGTTGGGTCCTGGTGTTAACAAAATAGTGTTTAAAAGCCTTCTTAATGCTAATTGCATCACTGACATCATACTGCTCTTATAAAAGAATTGGAGTAAATTCAGAATAATATATCAGAAACTTAAATATTATATCTGCCTAACAAGAAGTTTATTTTAAAGATAAATACTCTCTTACAAAATGATTCCAAATACTCTAATTAATTTCTTCTGTGAGTTGAACATGAAATACGTTTAGCTTTCAAACCCATTAATCAGAAATTATATAATCTTAACACTGAAAACACCAGTGATAGTTAGTATGCATCACTTTCAGGTGGGCATTAAACTTTCTGAGTCTACATAGTGGAAAATTAATTAAGGTGAAAATAAGGAATTTTTTGAGTAGAGGACTTACGCACTTTATTCAATAAATATTTGAGGTAGCCCCACCTTTAAAAGGCTATACAATTAGCATTTTGCATATAATTTTTGTATCACTTTGATTTCCTTTATATATAGTATAATATAAGTTGATAAAAGGTACATGAAGTGCAGTGTGATTTCTTGCTTACATTTTTAGATGTTGTATTATCAATATTGCAGATTTGAAACATACCTGGAAAATACTTTAAAATTATAATTTAGCCTCTGATGTGCCAAGCAGATGTCAGGAATGAGTCAATTTCAGACTGAGGTTATGTATAATACATATTTTTTTCAATACCAAGGAACACTCTGGGAAAAACTGTTAGGAAAATTGTGATGCCATTAAAATTGGCAAATGAATAAATATCCATCTCCTTTGGGTTCAAGAACATTTACAGCAAACTATATATATCCTTTGAGCCAAATTTGGTGCTATCTATTTTTTATGCTTTCTACATGTGAAGATGTGTTAAAGATTTCACAGTAAGTAACATATATTCAAACCTCTATTACATGGAATTGTCTCACCTTCCTATATATCCCATTTTTTTTCATGAGTATGTGCTCAACTATATTGTGCATTTCATTAATATAAGTTTGTAAAATTGCTTTGCTTCTTGTCCATGAATATCTACATATTAGCCTAAATTGTATGTGTTGGTCTTAGGCTTAAATATTTACTACTCAGCCAGTTAAAATGTCAGTATCTAGGATATAGGTATTTGTAAATAGCATTAAATGACATAAATCATGGTAAGGTGTTGTAAGGTACACTAAATCCTAACTATGGAATTTTCAAAGTAAACCAAGCTCCCAAATAACTTGGTTATAATAATAATTACCTATTGCCTTCTTAAACTCTAAGACAGCAACAAACCTTCCTCGTCCTCTTTAAAGGTGTATTTCTCCCAGTCCTAAAGCATCTGGAACTTTGCTTGTATTTCTTTGTACTTCTCTTGATCCCCTGCCCTCTGATACTGCATCTGCTGACCACAACCAAATGAGTGCAGCCAGTGTCACCTTGACATGTTTCAATTTGAACTGTATCCAAAGACACCAAGCCTGAGACGTCAACCTTCCAGCTCCAATACTCTGCTGAGACCTTTCCTAACACATAGGACTCCCTAGTTCCATTTCAAATGGTGCATTCCCTAACAAAGTTAAAGAATCTACATCTAGAGCAAACCTAAGGGATAGAGTACATGTGCACATGAATCCATAAGTAAGACAAAAAATATATATACCTCAGTATGAGTGTTTAACAATCTGCAGTAAGTAGACTTAGACTCAATAAGTGCAGTAAGCAAGCAAGTAGAAAGACCAAAAAAAAAAAAAAAAAAAAAAGATACCATAAAGTACTTAATCAAATATTTACTACTTAGGCCAAGACACCCTCCTCTCCTACCCCCTACTTTACTTCCGTCTATCACTTTAAGTCCAACCTTGTCTGATAAAATAAGGACTACAAAAGCTGGATGGGGGGGTTGGTAGTGCAGCAGGTTAAGTGCACATGGTGCCAAGCACAAGGACCAGTGTAAGGATCCTGGTTCATTCCCCTAGCTCCCCACCTGCAGGGAGGGTTGTTTCATAAGCGGTGAAGCTGGTCTGCAAGTCTTTCTCTTTCCCTCTGTCTTCCCCTCCTCTCTCCATTTCTCTGTCCTATCCAACAATAACGACATCAATAACAACAACAATAATAACCACAACAATGATAAAACAAAAGGGGAAAAATAGCCTCCAGGAGCAGTGTATTCAGGGTATTGGCAAAAAAAAAAAAAAAAAAAAAAAACTGGATAAGGGCAAGAGACTGGAATACTGTAATGATGGCCTTTTTAGTCAATACCAGGCTACCTCATCATCTAGGGCTCTAGTCAGGGAATCTTTGGATTCCCACATAGATGTGATGGGCTTAGACCTCTAATAAATCCCTCTCTCCACCTTCACTGGTCACTCCCATTAGGAACATCATCATAAGCCCTCTTGTGGGTCTCTACAGGACCCTGTCCTCACTGTATGGACTGAAATGGTAGGGACTGCCCCAGAGTCTGAAGAGAAGCAGGGTCAACCTACTCTGCCACTTAAGGAAGAATGGTCCTGAGCTGAGTGCAGCTTAGAATGTTCCTAATTGTGACCATGGACTGCAAGCTCAGACTGACAGGAATGCAGAGGTTACACAGGTTACTGTGCTAAATATAAATAAATATGGATATAGATATTTCCTTCATATTTGGGAGCTATTCTCTGCCATAATGGAACTTTCTAGGCCTATTTTAAACTCTGACACCATCTACCCAGACAATACTTTTAGCCCACCTGCATAATAGCTGTGGGGTTCAGGCAAAAATTACTAAAGTCATGAGCTTTTTAGAACATATTTAAAATAGACTTCCTAGCTTCTTCCCACACAAAGACCCATTTCATCTGCTCTAATCTTACCTTTAGGTTCATGTTGTTAAACTATTTGTCCTGCTTTATAACTTACTGCCTTTCAGCTACCAAGTTGCAGATGCTACCATAATGCCAACCTAACTTCCCAGAGCAGATGATCTCAAAATGTCCCCCAGAACCTCACCTCTCCAGAGCCCTACTCCACTAGGGAAAGATAGAAATAGGCTGGCATAATGGATCAACCTGCCAATGTCCATGTCCAGCAGAGAAACAATTACAGAAGTCAGACCTTCCACCTTCTACACCCCATAAATAATTTTGGTCCATACTCCCAGAGGAACAAAGAATTGGGAAACTTTGGGGTGGGAGTTGATAGCATAATGGTTATGCAAAGAAACTCTCATGCCTGAGGCTCCAGAGTCCCAGAGTCAGTCCTCTCCTCCATCATAAACCAGACTTGAGCAGTGCTCTGGCAAAAAAAAAAAAGAAAAAGAAAAAAAGAAAACAAATAGGGAAGCTTCCAGTGGAGAAGATGGTATATGGAACTATGGTGATGGGGAATTTTATGGAATTGTGTTCTTGTTATCGTACAATCTTGTTAATCATTATTAGTTAAAAAAAACAAAAATAGGTTAAATAAAATGGAATTCTATTCTGTATCCAGCACAGTCTGTTCAAAAATGACCCTTAGATAGACTTTATCATATCACTTTGAAGAGCAGTCAGGAAATTAAAAAATAATACTCAATCACTGAGTGGTGTTTAGAGAGGATAAATATAAGTCTCATAAAATATATTGTTAACCTTAGCCAGAGAATTTTAGTGAACTTGAAGGAAAGGGAGTAACACTCTATAATTACCCATCCTTTTAAAATATCTCACTCTTATCTAGCATTTACTTTTCTTTTTTTAATTAGTGATTTATTATTGATTTACAAAGTTATGAGTTAACAGGGATTTAATTTTGCACCATTCCCTCCACCAAAATTCTGTGTCCCTAATTCTTCCATTGGAAACTTCAAGTAATTTTCCCAAGGTCACAAATTTGGATTGACTATTCTCTCTCTCTCTCTCTCTCTCTCTCCTTTCTCTCCTATGATCCTGCCTTCTCTTCTCCTTTTCTCTCTTAGGGTTCTGAAGGAATTGGAGTTCAGAGCTCACAGGTCATTTTCTCCTAACATTTCTCCCATTCTTGAAGTATAGACCAAAATTCTTTATGAGGTGCAGAAGGTGGGAGGTGTGGCTTCTGTAATTGCTTCTTTGCTCAACATGGACATTGGCAGGTTGATTCATACCTCCAGTCTGTTTCTCATTCCCTAGTAGGGTAGGGCTCTGGAGAGGTGAGGTTCTGGGGCATATTGGTGAGGTCATTTGCCCAAGGAGGTCAGGCTGGAATCATAGTAGCTAGCATTTGCAACTTGCTGGCTGTGGTTTAGTGAGTTTCTGTAGAAATTCTGGCTATATTTTGTTGAGTTTTCAGGTGACTTTTTGTTATTTTGTCTAGTTTTACAGAAGAGTGGTCAAAAATGGCTCCTACTTTATAACCACGCCTACATTTTCTTTTCCATTGCCCCTGCATAAGACTTTATCTTTGCAAACTGAGATAAAGTATTATGAATAGAATACAGGTCTCAAACTTCCTATTACTTCTCCTATCTTCACATCCCCTACTCTGTCCTGCTGTGGGCCAGCAGGGCAGGTGACACATGATCCCAACACATTACTTAGTGAGATAATATTTATGTGTCTGCCTTAGAATCTAAATGTATCTCTACTGAATATGTATCCCTATAAGAAGGGAAATGAACAGTGGAGCACTCCCTTAAGGGCCAGAACATATTATTAGCAGGGTTTACAGTACATTCAGCAGGAATCAGGGCAGGTAGGGCAGAGAGCAGAGCAGGGTAGGTGAGAAAACAGCTTTAGGAAGTGGTAATTATGTCTCTCAAAATGCTAAATCTAAATAATCACTGTCTCTGTATGTTAACTGATTCTCCCTTAATATACCCAGAGTCAACATATACAGGGAATTTTGTATCCTGGATGCTTTTGCACACTGACCCTTTCATGTTTGAATAGTCTATAGATAAAAATACTGGGAACAGATTCTTCCAGGTGCTATGTGTCTATGTTTACTTAGGTATTAAATATACATCAATTCTGAAATCATCAGATATCTAGTTGGATTGTGCTTCTATAACAGCCCATTACCCTTAAGTTGATATGCTTGCATATACTTCTCATGTGTGACTTTACAACACACCCACATGTCCAAAAATATAAATATGTACTTATGCAAAAACATATATAATATAGTTTATCTATTATGTCCATATATACTAAGATAGTGTGTATATTCTTAATACATGTATACATGTGTGTGTACATACACACATGAACAGTCATCTTTTTTCACACTGAAACACACTTAAGCTTATACATTTTTAGTAGTATTTATAGAGAAACAGTGATTATAGTATGTCTGCCCTCTTATACACACTTATCTTCAGGGAATCCCATGGCAGGAGCTCGTTTATGAAAACAATTTTGTGGAAATTTGTAGACATTCATAGTGAGGTCATGAGTTTTCTTTACAATACAGTTTATATCTTGGTTTGATTCTATTTTCCTGGATATAATTTGATATTTTTTTGTAGATTCTAGAGATATAACCACTGTATTATATGCAATGAAGCCTACAACTTTACTAGATATTACACCTTTTCCTCTACTACACTTATGTTAGCTAAATCTGTAGTGGGTTTAACAAGACATTAAGCTTGTAAGGTCTACAAACTCCATCAAATCATATTCTTTCAAACTTTCACACTGTCAATTATTTTCTTTTTGTTCTATGTTATGAACATGAAATGGTATATTATCATAATATGATACTATCAACATTTTTATTTATTGTTTCTGGGATTCCAGAACTCTAAGCTGCATTATTTTTTTAATAGAAGAAACAAAGAGAAAGGGAAAGACAATGAAAAAATATATATACCATAGCACCAAAGCTTGTTCCAGTGTAGTATGTGTGCTGGGCTCAAAATGAGATGAGCAATCTTGCCTGCTCCTATCAAGGCCTTTAAAATTCTCTGCCTATATGTCTGTCTAGGTTTTAACTTTTGTTTGTTTGTTTCCATGGGAATTTATTTTCCACCATTAAAATATCTAAACCTCTAACATTTATTTATTAGATCTTTTACTTATGGTTACCTTTGTTCTATAGCCAACTGCAATAACCACCTGCTGTCTGAAGACTGTAACAATTCTGGGAAACTACATAAACATGGCATCTATTTAGGAGCTTCCAAATTACAGTAGACAGCAATGCCATCACAGTCTATTTCAAATTGTATTATAACATATAGATTTTATAGTGAGGAGATAAAAATCAACATATATAACATTTCTGTTGGAATTAATCACATCAGTAGTAATAAAATATATATTTAGCTATTTAAGGAGAAAAACATGATAGAGAAAAGGAAAGAAACATTTGAATCAAATTTTAAATTATATCAGCAATACTAGTAATGAGATGGCTCAGCAATAGAGTACAGGACTTGCATGTCTGAGGTCCAGGATTCAATTGCTGGCATCACAAATTCTGAAGCAAATCTATGGTATATCTCACTTTTTTCCTCTCATAAAATAAACAAATCTACAATAAAAATTCAATCACGTAGCCCAGAAGGTCAGCCAATAGAGTGAGCACTGGACTTTGATGGATGAGTTCCAAAGTTAAACCCCTCAAATTACACGTGAGGTGTGATGTTTTGATTTTTGCTTTCTTTCTCATAAATAATTAATTTTAAAGAAATATTTCAGTCGAATATGGATGAGAAAAGCATTGGTGAATAAATTCATAATGTCTGTTGTTAAGAAAATATAATCAGATTTTATGGGTAACTTTAATGTCATAAATTACTTTTAGATTTGATTCATAAGTAAAACCTTTTATATGACACTGAACTATGTAATATAATAGATATATGAGAATAAAGATAACTAAAATTAGTCTTTCAGAGATAAACGATCCACACAAGGAATTATATTTTTCATTATATGAAAATATTTACAAACAAAAAGATGACTTTATATAACATTAGAAATGCTCATAATTAAATGTTAATAATAAAATTAAATAAAGTGTGCTCCCCATTCTTTGTTGTATATGAGGCTATATATGTCAAAGTTCTGTAATACTTAAGAGTTTAGTATTCTGAATCTGATTGTCTCAAATTACCAACTAGTTCCAAAACTCAATAAAATTCTGTACACAGGAAGGGCATTGATTGGTTATATGTGATTTCTGTTTAATCTCAGACATATAGTCAATCACTCATAAACTTGAGAAATATTTTTAAAGAACAAAATACTGCTCACATCTAATACTAGTGAAGATGTAAACTTTCATAATTAATGTCTTAAGATACACTCTATATTATAGAATTAATTGATAGATTTATATATAAAGTAGACTGTATTGAGAACTTCCACCAATATAATCTTTACACTAAGCCCAAATGTGAATTAACTCATAGTTATGATTCATAAATTCAGTGACTTATTGCTGTATATAAGGCAGTATGATAGTATGATTTATTCCAAATATATTTTTGATATGGTTTTCTAGTTTTTTTGCTGTTATCTCTGGCTTCACTGCTCTGGGATGACCTGTCAGATTAAAGAGTTAGACAGAGAGGCAGAGAAAAAGAAAGAAGTCACAGTACTGACACTTATTTCAGTGCAGCATGGGATAGGCTTGAACCTGGGTCATGCACATAACAAAGCAGTATACTATCCAAATCCAAGGAAACTATTTTGCTAGCTTTCCTTGATATTTTTGAGTAGGAAAGCTATTTACAAAACAGTAGCAGTTCTTATATACTGTGTATAAATTATCATATTTAAATAACATGTGAATATCTTAAAATCAATCTATGTTGTGTTACATAGGTTTTATGAAACAATTTTAAATGTATAATACATAAATATATCAAAATATAATCATATATATGCATATTATTCTTCAGTCAACAAGCTTGACATAATAAAATGAAAAACAAAATGCTTTATTTTTCTCAGACCACTGCTTCAATCACATTCTATCAGATGGCTTTAGATGACATGATGACAGATCCCATATGCCCATCTGTATTAGTAGAGGTCACATCAGGAAACAGATGGCATACATGAAAGTGAAATAAAAAGGATTTTAATCAGATGATATTAAAAGAGAGACTGGTACAAGTACAGGGACCAAGAAAAAATAGTGAAGCTAGTGCTCAGAGACTCCCAACAGCAGTAGTTAATAACAATGTATGTCTACAGAAATAACGTTAGGGAAGTATTACTTAAGTCCTTAAACTAGGTAAGAATAGCCATGGGACCCCACGGGGGCTAGTCATGTAGATAAGGAAAACAGATATTACCTAGTCAGACTCAGTACAGAGGGTAAAAGTAAAACAAATACCTTAAATTCTCTCTTCTGCTGCTCTCTGGTATTCTGCCGATGCACTAAGTAAAAGGAGACAATCAAAAGCCAGAGGACCTGAAGTGCAGTATAATGCAGTGTGGAAGGGCCAGCCTCCTGGGTAAGGAGAAGGGCAGATTATGAGGACAGAATGAATCCAAGATTTCAACATGTAATAACCCACATAATGCAGTTTTTTGGTAAATTTAAGCAATCAAAGAATCTATTTTAAGTTAAAGTGATCTAGATCAGTTTATACAAAAAGTTAAACCTTACATTTAACTTAAGGCTAACCCCCTCCACCTCTAGAGGCCATCTGTTTTTATCCCAATCTGGTGAAAACACAGACTACATTCCTTAGGGTTGTTCCTTACCCTTGCTTGACTATCAAATGTTAATTTACCTTTCTCTGCTAAGTGTCTGTGAACTAATCTTACCATCAACTTAGATCCTTTTCAACATTGCATCTCCAATACCAACTCAAACCCTTCTCTTAACCCTAACATCTTTTTTTTTTTTTTATTAGTGACTTACTTATGATTGACAACATTGTGGGATAAGAGGGGTAGAATTCCCACCACCAGAGTTCCACATCCCCTTTCCTCCATTAGAAGTTTCCCTGTGCTTTATTCCTCTGGGAATATGGACCAAAATTCTTTATGGGGTGCAGAAATTCAGAGGTCTGGCTTCTGTGATTGTTTCTTTGCAGGACCTGGGCATTGCATACCCTATTTTTCCCTAGTGGGCTAGGGCTCTAGAGGTGGGATTCCCAGACACTGGTGAGGTCCTCTGCCCAGGGAAGTCTGGTTGGTATCATGGTAGCTTTTGCAACTTGGTGACTGAAAAGCTTTAAGATATAAAGCAGAACAACTTGTTTAATAATCAGGAACCTAAAGATAAAAGTAAACCCCAATATCTTAACCCTTGCTGCAACATATCACATCTAATCTAAGTTTTGCTTTGTATTTTGCCTCTTCAACTGAAAAGATTTGAATTTTTCTGCTTTGAGAACCTGGGTGTTATTTTTTAATTTCTTAATATTTTTCAACATGTGTGAAGGTAGTCTTGATTCACTTTGTTTCCTCAAGCGATTAGACATATATACAGATAGGTAGGCAGATATAAATCTATGTATCTCATCAAAATAAAGAAGATATTTAAGAAAGAAAAAAACTAAGTGTATGTCAAAAATTTAAAGAATACATATATCAATAATTCTCCTGTTTCCCTCAATAAAACAATAAAATAGTTTGGATAATGTACTAATTTTAAGCATGATGCTGGTAGAAGTCTTCCTGACATGAAGACTTCCTTTTCATGATTATAACCAATATGAGGCAAACGTTTATTAGGATAGGCTATTAAGAATAGCACAGAATAGCACACACATTCTGTACTTTGTGAATGCACATATGAGATGAACTTAGAACAAAGTACAGCACTATAACTATGAGTTGGCTTTACTAGTTAACCATATTTGAAATTTATTTTAAAAATCACTTTACGGATGAGGAGATAGCATAATAATTCTGCAAAGAGACTCATGACTGAGACTCCAAAGTCTGGGGTTCAGTTCTCTGAATGAACATATTTTAAGCTGGACAGTACTGTGGTTCAAAACAAATAATTTAAAAAGTTGATGGGGTTATACATTGCTTCAACCATTGTGGAAAACAATCTGAATATTTCTCAGAACATTAGAAATACACCTGCTCTATGATCCAGCAATTTCTCTCCTAAGGATTTACTCAGTGGAAACAAAATCACCTATTAGAAGAGATACATATCTATGTTCATAGCAGTACAGCTTGTAATAGCCAAAACCTGGAAGCAGACCTGGTGTTCAAACAACATATGAATGGCTAAAAATAAAAAACTATGATATATGCAAAACAGTCTCACCCTCAGCTTTGTTTTTTTCTTTTTTAAAATTTTAATTTATTTATTTATAAAATGAAAACACTGACAAGACGATAGGATAAGAGGTGTACAGGTGTACAATTCCCACCACCAGCGCTATGTATCCCATCCCCTCCCCTGATAGTTTTCCTATTCATAACCCCATGGAAGTGTGGACCCAAGGTCATTATGGGGTGCAGAAGGTGGAAGGTCTGGCTTCTGTAATTGCTTCCCCACTGAACATGGACATTGTCAGGTTCATCCATACTCCCAGCCTGTCTCTCTCTTTCCCTAGATGGGCAGGGCTCTGGGGAAGTGGAGCTCCAAGACACATTGTTGGGGTCGTCTGGCCAGAGAAGTCCTGTTGGCATCATGGTAGCATCTGGAACCTGGTGGCTGAAAAAGAGTTAACATATAAAGCCATACAAATTGTTGCTTAATCATGAACCTAAAGGCTAGAATATTGCAGATGAAGATTTGGGGGGCAGATGTGCATATGTATCCATAAATTAGGGCAAAATATATACATTAAAACAAAAGTGCACAATAGTTGACTCACTAGTCAATAAATGAAGCAAGCAAATAGAAAGACCTAAAAAGACACCTTAAAGTACCTAAGACATAGATTCCTTCCTCACCTATTTCTATTACATTTCCCTCAGTCACTCCAAAGCTAACTTTTTCAAAGTAAGGGCTACAAAAGCTGAACAAAGCCAATAGACTGGCATACTTTAATGATGACTCTTTAATTAATATCAGGCCACTGCATCAACTTGGGCCCTAGTTGGGGAGTCCTGAGATTCCCATACAAACACAATGAACCTAGACCTGGAATAGATCCCTCTATCCACTGTAACAAGTCATCTTCATCAGGAACAACATAATGGGCCCCTTTGTTGGCCCCCATAGGACCTTGCCCTCAATGTGGATCAACAATGGTAGAGAATATTCCATCCTCCAAAGGGGGGGTGAATAACATACTCTAACTACCATCTGAAGAAGATGAGTCCTGAAATTGATGCAACTTGGAATGTTTCTAGTGATAACCACAGAAGCCAAGTTCAGACCAACAGGGATATAGAGGTTACATAGGCTCCTATGCTGAATATGGGCCTCAGATCATATCAATGGGGTTTACAGGCAACACTTTATACACTTTCCCCATATTTGGGATTTACTCTCTTTCCTGATCCAGCTTTCTTTTTTAATATAATTTTTATTTATAAAAAAGAAACACTGACAAAAGCCATAGGATAAGAAGGGTACAACTCCACACAATCCCCACCACCAGAACTCCGTATCCCATCCCATCCCCTGATAGCTTTCCTATTCTTTATCCCTCTGAGAGCATGGACCAAGGGACATTAAGGGGTGCAGAGGTGGAAGGTCTGGCTTCTATAACTGCTTCCCTGCTGAACATGGGCATTGACAGGTCGATCCATTCTCCCAGCCTGTCTCTCTCTTTCTTTGGTGGGGTGGGGATCTGGGTAAGTGGGGCTGCAGGATACATTGGTGGGGTCGTCTGTCCAGAGAAGTCCGGTTAGCATCATGGTAGCATCTGGAACCTGGTGGCTGAAAAAAGAGTTAACATATGAAGCCAAACAAAATGTTGATTAATCATGAACCTAAAGGCTGCAATAGTGCAGATGGAGATTTGGGGGTGGGGGGGTGTCTCCATTTTGTAGATATTTTGTAGGCCTATTTTAATTATATTCCAAAGGGTCCATGACTAAACTATTGTTTTTGTTGTTGTTGTTGTTGTTTTTCTGACCCTGAAATCTGATATGCAGGTGGATACAAGTTATTGTCTGGGGAGATGATGTCATGGCTGGGAAAAGGACCAGAGAACTAGATCAAGGAAGAGAGTAGCTCCCAAATATGGGAAAGGGGTATAAATGTTGACTGTAAACCCCATCAACAACATATGGGGCCCATATTCAGCTTAGGAGCATATGTGACTTCTGCATCCCTCTAGATCTGAGCTCACATTCTGTGGTCTAGCCCTTTTCCCAGCCATGACATCATCTCCCCAGACAATAACCTGGGGCCACCTGCATATCAGATATCAGGTTCAGGCAAAAACTAATAAAGTCATGGGACCTTTGGAATATATCTAAAATAGACCTACTAGCTATCATCCTTAACTTTGGTCCTTTACCACCATTATGGACCAGGCCTCCAAAGCACAGCATTCTCCCCACCTCCCGCCTCCAGACTCCAGTTCCTCTCTTTCTTTTCTTACCCAGAGTTCTGCACTTTGGTGCAATACACCACACCACACCAAATCCAAGTTACACCTTGTGGTTTCCTTTTCCATCCTTGTTTCACCTATACTCATATTCATTTTATGTTTATCCCTCTTTTTTACTTCTCACACAACATGACTTTAATGTTTTTTAATTGAGATATTTTATAAGATGATTGTTATCTCAGAGATACAATTTCATTTCTCCCCACATGAGTCAGCACAACTTCCCAAAATAGTTACTGCTAAGTATGTAATGAGAATAACTGACTTTAGTTTCTGTTTATTTATATTTCTTTTTTTTTTTTGCCTTCAGGGTTATCTCTGGGGCTTGTTTTCTGCACTACAAATCCAATGCTTGTGCGGCCAGCTTTCCCACATTGTTGTTGCTGCGGCTGCTGTTGTTGTTGTTGTTGGATACCACAGAGAGAAACTGAGAGAGGAGGGGAAGACAGAGATGGGGAGAGAAAGATAGACACCTGAAGACCTGCTTCACTGCTCCTGATGTGGGCCCCTGCAGGCTGGGAGCTAGGGGCTACCCTCCTATTCCAAATCTAGTCAATCACTAAAAAAAAGTTATTTCATTTATCATATTATCACCTTAATTCAAGTAGATAAATATTATTTTAATTATTTGGAGTATTAAAATAATATGTCATCACAAAATACAATCAGTTGGGAGTCGGGCGGTAGCGCAGCGGGTTAAGCACACCTGGCGCAAAGCACAAGGACCAGAAGAAAGATCCCAGTTAGAGCCCCTGGCTCCCCACCTGCAGGGAAATCACTTCACAGGCGGTGAAGCAGGTCTGCAGGTGTCTATCTTTCTCTCCCCCTCTCTGTCTTCCGCTCCTCTCGCCATTTCTTTCTGTCCTATCCAACTACAACGATATCAATAGTAACTACAACAATAAAACAACAAGGGCAACAATATAAATAAGTTTATAAAAAATACAATCAGCTACTAAGATAGCCAGGTAACTTAGTAGAAAATTATAGTTAAAGACATGACTTGGCTTGTGCACTCTTGACAAAATGTAAAATCTGGATTTTCAGAGTAGAAAATTGCTTGATCAAAATCATGTAATTTTTTGAATATTTTAACTCCCAAATATTATGACTATTTTGGTATAAGGAGTCAAACAGTGACACACTTTGTTGAACTCACATTACTATTTTTGTACAGTCAATAAGAAAATTTACCAGACTACATTCTGAGACACTCTAACAATGTAAACTATAGAATTTTAAGAGACTACTTATACAACTTCCCAATCTGCTTCTATAATTCCACTTCCCTTAAGTGGTAAATGACCAAGATGTAGATTTCTAATTTGCTGTATTCTATGGTAAATATGTAAGATAAGCCTTCAGTCAAAATTTTATTAGCCAGTCATTATAGAATCAGAGATGGAAAGAACTGTCAAACCAGGAGAATCTAGCAGATATGCAATAGGAATTTACCTAACGTTATCCAGAATAATATAGAAATATTTAACTCAGCAAGCTGTTTTAGAGTGAGACAAAAACTGTTTAGCATTGTATATATTTCTCACAGTACTCAAGTCAGTTTTACTGCCGACTCATTCACTTTCATAGATTCAGCAAGAGGAAAAGCTGTCAATAAATCATGAAGATCACTAAGGTTTCAAACATGTGGTAAGAGTCAGATTTAGGAGTAAATATGGGGATGGGGTGATATACCTGGTAGAGTGTAAATGTTAGACTATACAAAGACTTGGGTTCAAGCCTGTGGTCCCCCTTGCAGGAGGAAATTTCATACATGAGCAGAGAAGTGGTGGTACAGGTGTCTCTCTTTATCTTTCCTTCTATTTCTCCCTCCCTTTCCTTCTCCCTTCTTTCAATTTCTCTATCTCTATGCTGAATATATATATTTTAAAAATGTGTGTGTGTGTGTGTGAATGAGAGAGACAGAAAAAGAGACTATGTCCTTCACATAGATAATGCATGACTGCATTGTGAATTCAATTTTTTATCAGTATATCAAGGATCATATTTCTCATAATTTGAGTACGATTTTAATATTCCTTTTCTTGTTCTTGGGGAACAGAATATATATTAAAAATAATCACAAGTGCTGGGTAATGTATCACACTCAGACAGGCATATATACATATGGTCATATACATATGGTCAAAATAAAATTAGATCAGAACACAGAATCATATATATGAAAGTGGATGAAAAAGTAATCGTTTATAACTTATAATTACATTATAGATTTAAAAATTACAGTAAAAGTTGATTTTTGTTTCTTTATGTCTTCAGGAAAATAGTCACATAAAACATATAGTACCTGAACCCCTGGAATTATGAGTAACACTGAGGTGTTTCATCAAAGGTGAAATGCTGTGGTGTTGCTGCCTTCTTTCTATATTTCACCACACACACACAAAGAATTTAACAGTCAGATACTAGAGATCCCATACTGCAGTTCTGCGTTCATTCCATTATCATGAAATTAAAAAAGCAAAAATGCTTATTTTATATATATATATATTTGCCAATTTTGTCTCTCATCCTGACTTTAATAAAGTCACTAATAAAAATTATAAAAGAGCACTATTATAACAATAAATTGTAATAAATGTTACATGAATGTCTGTTTCTTAAAGTATCCTTCCTTGTGTAAACAGAATTATATATTGGGTTTCTGTGCCCGCAGGGCTTCACAGCTCCCAGTGAACTTTTTTGTTTGTTTGTCTTGTTTTCTTCGAGATCGGGTACTATGCAAGAGAGGCAAGAGAGAGAAAAACCATAGCACCAGAAACAAGGTACAGTAAGCACTCTACCAGGTCATCCATCTCCAAACCCTGCTTTCAAATTATTTTATTGTACTTACTGTTCTTGTGATGAAGTCCAATGACAAAATATCCTGGTACTATGATGACATGAGATGAATGTCTTAGGTATTGTAACTTTCAGCTAGATTACCAGGCATTGGTCTTCTTCTGCAAAATATGATCTCTTGGACATATGGAAACAGTATTTCTACAAGTCCTGCACTCTACCTAACCTCTGGGAACAATCTGACAGGCAGGTGGTGTTGACAACCGGGCAAGAAGGGGTGCTTTGCCTAAGACACAGGTGGGAGTAAGGGGGAACATGGAGATTGTGCCATGCTACTTAAGCACACATTAAAAGTCCATCACGTCTTTCTGGAAATTCTCACTTAATATTTTAAGACTCCATATGATTATGGCTAACTGGAGTATTAGAAGGTGCAAATTCCAAAACCAAAACCATGGATAAGGTGGTGGGTGGTGAGGAACTACTGATTTATTTTATAGAATTTGCAGCATGCATTTCCTGCCAGCCCAGAAATTCCACAGAAGGAACCATTACTTTGATCTTTATTTGAATAGTCGCTTTAAAAAATGATTTTTTTTTTTTACTAATAGTGATTTAATAGCCTACAATCAAAAGATTTCAAAGATTAGGTTTCATATGTGGTATATGTAACTCCACACTCACCACTGAAGAACTATATTCCCTTCTCTGGTTGGTAATCATCAAAGAGTTCACAAAGTCTATGAAATATTTTGTTACCATTATTTTCACAAGTTCCTTGGCTTCAGTAATCTACATATCTCATATGAGTGAGAGTTGCTTATAAATTGTAGTAGAATATTATGTAGTGCATGACATAGGGGAAATTTCTTATATTTGACTAAATAAATGAACAAAGAAATACATTGAAATGTAAAACAAAGAAGTGTAATGTGATTTATTTACCTCTCTGAAATACAGCATACTTGCCTATTCAACTGGCAAAGGAGAGTTAAATAATAGTTGAGGAAGTAATAGAAATTAATAGTTTATATAAAATTAAAATATGTATGTTTAAGCTATGTTTACCTTTATCTTTTGATGATCAAATAAACTCAAATAATTTGCATAATCATAGATACACTCACTATGCAATTTGAGTTACATACTTGACTATAACATCAAATTCTTGACAACTTGCCATGTCTATTCCATATTTTTAATTCAATACATGGTTCTATTTGGTATACCCCAACATTAGAGTAACTACTATATGCCAGAGCATTAAATACTTAAAAATTTAAGTTCTAGTTTATATGTAATATTGGAGCAATTAAAATATTCTAATTTAACTTCTTATTTTAGAATTTAGGAAACTGAGGTCAGTGTTGACTTAAAAAACCAAGATCATCACATTTTTAAAAGAGAGTAAATGCACTGCAAATAATCAATTATTCCAAAACCATTGACACTGTAAACAAATATGGTACTCCTTCCTGGAGAGCTTGAACTTGATTCTGAAATCATTTTCAATACAAAGTTCCAGGATGATAATTGGTTTTAACTGATTAGAAGTGACATGCAAGATGAAATCTCCACATAATCACAAATGTATTTTTAAAATGCTCACTTACATTAGGTTTATGCATATTACTGAATAACTTCAAAGCAACAGAAGAATTAGCATGATTTTTCTGGTTTGTTGATGCCCTTTTATACAATCAGATCCACTTATTTACAGAATTTTATTACTTTAGATAATGGATCACAGTAAGTAACTTAGAGCCATCAAAAGATAAAATATAAAAGGAAATTTAACTTTATAGTCTTTAAGTATTTTATATGAAGTTTAAATAACCATTTAACACATTTATATATTTTTCTGTTAGTGTTCTTTGAGACTATACATCTATCTTCTGGACTTCAGAGTACTTAGGAGTAGTTATATCATAAAAATGGCATTCAAAATGTGGTAAAATACCATTAAGTCAGCTATATATTCAAGATGATTTATGAAGCCTAATTAAGTGACTGTCATTTTTAATCTGGGATTTCTTTTACTAGCTCTAAGCATAACAATATTTTCATTAACTTCTAAGTTCTTAGTTTTAGTTATTAATGAATATAGAACATTCTAGCCAGTTGTATATAGCAGAAAATACTGGTGTCTCATTTAAAAAACTCTAATTGGTATAGGGCTGGAGAGATTGGTCTCCACTAAGGGTACATGTTTTGTGTATCTACTAATAGTAATAGTCAATGGCTTATCATAAATTTTAAATAAAATTATTCTGTAATGTATCATGTTCTTTATTGATCTATATATAAATATGTAGTTGATAGAATTCTTTATATTTAACACAAGGAAAAATGTATATATTATGACATCGTATTATTTCCCCAAATTCTATAGCATATTGCTTTTTCCTTTGATTTTTTTTCACTTTTTTAGGAAATTTAAATGTATCTCTTACCATAATTTTCAACAGCAAATTAATAATTTATTTAGTTTTATGATCAGTCATTATGGTCTTTCTCCTCTTTGCTTTTATTTTTTTCAATTTTTTAAAATTTAATGCTTAAGTATATATAGCAAAAAATTCAAATTCTTTCTAGAAGTAACTATTACATTTCTAGAAATAAGATGTTTATTAAAAGTAGATACTACGGGAGTCGGGCTGTAGCACAGCGGGTTAAGCGCATGTGGCGCAAAGCACAAGGACCGGCATAAGGATCCCTGTTCGAACCCCGGCTCCCCACCTGCAGGGGAGTCGCTTCACAGGCGGTGTAGCAGGTCTGCAGGTGTCTATCTTTCTCTCCTCCTCTCTGTCTTCCCCTCCTCTCTCCATTTCTCTCTGTCCTATCCAACAACGACAACAACAATAATAATAACTACAACAATAAAACAACAAGGGCAACAAAAGGGAATAAATAAAATAAATATTAAAAACAAACAAACAAACAAACAAAAAAAGTAGATACTACTTGGGCTGGGTGATGACCCAAGTTCAAGTTCCTAGTTCCCAAATGTAAGGGGAAAGTTCATGAGTGGTGAAGTAGTGCTGCAGGTGTTTCTCTTTCTCCCTCTCCCCTCTCAATTTCTCTGTTTCTAGAAGTTCATGAATAAGTAAAATAATTTAAAATAAAAATAAATTGGGAGTCGGGCTATAGCGCAGCAGGTTAAGCGCAGGTGGCGCAAAGCACAAGGACCGGCATAAGGATCCCGGTTCGAACCCCGGCTCCCCACCTGCAGGGGAGTCGTTTCACAGGCGGTGAAGCAGGTCTGCAGGTGTCTATCTTTCTCTCCTCCTCTCTGTCTTCCCCTCCTCTCTCCATTTCTCTCTGTCCTATCCAACAACTACAACAACAATAATAACTACAACAATAAAACAACAAGGGCAACAAAAGGGAATAAATAAATAAAATAAATATTAAAAAATAATAAATTAAAAAATAAATTTAAAAAATAAAAATTAATTAATTAATAAGTAAATGTAGATACTCTGCACTCAGGACCTAATTAAATTGGTTAATCTCATCTCTATAAAAGTCCTTTAAGCTAGTATTTAATAAAAGTTTGGATAATATATAAATCATTTATTCTGAGTCAAACCAATATATTAATAGTAGATGCATAATTTATATTTACTTTTTAAAAATATTATCAGATTAATTCTTTTTTTTTTAAATTTTTTTTTTAATTATCTTTATTTATTGGATAGAGACAGCCAGAAATCAAGAGGAAAGGGGTTGATAGGGAGAGAGACAGAGAGACACCTGCAGCCCTGCTTCACCCCTCATGAAGCTTTCCCTCTGCAGGTGGGGACCGGGGGCTCGAACCCGGGTCCTTGCGCATTGTAATACATGCGCTCAACCAGGTGCGCCACCACCTGGCCCCCAGATTAATTCTTATAAGATAACTTCCTAATACCTTTGCCATGTGCCTGGCATAGGGAATGTCTAGATGCTGTAGTGCCACTCCACCCTATGTCTCTGTCTCTTTCTCTTGGTTGGCAAAATTCAGTTTAGACTTGTGAAGCCCCAGCAATGACAAAAATAAAATGTGAGAGGCAAGAAATGGCACACCTGGTTAAACACACATCACAGTGCACAAGGACCCAGGTTCAAGCCCCTGGTCCCCACTTGCAAGGGGTGAAGTAGAATTGCAGGTATCTCTCTGTCTCTCTCCTTCTCTATCTCCCTATCCCTTTCAATTTTTCTCTGTCCCCATCTAGTAGTAAATAAATACAATTTAAAAAATAAAAAATTAAATTAAATGTGTAGATTGTTCTGATTCTGAGAAAAAATTTAGTATGCATTTATAAGCTATAATGAATTATAATCTTTCTCCAATATCAATGGGCAGCATATTTTCAATATTTTATATTATACCATATTTTAATAATTTCAATTATAATTCAAATAATTTTTTAACTAGCTGAATATATTTCATTTTGAATTGTAGAGTAGAAAGACTTGTCCATTACCATCAACCCCATTTTCATTTTAAGAAAAAAAATTATGAAAGGCAAAGAAAATTGGATAAGACAAACAGCTTCCCTCATACAACTCCTTAAAAATATAAAAAGCTACAGCAACATTTTCAGTTTAAATAATTAATTTTATATAACTGTAGTATTAATGAAACAATAATAATCTAGATTTATTACATAATACTACATTAGAATTACCTGACTTAATACACTATCCCAAATATCCTCTTTTAACTGAAAGAGAAAATAAAAAGAGTTTACCAAAATTGTGTATTCTTAGAGTTGTCAAATTTCCTAAGGATCTGCAGGAAGTGTGAAAGAGTCTACTTGCTTATACGAAATATCCAAACACTTTTTTGGATTAAATAAAGCCATAGGATATATAAGACTGTGTAAAAGTTGTCATTTCTATGAAATTATCAATGAAAAGCTTTTGTGAGAAGTGTAAATGATTTTGTGTTTTTTATAATAACTGAACCAGTGTATAAAACTATTTGATCATTAAAGAAAAGAATGATGAAGAAAGGGAGGAGGAGGAGGAAGAGGCAGAGAAGGGAAAGGGGAAGTGTAAATAGAAGAATATCTAATGGATACTATTGATTCTTGGAATTTATGAGAAATAATGTCACTCTGAGCACATAGAGACTAGAAATTATAGCTGAGAGGTAATAAAAGTTCATATCATTGTCTTGAGTATGCTGGTTCTTGACATATTTAGCCTGATGAGGAAATAGAGAAATACAATGTCAAATAAGTAAATGTAAATTAGCATGGATTTGTATTTTTTACAACACATGTATGTATATTTTTGTGGGTTAACCATACACATATATTTGTTTTCTGTTACATTTGTGTATAGTACCCATATGCATATATGGTTTTATGCTAGAACAGTAGTAATTTGAAGTCTTATACCCAAGGTCAAGTTATAGAAATTCCAGAATAGTTATGTCCTAATCATTTGATAAAATATAGAGACCATGACTTTTAAATAATTATAATTCTTTACTTTAATTTGTCACATATTTAAGAGAACAATATGCTAAATTTTAAGGGAATCAAATTTATCTAGTATAAATAAAATGTAAAGCATAAATATTAATAGAATTGATTTTAAAATGCATACTTTTAGAGTTTCTCAATTCACTGTAATATTCATATTCCTACTCTTTAAACTCTTTCTCAACAAAAGAAATGAACTGATCGCATAGGATTTTTTGATTCTTATTGTTTTAACTATCACATTTAATCATGGTTACACAGTAGCACCAAAATTAAGACAAAATACAAGAATTACAGGAAAAATCTTAAATTATGAGCTCATTGCATGCGTCAAAAGTCTCATTTCTGAGAAAAAAAAATGTTTCTAACTGCCAAACTTCCTGCATTTCATCCCCAAAGAAACATAACCCAATGCACCCCAAACTAAATAAAAGATACAACAGACTAGTTTTTGGATAGATATGTTATCTACAATTTATGGGACAGATAGTCCATTTAAATAGAAAAAGACTGATTTTTACATAAAGCAAGATTGAGTACAAAAGCACAGCTTTTGTAATTTTGGTAATATTGCAATTTTACAAACATATTGCATAGTATGTGTAAGAAAATAGTTCCATTTTCATATATCTCTATATACAAGAAAACATTTACATGAAAGTTACAAAACAAAATAAATGAGTAGTGGACCTGGCTTCATGAATTGTATAAATAACAAGACAAACTCGAAATTATATATCTCCATTGTTAATGAAATCCTTGCACATCTTTAACCCTGTTTTACTTTTATTTATAAATATTCAATATTCAAATAAATGAGATATTAAGACTGCAAAAATGAAAGGGATAACAGTTCATTATATCTCATTCCCGTTTAAGTTTTTTATTGACTTTCTCAAAGAGTGGAATCATATCAGCTAACACTTAAAAAATAGCCCTCTAGATTTAAAAGTATTTCAAATTAATATATTCTCAAAAAAAAAAAAATTAGCAAACATTGAAAATCTGAACTCAGCCGAAGCGGGGGGGGGGGGGGGGGGAGACATCCTGGGCTCCTTTGAGATGAAGATTTTATATGCTAACTTTATGAATACCAAGAAGTTTGTTATGTATGTATAATAGATAATGGATAACACTAAGTTTCCCTTCTAAAACAAAAGCATTGGATCAGAATCTTGCAAGGAGAATTTTTACTACTTCATTTAATAATTATAAGCCCTCCTAACTATTTGAATAAGTTAGTAGAAGCAGCAGTGTATTAGAGCTAAATACAATAAAAATACCAGTCTTTGGTCTTTGACATTTAAACAGTTAATGAACTTTAATACAAATAATATGAGTAAAAGTTTTCAATGTGATTTTTCATTATTTTATGATTATTGTAAAATAATGAAAATTATTTTGATAATGATATTTTGCAATGTTTATTACTATGGTATCTGCTAATCCATAGAGAAAAATATATTCTCCAAATATCTTCATATATAATCAGGTGAATAATTCTAATTAGACCAAAGCTACTGGAAGAATATGATAAGATTCCCCATTATAAAAAACTCATTTTGGCTTTAATGGGTATAGAGAAAATGTGTCCATTAAATACCTTAAACTATTTTAATGATATAATATTATGATATGACATTATCTTCTATAAAATGTAGTATTAAATACATTAAACTCCCTCTAGGCTTTTACCTGTTGCTGCCTCATACAAGAATACCATGTTTGCATGACATAATTTATTAGTAATTTTTTATATTAAACACTAGTTCCATCAAATAAGCCAGCTTAAAATATAATAACGAACAATTCAGATATTGGACTATGTAGGAACTCTGAATGACACAACAGTATCTTTGTGATCAAATCACTTTTTCTTCAGAAGACCTGTGTTTTTTGTTTGACGCTGATAGGTAATAAAAATGAGCAACAAGGCATTAATATTTGGCAATAATTTCTATCATTTTCTTAAATAGATATCTTAATAAAATAAATATTTTATTATTTTCATGTCAACCATGTTACTGAATTCAGTAAAAGAAGTGTGATTTCGAGTGAGAAACTTATGCTCAAATGGTAAAAGTAGGAAAGGGAGTATCAAAAATAGAATAGGGAGTAAGATGCATTCAAGATTTTCATTTCAAAATTTACAAGCAGCATTTTAAGAAATAGAAGGAGATAAAAATGGAATTTCACATGAAATTACTAAACCCAAGATTACTGAATATTTTACTAGGTGAATCAATGCAACTTAATTATGAAAGTTACTAATCGAATTTGATGTAACTCTCACAGATAAGTAAATTGTAGCCGAGAGTATTTCTTCAAATCGCATGAGTACATGGAGACAGAACTCGTATTGGGACCCCAGGCTCCATTTTCAGATGGCTAAGTACTTTAAGATTTCCAGCATAATGTTCCCTTATATCCTTAAATTAATACTTATGTAACAGATTAGAAAATGTATGGCTCATAATAAAAATTAGTGGGAAAAAGTACTAAGAAATACAGGACAGAAATTTTGGAAATGTTGAGCAAAAGAACCAGGAGATTAGGAAGTATCATATTTGAAGTACTTCAAAGAAAAAGAGAATACATATTCTCTTCTCTCCTTTTGAGATAAACTACCCAACTGCATCTCAGTATAGTCATGAAGTTTTCACCACTGAAACAAACCACAGTGTGTGTATATATACTGATATATAGTAGGGTAAAAATGATAGGAGTAAAACAAATAGATTATCTGTTTAGGTGATCTACAAGCAAGGGAAATAAAGTAAGTATCCTTATGATGAAATTAAAACTTTCTGGAGCAACTTCTATGCCATTAATAAAGCTCAGACTTGGAGGCTGAATTGATTCTTAGATCCTACAAAATTTAAATCAGTCATTCAACTAATTTAAACTAACCAGGGTTACATAGGAAGGCATTATGTCACTATTTTCCCACTAAAGTAAACATATTTTACATAATCTAAATAATAATTCAAATTGCTTAACATATATTTACATAAAATTACATCTATGATGGTTGGGAATATATTTGAATTCGGTATTTGAGTCTTTCACTGGAACTGAATTTTCACTTTTTTCCTTATCATTCTTTTCATTTTTTTTTTTCTGTTATGGCATATAATTTAAATTTTCAGTGATCACGTCCACTCCCAGTAATACCTGCACTTGCAATTACAACATGCTAGAAATAGAAAAAAAATCTCAAGAGAACTTTGCTTTGATACTTTTGTGATAAAGTTGAGTAAACTGAAGAAAGATTCTGGCGAGATTCCCAGACTGCCTAAATCAGCTCACTGATTAGTGTGAGACAGAGCTGAGATTAGAAACAAGGCTAATTACTAATCAAAAGGATTGCTTGCATTTAACTATGAAACTTTCTAATTGTTTTAATTTTGGATATTTAGAACTTGACTATATCTCAAATTAATATGTCATTTTTTTCCCTGAAAAGTCCATAATATAATGATTAGCACCCATAATTTCTTAAAATTCTTGTGGTTTATTTTGTGTACTTTGTAAAAAAAAAAATCAAGAATTCCTCATATTATCCTTTTAACTTAAACTGCATTCATGTTTTATGATGTGTCATTTAAATAATTGTATCTTAATTATCCTTTAATATTGATTTTATGATTTGTATAATAACCTTGAACATAAGTCAAATTCTGTTTTAGATGTAATAAAACTGAACTAGATTTTTGAGTCTATGGCTGTGTTCAGAATGCATTTCATGATAGCAAACTTTGTCAACTATTCAATATACTAAGTTAGTCAAAAAACATACTTTTAATCAAAAGATTCATTTTATCATTTGCATTACCCAACTGAATTACTTCAACAAGTTTAATTTCATATTTCATCTGTGCTCTAGATGCATGACTTCTATTTATTTTTCCAGAGAAGTGCTCAACTCTGGTTTACAATGGTGTGGGGAATTGAACCTGGAACTTTGGAACCTCAGACATGAGAGTCTCTTTACATAACCATTATGCTATTTATCCACACCCACTTCAAAAATTTCTATAGTCATGAAATAAAACTTCCATACACTTGTAATCAGGTGCATGGAGGGAAAAAACTGAAATTAAGGACTTACCTTAAAGTAAATCAAGTCCTCTTCCCATAATAGGAAATATTTAATATAATTTTACATTCTTAGATTCTGTAAGTTTCAAGAATTCAAGTTAAGAAGTGTGATAGAGAAGTCTATAGTATTCTGTAAATTTTTTTAGGAGCTAACTGTTTTTATTAGAAACTAATTCAGAAACTGAGTGGTAGAAAATGGAGGAAACTATGTTTTTCATTACCATTAAGTTACCTTAATAGTGTAATAAAACAAATATTAAGAAGAAAATGGAAATATACCTAAATTCTTTAAAATATAAATCTAAGAAATGAAACACTATTTCTACATGTTTGTTAATATATGTGTTTGCTACTGATTAAGCAGGGATTTTAATTTCTAATCTCCTTAACTCTCAATCTCCAATGAAAGTACAGAATTACAATTATGAAAATAATATTTCAATGGAAAGTGAATCCATCCTCAGCATTATGCGTCACATTAGTATTTATTTAGAGGATTTTGAATTTTAGCAGAGTCAAGTATAAAGTGAATGGAGCAAACGAAAGATCTACTATTAGAACTTAAGTGTAGAGAATAGCATATAATTTTTTTTAATCTATGATTCCATACCATCAAAATTTCCCTCTTGATCCTATCTTATATTGCAATTAATTAGGTGTCTTGTTAAAAGCAAATATGCCACATGCAATAGCCAAGTAAATATTATATAAGGCCATTCAGATCTGACAAATGATAGTATAATGGCATTTTGTTAATTCTGTAAAGATTATATTGCTGAGTGCTTTCAAAATTCCCTAATGTACAAAATTCTAGACTTAGTAGACAAAGAGTAACAACACATTGAATTTAAAGAAACAAATAAAACTCAGAGTGGGAATCTTTTTTTTGTTTTGTTTTGTTAAAAACCATGTATTGAATTTAATTTTTAGTAAAGCAAGCATTACATAATGCTTTAAAATTTTAAAATTTGGGGATAAAAGTTTACATCTAAAAAGATGAATGGAAAATTGTGCTTTCAGACAGTAGAATTAGTTTTCTTACAGGGTTAACAATTTCATCTTGCCATTGGATACTGGGAATTTCATCTATGGTAATGTATATATGTGCAGTTCATATCCAGGTCCTGCAAAAATCTAAAACTGTGTGCTTCACTTCATATAGCAAAGGCACCTATGTTATTCTCCCTTTTGAGCAAAACTTATGATCCAGTTTTCCTGCTGAAGATGATTTTCCACAGCTCTGTCACTCACATTCTCTGTGGTAAGCAGTACTGTAAATCACAAGAGATGTGGCCATGAATCCCTGCGTAAACTTGGAAAAAGTTGCTTTGTGGACCATTTGAAGAAGCTCTGGACTGATCACAAGGGAAACCCAGCAGAACTGTGAAGCAGACGGACAGTAACAAAAGGCTATTCTGGTGAGGAGAAATCAGTTACTTCAGCTCCACAAGCAGATGTTGCTACTGTACTGACAAGTGGAACCTACTCCTGCTGGAGAAAGGTAAAGTTTGCCATTGGGGCAGACACAGAGCTCATACACTGTCTGTCGAGAATTTGAGGAGCTTGATGAAGATGATGAAAAAGAGCCCATTGGAAGATTTCCCAGTCGGATTGTATCCGCATTCAAAAATATCTAGGGGGGAAAGAAATTGCATTTTAATTCATTTTAACATTCTATATTCCTCAGAGCTTTACAACATGGTCTAATAAGAAAGACTACAAGGGCAGGGGTAGATAGCACAATGGTTATGCAAACAGACTCTTGTGCCTGAGGCCCTCTCAAGTCCCAGGTTCAATCCCCTGCACCACCATAAACCAGATCTGAGCAGTGCTCTGGTTTAAAAAAAAAAAAAAGAGGCTACAAAACAAACAATCTTATTGGTTTTGGTTGCCATGCTTTGTTGAACAAACAAATTACATTCCTACGGTTTAGCCCAAAAGCTCTACGGCAATCTTCTCCTTTGAGAAATGGTGCATTCTAACAGAAAGCCCTTCAAATGGAAAGCAATATAGTGCAATCTTCTTAAGGGGGCCAACCCAGTTATTCAAACACCACAGAAAATTAATGATTTTGACAGAGTCGATTTAACTTCTTAATCATGCCTAGGCTCAGGCATATACAAAGAAATAAGGATGTTACAGAGATGACATTACTGAAAGACTGGGCAATTAATAATAATAATAAATTAGTCCCTAGTACAATCTTTTAAACATTCATAGACTTAAATTAGATCACAATGTATAAGATATACCAAGTAGCTAATCTGCAGTTAATTACAGATAATTATTATGTATGAAGTCTCCATGAAACATATCACTTATGCTCAATACATACTTTGCTAAATATTACTTTAAAAAAATTGGGGGTCAGGCAGTGGCGCAGTGGGTTTAGCACACATGGCGCAAAGCACAAGGACCGGTGTAAGGATCCAGGTTACAGCCCCCCGCTGCCCACTTGCAGGGGAGTCGTTTCACAGGCGGTGAAGCAGGTCTGCAGGTGTCTGCCTTTCTCTCCCCCTCTCTGTCTTCCCCTCCTCTCTCCATTTCTCTCTGTCCTATCCAACAATGAACGACTTCAACAATAACAAAAATAACTACAACAAGGCTACAACAAGTTGGACAACAAAAGGGGGGGAAATGGCCTCCAGGAGCAGTGGATTCATGGTGCAAGAACTGAGCCCCAGCAATAACCTGGAGGCAAAAAAAAAAAAAATTACTTCACTAAGTCACACACTTAACACTTTGAGTGTGGGGATGTAAATGGGCTATTAAAAAAAACAGGGGTAAGAGGGAGATTTCCACTATTCACTTTTTAAAACTTTATGGAGGGGTCATTTCAGGAAATTTACTGCTCCAAGCTGACTCTTTTCAAGAAGGAGAGAGAGAGAGAGAGACAGAGAGAGAGAGAGAGAGAGAGAGAGAACAACTGACCACAATACTGGAGTTTCCTCCTTAAGCTGAGAACATGGTTGTAATTTGGGTTGTGCAAATGACAAAGCAGACACACTCACTCTTAAGTGAACTATCTTGCCAGCCCTAAAATATTTCTTAGGGTTTGAACACAGCAATCTACTGTATATTGCAAAAAAAAAAAAAAAAAAAAAAAACCCACTTTAGATAAATTCATATACAATGGCATATGTATTTCAGATTAATTCAGATATGCATATATTTTCATGTGATGAACAGTCAAATTTACAGAAATGATTGTCTAACATTAAGTTAATACTTATGCAGGGGGTGGGGCGGTACTACAGCAAGTTAAGTGCACATGGTGCAAAGCACAAGGACCAGCGTAAGGATCCGGGTTGGAGCCCCTGCTCCCCACCTGTAGTGGGGGGGGGGCTTGCTTCACAAGTGGTGAAGCAGGTCTGCAGATATTTATCCTTCTCTCCCCCTTTCTGTCTTCCCATCCTCTCTCAATTTCTCTCTGCCGTATCCAACAGCAAAGACAACAACGATAAAAGAAAAAAAATAGCAGTTTGTTCATAGTGCAGGCACTGAGCCCCCACAATAATCCTGGAGGCAAAAAAAAAAAAAGGAATACTTATCCAGTAATCTCTCCTCAACGACATTATTTTTCTCTTTAGCAACAATCTACTGTAAGCATGATATTAGGTATGCATTCATTATATTAGGTGTGTTGTTTTATTTACTTGCAAAATCTGCACTGGCAGGACCTGTTTGACTCATAGCAATAAAATAATGAACTGATTCGTGCCAATACATTATGTGAAAATCAAGGTTATTTATTCAGTTTAGAAATCTCTGTTGTCTTCGAGTATTAATGTTGCTTTCCACAAAGACTAGTTAGCTGCTCTCCCTTATCTCCATGGACTTTTTCCAGATGCTCCAAGACAGACAAAATGATTTTCATGGTTTTCTCATTAATAATTTATTACTATTGTCTTATTTTGCTGAGTACTTGATATGTTGTATTATAGTCATATTTACATCTTAATTTCCATATTGGCCTGTGTTTTCCTAGCAGGTAGATTTACACCTACATGTTTTTGTTTTTCATAACTGGACATTGTTTGGTAATGTATGCAAGTTTTTACATATGGTTGCTGAATAAATTACAAAATGGATTAATGAATACATTAAACATTAATATTTAAATTTAGGAAGTTATAATCACAATTTTTGTTTGTAGATATACAAATGTACAGAAATAAATTATCCTCCAAGGGTAATATGGCTTGGGTTCTCATTTTTCAAAGATTATTTTTTTCTGATGTGGAGGTTTTAGGTGCAAAAAACCTAGCAAAATAAAATCACTGCTTTTCAGTTAGGAAGGCTAGACTTCATTTCTTTTGACTCTCTGTTTTCATTTTGGGGAATGTCACTGAATAAAACTCCAATCACTGTCCACTCTAGGGTCTTCCACTCTCTTCTTCACAGAAGAGAAAGGAAGACTCCTTTTTTTTATTGTTTTATTTAGGAGGTAATAATTTTCAAGATTGCTCATTCTCACGAGAGCTATTCCCATAAAAGCCCTTCTTCTTCTGCCCCTCGCTCTCTTGCCTGCTTTTCACCTCGGCGACGGAAGGGTGTGGCAAGTAGCAGGAGGTGGCCATTTTGGCTAGCTCCATGTGGCCCCAATTGCTGCGTTCCCACCCCAACCTTGAGGTCCCCATGCGAATAAAGGATTGTGTTCCCTTTCTGCTCCAAACCTCCTTTTTCTGTGTCCCGTCGCCGCCACCGCAGCAAGTGTCACAAGATAATATTGTCTCCTGGGTTGTCTTTCATCCCCCTGTGAGAGTTGGCTACGTACCATTCCCACCACTAATTTAGGTTCTTGTGCACCAGGTGCATTGGGTCCCTCAGGGTTCACTTAATCTCTTACTGCTCCACATCATTGGCTTTACTTAAATAGTCCAAGATTTCCCCTGTGTTTCACCTTTCCCTCTTCAATTTTTTTCCACTTACAAGTGAGATCATCCAGTATTTATCTTTCTCAATTTGGCACTCATCTTTCTGCTTCTGGTTGGTCTCAATATCATTCCTTCAAGTTCCATAAAATATAGGGTAAAGGAGATGATTTTATGACTTTTAATATCTGATTAGTATTCCATTGTGTATATATAAACTTTTCTTAAGCACTCATCTACCATATTGGAGCTATTACAAATAATGCTGATATTAATATAGGTGTACATAGATCTTTATGGATAGATGGCTTTGTCTTTTCTTGAGAGATGAACTGGGCATCTATACCTCACCTGTAACCCTTTATTCACTTCATTTTTAGGAGTTTGCATTCTGGAAGAAATTGGACATTAAGTGTCTTCAAAAACCACCCAAGGTATAATGGGAGTAGACTCTAAGTTTGAGTTTTAGTCTGCTTGTTTGGAGAAGAGGCCACCCTAAAGAATATTAGTTTCCAGAGAGTTTTAGCCAATAAACATCTGAGATGTAGAGAATAAACAAGGGACATAAATAATTAAAGAGCATCTGGAGGGCTAGGGAGATAAGCATAATGGTTATGCAAACAACTTTCGTGCCTGAGGTTCTAAATTCCTAGGCTCATTCCCCAGCACCACCATAAGCCAGAGCTGAGCAGTACACTGGTCTCTTTCTATCTTTCTCTCTGTATCTCTCATTCATTGAAAAGAAAGTTGAGAGAGAGAGAGAGAGAAAGAGGAACATCTAGATAAGGTGGCTCATATGGGAATGCTTGGAGAGTGGTAAGGTATTGTAAATTATTCATTTATTAGAAAGCAGAAAAATAATAATAATAATAAAAAGGTGTTACTGGTTGACCCTAATTGTACGTCAAGGCTGGGTGAAACCATAGGTAATTGTTTGTTGGTCTGGGTAGTGGATATGGAATTCATGCAAAGAATAATCTCTACTAATGAGTTACAACCAACCAACATCCACATTACTTACTTGTTTTTTTATTTTGCTTTAAAGAGAGAGGGTGTTGGACAAAGACCACAGTAACAAAGTTTTGAACCAGGGTCATGTGCATGGCAAAACAGTACACTATCCAAAGGATCTATCTCACTGGTCCCACATTACCTGGTTTTATTGTTGTGTATTGGGTTGTCTTTGCATTTAATTAGCCTAAACAAATAACTGTGTACATTAATTCTTTCATAAGGCAAAGTGTGAAAATGAAACCTTGGAGAAAAAGCACAGCTGTGGAGTCTTTATCAAAAAGTTAGTTTTGGAGGAATTGAGACTTACAGTGTGTAGCAGTCTGATGTGTGCATTCCAGCTCTATCTACTTAGAGGCAATAAGTCATAGCAGTTTGCTATATGAAAACTCCATAGTCTTATGAGTCCCAAACTATTCTTATCTATATTAAGGTGCCTATTTTCATTAGTAGACAAATTTAAATGAATGGGGCTTTATAAAGAAAAAAATGTTACTTCTTGTTTTAAGAGAGAAAAATAAGTTATGAGGTCTTATATGTTGACTCCTTGCTCATTTTCCGCATCATGGATAGAACTGAACCTATTCCTTTCTGTTCTGCTATGGCGGTTACAATAATACTGTTTCACTTTCCAACTTCTAACATGGGTATTTCTCTTTTATATTTCCCAGTAAACTAAGCTACACAATCCATCTCCTCTTAAATACATCCAGATCACAGAATCACATGCTTGAGTTTTTTAATGATATACCTCTTGGCCTTCATTTCACTGAGACTTTATGTATGTCATACTTACCTGTTAGAGACAAGACTATCACTACTGTAGAAAATATCAA